>NC_086335.1:33091802-33717311 GCF_032445375.1 Bacillus rossius redtenbacheri | reverse complement strand
CGCTTGCGTGCGCTTGCGTATGCTTACGGCCACACTAGTTGGGCGCCAAATGACGTCCCTCGGCTTCAGGTCCCCGTTTTCCCGTTGAAATAAATGTCCTGTTATGCCCGTACTGCCCTCGTCGGAGAGGTGTGGGTCCAGGCCAACGTGGCCAGGACCAGGAAAGGCGGGACCTGGAGGGAGAGTGAAGTGATTGCGAGGAATGTTGGTAGGTTGTCGCAAGCAGAACACGGCATTAACGAATTTCACGAGCCGTCTTTTATTAACGCTTATAAAGTCCTGCCGCAGCCTGGCGGAACCGTCGCGGAACAAGTGCCCTACCACGGCGACACGGACTCCCTGATGACGGGGCGGTTCTCAAATACGTTTCGGCGCGAATCGTAAAGTTTATTAATGCTAGGCTGACCCAGTGAGAAAGGGCCCGAAGACGGAACGCTGTACATACGCGGCCCGTTACGTAATGTTCCGTGGACGGCGAAAAGTTCAGAGACTCGTAGCACCACGTTCGCGTTGTAGAAACTGCCCGCTAGACACGTCTCCCGATGACTCGTAAGTTAACAATGCTAAGCTGATTCGCGGTGGCAGCTCAGCTGCCGTGACCGACTGCGGACTGAGCGAACGTTCAATCCCGAGCGCAACGTGCGCGGCTCGCGGAGCAACGAACACGTCTGTCTCCGCTCGAGACCAGGACGCGACTGCCTCTCCCCGCTCGCCCGCGGGCCGGCGCCCGCGGGTGGCGGGGAGGGAGGGGAAAATCGGCCGGCGTGGGAGAGAGCTCCGTCCCGCGGCGCGCCAGGCTGCAATTACATACTACGGCGAAACACTTCAGAAAAAGTTATTGAATTATTTACAAAGACATACACGAGACATTAATTACACAGCGAACTTGCACAATGAATAATAAATAAAATAAGTTAATTACACACATTCAAATCCCTTAATCGTTTACAAATATATACACACTGAAATAAAAGATAAAGTCACATAGAAAAAACACTCGTTGGCATGCTAGGGCGCACGCGGGTGCGTCCCTGGCCGTCGCACACACTGGGGTTCACTGGGGGGGAAAACAGGCCCCCTCAGGCCCGCGTCGGTGGCCAGGTACGGCCTCTGTATCTGGGAGGGTACGACGACTGTCGTCAAGAGATTCGACCAATGGAGCATAGGCATCGATGTGCAGGAACTGTGGAAGGATTTCAAAAAGGTGGTGGGAGATGCTCAAGAGCAATACGTACCTAAAAAGAGGATTAATGTGGGGGGGGGGGGGGGGGAACCACCTTATTATGGAAGGGAAATTCGGAAACTCAAGAGGAAGGGTAGACTGTTATATGCGCTGGGGAAAAAGGAAGGAAAGAAGTTTGTAACAGAGGAGCTGAAAGAAATAGGAAAGCAACTAAATAGAGAGATAAAGAAGGCGAAGGAGGCCTATCTCGGGGACCTGATGGTACAGGGGACAAAAGGCAACTGGCAAAAGCTATACGGGTTTGTTAGAAGCACGAAGGGCACAGGGACAGGGGTACCAATTTTGAGGAATCAGGAAGGTGAAATTGCAGCGGGATCCAAGGAAAAGGCAAACTTGTTGGCCATGCAGTACATGTCAGTGTTCGAGAAGGGAAAACAGTGGGAAAGGAAACATGCTGAGCATAGTACAGGGCGACACGAGAAACGGCTTGAGATCAGGAAGGAAGAAATTGAGAAAGTAGTGAAAAGGTTAGACAGCAGGAAAGCCATAGGTAAGGATGGCATAGGGAATGGGATGATAAAGCTGGGGGGGCAAGCCATGGTGAAGTACCTGGAGCTGCTATTCAGTAGATCGATGCAGGAGGGCAAGTTGCCGCAAGAATGGAAGGAGGCGGTGGTGGTACCGATATACAAAAAGGGGGGGTAGCAAAGAGGACCCAGCCAGCTATAGACCTGTTAGTATCACGTCGGCGGTGGGCAAGGTGATGGAGAGGTTAGTGCACAGGCATGTGGTAGGGGAGCTGGATGGTAGAAAGTGGATTGACAGGAGACAGCATGGATTTCGAAGGGGATATTCGTGTGAGACTCAGCTGGCTGGACTGTTGGAGGAGCTGGTGGAGGGGGTAGATAATGGTCTACAGATTGATGCCTGCTTCATCGATTTTGAAAAAGCATTCGATAAAGTTCCTCACGAAAAAATGATGAAAAAAGTGGAGGGAGCTATAAGTGACAGGAGGGTGGTGGGTTGGATTAGTGACTTCATAAGTAACCGGACACAGAGGGTACATGTGGAGGAGGAGTTATCGGAGGAAGGAAGGGTTACATCAGGGGTGCCGCAGGGCAGTGTGCTTGGCCCACTTCTCTTTACCATAATGATGAACGATATCGGAGAGAAGATACAAGGGCATATTAGGCTTTTTGCATACGACTGCGTGGTTTACATGAATGCGGAGAGAAATGGGTTGCAGGAGGATCTGGAAAGGCTGGAAGAATGGGTGGAAAATAATGGTATGAAAATAAATGTGGGAAAGACGAAAGTGGTCAGGTTTACCAGGAAGAGGAAGATTGTCAGGAGGGAATATCGCTGGAGGGGAGACGTGATAAGTGAGGCCGACAGCTATAAATATCTAGGGGTGGTGCTGCAGGGTAACCTGGGGTGGGGGGAGCATGTAGACAAGTTAGTGAAGAAGAGCCGACAGGCCCTGGGCATGCTGGGACGAGTGCTCAGGGGGGAAGCAGCAGCATACGTGACAAGACCTATAAAACTATGGTCCGCCCCATGCTGGAGTATGCCGCAGCAGTGTGGGACCCATACACGGCAGTACTTGAGAGGGAGCTGGAGGGGGTGTAGAGGAGAGCAGCTAGATGGGTGAAGGGCAAGTGGAGGAGAACGGACAGAGAAGGGAAGGGGGAGTGCAGTACCACAGAGATGATGGTAGGAATGAGATGGGTGAGCTTAAAGGATAGAAGACAGAAGGAGAGATTGGTCAAGATGTACCAGGTGCTGAGTGGAGTGGGAGGATGGGGAGAGCTGGGGGGCAAAGTCAAAATGGGAATGCCTAGAAGTAGAAAGGAAAATACTAGGAAGGTTTTCAAAGAGAGGAAGAGAACAGAAAGGGGAAAAAATGCGATGGTCGTGAGGACAGTAGGGGAATGGAATAGGCTGGAGGAGGAGTGTGTGGCGGCTGGGAGTGTGGACCAGTTCAGAAGGAGAGTGAGGGGGAAGTAGGGAGAATGCTTGCCACCGGGCACTTTGTACCCAATTGCAGCTAATTAAATTAAATAGACTAATACGCCGCCTTTCGTTTCCAATAAAACACTATATAACTCTAAATAATTCTAAAGCATTTGGTTACTATCGCTCATCCTTAAGACTCTTTTATTATGTGCTTATTCCCAATAATACTATGGAATACATGATGTGCTGCTTCCCTTCGCAGCGTTCGTAATGTAGCCATTGCCTTCATGCCTTGCTCTGTTTCCATCGCTGCTTGTAAAACAAAGTCATGACACCTTCGCTTATGACTGATTAAAATACCTCGGTATTGTGGCTGCACTCACTCCAAGACTCGTTTCGAGTCTTTTTTTAATGGTTATTCCTGGTGCAGTCATTTGTAAATATGCAACAGATAATTAATGGATTCTATCAGTCATTTCATCTCTGTCTGTGGTTCACCGTACAATTTGTCTAGCCATATTTTCATGCTAGCTACATCCAAGTATCAGCCTTCGAAACTCGTCCCGTGCGACATTATAGTGCCATACAGAGTTCCACCACTCTAGAATCACCTAACAGCTGTTCACCTACATTTAATGCCCAGTCCTCAGTTGGTACATCATACTGTGCTAATTTTCTTGTTACCAAATGAATGAATGAATGAATGCCATATTATAGCAAGAAGAAAGTCTGAAGTATTTGAAACTCAGATAGAATGTTTGTATGTGTGTCAACAACCACTGTGACATTCATAACTGGCTGGTTGCTCATCTCATGGTATGGTGTGCTTGGATTGTTAGTTACCTCGAATAGTAGTCGGGTCAACATAAGGTACCTACTACCTATGTGTAATTGGTTTCGCAGCACGAGCATTTGTCATCATAAGTGATTGAAATGTAATTCCTGTGACATCGGCTGCCATTTTTTTTCTCCCGCACACACGAGTCGCAGTAGAAAACACCTTCCAGATGTGTGAGCCACTCCAACGCTTCCATACACTTATTATGTCGCACATGTCTACACATGCTACACATCGCTGTTTGTTTACCAATCCCATCGCACACTTTGCTGTTACACATATCACCCATTATTGTCTCGTCCCATTGGTTTTCCATCATATTCGTATTATCTCTCACCTTTGTTTCTGTACACTCACACATTGGTGCGTTTAGATGGAAAGACGTAAGTAGATCTGTTGTTCGCTATAGTCGGCATTGTTGACAGATTTCAATGTTCCATAGGTCCATGTTGCATTTGGGCGCATTCCTGAGGATGTCGATCCATAGTGTTTGTGCCATGTGCCGTTGGATTCAGCACCCATTAACGTAATACTGCCCATCACTTCTCATCAAATTCTTGAAATGGATTTTCTGAGTGTGCCACTACAATGACATTAAATTACCAATAAAAATTTCCAACATGGCCACATTGCTTATCCCTCTCTATTGGTATCACGGGGTCCTGCCGGGTTGTGATGTTATCAGTGGCATAGCCAGGATTTGTGTATGGGGGGTGTTAAGAAGTATGGCCCCCCCCGTATTAAAGCGGGTGGTCCGGGGGTCCTCCCCCGGGAAAATTTGGATTTTAAGGTGTAAAATAGTGCTATTTTAGCAGTTTTCAGTACTTAAATTTAAATATTGTAATGGTAAAAATTTTATTAATTTTAATATGAAATTTGTTTGAGTGATGAATAAGAAATTAATTAAAGATTTGTTGCTAAAGGGGGGGGGGGGTTGAACCCCTAACCCCCCCCCTCCTGGCTACACCCCTGGATGTTATGGTGGGTGATATGGTAGAGGGTGCCAACCAGCCTCAAATTGTGAGTCCTGTGGACTAGTTCACAGGCAGAGAGGGAAATTTTTCTGGGATGTGATGTCGCCACATGGCAGACAGGAATGAATTGTGTTTAAATGGAAATACCACAGCTGTTACAGCAAACAGGGGTGCTGATTAACTGCTGAAAGGTCGAATATTTACTGAATCATTACAACACTAATTCTGGTATGATTGTTTTTTTTTTTACTAAGCACAGCACTGTACACTGCGTAACCATTTCATGGCCTCTCATATGTCGGAACCATGGTTTCACATGAAACTTATCGTAGTTACGCTCACATCGCAGTTATTAACAGTTGAAATGTAAAGTTGTGTTTTGAGGGTCTGTTTATCTTAGAACAAATGTTGGTTGTACAGGTGTTTATGACATGTAGTCCTAAATAGTCAATGGTCTTACACGCCCAGCAATGCGGTGATGACATGTACTATGTTCGACTTGTTGGACATTACATTACAATTACATGAAATGCAACGACTGTTTTCACAACAGTACAGGACACATATAAACAAACCCTACAATGCGCGAACACTGAACACTAAAGAACCACTTGATCTGTGGATAATATTTACTTATGAAGCATAATTAACCTGGTAGAACTGGGCCTTAAAATAATGATGGATCGCTTGGACAAACAAGGAGCAGGCCCCGAAAGTCCACGGACCTTGATTGAATGAAAAGAAAACGAGTTCATTGAGGTTGTGAAACTGACAGATGTGGGACTAGCCACGGAGCCGATTGATGATGGTGAACTTATGCAGTGATGGATACAATGGCGAAATGGTGAGAGGCTTCGCGGTGCACGGACACAACTTGTCCTGATGGCAGCCGATGACGGACTGACGAGACTTTGGACCTCCACAGGCCACCATCATGGCCTCGTTCCCGCGGAAATGTGCCATTTGCAAAGAGATACTTCATGCAATCACTCGGGAAATATCGTGCGAATTAATAAGTTGGTTAAATCTTATTACAAACTCATTGAAAACATTGTCTATTAATTACTGATTTCCTGAAATAACAATCAATATACACAACACAACATTGAATCGATTGCCGCGTGACCAGTAATCGACATAACGATTGTGTCGGTCATTTGACTCGTGGCACACATCGAACCATGATGCGCCGAAATCGCGTTCCAGTCGTACACTACACAAACACACACAGGGTTGAAGGAATGGCAATGGGACATAATGGGTTGTGAGAGCTGTGTAAGCACTGACAGTTGTCGTCACCACAGTCGCGTGCAAAAGTAGCGATTTTTTTTTGCGTGCTGTAATCTACCTTCTTACTTCCTTGGATTTTTATTGCATGCTGTTTAAGATCGCTGTAGATTCATGCCACACTAGTTCGGCGCCATTTAACATGTCCATGCCCACTCTGGTGCTTTGATAGCAGTGTGGAGGGATCTCACCTCAGGGTTCAGTTATTGCAATGGTTGGTTCTATCAGAAATAGTTTCAGAAAAAGTTTTTGATAATATTTGTAGTGTTTACAAACAATTTGAACGGATTTGATAGTGTGCCTACTAACGGAGTTATGGAATATTTTGGCATTCAACCCCTGTTTATTCCACCCCTTGCAGTAATGGTAGGTCGTATAAAAATTATTTCAGAAGATAGTTGTGGATAATAATTCGTGGTTTTGCAATAAATTATAACGCATTTGATAGATTTCATGGTACAAAAATTATGAATTTATTTTTAATTCTACCTCTGTTTCTTTCAGCCCCCTGCAGTAATAGCTAATCTTATAAAAAAATTGTTTCAGATAAAAGCGTATATATGTATGTGTATATATATGATAAACTTTTAAGTTGACGATGGTTTTGGGGTCTATGGATAATGAAGCGAAAAACTATGTATATAAAACATTTCCGGAAGTTCCACTATGGTAACGGCTACAATAGGTAGTATTTCTTTGAAATCTACCTAAAATAAAAGAATATTTTCGAACATTCTTGGTTTACAATTTAAAGAATTATGTATTAACGGAGTGGTGTATTGATTACAATGGCAAAATTTATTCTTGGAGTAAATTTCCAAATGTTTAATTACTATGGTAGCAATGTAATCAGTATGGCTGTAAATCAAAATCTTCTGTGTGCTTTACTTTTCTTGTGTATTTTTTGAAACAGGAACTAAGATAATGATTTTCAGCACTCAAACTTTGTGACCATGCATTTAATTTTTGAAACAAAAGATAAAGCATGGCCAAGTGGGTCCGGACTCCTCCCTTCCGGAATTCAAAATTAAAAAAAAAAAATCGACTGAGACGTAATAAGAAAATTACACTAACTTAGCTACATAAGGTTACAGAGAGATCATTTCGGAAGGATTATTGCAATCCTCAGTAAGCTACAATAATATATTTCCTCCCCATTACAGTCCTTTACATTATTCATACACAGAAGCGGCAGGAATCGTTTCCAAGTAGTCTTTTTGCATACGGTTTACAAACGTGTTACTGTAAGCTGCTATATGTATTTATTACAAACTCGATATATGTGTTTTATATATGTAATAAAATTAATAAATATGTTTTATGACTTGTTTTAACGAAATCATTTAACAATATTTACTCAAAAGAAAAGCATTAATAAGATTAAATAATAACCAAAATGTAAATTGGTTCAGTTTTATTTTCTCAAGCAAAATCATTACTTAAAATTATATATGTAACGTAAGAGTTTTGAAAATCTACTATATACATAGAGTTTAGTGTGACAATCAATTATCTTTTAAATATCAATTATAAAGAAAACTTTCTCATAAAAAATGTTAAAATGTTTAGGCCCATTTTACAATGGCACGGAAACGGAGACGGATCAAGTAAACGGAGACGTGTTTCCCGGAACATTTCACTATCGCGTCTCTGCTGCTTCAGTAATGCGCGAAAACGTAAAAATGGCAACCAATAAGATTGCATTTCAAGGTTACGAAATATTAATTAATCAAGAATATATTATGCTTCAAGACCATAGCACGGGGAATTTACATTTATAATAAAAATAAACCATAACGTCAACTTGGAACACTAGATATGCTCGTTTTCAAATTATTTTTTACGTATTTAGAACATATACAAACATTGCTACCGCCGCAGCCAAATACTCGGCTTCTATTGGTTGCACGGAGCAACGTAAACGGAAGAGCTCAGCGCTGCCGAGCTAATCCGTACGCGTCAGTCTCCATCTGCGTGGTATTGTAGAAACTATGTTGCATGTGATCCGTCTCCATTTCCGTGTCAATTTAAAACGGGCTTTATACTGGACCATCCCCTTCACAAAATCCTGGCTACGGCCCTATTGCATGCAAGTGTATGTTAATTTTTTTTTTTTTTAAATATTTTGAATTTTATTTTCCCATATGTTTTAATTCCTTCAACATGGCCTACAATATTGCTGCCAATATGTCTGCTGGTGTTTATTGTGCAGGAAGTAAGTATCACCATTTTGTTTTTAGTGCACCCGTCAGGTATCGACCCAAAAACCTCGAATGCTAATGATATAAGTGCTTTTATATTCTGTTTTTTTTTTTACTTTTCTTGAAAAAATTATTGTATTTTACATTTTATATATTTTTACTCTAATTATTTGAAGTGAAATTTAAGATACTGCCACTAAGATGCAAAAAAGAACAAAAAACATTTTTTGTTAATATTCTGGAATTGTTTGCAATTTTTCAATATTTTAATTTTTAAATGTCTTGATTAAGGCTTCGGTTTTCTAAGCATTTGTGAAGAGAGCTCTAATAACTGCAAGGAGAATGTTAGTCGATCGATGAATATTTTCAATGTTATTTTTTTTTTAATAAATCTTTTCTCAAAGAGGGGAAATTAAAAATTAAAAGAAAAGGAATTTTGAAAAACATTTAAGTCGTGTCTGGTCAAAAAGGGGAGTTTTTTTTAAGGACAATGTCATTGAAATGGAGGCAGTATGACAAGAACCCAAAATGATAGCCAAAATCCTGAAACCTGTATTAGAACACGTGTTACGGTAAATAGCAATATGTCTTTATTACAAACTCGATATATATGTTTAATGTATTTACTAATATTTATATATGTTTCTTTATGACTTGTTTTAAAGAAATCATAAAATAAAATATAAATTGTTTTAGTTTTCTTTTCTCAAGCATAATCATTACTTAAAATAATATTTGTAAATGTTGGAGTCCTATCGTGACATGGATGGTTATAGTGATAAGCACTTATTCAAAACATTACTATCACTGTGAGTGGCCTGGCTAAAATGGTCAAAGACTAAACCTTAATCATATGATTATTTTATGTTTTAGCCTTCGAATAATTAATGATGGTGTAGTTGGTAGTGTGTAATTACAACAAATATTAACATACATCAATAATAGCAGAATATTGGCCAAAATTAAATGCATAAATAAATATTTTCACCTTTAGAAATTATATCATGATATTTATTCTTTAAAAGGGCTAATGATAGAAATTCTTCCAATAGCTTGAAAGGAACGCGCTAGGGAGAAGCCTGAAAACGCCATCATGAAGTAGATATTGTGGAAAAAAAAAGTTTACAACACATCAAAAAAGAATTAGATTTAAACTTTATTGTAACAAAAATAAACATGTTGCCATCCATATGCCATTTTGACTTCAATTATTAACACGTCAACGACTGTACTCACCCACTCCCTAATTTCTTACAACCATAACATTTTCCTTTTTCAATTTCGACAGTCACATTGCATATCGTCGAGTGAATTATTCCTTACGGCATATGACCGTCTGACATCTGACATGTAATCACATTAAGGGTGTGCTAGGAGTTTACTTTCTTATATCGTGTGTTCATATGTTACCATAGTTCTTCTATTTTATTTCTTAACTATAGTTACCTCAGTTGTTTTTTTCTTCCCTTCAATCCACTTTGGTGCATGTTTATGTACAATTATTCACTCGGCTATACTTATTTATTTGTATATTTTTCTTTCATATAATCATAATAGTCGTGTGACTGAAGGAAAACTATTTGATAATTTTTGATAAATTACAAAAAACATTGAGAAAACTGATTTTTATTTACAAACAGAAGCCTAAACAAAATTGCATAACTTATAATTTGAAAAATAACAAACTTTCATACAAACTTCCATTCCCTATTTAACCCCCTTAGGGGATGAAGTTTCAAAAATTATTTCTTAGTGCTCACCTACGTTATATAAGAAACTCCAATTTAAAATTTCATGCTTCTAGACCCACTGGTATTATTAAGTAGGTATATAAAGTAAGTCCATAAAATAATGTCCCAATTTCAATGGTATATTATAATAGTTTAATTTAGACTACTTACAACAAATCATACATAAAATTGAAGGTAAAAAAATCTAGTTTTTCTTACAAATGTTCAATATGTAGGCACGGCACATATACAACCTAAAGTCCAATTCTTCACACACTTTGGTTAACAAGTCCGGAGTAATGGAATCAATAGCCTCTTAATTCTGTGTTTGAACTCTTGGCAAATCTTTAGGTAGCGGCGGAACGTAGACGCGATCATTCATAAAGCCACAAAAAAGAAAAAAAAATCGCATGACGTTACGTTAGGTGAACGTGGAGACCAACGCAGAAACAGCTTTGTCGTCTCGAACATTACGACCAATCCAACGGTCAGGAACTCCGACGTTCAACCACTCTCGTACAGAGAGATGCCAATGAGGAGTGGCTCCGTCCTGTTGCCAGGTTCACCCTCTACTGATTACGTTCAGGAGTCGCCATTTTGCGTAGGTGGCGCTACAAGCGAGAAAACAACGAAGCAGTACTCGCGCATGCGCTTGTCTGAAAACTGTTTGAGTTACTCTTTAGTTGTGGCCTTGAACCAACGGGAAGCCTACAACTCACGTAGTTTCGGTTCCCTGCAAGAATTTCCGAAGATTTCCGACGTTTTGCGTTTTGGTATTAACGCCACTTCAGCCGCTCAATCAGAAGTTTCCAATGAAAACAAGCATGTTGTGACTAACCTAACCTAACCCTTCGATTTTTTTTTTTTTTAAATTTAAATTTTTGAGAGAAATCCGAAGTTGCACGAACGTGGTAGGGAACCGAAACTACGTGAGTTGTAGGCTTCCCTTGTACCAACACACTGCAAACGCCTACAGTTGATGCTATTAGATTTTATTACTGGGGCATTCTTATTGAAATTGGGGAACGACGGGAGTGCGCGCAGACGACGTGACGCGCGGGGTTGCGACACCGGCCGCGACGCAGGCGCACGGGGCTGACGTAACGAGAGGCGTTGCGGCACTGGAGCCCACATGCTGCGTGGCGGCGGGTCACGCCTATCGCGACCCGACACGACGGCCCTGCCATCTATCAGCCCCGGGGGCGATCCATGGACAGGTATGCACCGGTCTAGTCGGCCGCGCGCCCGAGGGGGCCCAACTGCGCACCAGCTCCCTGGTTCGGGGAAACCAGGAGACATGTTTCATCAGCTTCCACGGTGCTCGGGCCCGCGTCGTCTGCAGGCTCAGCCAAAACATTCAGTCATTTCTCACAGTAGGCCGAGCCTTTTCAACAACCACCGCGCTGTGCATCACACAGAGACGAACATTTACATCGGTAAATAAATTCATGTAAGTGTAGTTGTGATGTTGATATTCGCCGTTTTTCAATTTTAATAATTGAACTCAAAATGGGAATGACAAACATCACCCTCCCCCCGTCCCAATTACCCATCTGAATAGCAATTGCTATTTTCCATAAGGAAATATAACTCTAATTCCTTACTGATATGCTGTTAACATTTTTGTTAAACAATACTCATTTCATGATTTTTTTTTTACGATTCTTCCAAGTGAAATCCTTTCATGCTATTCAACCAACTTCAAGCGTTAGTTAGCCTTTATGCAGCTACGGTTTTTCTAGCTAACAAAGAGTTAACTAGAGTCACCCCTACTTTGGAAAATACACCCAATTCATAGACTTATGCCTTCATGGTTTTTACACTATTAAAATGTTTAAAACATAGAAAAACAAATCATCAGAAACGTTTCCGTACATTTACTCACATAGTAAGTAATGTTCTTGTCTTTGCAATGCGCAGTTAGGTTTAAGTTTGAAAGCAATATTGTGAAAAATGGCTGTATCGCACGTAGTGATATTTAACATGTAAAACCGCATCCGGCTCCGTGCACACGAGATTTAAAAGCGCGAGGGCGCTAAGGGCGACACTTGCTCGAGTAAAACACGCCTCTACGCCTCTATGCTTATACGCGTCAGGCACCGAACTTGCGTGCAGTACTAGCGTCGGTCACGTACCTCTATAGGAGTTAAAGAGGCGACCATATCATTTTATGGAGGCGTATTAAAGAAACGTAACTGCGCTACTTAAATGTCTGCGTGCCGAATTACAATGGTTCTTAAACTATTCTGATGTGTAACATTTTAGCTCTCGGTACACGGCATTCACTAGGAGAAATTTCGTGAATGGAAAGGAAGTTGCATGGAACGGGAATGTGTAACTACGATTGTGCCATCTGTGTAGAATGGCGTGAACCAAAGTTCACCAAGCCAAAGGGAAACTCAATAATATTAATTGTTTTAATGTATTTTAACAAAATTGATAGTATTTCAATAATATTCCTTGACGAAAATCAGGTTGAAAGCCGGTTTTTTTTCCAAGTAATTTTCGCTTTTATTGGAGCCGATTCATTATAGATACCAGAGCTCTCCTCTTTGCTGATATAAAAAAAATATATATATACTACCATTAGAACACCACGTGATTTCATATTGATGCAAAAATATATTAATAATGTAACTTGATGGTGCCAAACTAATGGAATGAAACTAAATGTAAATAAGATTAAAGCTATAAACACTTATAAGACTTGCAGAGAAAATGTTTGCAACATGAGAACACAAGAATTTGCTTGTTACCGAGGTTAGATATCACACACATCTCTGGCGATCACTGAAAGACTCCCTCACATTTTTTTATTATTATTCGGACACCTTCGGTAAATGTGGAGTGGTTTGATAAGGGGCGCGTTTATACCTGGCGCTCTGCACGTCTGGCAGCCTGGCCAGGTGGCGACTTTACCTGTTGGCGGAGCAGCACACTTCTCTTGTGCTCAGTTGTAGGGGCGACCTCCGCACGCCGGCTGCCTGGGTTCGATGCCCGTGTGAGGAACCTACTTGCTTGAATAAGCGCGCGGTCACACGGGACTCTGAACTACTTCAAGTAAACATGTACACAGCATGAATATTTTTCGTTCAAGGCCATTTCTAATTAAACATGAACAGGTTGGCAAAGCACAGTATGTCCATAAAAGAATGTCCCATTTATAAATTTTAACAGTATCAACTGCAAGCGTTGTAGAGTGTTGGTGCAAGGTTACAATTAGAGAGTAACTCAAAACAGTTTTAGATAAGCACATGTGCGAGTACAGCTTTGTTGTTTTCTCGCTTGCAGTGCGAAGAATGGCTCTTTCCCCAATTAGTAGAGGGTGAACATGCAAACTATATTTGGCAACATGATGGAGCCCCTCCCCATCGAAATCTCTTTGTCCTAGAGTGGTTCAACGATGAAGATCCTGACTATTGGATTGGTCGTAGTGGTCGAGACGACAGAGCTCTTTTCTGCTGGCCTCCACGTTCACCTGACATAACGCATGCGATTTTTTTTGGGGCTTAATAAAGGATCTTCTCTGCGTTCCGCCGCTACCTACCTGTTAACCAAAGTGTGGAACGAAATTGTACTTAAGGTTGGATGTGTGCCGTATAATTAAAGGTGCCAATACTGTACATTTGTAAGATAACCTAGGTTAGTTTACCTTCAATTTAATGTATCATCTGTTGTAAGGAGTCTAAATTAAACTATTATAATATACCATTGAAACAGGGACATTATTTTATGGACATTTTATTATAGACATTCTGTAGTTTGGAACGACATCTCCTCTACATAAGCCCCAGATTATATGTTGAATGTTGAGAGTATATCCAGTCCATTTTAAAAATAAAAAAAATCCCCGCAAGATAGAGAATGTTCTTGGCAAAAGATCGTGTAATATTTTACTGACTGCAACAAAAAAAATCGCTTTCGGCACAGCTTACAGACGTAGGTAGATTTCAAAGTACCTATTTATTCTGGAATTTTTTTTGGAAACTTCTATAAACTTCTGGAACATTTTAAGAAATTAATTTACATAACGTATTTATGTTCTCTAATATTACAAAATGATCAATGAAATTTTGGTCTGTTTGCCAGCAATGAAAATAGTACAAATATTTTTAACTCAATGTATTCAGCATTGAATAGCTTAGAAAGAATTTCATATTATATGCCAACTAAGATAAACATTTAATTAGTTTGATATTTGAACACTAGTTTTCATTCCTTGCACTAATAACGAGGTCGAATAAAAATTTGCGTTGCACCAAGTTTTAAGATAATATTAAGATGGCTTAAAATAAATTCGAACGAATTTGAAACTAAACAAGTTATGATTATTTTTTTTAGTTTTAACTATTGTTTTGACGGTTATAATTTGTTTCATCAAAAATTATTTCAGCCAAAGTTTTAGATGAAATTGAAATAATTACAAAACAAATTTTAACAGATTTGATATTATATCATCTAAAAAATCATAGCTATTTTTTACTTTCAAACCTTGTTATCTTGCAGGAATGGTTGGTTAGATAAAAATTTCTTTTAACAATACTTTTAGAATATATTTAGAAAGTTAAGCAAAAATAAAAATGGATTCGATAGTGTACAAGGTAAGGACGTTTTATTTATTTATTTTAATCCAACCCCATATTTATTTAACCCCATGTTTGTATTATCAAACATTCTTTCAGACAAAAGTTTTAGATTAAAATTGTAAGATTTAAAAAAAATCTAACGGACCTGATACACTACTTACTAAGGGAGCTATGATTTTTTTGTCAATAATCCTTTCTATTCGACCCATGAAGTCATGGTAGGGAGTATAAAAAATTATTTAATACAAAAGTTGAAGAAAATAATTCAAGGTTTTACAATAAATTAGAACGAATTTTTACATGGTACGGAAATTATGAATTTTTTAAAATTCTACCCTTCTTTTTTCTACCGTCTGCGGCAATGGCTCATATTATCTCTGATTGTTTCAGACAAAAGTTTTAGATAAAAAAGATATTATTTACAAATTTCCGAACGAATTAGATGTGCCTACAAAATCAGTTATGATTATTTTTTGCCCTTCATCCCTCGTTTATTCTAGACCTTGCAGTGGTGGTTGGTTGTATAAAAAATCATCTCAGACGAAAGTTGTAGATAATAATGAAATGATTTAACAGTGTACATGGTACGTAAATTATGAATTTTTTTAAATGTTACCATTCTTTTTCCAACCCTCTGCAACAATGGTTTGTCTTATCAAAAATTGTTGCAGACAAAATTTTTATATAACAATCATATGATTTACAAACCATTTGAAGTGATGTGATAGTGTACATACTAAGGGAGTTATGCTTTTTTTTAAATTCTACCCCTTATTTTTTCAATACCTTGCAGCAATGATTCGTCTAATCAAAAAATTGTTTCAGATAACAGTTTTAGATTAAAATTGTAAAATTAATACATAATTTGTACAAATTTGATGCGCCTACGAAGGGAGTTATGATTGATTTATTTTGTCCTCCAACCCTTGTTTTTTCAACCTCTTGCAATTATGATTGGTCGTATAAAAACATTTTGAGACAAAATATTTTGGTATTACTCCTAAAAGTTATAATACGTTCAAACGGATGTGATATTTTCCATATTATGAAAGTTACAGCGAATTTTCTGTTTTTCAAATAAACCTTCCCCATTATTACCCCTTACGTCTGATATTGCCCATTAACGAACTCGATATAGATTTTCCACTATTATATTTTATATATCAGTTTGGAAGTGATTTGTGAAAAATTGTGACATTTATCGTGTCAACCAAAATTGTGATATATATGTACTTTTGATCTTAGCTGTATTAAGGAATAATGGACATCTGATTTTAACTGTCAGATTGTAACTGTCTGTTCGAACTTTGTGATTCCTGCAGCTTCGGTCGAAACTGTATTATAGTGCTTCGTAATATTATTATCCATGGTGTAATTGGTTATGTACCTACTTGAAATACCAGACACACGGCTATGATTGAAACTAAAAATTGCAATATTTCAGCTCTTAACCTAGAATCTGTACAAAAATCATAATCCGATGACATTTAACTTTAATATATAAATACTAGTTCATGTAATGCTAATATCATCTAATCTAAGTCACCATAAAATGGCTTTACAGCAAGAAAATATATTCATGAATTGTAAATACATATGTAGACGCATCCATTTTTTTTCTGTGTGTTTGATAATTCATATTTTTTTGTCCATCCTTGTGGTTTCTCTATGACCTTGTGAAAACCAGTAATGACGCAAGGGCGTATCCAGTAAGGGCACCGGAGACAGGCGCCCACCTTGAAACACGTCTTAATATAGAAAACACAGGAGCAAAGTACTTCGAAATAATTATGTTGCAGCATTAAAACAGTTTTTTTTACAAAGTGGCTTATGTCAATACATGCAACAAAATAATATAGAACCCAATACCGGACACTAGTGGATAAACATGGAAACCATGGACACTAGCGGTACCTTGCGATATTTGTATAGAACTTTGTTTAGTAAACTGGAAGGGGATTACCAATATTATAGATCTCAATACCGGACTCTCTCCTAAAATCATGGAAACCACTGCGTTCAGCTATCCCTAGTGAAAGTTTTTACGTACTCAGAATTGGAGTTTTTATGGTTATGAATTTCGGTAAATATTTAAACAATTAGAGTATATTTGTGTACACGTATACAAAGAATTATTTTAACGGGTTCCATGTGTATAGTTAATACACCAATAACTGCACAATAAAGAATAATGTGCCATACTTAGGCTTGTTTTCAAATGTTTGCTTTCTCGCAGCGCGTACCACCATGTTAAATCGGCATTTAAATAGTTGAGATATACTGATAATAATCGATCAGATGCACGGAAAGACAAGCAAAAATATGTACTTTTTATACGGTTGTAATAATTACCGAGTTAGAAATAATACGAAATCGTTTTATTCATTCCCAAAAAAAAAAAAATGAAACGTAATTATTTGCTTGTAAACCTATTTCACCCTATATACTTTTCCCTTGAAAAAGTATCAAAGAATTTGAAATGCCTGTTGTTAATTTATTGGAGCTATACACAACGATTTGAAAAGAAAAAAAAAAAACATTTGTGTGAATAACCTCCAGTTGTACAGTAAATGAGGGTGCACCTCTGGATCCGCCACTTCGAATGGGGCACATCCATGAAAATGTTTTAAATTATGTAAAGATAAAAGTATTTTGCTCAGAAAGGATCCGTCCTTACTGCATGGTTGGGTCGACAGGGTTATTGATGGGGCGACTCTCTGGTGTGACGGGCCTCGTGTTTCCTAACTTCACCTACAAACGTGGAAACTGTGCCAGGGGCGGTGTGGCTTGTGGGAGGAGGGGAGGGGGATATTTGCTCGGAACCACGCTTTAGCAACCGGTACGCACCGGTGCACGGGCGACAGATAAGCCAGCCAATCCTGCACGAGTTTTCACTTTCAGCCAGGGTTGTACGCGCTTGTCCGTGGAGTGGGGGGGGGGGGGGGAGAAGCACAACTGTGTCACCGTTGCATTATTCGGGCCGCGGCGATAAGAACAGTGTTTGTAAACATTCCCCTCTTCCCCTTCTCTTCCCCCACAACGAGCCGAGCGCTGGGGGAGATCACGTGTTCTGCTCTGGAGGGTTGTTGCGGGTTGCCAGCCCACTCAGGGGAGCGCGCGTGTCCCCCATTCGACCTTCAATCCTCTGCGGAATTAAATCAAATGTCCTCACCGACATTCTCACGGATTCGAAAAAAAAAATTTCGGGATGTCTCCTCAGTTGAAGACATGCATGACTAAATTCTCAATACGAACATCTCATGCTATTGCTACAGTCTGTCTCATGCTTAGATTGCATTACAAAGGAATTTGAACTCACTGTTGTCATATTCATAAGGTTCTTATTTTGCATTCTATAAATAGAATTATAATAATTTTTAAAATATTTTTCATGATTTTTCTAATACCGTAAAATACTGTCTTTTGACAGTATTTTTAACACGCTTTTATTTGCTTCACTTATAACTATGTAATCAAATCTAGTAAGTCGATTTCAACCTACTTCTAATTGTCGTATCGATTTGAAACTTTGCAAGTATATGTGATCCTTATGACAAGTGTGGGGTGCTTGATATCAGTTGTCTTAAAATTTTTATCACTAATGTCTGTTTGTTATCTTTGAAAGATTTGTGCAATGGGAGTCATGACTTGATGTAGGCTTTTAGACATACGCCATTGCTATGCTCATGTATGTCTGTAGAATAAAACTGCTAGTAGTTTTCTTCTACAGACATACATGATCATAGCAAGGGCGTACATCAAGTCACTAATGTCTATTTGTTAGGATAGGGTTAATTTGAAAATGAAAGACAAGAGCAACTCACGATTTTTTTCATTAAAATTAATTGTTTTGTTTATTACTTGATTCTTATTATTAGCTTATTAAAAAAATTTCATTATACAGAGTTGTAGTTAATTCTGTCACTGTTGAACAAATTTCTTAAAATTAAAGATAATATTTTTTTTACTTTTAAGTTCATACAACAATTAAAGCGTATTTTTTTAATGTTTTAATATAATTTTATTACAGTTGTATACCCTCTGAAAAAATAATATATCAATTCTAAACATTCATTATTACTTCACAGGAGAAACTATTTTGTTGCTGTCGGTCACTATAAATAACACAGCATTCCACTAATTATGTGCTATGATCAAACAGAGCCAAAATTTTTATAATTAAAAAAAATATTATAATGACAGTTTACAACAAGATGTCTTCTTTAAGTTATGTTTTCGTAGAAGTAATAATTTAATTCTATCAGACGATGGTTTTACGAAATACAAAAAGACAATGCATTAAAACAATTCTTATTCCAAATTTTCCTTTAAAAAATTAAGTATATATTACAAGATTTGCATTACATTATAAATTAATGTCAAAACTTTTGGACATCATCGTTGTAATTTTCGTAACCCCCGCCATATTGAATATCCATATTTTTATGCAAGAAAATCAAGAAAAATTTGAAATTAATAAAAAAATAATTAAATTTTAATAAAACATTCCGTCATTTTGAAAACTGTTCACCATCTTGAAATTTCGTAAATATTATCCAAAAATAGGAAATAATTAATTTAATAAAATATGTAATTAATTCAATTTTAATTTTAAAAAAAGGCTCTTACTTATGGAGTACTCGGTTAAAACCCAGTGAGGGCACAAAAATGGCGGCAGATCCTTCCTCCACAGAAGCCACAGCAGACTGACCTCCCACCACTAATGCCACGGTATAGCTCTATTGCTGGTTTACACTGTATGCCATAGAGAAACAAATATGTGTGAGACAGATGAAACTCGCCTTAGTTTATTTAATACTCCTCGTCGCCTCTTCTGAAGGCTTCATGCACGGTGGTGACGGCAGCGTTGCCAGTCCTCGAACGCCCCTCAGCAACAGGAGACTGGCGGCGTACGCACGCAATGGCGTGTGTCAACGAAAATGTTTATAATCTGTAAGGCCATGCGTAAACTCGTGGATTCCAGGTTGCTATTATGGGGTCTGCCACCAACGCGTTTCCGGTTTTAATTTTCGAGACCCAGGCCACGTTGTCGCTTGTGGAAGACGAGGCGTACGTTTCCGACGACCGTTTTGATCCTCTAGGGACACTTCAGTCTTACTTCATGTCTTCGTTCTTCCGTCGTGTCTTCACGTTCAGTATAAGAAGGTTTACATTCTTCCTAGGCCGCAGCACTGCAAGATAATTTATTTGTAAAGACGCGGTATAATTGCTCGTAAGGAAATGACAGACAGATAAATGTTAATGCCTTTTCTTAGTTATCAAATAAAGTGTCAATCAAAGGTATTGATTTGTCATCTATTTTTATTGGGGAATACTGTCACGGCCTTGTTGCGTATGGATATAAAGCTTCAAATAATAGTTTTCACACAATAAATATTTTCCCAGAATGAACAAATTAATTAATATTTTATGACGACTACTATAATGACCAAGAAAGTAGTAAATTCATTAATGCGATTGGAAGTTACATTTCGACACCTCACTTGGTTAGTATGTTTCCAAACGAAAAATAGAGACGCTTTTTCAGAAGAATTTAAGAGATTTCCTGTATTTTGTTTTTACATTTCACGAACTATACTTCAAATTTCCATTACTTATGTATCATGATGATGAGTCCATGAATAATTGGTATTTCCTTCAGTGTATCCAAAATATTTTTTACAAAAATTCGTGAAGAGTTCTGTCTAATTTGTTTCAGTTCAAAATGTGATGCATTATTTAGGCGCTTGGCTACACACATCTTGCACTAGTGTATTGCCGGTTGCAAGTATTAAGGGCGCATCATAGAGTTATCTAAGCTTTCCCACGACCATCAACAATCATATAAGATATATTGTTTTGTAAATTCAGGAATAACTTCACACTGGTGGCTTGGGTAAAAGAAATTTCTGCCAATAAAAGTAAAACAGTATAAACTTTTTTTAAAATTTTTCCTCGTAATACTTTCGTGTCATATTGAAACTTCCTCGCAGTTAAATATTATTACTGTAAGAAGATTCTGCTATATCTGGCAGGATCACTGCTGAAATGTTGTTCCCTTCATTTACTTAAGGTCACAAGAGTTAATCTAATTGAAGTGAAGGACCTCCCAAAACCAGTCGGGTTACCTTTGTAGATAATTATTATAAAGAAATAAAAATACGAAGATCATATCGTGCTTAAGGGCAAAAGTTTCAACCATTTGTATATCATATATATAATACAATTTCACCCATTTAAATGCATTATTATCACAAAACAGTATTTCAAGTCACAATCTCAAAATAATAGTTAGGAACGTAAATTAATTTATTGTAACATTGCCTATTTTGGCAAAAAAAATACATATATTTACTTATTTTGAAATATATATAAATTTAACTATCATACATTTTACTGTACAAAAATACCCTGATACACACTTATATTACCTTCTGCGTTTTATTTCACAAAAGTTAAAAATATTAATACAATTATTAATTACTAATGCTTGTAGAAATAAATTCAATAATTAAAAACAAATAAAATCAAAAAAATAAATTAATGAAATTTAACAAGTATTCAATAATCAAAGAGTTTAAATAATTGTACAAAATTGACGGTAGAAATATTTAAAACTTGAAATACTCGTGAATATTATTTCACTTAAATACCTAACTATTGAAGTTAATGTCTAGCTTTGAATCTCATTTATAAAGGCTACGATAAAGAATTAAATCATGGTTCGTAGACACTGTACGTTGCAAATTAATGACCAAAGGTCATATATTAAGTACCCATCACCACAAACATTTTAATAACCTTATGCCATCCCACGAAGTAGTTTGACATTCAAAGGACGTCATCTCCCTACTTCAAAGTCTTACTTAAAAATTCTGACTGCCAAATGAACCAATGTAATTAAAATTTTGTCAAATAATCCCAGCGTGAATTGCACTTGAACATACTTTTATGCGTATACGCCTAAATTACTCGTTACAGTCAAACATACAATAGATGATACAATGTCACAAAATTTAAATTGACTGTCACTAGATCCAAACCATCGCAGAATTCATGCCATTCCAATTCAGAAATTGTAGCAGAATCTTACAAATATATTTCTTAAAACTAGCCATATGATTTTTTTTAATAACTGGTTGATTATGAACTCTTGTTAAATATTTCTAATTCATAACATCTAAATAATATTACTGGGAATTTTACCAATAAAATTTAATAAGAATATATAATATATTCGTCTTCAGTGATTTTTTATTTGCGTTTCTGGGGTTCCGTCTGAGAGAATAGTTCTTTCTATCATCTGAAAAAAAGTGGAATTTAATCAGTTATAGCTCGGTTGTTCATGCATTTCGATATTTCCCACGTGTTATGCCAGTGCTTAATGCGGAAAAGGTACCTGGAGTACTGCCCAGTTTCTGAAAAATGCCTCAAAATCTAGTTCAGGCTTTCTCCCTTTAGCAACATCGAATGGGTTTGCACTCGTTGTGTAAACCGAATAGAACAGGTATAAAACGAGTTTAGACTTTTGGGCTCCGTGACAAGATATACAGTATTGTAAAGGGGGAAAAAAATTGGTTCCTCCTAGACTTGTATTGTTAAAATTCGAGACCCAAAGAATGAGAAATTAAGGTATTTCCGAGGATTGTGAAACTTGTTTAAATTATTTTATTTATGTTAGTGTTTGTTAATACATTTTTATGGCAATGAAATTCAACTATATGATGAAATAATAGTTTTAAAGTAGACGTGTATTGGAAAAATCCGAGACAAATAATGAAAAATTAAGGTATTCCCGAGGATTGTGCTGAAACTTGTTTAATTTATTATAATTATGTCGAGTGTTTCTAAATATGGTTGTGATAATGAAATTCAAGTACATGATGAAATAATGGTTTTAAAGTAGCTGTAATGTATCAGTTAATTTGTGTAGTTTTTTTACAAGAAAAAAAAATGTATATTGCCTCTTCCGGTACGTATCAGTAACACCGATTGGTCTAGCGAAATTTTCGCGTGTTTGTTGACACCGTAGATGTTGGCAAGCGTGTACTCGTTATTTGACTCGTTGTCTTCACGGAATAACTGGGCACGATAGGATGGCTCATAAGCATGCAACTCCTGATGTCCTGGAACCGACGCTGGCGAATGTGGGGCCGGTAATTAACGCAACGTGCGTGCGCCAACTAACAGCTCGTTGCTCGTACATCTTGAGCAATGCCGCGCGGTTGGAACAGAACCACCGCCTAGTGAGCCCCGTGCGCAGAATGCTGCCGAGACCTCGCGTTGCGGACGGGTCCGCCGTGCGCGCACGCATCTGAAGATCTCAGCGCATCCACGTGTGGCGAGTGATGCAACGTGGCAGTCTACTTACTCGGGCGAACAAGCTTCAGTTTGTAAGTGAGACTGAAATGTGTAAATTTTTTTTTGATCATCAGCTTGCCACCAGTAGCTGACCATCATCGCGAAGGGCAGGGGATAGGGAATGCGTATGTCAAAGAACTGCACCAGAGTTCCTCTTGAGTAGCGGTGGAAAACCACGAAGGTGTAAGTCCATGGAATAAGTGTCTTATCTTAGGTCGAAGTCAGATAGAAATCAGTTGGGAAAACAGACCGTAGCTGCATAAAGGCTAATACTAGTTCGTTTAATATATTTAAAGGAACTCACTAGTAAGAATCGTTAAAACATTGCATAATTAAGTTCTCTCAACTTAAATTAATAACATGTCAAAGATTGCACAAGTCTCCAACGAGAAAACTCATCCTGGTGCAGGTGACCAGCATCGAAAGCACAACCTTCCAAATCCGAGCCAAGAATGCAAGTCGAAGAAGTGAGCTTCATACCATAGAACAAGGAGTGAGATATAGAAGTGCGATTCTTACAAAAAAAATGAAACTATGTTAGGCGCGACATTTGACGCTATCTGTTGGGTGGGCCCACAACTACTAACAAAAAAAACCTCGGGCGGGAGGTTCAAATCCAAAGTGTTAGCTTTATAATGATAATTAAACTACTTTACGACTAATTGCTTAGTAGAAGAGTTTCCAACTGTGCAATAAAAATAGTACTTTAGGAAATATGCTTATTCCACCTTGATTAGTCCAGATATTTAATAATAAAAAGCATGTTCTATATAAATGAGTAGGAGATGCAGATATTTTGTGTTTGCACACCACAAAATATGTGGCTACCAAATTAAAGTAATTAATTTTAAATTGTTTGATTGCATGTTACTAGCTGATGCATTACTTCTCACAATCAATTTAGCTATGCTAGTAATATATCATGAAACTACTATTTAGCTGTGGGCCCTAAAACTAGGTTTCATTCTCGGCAATTGTAGTTTCTCCCCCCATGCTCCAGACAATTTGGTCTATCACTCGGTGCTTGTGAATAAACGAATCATGTTGGGGCTAGGTATCTGCACATAATAGTCTGTTACCCCGACGCAGGAGTACGAACTGCTTAGCAACCACCACAGTCACCTCCACGTGCGTGTGGTTGCCCTTGGACGTGTTCCTGAACTGCCCGTTGGAAGCTAACCGAACATGGAGAAAAAACAGTTTTCGGGAGACAAGAGGTTGTGTTTGTTGAACAGTGGTCGGATTAAATTAGTTTCCATTTAGTACTTTCGATATTCTCCCTGTTGCTTGAGATATTGAATAGTAGACATAAATAAGACCAATTGTATCATAGTAAAGTGGGACGTTATGGCACGTCTTGTAAACGTCACCCCAATCCCAAGTAAGTCTCTGCCACTCATGTAAACTAACCTTGTGAAGCAAAAATTCGCCCTATTTTCTTGAGAACTAGATCCATCTCAGTTTTGATTCTTCTGATAACATGATGAGCTTACTGGATCCTTTCCTACCCAGTCTAGGAAACATGCCCTTTCCACCTTGATGAGTTCAGCAACTTATTCATTGCATTTTTATAAACATGCTTGTTGTTTATCTTTAAGAATAGCTTACCTGGGCTGCTGATCAATGTGCAGAGCTTTAGAAGAACATTCACGATCAAAAATAATGCATGATATATGTATGGAATGTGTTTTCGAAATTTTTTTTTCATAAATAGGTCATATGTCTAAACTGCATAATTTTGATGGTAGAAACGGCAATAACAGATGATTTCAAAATTCATTTTAGGTTTGAAAATGAAATGCACCTAATAGACTTGTTTACACAGTATTTATTTTATATTTATTTTTAGGCCATAAAATGCTGTGTCACACATGAAGGTCACACAGTAGCTTAATGTATGCACGTCTAAAATACTGAAACTGACTTAAAAAAATTCATCCCATTAAGAGGGTAGTTTCCTTAAAACCTTTTCTTCTGTAATTTTGCGTTTTAGTGCATTATTTAAATTAAATTAATTATATAACAATGGGTGAATATTTATTAATTAATTTTAACGCTTAATTTAATGCTTCATAATTAATTTGTTTAAATGCATATATATATAAAAGTTGGCGTGAACTGAGAGCATGTTTCGTGTCATATGATTTTCCGGACGTTGGGAGTATTTAGTCTATAATTGGATGAATGAATTTCTAAAGATTTAGAGTTCCACGACAATGACTTCAGACGAACGGGTAATTCTAGGCTGCCAGGGAAAAAAAATGTAAGAGTGAAGTTTTAATTTGCACTTATTTTGACTATAGGGATTAAAAATTATGACTTAAAATTTTCAATTTAAACCCAACATTTTGTCATGAAAACTGTTTACTGCTGACCACATGAGCAGTCTCTTTCTGTTAGCAGACCGGATGATATAAACGAATTTGGTTTTACCAAATTGTGACCTGCTCTTTTTCCTTAGCATTATATAATTAAAATATGGACATAAAATAGATACACGCTATCATGTTATGCTATCGATAAAATACAAATTTAACCTTAAAGTTGTTTTCTTCAAACCTTTAAATAAACACATATTGACGTGATGGAACCATTTACAAACATTCAGCTCTGGTCATATTATAAATTAAATTCAAATCATCAGAAGTGATGAAGCACCACTTCTGCAATGTTCCGGGCGGAGAAACATGGCGATGACGTCACACATGCCGTCTCCTGACAATTCTTAGCTCCATGGCTATACACGACGAGTATTAAACTACGCAAGCCTAAATAGTTTTCGGGAAACAGGAAAACACTACACCAAAAAAAAAAAAGAAGGTCTCGAGGTTTCGGACTCGCATGGCCTATAAGCCTGACTTGGACATGGCTTGTTTGAAAGGTAAGCCAAGTATCGAAAACCTTGAGAAAGGCTCAATTTCGGGTCCGCGTCAAGGGCGTCGCCAGCCGATGGCCTGGGGGGGGGGGTTTGTGGGAAAAGTATGTCTTTTTTTTGCATTTGGCTACATTTTTTTGAATCTCTAGGGCAGTAGGGGGGGGGGGCAACTGCCCCCCCTACCCCCCCCCCTTCCTGACGACGCCCTTGATCCGCGTTCTATATTTTCAGTGAAAACTTCGGGATAAAATCATAACAAGTGTTTCGTATTAGTATGTAATTTAATGATCTTTAGTTATTTTGTAACAATCACGCGCGTGCGCCTACATTTGTACGATGACGCCCAAGGCGAAACAAATACTGCGCCGACAAACACGTATACATATGTTGTGGGCCCGACCACATCGGTCTCGTGGTTATGAGCGATTCAAACCTGGCGGTATTCTGTGACACAAGAAAGTTGGAGCACGTGTACCCCACGACGGCCACTGGGAGCGGGGGGGGGGAGGGGGGGGGGGGAAGGAGGGTCGCCAATGGCGGGTAACGAGGCCAGCGGGCGCGCGCTATAAGAGGCGGCGGCGGCGCCGGCGGCGGCAGTGCCAGGGTGACGGGTGCGCGTGCTCGCGTCCGGCGACTGCAGAACCTCCCGCGGGCCCCGCCGCCCCCGGCCGCCCCCCGCAGCCGCCCCCCCCGCCAACCGCTGCAGCCAGGAGTCGCGAGGAGCACACGTGAGTAGCGGCGCGTCCTCCCAGTGCGATGCAAGTCCCTCGAGTGCTTCCAACAGTCTCTGCCGCGGGATTTACCTGAACTCTTAGCCATGTTCAGTCTTCTGTGAAAACAAGACACGGGAACAGCGCAGACATTATTAAGTGCTTTCCGTGTACAGACACCACTAGGATGTCTTGAGCGATTTCCAAAATCGCGTGGTTTCTTCAGCAGCTTCCGCACACCGTGTGTGTGTGTTTGTGTGTGCCAAGATAGGCAGGGGCCTTGAAAATGGGTTGGACGCGATGTGGATAGCATCATTTTTATCATTCACGTTCGAAATATCTGTGACGTCGGCGGGACAAGATTCCGGCCAGGAAGTTTTTTCTTACTTTTTACACCGCCGTAGCTGGTGAAAAATTATTGAAATGAGCCTCAGAAATTTTGTTTTCCGATCATGGTAAAACTGTTAAATTGGTAATGTAAAAATTTTCCTTGTAATTTTGAGGTTTGTTTTATTATTTTTTTCTGACTAAATATGTGTATACATTATTAAGTTAGTTTTTTTCCTTCCAAAAAGCTCCATTAAAAAACATCTTGTAGGCATAGATAGATGGCTGTCGTATATGTAGTGGTAATAGCAAAAAATTATATATATATATATATATATATATATATATATATATATCCAGTTGTTGGTTTCTGTTTGCCGCGCGGTTTAAAAAACGTATATACATAAAATTGCAATAATTATCTGTCGTGTCGCATCCTTTGCATCGCTTCTGTCGCGCTTTTGGGATGCCAGCGTGTAGGCTACGTCTCGTAGGGCAGCGAGGTCTTTATATATGGCAGGTAACACACGACAATGACCAGGGGGTACTGAGAGGGGAATAGGTGATGCCCTTCAGTAAGGAGCTATTCGACGGCCCTCTGGATAGATTCGCGATTTGAGGGGGGGGGGGAGGGAGGGGTTACATGGGAATCCGAAATCCAGATTGCCGGGACTGGATACGAGTGCAGCGTATTACCACTGCGATACTTGACTCCACACGCGCTGGGAAGAGTAAGGACCGGTTCATAAACTCATCAAGAGCGCACGAACGCAAGGTGCAAAATATTCAGCAAACCACATTTTAGAGTACCGGTTTATAAACTACGTTTGGCGCAGTAACGAAACGTAAATATTGTTCAATTTCCAAACTTTCTTGTTTTTTGCGTTTCCGAAGGCCATGCTGGAAGAGAAGTGCTCCGAAAACTGTTAAAGACGCGCAGAAGTGTAGCGCATACAAGCCCACGATGTTCTGTGTATTATGTACACAAAGTTTTTCACATGTTTACACTTTCACACAGTGAAAGAAGATTACAGTTGTATCAAATTATTAACAATATATTTTGTTTTCGTGATAAATATGTATTATCAAAGGACCCTGAGGTAGAAATTTTTTTTTGCTGTCTTACAATTTTCAGTCTTGCGACTCGCGTGCTTCATAAACGACTATGATGTTCTTCCATTGGGTGCGTGTTGGGTTGTTGCGAAGTTGCGTTATGAACACAGCCTAAAGCCAGTCGCTCCGCATGACGTCAGGAGCTGATGGTAAAGTCGCGCGGAGCGGATCTGTCCGACCAGAGCTGGCGAACTTGAACTTCCGAGGTCAGGCAGGTCGGACAGCGCCATCTGCATCTGGCGTCATGAACAACATTCACCGAAGAGAAGCACAATGACAAAACAACTGTAAAATCACGTGAAAATAATTATTTCTACACAAACATTTTTATGAAAGGTTTTTATCAATTATGTCATGGGCTCCATTTTGTTGAATTTGTTTGCTGTTAAGTTGTTTTGAAACGGAAAACGAAGTACCCAAAAATGTAAATAAAAATTATGATTTTGTGTAGGCATGAAAATAACAGGTTTTATCCAAATATATGTTGGGATACTCGTCTCTTCACTCGCTGTTCCTTCGACCCTGAACGCGGTACAAGAGGTTGGCCTTGATATAGCGTATCTCCCCTTGGATTGAAGAGTGCATTAAAATGGGCATCTTTCCAATTCACGATTTCTGCCATTAGCGCTATCCTTGTTTCAGTGTGCTCTGTTGCCAGATTTACCCAAAGAGCAAAAACGTTTTAGACACAACTTTGTAGTGGAATAAAAAAGTTTCCAGATGTATCAAAAACACTTTATTTTGCAAAGCAAAATTTCTAACGAGAATTTTGCAATTTATTTTGCGTTGTTTTTCAACATAAGTATCACCAGATATCAATAATTTACCTATATCTGAGTCATAAATTTTAAAGAAACCATATTTTTTTCAATTGTATTCGTCAACAATTTTTGATATCATCAACAATGAAAATTTTCTGCACTTTTTGAGCATAGCCTATAATTTTCTGGATTGCCTTGTTTTAAATAGTGACCGACCACTATAAGAATTTTCTCCTGTGAAATAATAATTTGTGTTTAGCATAGATTTTTTTCCAGAGTGACTTCAACAGTGATGATACTCCTGATAGTAAATAATGAATGATCACAAAAATTAACAAATGGCAAAATTAAAATATATGAAAATTTATTATAGCAGAAAAATAGTCGAAAAAAATAAATTTAGCATGCTGGGTTACATCAGCCTGGCAACAGTGGTCACCACTTACTCTGTAGTGCAAACTAAGCGTGGGACAGACTATAGCACACATCACTTTCGCAGCCTTGTCTTTCTCGACGCCTCTCATCTCGTTTAGTCGCCATTGTTGTCGGGCCGCCTCTCTCTTATGCAAAATTCTGACGTTCTTGACCTCTTTCCGAGCCACTGCGAGTCTTGTCTTCTACGTGTGACATCACAGCACTTTCCACATAGTTAGTTCTAATGATGTTAGCTTCCAAACCACATGCCTCGAAAATTGTGGACCTAACATTGATAAAAGTAGATGTGGAAGGATTGAAGCTACAGTAGCGTGAGGCACTCTTAAAAAAAAATAGACTTAGAAACCACATGTAGATAAGTCAATCTGTTAACATAAAACTTGAAGTTGGCAGATGAATAAAGCTCTGATATTTCTGTTAACATATCAACTTATCAATAGGTATCAGGTTTCTGTGTCCAAATATTTTCTTTTATGAAAAAGCGACTTACGCTTTAACCCCTCCCCAGCACATTTTACACCACCACCCGACCTATTGTATCGGAAACACTCCAAATAAAAAAATTCATTTTTAAAATTTTTGAAAATTAGGGTCATTTACCCCTCAGGTGGGTATAAGGTTGAACCCCGGGCACATTTTCCACCATAACCCAACCTCGGAAACACTGTAAATCGAATATATATATATTTAAAATTGTTGAAATTTAAGGGCCTTAGGTCCCCAACCCCCTTCCCTGGGCACATTTTTCACCACAGCCTGACCTTTTGGATCGGAAAAACTCCAAATATATAAGTATTAATTTTTAAAATTTTCGAAATTTTGGGTCTTTAACCCTACCCCCCCCCCCCCCCACCAGGGACACAGTTGGCTCCGGAGGAAATTACCACTACGCCCTGACCTCATGGATACACAAAAAGCATGGTTATTACCCATAGCTCGAAATGAGTGTTTTTTTTTAAATCGTATTACCACCCACTCCCCCTTAAATCTAAGGGCTTAAGTTATCAAAATATTGTATTGTCAGAGGTTCTTTATATGTATGCAAAATGTCAACACATTCGGATGTCCTAAAGTGGGTAAAAATTGAATGAAAGGTTTTTATTACATAATTCATTCATACATACAGGTCAAGCTAAATAAAAGCGTCGTAAAAACAGGCATATGGCCTTAACTGACCTCATACAAAAATGTCGTATAATAAATAAATAACCAAATAATGTAGGTAACAGCATTAAGTTACTTACTATGAAATCAAGAAAAAAACCTGGCTGTGCTTTATTTTGTTTTCTCGAGTTACCACACTCGCTAAACACAAAGGCGCAGTGAAATCTTAAAGGTTGACTTTGCAGTCATCATCCCCCCATTCCTCTTTCACTAATGAAAAGTCCCGTGTGACTCCCACTAACTATAAGGATTAACATAGACCCTGTTTATTTTGATTTACATATATTTACATAAATTTACAATCAAAAATCCCCCCCCCCCCAAGTTCCACAGCAGTCTGAGCATCATATTCTGTATCTTTATCGTGCTTGTGTGTGAAATAATAATATTTGAGTCGACAAGCTTTAGAATGACCGTGAGCTAGTCGGAACTATCTATTACTCTAATTTTCCGAATTACGTTCAATTACCAATCATCCTGGAATAAGGCTTCCACCATTAGCTGCAGTTGATCGATTTCCGAGTAGCTATTACACTACGTGGTAAAATGAACTTCAAAACAATTTTCATTAATTTATGTTTATTTAAAGCGTTGGGTTTTAACCCGGAAAGTTTTATTCAAGTAGTTTTTTCGAGTTCTCTTTATGGGTGGAGTCACAAAATAGCGAGAAATAGTAATGAATATATACTAATTATATTTTGAATAATACATCAGTCTGAAGGTTAAAAAGATAATAGTGCCAAGTTAGTTTAAAATAGTTGGTAGGTGCCAAGCAATGTGACGAGATTGCTTGCCATCATTGCGAATGTATTTCCACCGCCGCAAAAAGACCGGGTAATATTGTATTAGGCCAGCTTGTATGGCGTAAGGTTGGCGTGCGTGTGTGTTTTCTAAGGAAACAAAATGGCGTTACATTAACACCAGTCGCACACACATTCACCCTCAGATTCATGCATTAGGTAAGCCGCGTAGTGATAATGCAAAGTAGGTGTTGAAAAGATGCTTCATCGCCTGTGTTTGAAGGTAGCTAAGTTCTTCTATTGCCTTGTCGCCTGGTCCAGTTCGGTGTACAAAAACAATCTTGTCTCACTTAAAAAATTTTGTTTGGCCAACGACTTTGTTTTGGTGCAGCAAGTTAAGTATTTCCTTCGCAGCAGAGAAACACTTGTTTGCGTCGAAGAAACCTCTTCCCCAGTGGGAAAGCGGAGTTGTTTGGAATGCGGTGTTTGTAAACACGCCGCTGTTATTTGCACAACGAGTCCTGTCGTGTGTGTTTGGTTTGGGGGGAAGGTGGGAAGGGAGAAGGAATGGTGGGGGGGAAACAGGAATGTCGCCAGGCTCGAGCGGGACCCCGCGACTTTCAAGGAACCCGCTGCGCTCCAGTGAAAGGGCGTCTCTCTCCCGCCTGCTCGGAGAACCTGTTGCGGAGGACTTCCTCCAGTCCGCGATGCACCGGGTGCTCCCCTCCTCACCCCTCAACCCCCCTCCCCCAGGTCACCAGCCAAGCGCGAAGGCATCGTTGTGATCTGCAGACGAGCGGCAAAGCATGGATTTGGGAATCCATAGGAGGCGGGATTCTGCGACGCAGTTGAAGTCACTTTCGACCCCAACATCGCAATTTTTTTCAACACTCACAACTTTCCGGAAATTGTGCTTGATAACGCCTGATGATGGCTCAGCAAGTACGAATCAGGATTTTCGTCGTTAAGACACATTCACTTACATAAAATGCTGTCCTTTGATGAACCTGTTTTCACAGTGCAAACACTACACTCAGACCAATTTTCTGGTGCGGACCATCAGCTGGTCAAAAAAGCTGCTTCGCGCAGTGTCCAGGCAGACCAAAAGAACCAGACAAGAACATTTGGAGACAGGAGAAATGAGAAAATTTAAGGGTGTGCTTTGGAACATCCTGCGGTAAAAAATCATTCCATTACTTCTTTTTGAAGTTATACTTCTTTAGGCGCGTTATGAAAAAATTAGGAGAGTGAAATTTTAAGATGCGCGCGCATCACTGTAACACAAAATTAACAGGTTGAAGCTGCGCGCGCACCATGTAACGACATTTTCAAAGGAAGATGGCGGACCCACGTGTGTGAACATAAACCCACATTAGGGGACATACCAAACGTATTGGTGTGCCAAATAAAACTTTATGATAGTGAAATTACCATGGAATTTCTTTTGGTAAACTAAAATAGTAATTTTATTATTTTATTGTAATTAATTTAATGATGCCAAAGAAGTATAACTTCTCACGCGCGTACATACGTACACGCACCCATTTTTTTTTGCACGCCCGTATGACGAAAAACCCAAATTCAAAGCACACAAGCACACAATGGACATTCACGGCTTCGTATCACGAAGCTGTGCCCTAAAGTAGCTATGAAAAAGCACTAAATTGATCAAGATGATCGCGAGGGTGTTTCCGCTGTGCCACTCCAGTGCCAAAGGTCATGACCAAACCATTTATGTATTTGATCCAGGTCAAGTTTGTCCATTTGCCGCATGCGGGTTTCCAAATGAAGAGCGTAACTGTCATTCGGCATAGGGGAGAAAATAATCACCGATTGTTTCACTGCCACTGTGGACTACAAGAGCGTTTCATGTCTGAAAATTACTCTGAAAACATACGTTTTAACCATTTTCACTAACCTAAATATACAGTTTAAAAACAAGATCCTCAAAACAGATATACTCATCCGCCCTCAACGTATTCTTAAATGCTTTTCGTTAAACAGACACCAATGGGATATCTTGAGCAGTTTTTCAAATCACGTGGTTTCTCCCTGAAGATCTGCGGACCGCACGTATGCCCAGAAAGACGGGGCCCTTAGTGCCGACTCGCACAGTCGGGTAATGCAGTGATAATTAACTTTGCCTCGAGTTACAGGGACTGAGTGACAGGGAAGTTCGAGGAGGGATCGGTCCTCTGGCTGTCCCAGCAGTGACCTGGAGATCAGGACGGGCGGACGGGCGGACGGGCCTCCAGCCTCGGTGTCCGGGTGTCACGTGACACCGGCGCGCCGGGGAGAGTGAAAGCCGCGGGCCACCCGAACCGCGCGGCCCGGAAGGTCCCACCCGGCCGCCGCTTGAGTGGTCTCTCTTCGGGGAAGCGCTCCCGCGGACACCGCCTTGCCCAAGTTTGGGGCCTGGTCGGCGGCTTTCCACCCCTGCCGCTCGAGTGTTCTGCAGACGAGGCGGCGCCGCGCGCGGATTCCCCCCCGTCGGAGGTCAGGCACGGAGAGAGTCGCTCTGGCCTTCCGCTGAGGTTCCTGGTGCACAGCTGCAAGGCAAGAGACAGGCCCCCTACCCATCATCTGGACTGAGGCCGTGCCTTTACCGTCTACGAAGCCCGTTCTACAGTGACACGGAAAACATAGTTTATACAACAGCACGGACCCTGCGGATATTCTCTGGAATGCTGAGATATTACGTTTACGTTGTTCCGTTGTTCCGTTGTTCCGATTACGTGGCTGCGATGGTTCTAAATACTTTAACAATTGTTCCGACTGCAAGAATATTTAGTGTTATATTATTATTTAGAAGGTTTATTCTTATTATATATTTATATAATAAATTCTGCCCGTGCTATAATCTCGAAGCTATTTTTTTTTTCCATTAGTGAAAATAATTTTCGTAACCTTATAATGCAATCTCATGTTTTGCAATTTGTTACGTTTCCGTACATTGAAGAAGCAGCAGACGCGACAGTGAAATGTTCCTGGAGATCCGTCTCCTTTTACGTGCCTTTGTAAAGAGCCTTATGAACAGAGGGGCCTTACCAGAGAGTCTGGGGAGTATGGAATATCCCCCAGAGAAAAAGAATGGGTTCGGTGGCCCTTCCTCGAAAAAAAATGACAAATAAATCATTTAAAGCAGCGTGTTTAAGCCAATCTAGAACTTAATTTTGACGAATCGTGTTACTGATTCATCTCTAAAAAATTTTGATTCAAAAGGTGCGTAGATATTAAAAGAGGTGAGGTTGGACCGCAAACTAAATAAAAAAAATACACGTCTATTTATGACAAAAGTTTAAAATTTTTGCATCTCACGAATAGGCTGACTTTTGGAGGAGTAAATGTGTCATTTTTAAATAAGGGCGACGCGTTAATGTAATCCACGTCTACCAGCCTGCCACATCCGCTCATGGTTTGGGGGGGGGGGGGGGTGGAAGTAACGTACGTTACCGACGACCTGCGTGCTAGCCTCCGGAACGAAAACAACCTGGGCGACACCCAGCACCACGTCCGTAACAACACAACACCGCGTGCACTTTCACCCGTAAGCGTAGTCAATGTCACACTTCACGCGGGGAGGGTGTGTGTGTGTGTGGTGACACGGCATTGTTACTCTTGAGTTGCGTTGTTTTCTTTGACTACTTGTCATTAGTTATTTCCAATTAAATTAAATTACGACAGTTTTATTGTTGGTATCAGGCATCACATTATTTTACAAAGGAAGTTTTCTTTCAATAAATCACTTTGAATATTTGTATCTAAATTAAAATCAGTTTAAAATATATATATTTTTTTTGTATTTGGCCAATATTTTTGCAATATGATGGCAAATATAATTCAGTCTGTAAATACATCCTACAAACAAACCTAACCTTATTGAGCGTATTCTATATTAGTATTAGTAATATTATATTATAATGTTATTAAGAAAAAAAAAGGTTTCCTAATGACGAGATTTGAACAAAATCCCCTGTCATCAAGCGCTTGCGCTACTAAGCCTAATGGGAATTAAGAAGGAAAATATGTATTATAATCAATGTAACGCCAGTTTTCTGACGTATTTTAAAACGTAAAATTATTTTACTATGACTATTTTAGTTTAACAAATATAATCCAGGGTAGTTTCACTACTAAAAAGTTACAGGCTGGGTTTAAAAACTTTCCTGGAAACTCAAGATCACAAGGAGCGCAACACGCAAAAAAAAAAAAAAAATGCAAGAAAACTACGGCAGCTTATAAAACACGCCAAGTTGCTTGACATCGCCAACTCTACAAATCGAAACTCCAAAACTAAGGAAAAAAATGTTATTAATACGGCTTCTTTTCAAAAATATTGTTCCTTTCACTTAAACGCACGACTTTTTTTTAGTACTTGTTTGATTTTAAAAGCGTCATTTGCTAGAAACTGTGCAATAATAAAAATGTGTGAAAAAGTGACGAATGTGTTAAAACGAAAATCGTAGCCTACCATAAACGTAACGGGTGCAGCCTTAAAAAGTTTTCGGAACACTTCACTTCACATAAAAGATGGCGGAAATGCAAGACGAAACGCAAGTGCAGATTGTGTTGCGTGTTTCAGTCTTGCGTAATTTGCAAACGGATGTTTAAAATTTTGTTACAAAACTTTTTGCGTCTTGTGTATCTTGCATGCTTGTGTTTCTTGCGTAGTTTACAGACCCGGCCTAAGAGATGATCGGAGTCCTGCGTAACCTTGCACGTAAACAAGGTCGACCTACAAGCTTTCACCAAACGCATTTTGGCTTTTATAACATAATATTTTTTTTATAGTTTGATATCGAAAGTTGGTTTCGCTTAAGGCAGATATCACGCATTAAAAGATTTTCAAATACAAAGACAGTTACAGAGTATATTGACAGTATTATTACAGTTGTAATTATTCCGAAGAAAAAAAAAGAATGCAATACTTAACGTGTCAATAACTTTTCAGTAGTAACTCTTTATATCAGCCAGTCACTATTTTTTATAGTAAATTTATTTATAACTTCTTTTTTACACATTGAGTACAATTCACTAAATTAAACTGGAAAATTTTGCACTCACAAAAGCAAGGAAGGAAGACCTTCGTACAGGTCAACCAGCGACTGCCCGAAGCTGGGAGTTTCGTACCACGAAGGTTGCTGCAGGGTTGCCAGAGCGCGCGGCTAACTCATCTGCTTCCCGCGCGGAGCTTGAAGGTCACGGCGCTGCGATCGCGAGTCCTCTCAGCCACGCGAGCGATGCTCACTGCACGTGCATGCACATTTGCACTAACGAAAGTGGCTGGTTTCAGCATTCCCTGCCACTTGTTTTCGAACGTCACGTATATATACGTAAATGTACTGACTCTGGCCTACGAGTGACGCACCGAACATCAGCGTTACGGGAAAAACAACACCCTACCTCCCTTCATTATCGTATGATTTCTTAACTCGGGTGATGTAACCGCCGCCCTGTATGCTCGAGTCGATCGTTCATCAATCACCGCCTGTTCGACGGCGATGCTCCACATACATCACTCCTCCGGACCGGTTCCGGGACAGACGTCGACGGCTCTGTGGGGGGAGGGGAGCGCAACAGCACGCAGGCGCGTTGCGTCGTCGCTCGCGCGACGGTGTCACTTTCCCTCGCCGGGCCGCCTCGTCCCACTTGGACCAGAGCGGCCAAGAGCGGCCAGCCGCCATGCGACACCGCGGGGCAGTTCGCGTGACCGCGCAACTTCACGGTCGGAACGAGAAACACCACTCCGTCGCCTCCCTCACCCATATAACCTTTATTTTCAGTGCGATAAACATGCCCTTCCTGAAACAAGTGGCAATATATTTTTTAAAAAATGATTTTACGTACTTATTATGTTAACTGAAAAAAAAATCAACCTTCAATTTTTTTAATATGAAGCTCAGCATGTCCATAAAAGAATGTCCCAGTTATAAAATGTAATAGTATCAACTGTAAGCGCTGTAGAATGTTGGTTCAAGGTCAGAATTAAAGAGTAACTCAAACAGTTTTAGATAAGCGCTTGCGCGAATACTTATTTGTTGTTTTCTCGCTTGCAGAACGAAAGAATGGCTCTTTCCCTAATTAGTAGAGGGTTAACCTGTAAACTTTATTTGGCAACAGGATGGAGCCCCTCCCCATTGGAATCTTTTGTACGAGAGTGGTTGAACGTCGAAGTCCCTGACCGTTGGATTGGTCTTTAACGGTCGAGACGACAAAGCTCTTTATCGCTGACCTCCATGTGCACCTGACATAACGCCATGCGATATTTTTTTTCCTTTGTGGTTTTATAAATGATCGTGTCTACGTTCCGCCGCTACCTAATGATTTGCCGAATTGAGACATAAAATTTAAAAGGCTAATGCTTCCATTACTCCGGACGTGTTAAATAGCGTGGAAAAAATTTAACTTTAATTTGGATATGTGCCGTATAGTTAAAGGTGCACATTTTGAACATTTGTAAAAAAAAATATGTTTCTTTACCTTCAATTTGATGCAAGGGGTGTTGTAAATGGCCTAAATTAAACTGTTATAATATACCATTGAAATAAATTAATCTTTCGTAATCGCGTAGTTCAAAATCATTGGTTGCCGTTTATTAGGGTTCCGTGCATTGGAGAAACGACAGCAATATAGTGAAACGTAAATATCTCGCGGGACCGGATCCGTTTCCGTTTTAACGTCTCCGTTTTATTGTAGAACGATCCTTGGGCTTGCTGAAACTGAGGGCCTCTTGCACCGTCGTGACTTGAGGCAAAGGAGAACTCATTTGATCAACTTCAAGCTGTCGCTTAAGGTGGGCCGCACGCTGAATGTAAATATTGATTTCAGCAGACAAATTTCATGAAATTAGTTTTATGTTTATCGAACATCAGTCAAACTAAAAAAAAAATTGTTTCAACTATGTCATCTTAGAAAGAAGAGGAAGTTATAATTATGTATTGGTGGCTGCGAAGTAAATAAAGGGAAAAAAATACTGTGTTCGTTCTCTTATTCGTGTAGGATTTATGTAATTACAAAGGGATTTATTGCTGATTAGGAGAAATACCATAGTTTTTACTGAATGTCTCAAATCTAGAATAACAATCTCCTCTCGGCATCGTCTTCAAATATAGAAAGAACTAAATACACATCAGCTCTATTTATACTTATGAAAACATTATCAATGATTCCTGCTGGTACTTGAAATTTCAATACAAAATCTGAGGAAAAATATGTTTCATGAAATTACTTGCTATTGTAAAGTTTAAGTTCCATGAAACGCGGTGTGCATATATTTAGATTTTTGCATGAAATGGTTTCATGAAATTAAAGTTTCAGATTTCACTAAATTTGTTTCTTTAAAAAAATATATATGCGCTAGGTTGTGTCGGGACTCGGCAGCCAGTTTATAACGTAATTATGTCATGTAAATTGGAAGTACATAACTAGGCCGTATTATGTCTTTCTTCCTCTCCTTGCAGATTCCGTTTAGTGTGGCACCAGTGAGTGGCGCCTTTTAGGAATCATCACAATCTGTCGTTTATTTTGGTAGTTGTTTCTTGTAATTTCGTTGGTATAAGTTCACCGCCTTGAAATTGTGATTTTTCTAAATATTCTTCTTAATTTAGTTTCAAGTTTTTGTATCGGAAACTTTGTGAAAACCTTTCGAACGTCGTTTAATCAATTTCAGTATTAACTGCACAATGTGAATTTCATTTGATTCCATTTGGTTGAAGAGTGTCTCCAATATCTGCTCTCAGGCCTAAATGAGTCAAACCGGATCTAACGTTCGAAAAACTGGCCTTTTTCGCGTAGTGACCTGTAAATATACAAAAACTGCTTAAAACGGCACATGCGTAAACCCTCAGTTGATATTCCATTAATTTGGAAACCTATCCTATTTTCGTTACACTCCACTTCTTTAAACTGTAATCCCGCTTTATACATAAGACATATTAAAGTCAGAAAGATATTTCAGTGAGCCTTAATCGACCGAGAAAGCTGGCCCAACGACTCCATCGAGAACTTGAGATTTTTTTTTTTTAACCCAACTTATTCTAAAGTGTATTGGTCTAAGGTTAGGGAAGACTCTAAGGCCGGTATTCCAAGACACAAAAAAAAAATGGGTTTAGGTGTTGAATATGCTACACCTGTACCTTAATCGTATTCCTAATGCACCATAGAACAGGGCCAGTCCCTTTTTTTAGGGAATGGATTTTGGTATCCTATCCGTTGACGATCTGTTGCCCAAAATTCCGCGCATGCTCAGAGCTCACTTTTTCGTTGATTTCGTCGAGATTGCGGACACGCGTCTGACCCCATTAACTCGGCCCCATTAACTCGTGAATATTCAATTTCGAGAATATCGAAGGACGTACCAATCGTGTTGGTGTGCCAAATGAAACTTTATAATAGCGAAAATATCCTGGAATACTCTTTGTACACTTTAATGGTCGTAACAAGAAATAATCGCAATCTATAAAGTAATTGAGAAAATTAAAAATATAGCTCCATTTTTTTTGTGGGATGGTGCAGCTATCTCAAGGATTTTTTTCCCGAAAACAAAAATTGTATCGATGGATGCGAAACGTCCGCTAGAATGCGCTGGAACTAGTAGTTTCTAGCTTCGCGCAAGGGCACCGTTTATTAAAACGGTCACCGATCTTGTTTCCTTTGCTGGGATTCGGTTTGGACACGTCACGGAAATACGGTCCGCGAGTTAGGTCACGTTTGTGTTCCAACAAGGCGGTGCTTATTCTCTGCCTCACCCGAACGTCTTGGAATACCAGGGCGCCGGCTGGCGCGCAGGTTGCACACCCCTGGGTCCCAGAGAGGACAGCCGAGACTTGTCACTTTCTCGGTGGCGAGGCGGTGACGACGATGTTTGCCGTGGCCCGCGCCGGCACTCGGCACCCCAGCGCGGGCCCGCCGACCCACATAGCAGTCGCGACTCTCGGCCAACCGTCCTCTTTCGCTCTCAGATGTTTGTCCGCGGCACGTTTGACAATGGAGTTGGAGGGGCGGAACTGGACGGGAAATGGTTATAACCTCAAACATGTTTTAAATCACGTATCTCGAACTTTTCAATCTTAATCTAAATTTTGAAAATTGAAAAAAAAAAAAAATCTCAAAGTTCTGGATGGAATTTTTAAACTCGTCGTGATATTTTTGCATTTATTATTTATTTAATGTATAAATTTAACTACCAATAATATTTGTTACATAATGAAGTAAATTTTGTTACTTTTTTAAAAAAGTTATACAGATAGTAATTTTCATTTTACACATCAAATTCTTTCGCACACGACATTCATATATTTATTTTATTTTAGTTATTTCACTTTTATAATCTCTTTAATCACCGTATTTGCGTTAGCGTTTTTGTTTTCCTACGTCATTTTTGAAATCGAATTGTTGTCTAGATACTCCTTCGAGGATACAAATTGTATAAAATAGCTCATTCCTGTACTAAAATACTAATGGGACTGCATTCAGGTCAGAGATGAGAAAAATTATAATTAAAATACTTAAGAAGTGAATGTTCACTCAAATTAAAGTAACTATAAAAAAATTAACAAAGTCTGTTATAAACACACTACGGCAGGCCTTTTCTTGACAATAGTTTTATATTCGCGCACGCGCCGTCAATCTGCTCGCTACGAAGTTGGAGCAGTCGTTCGACGTTGTCGCTTGTCGAGACTGAGACAAAGTTATTTGAAGTAGATTTGGGCCCACCCTTTATATAGTAGCTTTCATAATATATTACTATCATATCTATATTGATTATGAAAATTAATGCAGAAACTATTATCAGGTACTCGAACCAGTAAAATTTTATTAACTTTATTTTGGTAGCCACATATTTTGTGGTGTGACATACCAGAATTTTTTCATCTCCTTTTAATTTATATAGGACAAGTTTTTTTTATTAAAAAACCACATTAAGTGTTCATCGCACAGTTTAAATCACTGTTACTAAGCATTTAGTCGGCAAGTAGTTAAATTAACATGACAAACTTAATACTTTGTATTTGAACCTCCTGTCAGTTAATTTTTGCTATAGTAGTTACGGGCCCACCCAACACATGTCGCGCAAAACACGGTTTCAGTTTCCACTGTAAGAGTCGCACACATTTGTCTACCTCCATGTTCTATGGTTGCCTCGTGTCTGATCGTGATAGTTTTTGTGGCGTCGTGCAACGTCTGATCCTGCGTGCAGTGCTTTTATGTAAACACATGGAAGTGAACTACTGTAGTGGTGTTGTGCACCATTCTGTGTGCGCCTGGCCTAAAAATGGGCGCACAATTGAGAAGAAGAAAAAAAAAAACATTAACAGCAACAGTAGGTCATGCGCACAAGATTTGACCGCCATGTTTTCGACCCTACTCATTAAAAATAGCACATGGGACGGTCATGTGCACAAAAGGGAAATGAATATATTTTATTTTTGTCACGAACGCATGGCGCAACAACAAATGAGAGTAGAGTAGGAAGCCATTTAGGTAGGACTAGAGAACAATTAATATTTATCAATCATACATCAAGATATTACAATTCTCAGGTGTACTTCCTGCTATTATCTACCTATCAGTCATAGGCAAAAATTTTAAGTAAAAAAATGTGTGGTGGTCAGAGTAGTTAGTTAAAAATGTTACATAATCCTTATTTATATGTTGCAACAACTGTGCTCACAAATTGAATCAGATGTCACGTGATAATCATTTGGTAGTTAATATAGTTGCTTAATGACACTTCCACACAGATGTCGGATACGTCGCGAAAATTCATTTGATTGAAGTTGACAGAAAGATTTCAATCGTGAAACCGACTTCGCACAAGTCGCGTGCACAGTCGAGCGCGTGGCCTGCTGGGAAGCCTACAACTCACGTAGTTTCGGTTCCCTGCAAGAATTTCCGAAGATTTCCGAAGTTTTGCGTTTTGGTATTAACGCCACTTCAGCCGCTAAATCAGAAGTTTCCAATGAAAACAAGCATGTTGTGAGTGACCTAACCAAACCTAACCCTTCGATTTTTTTATTTTTTAAATTTCAATTTTTGAGAGAGATCCGAAGTTGCACGAACGTGGTAGGGAACCGAAACTACGTGAGTTGTAGGCTTCCCGTGGCCTGCTATGCACTCGCTATGCCCGCTGTGAGTGGCGCGAGCTGAGGAGCGTGTCTGTGTCTGTCCAGCAGCCAGCCGCACAGCCGCACAGCCGCACAGCAGCCGCAGCGCCATGAAGGAGTGGGCGGTGATCTCCGTGCTCGTGCTCCAGTCCGTGCACGGGATACTCTGCGGGCCCGCGCACCGCGAGGAGCACAACTCCAGTGAGTGCGACCAGACACGCCAGCGTGCTTGCCGACGGGAAGCCTAACATGTACATCAAGTCCTGTCCCTGCCCGAACACGCCCGAATACTCACCTTCGGCCAACCTCGGGTTTATTTCCTATATATTTATTTATATTTCTCTGTTTATTTTAATGTAGCTATACTAACCTAACTAACCGTCCATAATGTTTAAAATTTGTTTTAATGTAGCTAACCTAACCGACCACTTTTAATATTTGAATTCATTTTTCCTGCGCAAAAATAATACAAATCCCGAAGTTGGCCGAAGGTGAATATTCGGGCTTGTTCGGGCAGGGACAGAACTTGATGTACATCTTAGGTTTCCCGCTTGCCAACACCTCCATTCACCCCGGTCTTTGTCGGAAACACTCTCATCTTCGCAATAAGCATTAGCGGGTTGAGGACCCCGCCCAGTCATTGCTGGCGACGTTCGCTAGTTCTTCTAGCAAGGTATAACCTCTGAATTGCCGCCAACTGGTAATGATAACATTGTATGGCGGAGAAATCAAGATAAAGGTGTAATGAGAGTCCCTTGAGTGCTTTCAAGAACCTTTACCGGGAGTGTCATTCATAAAAATTATCTTGAAAAAAAACGCGTTTTAGCCATTTTCACTCGTCGAAAGGTACCGGAACCCAGAATTACTCATTCACTCTCAGCTTATTCTTAATTATTTTTCTTTTTCGTAAACAGACGCCAATCTGATACATTGAGCAGTTTTAAAATATCAATTTTTTTTTTTACTGAAGCTCTGTACATAGTATATCAGCCCTAGCAGGCGGGGTCCTTAAACCGTAAAAACAAATTTTCAGCATATTAATTGAAGAAAAAAAATTAAGTTGTATCACAAACTGTTTACAATAATTTTAAAATGCAAGTTGGCGAAGCCTTATTTCTCCTGAAGCGGTTGGCACAGAAGTGGCGCAGTCACTGAATCATCCTGGTTGTGCATCGACAACCCGCCTTGACAGCCTTATCTGCCCCGCCCAACTCTTCTCGTCTGGACCTCACCCCTTATCCAACTAGTGACTTCGCTTGCTTTAATAAGTGTTGATTGATCCCCGCATGGCTTAGCCTTAAGTGTCCATGCAGGTTTTACCTGGTCCACAGTAGTGACCTCTCCCGCGAGGTTTAACACTGCATGTTCAAGATACGCAGGCCTTAATCCTGAGACACGCCTAGGTCCTCACCCAGCCTGGACCGTCCTCCATCCACCCGTAGGTCACTTTTTTTCCCGTCCGTCAACGCCTCGCATTTAGAACGTGACCTCATCCGTCCGTCGAAACAATTATCCGAAACCAGTGCTGCCAAACAACAATCCGTGTTTTTTATTTTTCTCTCTCTCAGAGATTCATATCGATGATTGTTTGCAATTTATGTCGTGTTCCTGTGCGTGTTCGATTAAAAAATTCCTTTGAAAATTTCAATGAATTGTTTGGACGTGAGATTTAACAACCATTTGGACGAGAGAGAAAAAAACACACACACGCACCAGCTCCACAGGCCTGCATTCTTGTGACAATTGTTGACTGGTGCAACCAGAAACCGTAGACAAAATTAATCCATCGGTCCGTTGAAAGTTGTCGCTTGCCCAGCTGGGGCGACTGAAATGTTTCCCCTTGGAAGGGCAGCCCTTCAGGATTTTTCTGACAGTGGTTAGTTTGTAAAGCGACTGGAAGGGCAGCCCTTCAAGTATCTTAAAATGTGTCTATTTCCGTAATTTTATAATCCTGAATTGTTGCCCCTTGGAAGGGCAGCCCATCAGGATGTATTTAACAGTATGGTGTTTTTGAAAGGTTGTCTGGATTGTTGCCCCTTGGAAGGGCAGCCCATCAGGATTTTTCTGACAGTGGTGTTTTTGAAAGGTTGTCTGGATTGTTGCCCCTTGGATGGGCAGCCCTTCAGGATTTTTCTGCCAGTGGTTAGTTTGTAAAGTGACCTAACCTAACCTGACCTAACCTGACCTGACCTGACCACTGTCATAAAATCCTGAAGGGGCAACAATTCAGCTCCCCCGCCCAGCTGGTGACAGGAGGGTTGGGGTGGGGACTGACGGCGCACGGCGCGCAGCCCGCAGGTACCGGAGCGGAGGCTTCCCCAAGTTCCCGACGCTGGCGGACGACCTCGGCGAGCCGGCGGCGGCGTGCGGGACCCGCGCCGTGGAGCACCAGCCGCCCCGCGCCGGCGCGCCCGCCCCCAAGGTCGTGGGCGGCGTCGCGGCGCGCTACGGCGCCTACCCCTGGACCGTGAGTGCGCCCTCCCGCACTGGCTGTCCGTCAGACAGTGTGCCCCTCACGTTGTAACTGTTACAACTAATCACACATTAACTTGAAGGTAAACTAGTCTAGTTTTTACTTACAAATGTCCAATATACCGCACACATCCAACCAAGGGCGTCGCCGGGGGGGGGGTAATTGGGGGACAGTTGCCCCCCCTATAGCCCTAGAGATTCAAAAAAATGTAGCCAAATGAAAAAAAAAATTACACAACCTGCCCCCCATCCCCCAGGCCATCGGCTGGCGACGCCCTTGCATCCAACCTAACGTTCTTTTCTTCTTCCCAGAACCTTGATTAACACATCCGGAGCAATGGAAGCAACAGCCCCTTCAAATTCTGTGTCTCAACTCTGGCAAATCGTCGGGTAGCGACGGAACGTATCTACGCACGATCTTTCATAAAGCCCCAAAGGGGGAAAAATAATAATAACATCGCATAGTGTTACGTCATGCGAACGTTCATGGTCAGCTTTTGTCTCGTCAGGACCAATCCATTGGTCATCAGGGACTTCGCAAGTTCATACCATTCTCGGAGCTCCATCCCTGAAATTACAGATTCACCACCCTTGACGTCAGAGGGTTACGTGGACCAATCGGCGATCAGTGTCCGTCAGACACAATTTGGAATATTGCGATTGAGGCGTTTAGTGCTAAAAGGACATGCATGTGCCAGTTATTTATAAGTTATTTAAGTTACTTTGGCACTATGCTCCTGGGTAATTCAAATTGTGCATATTAGAATTTATTTTTGCAGTTATAAAAGTAAAATTTTTAGTAGATTAGGTATGTTTCATAAAAAAAATCTCGCAAAAATTATTATTATTTTCTGTAAGGGTAGTTTCTCTTCACGTCTAAGTGATCGTAACTTAAATGAAAGTTCGGTTGTGTTAGGTTGGTGGCATTTAAAATAATACTCTAAAAACCGCGAATATGTATGATATCTCGCATAATAGTGTTTTTTTTTAAATTCCGACTACGAACGTCGTAATTCAGGTATGTCGGAACCACGGTCATGTAGATAGGTCTGGCAACTTACCTTCATTAGTAGAGCTCGCGGATGTCTTCGAACTAACGGCGCTAGCACCTAGCAGTAGTTCAGCCCATTGTTAACATTGCGTGCAGGGCCGGCGCGTCCATACAGGCGAACCAGGAAACCGCCTAGGGCGCCAAGTAGCTGGGGGCGGCGCAGCACGACACATAACAGCTCATATAATATTTTTAACGATTATTGAAACTAGATGAAACTGGATTTTTGTAACAGTTTGGGATGTTTATATTGATATAAGTAATTATTTAAAATCCACGGTGACCTGTTTATGATTTTTAATAAGTAAAAAAGTAAAAAAAAAAACACAAGCCGGCCTACATTTGATTGTTGACAAAATCTTAGGCTTACGTGATGTATTTTGAGGCAAGGAAAATTTTTTTTGGGGTGTCAGGCCCGGGGGGGGGGGGGGTGGCATTAAGGTTTTTCGCCTAGGGCGCCAATTTACCTTGCACCGGCCCTGATTGCGTGTGATGTGCGGTGCGCAGGCGGAGATCCAGGTGTACCGCGCGGCGAGCCGCCAGCACACGCACCAGTGCGGCGGCGCGCTGATCGGGGCGCGCCTGGTGGTGACGGCGGCGCACTGCGTGCAGGGCGAGTCGCCCGACAGACTGCGCGTGGTGCTGGGCGAGCACCGCCTGGGCGCCTGGGACCCGCACGAGCAGGTCTTCAAGGTCGACAAGGTCGTCTCGCACCCCAGCTTCAGGAAAGGTACCCGCGCGCTTGCCCCCTCACGGGCATCAGTTAGGAGCATTTTTCTGGGGAAGCCTGAGATGCACATAAAGTTCTGCCATTCCCGATTACACCCGAACAATTCACCTTCGGCCAACCTCGGGTTTATTTATTCATGTTTATATTTCTCTTCTGTCTTGGTTTCATAGTTTTTTAGGGGCTGACTGGCGGCGGAGTGAGTGGTCAGTGCAACCACTCACCACCAGGGACGCTTGCGTCCCTGGTCACTAAATCCAGTACCGGACAATTAGCAAAGCGGACCACGAGTCCAAGTGCCCAACCCCCGCATGGTAGACTTTTTTCTACTCTGTCCAACACTTCATCCAGACCATCCTCTGTCTCCTGTAAATTCCTACACGTAATGCATGCCAATTTGCATCCCGCATGAATGTGCTCAGGGTTTTCCCTGTGTCTATGCAGGTTTTACCTGGGCCCACCCTATCTCTAGTTATAGTCTAGATTTAAGAGTGAGGGGAGTTAGTCATGGCGCCAATCGCTGCCATGGCTGGCCAATCCCCTCCTAGCACATGATGCATGCGACCCTCTCCCTGCATGGCTAATCCCAGCATGACTAGGCGTATAGGCTTCGGCCTGAGACGCACCTAGGTCCCTCCCTAACCCGTACCCCTCCAAAAAAACACTTAGTTTTAGTTAGGTTAGGAAAAAAAAATTATATTTCTCTGTTTATTTTAATGTAGTTATACTAACCTAACTAACCGCCCGTTGTGTTTTAAAGTGTTTTAATGTAGCTAACCTAACCGACCACTTTTAATATTTGAATTCATTTTTCCTGCGCAAAAATAAAACAAATCCCGAAGTTGGCCGAAGGTGAATTGTTCGGGTGTAATCGGGAATGGCAGAACTTTATGTGCATCTTAGGTCTCCCAGCTGGATACCAGGGATTCTAGGTTCGGATCCCTGGCGGTTAATTGTTGGAGATTTGTTATGTATCGTCTAATTTGGTCTTTGATAGGTATGGCTAAGACAATAGAAACTGTCAAATTAAACAAACTATATCATATAAAAATCAAAAGGAGAATGTTTGGCTCGTGGTGACGCCAGTTAAAAATGATAGAAACATGTAATAAGAATAATAATGTGGTTAGAGTCAATATCTGATCAGTCAAAGACTCTGGGTTTTATTTTCGTGCGGTTTTTTGTGTTTTCTTTTCACCTTCATACATAATGCGGAAAGCATATTGCATAGTATGCCCTAATAATGTATTGACGATCACCCCATGAAGACCTGGGGATATCGTTTTTTAAAACAATTCTTAAATAGATTTTTATTTCGTTTTTAACGTTTATCCGGAAGTCTGTTTGGTGGGATGGCTCACAAACGAAACACTTAAGCACATATATGCCGTTCGTACTCTGTATATGTGTGTAGAATAACTTACACAGATGTTGGAGCAATGTAGGTCGGCTACTTAGAGCTGTTGTGTAAGAACAGTAGCAATGATTAGAATTATTCGCATTTCTGCTGAATTGAGGTCAATTGAGAGAGTGTGAAACAATTTGTTGTCTATGAACAGTTGATGCATCCTTTACTGATGCAGCCTTCCTGAAACAAAAGGATACGTGACTTTAAAGGCTACAATGTATGATAAACGAGTCGTGAAAGGATTTCCAAAATATTTTGACGCTAACACGAACTGGTGTGTCATCGGCAATCATTAGTTTTCGTTTGAAAAAAATCATAAAAATTTAAATGTTTACTTGTTTTAGTTAATCGTTTGACAGTAGCACATACACATGAAAGGGTATGGACAAAAGTTGTTTGGCTAAACAACGGACTATCGTTATTTTTTACTAAAATATACCTCCACAAAACTTTCAAAAGACCACAAGGATCATTAAAAGGAATTAAGCGACCAGTTATTTCACGAAAGACTGCATAGGTAATACTATAAGGATCCTGGTTGATTTTCGGGAGGCTAATATAATTTAAGATGTACTCTTCACGTATCCTTTAGGCTAAGGTGTCATTTAAGAAGGTATTCTCAAACATTCATTGTTTTGCTGAAGAGCTTTACGGTGTGGTCAGTGGCGGACGCAAGTTGGTGGTTAGGGTGAGATATAAACCAAACCCCTCCCCCCCCCCCTGAAGTCACGAAAAAAAAGCGAGATATCGGTAATTTTGGGATATGCAAGATGAACTGATGCAACACCTGGAATCACAAACCACAAAGGGAGTGAAGCATGTTGAGGATGATAACGTAACTGTTGTTGACGTAAATGTTTTTGAAAACAAAAATAAAATTACTATACACATAGGCCTATGTATGTTCCTCGGAGGCATATGACACTCGACCAATTTTGGGCAAAATGTACTTTTAACCATAAACTAAACCACCGTTTGACGTTCTTCCAAGTGGCGTACAACAAAAAGATTATCCATATGGAAAAAAAAAATTCACATATTATGGAGAGAAAATGGTCGAGTAAATGAGTGAGGTGCTATTTAAAACTCTTTTAAAGTGTAAATATCCCAGGCTTTCGCGGCCATCGTCTGAAGTGGCTTGGCTTCTGTGTTGTAGCCGCGTCCTTGGCGAATATATATCACCGACGGTTTCGGTTTGACGTTGCAGTCGCCATCATTAGGGAGCAGTTACCAACAGCCTTCCTGATGATGGCGAGGCTGAAACGTTGACCCAAAAGTCGGTGTAATCTTCGCCTTCGAAGCGGCTACAACCCAACTGCTCTCGTGTGAGCAGTGTGAGGTAGTGTGAGGTAGTGTGAGGTAGCGTGAGGTAGCGTGAGGTAGCGTGAGGTAGCGTGAGGTAGCGTGAGGTAGCGTGAGGTAGCGTGAGGTAGCGTGAGGTAGCGTGTGGTAGCGTGAGGTAGCGTGAGGTAGCGTGAGGTAGCGTGAGGTAGCGTGAGGTAGCGTGAGGTAGCGTGAGGTAGCGTGAGGTAGCGTGAGGTAGCGTGAGGTAGCGTGAGGTAGCGTGAGGTAGCGTGAGGTAGCGTGAGGTAGCGTGAGGTAGCGTGAGGTAGCGTGAGGTAGCGTGAGGTAGCGTGAGGTAGCGTGACGTAGCGTGACGTAGCGTGAGGTAGCGTGAGGTAGCGTTAGGTAGCGTGAGGTAGCGTGAGGTAGCGTGAGGTAGCGTGAGGTAGCGTGAGGTAGCGTGAGGTAGCGTGAGGTAGCGTGACGTAGCGTGAGGTAGCGTGAGGTAGCGTGAGGTAGCGTGAGGTAGCGTGAGGTAGCGTGAGGTATCGTGAGGTAGCGTGAGGTAGCGTGAGGTAGTGTGACGTAGTGTGAGGTAGCGTGACGTAGCGTGAGGTAGCGTGAGGTAGCGTGAGGTAGCGTGAGGTAGCGTGAGGTAGCGTGAGGTAGCGTGAGGTAGCGTGAGGTAGCGTGAGGTAGCGTGAGGTAGCGTGAGGTAGCGTGAGGTAGCGTGAGGTAGCGTGAGGTAGTGTGAGGTAGTGTGAGGTAGTGTGAGGTAGTGTGAGGTAGCGTGAGGTAGCGTGAGGTAGTGTGAGGTAGTGTGAGGTAGCGTGAGGTAGCGTGAGGTAGTGTGAGGTAGCGTGAGGTAGCGTGATGTAGTGTGAGGTAGCGTGAGGTAGCGTGAGGTAGCGTGAGGTAGCGTGAGGTAGCGTGAGGTAGCGTGAGGTAGTGTGAGGTAGCGTGAGGTAGTGTGACGTAGTGTGAGGTAGTGTGAGGTAGTGTGAGGTAGTGTGAGGTAGCGTGAGGTAGTGTGACGTAGTGTGAGGTAGACGGTGAGGGAGCTGTGGCGTGTCGACAGCGGGCACGTACAGCCACGACATCGCCGTGGCACGGCTGAAGGCTGCCGGCGGCCGCGGCGCGCAGTTCGGGCCCAAGGTGCGCCCCATCTGCCTGCCGGAGCGAGGCGCCGCGGGCCCGGACGGCATGTGGTGCGTCGTCACCGGCTGGGGCGCGCAGAACCGTGAGTGCTGCCTCCGCCCCCACACACTCTAGTGTATTGTTTCTATCTGTTTGGCGTGACAAAGTCTAATAAATCGATGAACTCCGGCTGCACGCACGAAAAAGTGTCCCGTTACGCACATTGTCCCGTTACGCTGTGTCCCGTTACGCTCATTGTACGCTTGCGCCGCATCTATCTCTCTTACACTCCATTGGAACAACCATCGATTTGACTTTTTCGAGGCACATTAAACTTGAAACACTCCCGTTCGTTTCCTACTTTTCCTATCACCGTCCCATCCTTAACAGAATAACACAGATTGGAAGAAGTTAAATAGCAACATTGTATAAAAGTCTCTTCGTTAAAGTAATAAACATATTTGAATTAATGAGTGCAAATAAAAGTAAATTTATCAATTAAATTGAAAATTTCATTTCACTCCTTCTTTGTATCCATACAAAATAATGATAATTCAATAACTATGATTCAATTTTATTCATAGAAGTATGCAATCATTTCATCAATGTTTTGTTATGACGTTGTCACGTTAAAATATCGTCCGTAAACCGACTTTACAGACAACCAATTTTTTTTATCTTACTGTATATTTATTGCACCTGTGAAAGTATTAAATGGTTTCGCTTATTTTGAAATTCGATTAGTAAAATATTTATGAATAATTTGATGTTTGACTTGAAGTTCGATTCGAATTAAAAAAAAAAAAAAAAAAAAAAAAAACAGGAGTGGTTAGGTGCGTTATGTAAAATAAATTCTATATGTTTTTTGCACGTCAAGTTGATATGTGAATGCATAGAAAGCACAGAATTTCGTGGAAGGAAATTGTTGGGAAATAATAATACCACGGTACACACGATCACAGTGTGGGCTGACAACGACGAGACAGTTGTAACAAGAACAGAAACCTTGGACAACACTGCTACAAACAAACGAACCCGGCAATGTTACAAAACAAATATTATGGACACCACAGCCTACTGTTTTGTCTGCGCCGTGAATGTTTTCCCCGACACATACCTTCCATGGGATTTCTATGCATTCAACAATGACACCATCTGATGTAGGCTTGTTTCTACTGTATGTTTTGTGTATTCATCTTTCCTGCCCATACTTGTGGTCTCACTATAGCATACATAAAATAATTGTTCTGTATTGTACGAATCATTCAGAGAGAAAAAAAAGGCGAGGGAGTCTTTCAGTGATGTGTGACATCTAACGTCGGCAACGAGTCTTCAAGGCTTGTAACTCGTGTGAGCGACGTAAACAAGTTGTGCTCATAAGAGCAAACAATGTAATCAAATGTTCCACCCTGTGACTTGTGGAGGGTCATGGAAAAAGCAAGCAGTGATGATTCGATTATTGTTGAGATAGATGAAGACTTTTCGACAACCCAGTCCCTGGAAATATTTTAATACAGCACTTATAAAATTATTGAATGCATTGTTAAAAAAAAAGGTTTTTGTAACGTATTGTAAAAGCAACATGGCAATGCATGACGCTGTTCAAGACTGCTGTTAGCAGAACTAACGATAAACAGCTGTGTCTTCTCTGTCTCTCTATTTCTCCCTCTTTTTTCATTCGTCGTGGAAATGTTTGCGCTTGCTGACGCGCTGCAGTACAGGCGCCAGCTGTAGACCGCACTGAAAGCTTCTCCCTGCTTCCTGTTACACATTTCCGTCGCAGTCGCTAAATGACTCCCACCAGATGCCGTTATGCCGAGAGCTAAGATGATGCACATCAAGACTGTTCAGTATGTCTGGAAGGCTAGAGAGAGAGAGAGACAGATTGTTCCGACCTACGGCCGGAATTCTCACGGTCCCCTCCCACATGTGGGCCCTATCAGGGTAGGGTGGGAGAAAATTTGAATTCGTTTATACATTCCAGAGCAATAAATTTAAACAGGACTGCTAGGGATCACTCCCTCTTGTTTGATAGGGAAGGTATTAGAGCTTCGGCAATGACCAGAGACCAGGGCCTTCAACCCAGCATAGTAACCGCCTCAGCCCCTTCACCGCACTCAGATAACCAGACAGTTGGCTGTGTCCTGAGCCCTAAGACTTCATGAGCACTGCTGGCGCCTACCCCGATCTCCCACAACACACTGGGACCCCTCAAAACACCCAGTGAACCCGTGGTCCGGTGGAGGCCTATCCAACCTCTGCTAGCTGTCCAGGCTAGTACCGGAGCTGTGTCGTTGCTCACAAAGTCGACTCCGCTAGAGAGAGACACTGTTTTCCGGCCCGAAGGTCGGCTCACCCGCCACCTCCCCTCCTATGTCTGCGCCCTCTCAGGGTAGAACAGGAGTCGTCTTACAGATATATTTAATCCAGAGCCCAACATCTGAACTAGACTTGGAAACAGGTCCACTCCACTCTATCCGACTAGGGGACCGCCAACTGCCTACGGCAAGTCAGTGGACAGAGTTTCACAGGAAGTTAGCCTTAGGTTTACGCCACCCGGCAGACACAACCCCAACCAGTACGTACTGACTTCGGAAACTGGTGACCACCAAGGTCTGCCACCAGACAGGCTTCAACCAACAAACTGTGTCACCGAACTGGGAACGCTAGAGAGAGAGAGAGAGAGAGAGAGTGATAGAGAGGTGTTGTGTTTGAGCCGGGAGAGGGGTGGAGGTGTTGTGTTTGAGCCGGGAGAGGGGTGGAGGTGTCTTGTGTGAGCCGGGAGAGGGGTGGAGGTGTTGTGTTTGAGCCGGGAGAGGGGTGGAGGTGTCGTGTGTGAGCCGGGAGAGGGGTGGAGGTGTTGTGTTTGAGCCGGGAGTGGGGTGGAGGTGTCTTGTGTGAGCCGGGAGAGGGGTGGAGGTGTTGTGTTTGAGCCGGGAGAGGGGTGGAGGTGTCGTGTGTGAGCCGGGAGAGGGGTGGAGGTGTTGTGTTTGAGCCGGGAGAGGGGTGGAGGTGTCGTGTGTGAGCCGGGAGAGGGGTTGAGATGTTGTGTTTGAGCCGGGAGAGGGGTTCAGGTGTTGTGTTTGAGCCGGGAGAGGGGTTGAGATGTTGTGTTTGAGCCGGGAGAGGGGTGGAGGTGTCGTGTTTGAGCCGGAAGAGGGGAAGAAGGGCGCTGACTGGCTCGATGCCCGGCAGCCGAGGACGTGCAGACGCAGTCGGAGGAGCTGCACGCGGCGGCGGTGTCGCTGCTGAACCTGGACGTGTGCCGCGACGACGCCGTGTACGGCGGCCGCCGCCAGAGCATCCTGGACAGCATGCTGTGCGCCGGCGTGCTGGAGGGCGGCGTGGACGCGTGCGGCGGCGACTCGGGCGGCCCGCTCGCCTGCGAGATGCGCGGTGCGTGCGCGCTCACTGCACGTACCAATATGGCGGCCGTTTGTTTACACCTACCTGTATTGTCAACCTTTATCATTTCTACTATGAAGATTCGGTTTGATCTTTAAAACATATTAACCAGTGATATTTTTGGATCTAATTGTTTTCCGAACAACTAACTACAGCAGACTAGAGCAGCTGACACGAATATAAACACACGTCCGCCATATTGGTATGTGAAAATCAGAACAAAATGGAGGGGGGGGGGACGGCTTCACATCTGACAGCTAATGCTCCATCTGTATAATTTCTTAATCTCTGCACACCACAGTCTAAAGCTGGGTGAAAAATAGAAAATAATAACAGTAATAGTAAGTCGTGAGCACAAGATTTAACCACCATGTTTTCGAACCTACTTATTCACAAGAGCTCATAGGACGTTCGTGTGCATAGACGGAAAATTAATATAATTTGTTTCTGTTACGGACACGTGGCACAACAACCAATGAGAAAAGCCGTAGGAAGCCGTTTTGGCGGGCTAGAGAACAGTTTATAGTTATATTGTGGCATGAAATTGTGAGATATTACAATGCTCAGTAGAAGTTCCTGCTTTAACAATTAATTACTACTATCTATACATGCTAATATTATAAAGCTGAAGAGTTTGTTCGTTTGTTTTTTATAACGCGCTTATCTCAGGAACCACTGGTCCGATTTGAAAAATTCTTTCAGTGTTGGATACTATATTTATCGAGGAAGGCTATAGGCTATATTATATTATCAATAACATTAGGGATCCTTACTAAAAGTCCAATTTAGAATCAAATGCGTTGTAGGGGGTTAGATACAACATGCAGTACACGTACGAAGTGTGTGTTAACAATGCCGCAGGCGCTAGAAGTTTATTTCCTATTGCCTATTAACATTGTTGCCACGCACTAGATGCCTTATCATTCTTTATTTTCCCATACAAGTAAAAAACACCCGTGTGATATTACAACGAAGCAATCAGTACCCTCATAAGAGTTCAATTAGTATTTAAATACTTTTTATCACTTTAAATAGCAAACCTAAACTATTGTTTTTTTCCTCTCTCTGTGTTTAATTTGCTTTTTATTGCCCTTTTTTCACGTATATATATTTTACAGACTCGAAACTTCACAGTAATGTTCCTTATGTTACGCAGGATGACATTTTCCGAAAATTAGATCCCATGGGTGGTTAAAACCAGGCAACAGTGGGTACTTTGTCTGCATGAGAACAGGATTTGGCATTGTTCATGCCTTCTGCGTCTCCATGGCAACGGGCATCGCGCGGCAGTGGCGTACCCACAAGGAGGGGCATGTATAATGAGCGGCGCAAGAGTGATCTGCCTGTAGACTGCCGTAGCGAAGTACGGGTACATCAGTTGTACGTTGCGTGCACGAGTTGGGAAACCATCGGTGCTATTCATTTTCTCTCCGGTACATTATACAGCATTGTAATAAATTTTCACTGAATTTTTTTATTTACCATTATTGTAAATGGGAGATATGGCTTAATTTTTTTTCATTAGTATAGCCGTGCGAAGCCGGGTCGGGCAGCTAATTACTTATAAACCACTAACAAAAATTGAAATAAAACAATCCCTTTCGGCACAGCCTACATGCGTAGGTATTTTGTATTGAAATATTATGGTAACTTCTATAAACACCTGGAACCTTTTAAGAACTTAATGTAGCCTACATGACATCCTATATGTTCGTCAATATTCAAAAATGTTCGATTTAAAATTTTCTCATATTCCATTCAGCGAAAATATTTTGAATGTTTTTAACTTAATGCATCCAGCATTGAATGTCTTAACGTATTTTATATTGTGCCTACCAAGGTAGTTATGCAATCACATTTAATCTTCAAACACTTCATACCTTGCACTAATACGTGGTCATATAATCTTTTTTTGGACAAAGGTTTAAGGACACATTAAGATGTTTATTAATAAATTCCGATGAAATTGATACTAAGAAATTTTATTTCTTTTGAAATTTAAAACCCTGTTTTGACGGTAATACGTAGTTCGTTTCATCAAAAATTGTTTCAGCCAAAAAGGTTTTAGATAAAGTTTAGGTGTTTTACAATAAATTATAATGGATTCGATAGTACATATTGTTGCGATTTAATAATAATGTGGGGTGAGAACTGGGTTCGTAAGCCCAATTAAGTAAGGGATAGCCCAATTAAGTTTTATTACACAGTTTTATTTTTTACTAATATTTACATCATTAATAAATAATCTTACGTAAAAATGCCTAATTAACAACTACTCGCACTTAAAAGAAAAGTTTATTCCCAAGTCACTCGTGTATGTCAAGTTCCACAGTCCGCACTTCTCACTGGGCCGAACTCACCGCGCAACTCTGTCGCTGATCTCTCGCCGAACTCCGTCCGTTATATCACAAATTTTTTGTTAGGTCCAGGATCTTTCGACGTACCAAATAATTGAAACAAAAAGTGTTCATTTACAACATTATCAATGCATACTGGATCATGCCATCAGGATCAAGGGATAAACTTAGATACGTGATACGGAACTTTTACCTTCTCGTCAATAGCGAGTTCAGTAGAGACAGCAAACGCACAAATACTCAGAACAGGGATTTTGTTGAGGGGATTGGCCGTGGACTGTAGAGAGAAACAGCCCAGCATTTTTCCTGGAGTGATTTAATAGGAAATCGTGAAATTGAAGTAATTATTCGAACCCTGGTCTTCTGGAACGAGAGTCAGTGTCCAAATTCTGCGTCACCTCGCTCCGTATTGAGGCTGAATAATTGATTGAGTCAGTGCGAAGGAACTCGCAGAAACGTCGATATGAATGCACGTATTGACAGGAGCACACATGACCCAGGGGAGTTCAAAATCACTGGAAATCAGTATAAATCTCTGCAACACCATTGGGCTTCTATCAGAAAAAAGGGAAGGTTTTAAGAATTAATTATAATTTGAAGACAAAATCATTTGACTTAAACGAATATTTAATTTTCGATTGAAGTTTCCTTTCACGCAAGCTATTTTATATTTTTAATTTGTTTAGCAATAATTTTATTTTTCTTTCCAGGGAAGTTTATGCTGATGGGGCTGGTCTCCTGGGGGGATGGCTGTGCCAAGAAGAACCGTCCAGGAGTGTACACGAGGATATCCTACTACGTAGACTGGATAAACGAAGTCAGCAAACAGCTGGCAAACTGAATGCAGTGGATACAGTGCTGCGAATGTAGTCAGTGACAACCAAGACTTGGCTGATGTGATATGTTCCCTCCGAAAATTATTTCTAGTCTTAAATTTGTGCCAATGTGACTGTGTAGCACGTAGGTATTTTCGCAATAATCTACATGCACTACTAATCAAAATACAACATATAGTATGACATGTAAATATCTAATCTGCACATTTATAACATGCAAGTCAAATTGTTTTACACTACCGAGTTTTTTTAAATAATATTTACGGTGTGACTGTTGCTGTGAGAATTTAAGTGATTCAATTATTTGTTTCGTACTGACCCAAAAATATTTATTTTTATGTCTTAATTGTATATTTAGGTATATATACTTCTCTAATCAGCGAATTTTAAATAGCTGATAGCACAAATAAGTTACCTATGGGAGTTATACAGTACATGCAAAATTACCTATTTGTACTGTGTTATGTAAGATAAAATATACCAAAGATATAATACTGCAGTTGTAAAATTAAAAAAAATATATGTATATATGCTGTGACTTCAATATGTATAGTGCACTACAGTTTACTGTATCTCATATATGTATATTGCGTTATGTAAAATAAACTTTTTACGTAAAATACTCATTTTGAATCCTTTTAAATAGTTTACTTTCAAAGAGAAAAACTAAGAGGCAAGTGAAAAAAAAACTGTTTTTGCCAGGTACAATAAAATTTGCAAATACTGGATATTAGAGAGCTTTGCATGCCTACTGACTGGAGAAAGAACTTAAGTTCATTATATTAAAATATAACATGTTTGCTCATGGCCACAAGTATTGGCATTATGTCACTGTTTGGTGCCAAAGTAATATGGAGTGTATTTTTTTTAGGTGCTCTCTCTCTCTCTCTCTCTCTCTCTCTCTCTCTCTCTCTCTCTATATATATATATATATATATGGAGAGATGGATAGATTATTTGTATATGTGGAACTACTTCAAACATATTACAAAACAAAACTGAATGAGGCATTGCAATGCAGACCGAGCATTAGCTAGATAATGGAATCTTTTCAATATTAGTAATCTCTTACTTTTCAGCTTTTTTCTATATTGCTTTATAAAGTCTAAATTACATACAGACCAGGTAAATAACTATAAACTGACAGAACAACGTCTGTCGGGATCTGAAAGTGATATAAATTAATTTTCACACTTGACATTCAAATTAAGAAGACAATTACTAACTACACCCTGTGTTCAGCCTGGGCAACGCCGGGTATTGCAGCTAGTTTTTAATAAAGTAAACCTAACCAAATGTGAAAATAGATAATTACCTTTAAAGTATTTTACTTATCGCAATGCCCTAATACCATAATGATTATAAAAATGTCGGTGACTTAATACATAATACATTTTCATATATTTTTAATTTTACGTGTGCGTCACTCTCGTAAGGAATTATTCCAGCGAACAGTCCGCTGCTTGTGGACTGCCTCGCCACTCGCCAAGCAGCAGTAGATTCCCGTGGGCAGAGGTGAAGAGGAAAAAAAAAAGGGTGGAGGGACTTGCAAGATATCAGTGAAGGCGGGTAAATATTTTGAATGATGCAAGGTTATCTGTTACAACACCTGCAACGTCAACTGTGTAAGAAGCCACGTCGCCTACAGCCACTTGAGTAGGCCCACATGTCAGTGTGTTAGTGTCACTAGTAATGTTGATATGTTTATTTAACACATGCGTTCACATTAAAAATTTATTCTATTTTTGAAGTGAAACTTCTTTGGACGCGATGAGAGTAAAAATTTAAGGGCAAATTTTAATACAATTTCGTGAAACATTGTTGTGAAACGTTTCTGGCTCGAAAATAACAGAGCATGAGTAATTGCACAAATATAAAGAGAGCACTGTGCCATATGCGTTGCTGGGCTTGTTTTCGTTCTCTTTGTGCGATAAATCGTCCGCTGAAAAAAAAGAGAGCGATAGATGAACGAAAGAATAAGAGTGATAGTGTGTGCATGCGCTTGTTTCAGAAAATAGATATATGTATCCTATGCAATCAGCCGTGAGTACCTTGAATTTTATATGTGCTACTAGCGCGCTCACGTTCCTCCTTGTTCAACCAGCTGCGTAGAGAGCGCTACCTTTGAATATATATATACTGTATAGAAGTCGCCAGCCCAGGTTAAAATTTCTAATACGGTTTTGAGGTAGTTGGTTAATTCACCGCCGCAATCGCCACCATCTCTAGGGCATCGACTGGTGGTGGTCCCTAGCGGACAAGTGTCGAACTCTTCCAACACCCCTTCCCCCTCCCGTTGAACGAACTTGAGCTGCAGTGAATGATAGCTGGGGGGTGCGGGGAATGACAGCGGGCGACAAAGCTGTGCTCTAACGTGTAAATAACAACTAAGACGATACAGGGCGTTACGGCAGCGCACTGCAGCGGTGAAGTTCCCAAGCTGCTCATCATACGCTTCTGAAAAACGTAGAGTAAATCCTATCCACTCGCGACTTCTATACAGTATATATATTCAAAGGCGCTACTGAGACAGTTCCTGCATTTCCCACATAGATAGTGCTACCTGTTATGAATGTCATATTTCGTTCAGAGTGGCCAAATTGTTTGAAGAAACAGTAGCGCGCACAGATTATTTCTTTATGGGGAGATTATTTCAACAGAGAGTATTTAAACATTGTTAATTAATCATTATTGACTGATCAATAATTATTGATACCCTGAGCAGTTATTTTGAAGTGAGTAATAATTTTGTTAATTCGTATTTATTTGGAAAATTGTCTTATTCCCTTCTCTCTCTGCCGTTTTACCCCTTGCGATATACTTACGAGTCGAGGTTTGAATTGCCAAAGAAGTTTCACTTCTATCACGTGTTCTGCGTTACAGGCGCTCCCCCGAAAAGGAAACTGCTGTATGGACCACTGTCGCCGAGTCACCCGGCACCAGGCCACAAGTGGCCGCTGATTGCGCGCAGAGATCCAGCAGCCACGGGACACGCGGCCATGTGGCGAGGTCGTTGGCTCGGATAATTACCTCGAGGAAACAACTTATTATTTCACCCCAACGACTAAAACTACCAACCAAAAGATTTAGCACGGATGCTTATTATTGTAGGCGGTACCGTTATATTTTGAACTGCAAGGTAGCGAGGCTTAATCTTCCTCAGGAGACTCGGGCTCACATGTAATGTCGAATTCCCCCCCCCCCTTTTTTTCCGTCACTATTTTATTTAATGGTTCTTACTACAAATTTAACTGGATACAGTCCTTGCATTTGTTGTTCTGCCACAAATATTTCCAAACAGATATCCGCCTAGTGTAATGTCATGGGTGGAAAACGAAAGACGCGCAAGTCTTCGTGATTGTCATCAATTGCACGATTTTTTAGAGACATGGTATTACACTAAGAGAATATATGTTGGAAATAAGAATTTGTAGCTCAACAAAAAATGCAAGGGATGTAGCGAATATATGTATATATTTTTTAGATATAACCATGAAAAATATTAATGAAAAAAAAAACGAATAGATCACCTATGCTCATTTTAACGGAAGTCAACTTTTTCTGTTGACCTACCGAATTTTCGCAAGTATCCTAACAGAATCGCCGACGCAGCCTTTCGTGAAAAAAAAAAAAAAAAAAAAGTGTGGCTCGGATCTTTCCATGCATTCGTGGCCTTAGAGGGAGGGGTTTGTGGCGTTATTTGAAGCCCTGTTACACAGTCAAACATTTGTCTTCAATATATCTGACAATAGAGTTGACGGGGTAGCAATGGAGGGGAAATTACTTCCAATTTTCTCCATCAAATAAATTGGAACAGATAATTTCAAATATTTTATTTTTGAAATCATATCACACTATGAAAGTTTATTTTCGGTCTAAGCTATCCAAAACTTTTTAATTGTAATGTTAATTTTGAAATTAATTAATAATCACAGTTCTTGATGGAATTATTGAACTTGTTATGCTATTTGTTCATTTTAAAATTTTTTAACATAATAAAATTTATTTACCGTGATTTTTTAAGTTCTAGCAGTTTAATTTAATTTTATAGATAAAATATTTTCGCTTCCAATATTCATAATAACACTATTTTAGTCATTTTACTTTTTTAACATCTTCAATCGCACATGTGTTCCTCGTCATTTTAAAGAATCATAACGGAAACTGATGTCATTTCCTTTTCCGTGGACTCAGTTTTGATTGACCAATTGCATCCAACATCTCACATATTTTAAAACTCTTCCTATATGTAAAATATTTGTCACGGCTAGTTTCTCGCTGAATGCAGCTTTGAAATTAATTAATCCTTTGGTCGTATAGGGCTATAGGCTGCATAGGTAAATATCACAACTTTAGGTATTTTTCGGATATAGCAATTCTACTGGCGTAGACCAAGCATGGCACAAAAAACTTTTAGCAATTATTTGTTTTAAACACATTCACAATTACGTTATGTGCACTAAAAATATCTCTACTTTCACAAACGATTCATTTGGAAACCAGTTTTCAAGAAAGTTATTGTAACTTTGTACAACAGACTGCTTGGGTTATTTTCGCACATATGAAATGTTTTTCGAGATAATACTGAGTATTTCCTACGAAAATTGGCGCACAATTTTATATTTTAATTGATGTTTCATTCAAGCATTTTTTTCTAAAACATGAAAAAATAATAGAATATTTTAAAAAATAATAATTTATTGTTTTTTATCATGTTTATAATGTGCGTAGTTAATACTGTAAATCTGTTCAGGGAAAAAATTCACAAATAACTTTAACTATTCAGGGACTGGTTAAGAATCCGAACCCAGTATTACTGCGAACACTATTTTTTTTTTTAGTGCTACAGTTGTTTTCGTGCAAATATACAAATTTACAAACATCTATAATTTTACATGAATATTTATGTTACAGGTTTACAGTGTTAATATGTAGGCTATAGTATAAAAAAAAACACGCAAAGCGCAACACCGCTTCGAAACTCTTCCAGTCGTCGCTTGTTGCTGACGCTGGCCCTTCCCTGCATCAACTCCCGCCTCCCGCACACCACGTGACGGGGACGGGAACTGTAAACCGCAGTTGGCGGCTCAGCTCTTTGATGACTCGGCGGTCAGGAAGCAGTAAACGGAACTTGCTCATGAAAGTGTATTAATTTTTCTCATTTTATTGATATATTTTCTCTGTTTCATGGACATGGAAGGTATTTGTATAAATGCAATGGTAATAATTAAAAATGAGTCGTAAAGTTCCACCCGAGAAACTGAAAATTCTACTACTTATATTTTTTAAAAAAATACATGTTTTAAACAGGGAAAAATACTATTGTGCAATGCAAATGACAATTTTATTTCTTGTTGGAAAAAGTACTACAAAAACACAAATATTTAAGAAAATCTTTATAGATTTATGTGTGTTTTTTTAAGTATTAACAATTATTATTCCTTTAAAACACACCTTTTTGAGTCTTAAGTTTCTGCTTAATTAGCTCCAACTCACATCATACTGTTGTGAATACTTTGAGGTGAATATAAATTTTATACAGTGTTTCTTGGTTCAGCAAATCATTTATGAATGTGTTCAAAAGATTTTTATAAGCACAGCATGTTATTACAAATTAATAACTTTTATGGACAATTTCTTGGCAGTTATTTCGGGGAGAAAATTTTTAAATTGTTTAAAATAGGGACTTTTTGGAAACAATTTATGTATTTATAAAAAAATCTTTCAACGCAAATATTTTCTGTCATTATTTATTTAAAATTACTTGTGTGGGTTTTTAACTGTGTATGTTGTTTTGAACGAAGCAGTAATGTTGGATATGTTTGTAAGATAGGAAGGGTTAAAAAGCATAACCTTAATTTCACAATCAATTGTAATTGAGTGAAATTCATATACAAATGGACTCATTTCGATTGCATTTCAATCCCGGAATATGTGTACTCTTTTTACGAATAAATGTACATAGCCAATATAAACCCGCCTATCAGTTATGATCGAATCAAAACATGACACATTTTCCCAATATTTAGTGAGAAAAGGAATTACATTATTCGGAAACTATGTTATAGTTGATGCCAACAGTTGGTGCTCCTCTGTCGCATAGGCCTTTATGCCACATCGACACCCACCCCTTTAGCATGTGCCTACAATGAACACATCGGTGGTGTGAGTTAGTGCAGCGAAGGGAACGACCCCGAGGTCGCTGGGTTGATAGCCACCCGCGCGGTTATCAATGAGTGTTGATGTATTCATCAGTAGTTGTAGTGTATGTACTTATCCACTGGACATTGATACCAAACAATGTTATTTATTAATTTAATCACTAATTGTTAATTGTTAATCAAAGTAACTTCATCACTTGTCTTTCCTACATAAAATAATATTGTTAACTGTACGACTGCGCTGAATCTCCGCCCGAGTCGTTCCTGCGCTCTGTGTACTTCGCGCGGGAAATGTTTCCCTTGCTGGCTCGGAGATTCCGATACCTCTCGAGTCGCCACTCGCTCGGCACAGGAGTCGGGCGCGTCCGCGCACCACAGGGTCTACAACTTCTTGCCATCTCTGACTGTAACCTCCATAGTGTAAGTTTCTTAATCCTTTTGCATCGGTCCCATGATAGGCCCCGCTTTTGGTGCGGTTTGAAGGAACCTGCTGCATAATGTAATTATTTTGTTCTGAACAACACATTTTCGAGTTTTACATTTCCTACCTTTGTAGTTGATGAGCCGTGTTCGCACATCTATCCTCTGGTAGGAGGTACTATTCGTGAACTTTCCAAAATCGCCCACACTGGGCCATCTAAGGATAAACATGTTAACATTCTGCATAATTTTCGAACTAGTTCACTAACCATGTAAATCTGCGGTAGGTCTCATTCATTCATGTGAGAAATGTGCTTGCGGGGCCCTCCACCCATGAAGCCTCTCATGAGAAACATTATCACAATTCCGAGGTGTAACATAAGTGAACTCAACTCATCTTTTCAGGAGATGTGTCAAGCTGCCAACCTCCACGCCTAGCTGCGCCATGCATAAACTCTCTACCAGCTGTGTGTGAAATATTAATGTCTTTGTGTAATGTGTAATGTTCAGGACTCTTTCGTTCATAAAGTGTTTGCAGTGCCCTATGTCACGGATGTAACGTGTCAGTAAGACATCATCTTTGTATCATAACCCGCGGACCTTCACACAACATAACAATTGAACACTCATTATCACTGCAGCACCCCTACTTTAGTCAGTACCATAACACTTGCATATCGTAAGTATGCAAAGACCTGCTCCGGCACTGACACAATACAGTCTGAGTGTTGTGGTAGCACTATGTAAAGTGTTACCACTTTTGTAATAAACAACATCGTTTTGGTGTTACTTTCTTTCCTAGCAATCAATGCTGCATCCAGTTTGTTAGTTATATGTAGTGTTGCGGAGATGCACTACATGCGTGGACATTTACATTAAGTCAATGCAGGATGCCGAGCGCATCTGTCCTATCAATTTGTAGACGAAGGCTAGAGAGCCCATAAATAAACATTCACCGATTAACACTTAACTCTGTGTTGTCACATTAATGTGCCGTCGTCCGGGGTCTCGGGCTCGAGTCCCGGTGTGGCTCCTAGTGGGAAAAGGCGGTTCTTGATCTGTGTTGTCCGGGTGGGCGCCAGACTAGCTCGTTTCTAGTCGTGAATTTGGGGTCGTGGATGTATGTGCCCCTGCGTGGCCCACTAGGGCCGGCGGCGGTGTTGCGTGAGATAATTTTAAATAAGAGACGTGGAGTTGAGGTGGTGGTGTCGTACCTTTTATTCAGAGGAGCGAGTCGTACACAATACAACACTCTACAGAGGTCCCCGGGGGGTTTTTACTTGTTATTCCGTGGCGCCGTATTGTTTGTGTTCCGCGTTACGTGGCCTCGGATGCTGTTATGTCTCAGACGTCTCACTGGGTATGTAGGTAACGTAATTTCGTAACACAAAGGCGGGACACAAAATACACTGAATTAAGGGGGCGCGTACAGGTTACGTGGCACTCGTTACTCGGGTAACGTAAGTTAGCAATACAAAATACGGGATACAAAAATACACTGAATTAAGGGGGTGCGCACAAGTTACGTGGCACTCGTTATTCGGGTAACGTACGTTAGCAATACAAAACACGGGATACAAAATTACACTGGATTAAGGGGGCGCGCACAAGTTACGTGGCACTCGTTACTCGGGTAACGTAAGTTAGCAGTACAAAATACGGGATACAACAATACACTGAATTAAGGGGCGGGCGATTGGAGACGGCCAATCCCGTATGCAAATGTCTCGGCGCGGGTGTTGTGCCCACTGTGGTGAAACACGCACCGCAATTAAGTTTGTCCAAGTTCCCTTGCAGGTTTGTGGTCAGCGCCGTGCGCGTGACCTTAAACAAAGTTCTGTACGTTGCGGGAGACGGCCCGTGCCGTATTCTGAAGAGCAGCCCCACTGACCAAGTGTGGTGCGGGGTGTCCTTAAGTTGATGCGGCCGGATTAGGTCCTGGACCGTAAAAAGGGACCGGGTACTCACGGAGAGGTTAAGTAATAAAAGGGGTTTGGTTAATTAGTGACTATATTTACCGGACGTTACTTTCAATGTAGACAAAGGATGTTGCCTCTCCGTGGGACGTAGGTCCGCCCCGGTCCACGAGCTGCGCTGAACTGCCGAACTGGCATGGCGTCTGAGGGAGGCTCGGCCTCTCTCGCGCCAGGCGTGACCTCATTACGCTAGACTCCAAACGGGTGTGTCTGGAAGAGATTTTATTGTCGCTAAAATCCTAATTTAATGTTTTAGGAGGAATGGGTACGGTTCTTCTCTTGTCTACTCAGGTTTCCGCGGCTTTGTCTTTGATTGCTGTTCGGGTCGCCTGACTCGGGTGGGCCATGGCCAGGGGTGTGTTCCGTTAGCGGGAGCGTATACTGGCGGGTGCAGGTCGGGCTCTGGGGTGGTCGTCGGCCAGACGACGTCAAATGTTACCGTAACAAGAATGTCGCATCGCACTCCGGCCTTCGAAGTAACCAGGCCATGCACTGAGCAGCACATGTAAAAGTGAATCTGTTCAATAAAAACAATCTTACCAGTATGCTAAGCATCTGATTTCGTAACGGACTAGACCACCATTTAGCATAGCATCCCTGGTGACTAAAACAGCTATTGGTTATTCTGTTGAACCAACACTTGCTGCCCGCTGGCCACGTGGCTAAGTTACACCCTGAAAAAGTAGTCTCGAATGTTCTGTGAACTAACACACAGGCATAATTGGTAGTTGGCGTCTACGGCAACCAAAATCAATTCTATCATCATTTCAGCAGCAAAAGGTGGGAGGTCGACAATATTAAATAGAGCACAGGTATTAGTTAGCAGTGATGTCAAAGAACATGCTCCAAAAGTGGTGGATGGTACTGGGATTCGGGCTTCTCATATTACAAAAGCTAGTACCACATGACGTCGTACCGACCGGAGGCCATTAAGCCCTGCCTCGACCCGCCAGTATTGGCTTCCACTTGTGAAACGCACCCCTCGCAAACTCAACCCGGGTCCAACGCGGAGTAGATACGCAAGTACTCCCAGTGTATAAATTTTGTCACGTAACTGTACCTGATGCAAACAACCAATAATAATTCACAGAGTAAGCTCATCAAGCCATCCCCTTAAATTAACACGTGTTAAGAAATGTGCGTCATAGAGCACGAGTGTTAGCCCCCTCTGGGTACAGTGTTTAATGAATGCCCTTAATTCTCATCGCGACCTAGAGCCTTAATTTAAGAAAGAAACAAGGTGCTGAAGCAATATCCAGAACAAACCCACAAACATAAACATAACCAGTGGTTTTTACCAACTAGTCAGTAGTCTTTAAGTTGACTCATCTTTTTAAATAATATTTGTCCAATTTCTTAAACTAAAGCTTTAATCAATATTTAATAATACATCTAATGTCAGCATTAATATCTAAACAAGGGTCATGTACAATTAACAAGTAGGTTTTCAATTACAAGCTGAATAACGGTAATCTCTTTTCTTCACTCGTGGTTTGGCGCGTGGAGGAACTGTTTCCCCCTGCGCGACAACTCCCTCCGGGAGTCCAGATCAGCTTGCGGCCTGGGGTGAATGTGTTCGTGTGTTCATTCCGTGGGGATCCTTCAATTTAGTAACTCACCGATTCTTCACTCTGGTAAATATAGTCATGAACCAAATCCTTTGTAAAGTCAATTCCCCACACGACCCCGGGTTGGTTTTTACGGTGCAGGGCTTAACCTGGCCGTCGTAATTTCTGCCTTAAGGCCACGGGCCACAGGGCCGCCTTAAGGTCAGTCACTTTACGGACCTGGCCGACTCCAGGACAACCAACGAACTCCCCCCTCTAATGGACTGCCATAGGGAGAGACAATCATAATTAATCAAGAGTAGTGTTGTGTAATATCGTGTATCAATTATGTCAAAATTATCAACCAAGAGTATTGTCCTGCAATATCGTGTAAACAAATATGTTCGTTAATAAATACATGTACTTACCAACATTTTCAGTTCCAGTGAGTGTATTACATCTGTAGTTAGGCACCAGCCACCTTATGCTGAACAGGGAGTGTCACCATTGTCTACTAGCAGTTAATACCACCCTTAAGATACAGCCACCGAGTCTAGGGAAGCATGCTGGGGCCGATCGACCCACCTCATTGGTTAGACATACGAGCTAACCTGGCGCCCTCCCGGAAAAAACACACCATAAAGCACCACCAGCTCCTTAGACTCGCCGCGGGACTCGAACCCGAAACCCTGGCCAATGGCATGCATCATTATTATTTTCACCAGCTCAGTTACAATTACTTATAAATACTTATTAATAGTTAATACTTAAACTAGACACATTACTCAACAATACTCTTAATATTCATTATTTTTTTATTAACAACACAGAAAACACTTTTAATCTTGATTTAATACAAGGTTTTCATATACTGGTATACTACATTAGTGATATTAATAACAGCACATTCAGCAATGGCAAAACTACGCCTTGAATAAGTTTTTTTCCAGTGCGAGAACCTTTAAAATTACATACTTTAATTTTGTTCAATTTTGACGCCAACCGCCGGTGCTCCCTCTGGTCCGCAAAGGTCGTTATGCCACAACAACACTTGCTCCTAAGTGCGTCGAACACGCCCGAGCGTGATGACCACGGAGTGTGTGATAGTGCGCCGCGACGAACACCAAAGCGACGTCAGCGCCCGGCCGGGCTTGGCAATGTGCCTAATTAATTATATAATTATTCTGTCTAATTAAAACAACTAAATTAATAACAATTTAAAAGAAGATTCATGTAAGGGAAATTATGTCTAATTGTCTTATAAGCATATATTGTGTAACTTGTCTTTAAGTCCAAAACTGGCTGGGTCGGTTTTCCCGCGTTCCACGTGGTTAGGCGCGAGGACGCAGGGCGGTCTCGCGCTCAGTTACCGTCGGGAGCTCGAAGGGATCGGGCGCTCCGCGAACGTCGGGCCATCAACTTTCGCGCTTCATCTCCATATCAGCAATAGTGTAAGTCTTTTAAAATCCTTTAACTTGCTCGGCGCCGACCCCACCTCAGTCGCACGATATTTCGTGCGACTCGTAACTTATTAATTTTTATCCCGACAGGGAATTTTCTCATATTCTACATAATTCCATGTCCAGTTTAAGGACAGCGTATAGTGCTACGCAGTTTTCGGCTTCGTAGCCAGTTATTTGTTATTACCGTAGGCTCTTTGTAACGAGTGTTGAATGGTACTGACTAACTTTCGCCTTTTAATTTTCACCATTCTAAACTTGTAATTTGTAACGTGTGTTTTAACTGAATAACTTTCAATTCCAAGAAACTTTAGCGTGTACGTCTCCCGCTGGCGTATCTACGTAATTTTAAAGACATTAATATTTCGTCGCAGGCTAGACTGCAAACATTCCTGAACATAGGAATTTCTCTGCGTGTTTACGTGTCAGCCTAAGTTGTTGCAACACCAGTTCCGTGACTATCTGCCAAATCTTTCATAGGGACGAGTGCCCACCGTTTCAGCTTGTCGATATTACTTTGCAACCTATCCGGGTCGCGCGCGCCGTTTACGTTCAGAGATACGCGTGTCACAGCGGTCCGACAACGGACGTGGCCAGTACCGGGACCAATAAATGTATCAATAATGAATAAAGTGCAGTGTCCTGTAACTCGTTTACCAGTCATTTACTAGGCGTCCTTGGTGGCCTGAACAGCCCAGGTAGGTTCCGAACCACGACGCGCTCCTGCCTGCAGCCACGAGGCCGAACCCCCGTTAAAACCCCTGAGATCCTTTCCAATGCTAATATTTAATTAAAAACTTAAACAGGCAGTGGAAGTGGCGTCAATTTAATAAAATAAATCCTTAATTTAACACTGCAGAGCTTATGTCACTTGAGCTGATAGGGTTGCCAGAATAACGTCAACAAAGGTGGCCCACATCAGTTCTTTTTGTATTCGTAAATCGTAAATGGTGTCCAGCCCTACCTGTTTAAATTATTTTCACAAAAAATTTCAGCCACATTGATACAGAGTATCAAGTTTAGAAAACACTTGATATTATACTTATAGAGTAAGGAATCAGGGAATACTGAAATGTACTTGAGTTTTCCTCACCATCGCCTTGTTGTTACGCCCAAAAGATTGCGTAAATGGTGCTTAACTACATATGACGATGGTTAGTAAGTACGAATTAGAATATCCTTCTTAATAAACTTCAATTCCATAAATTCCATCTTTTAAACCTGTTTCCACAATGTAAACATTACATTTCAGTCCAAGTTTTAAGTGTGCAAACAACATGGTGCTGCCCATGAGCTGATAAAAAACTGCTTCACTCCTTATTATTTATTTTTTTGAGTTAGGGATTAACATTTAAGTATATAAACGTGGCCGATGACCCCAGGTAATATTTATCTGCTGATAATAGATAAAGGTTAGCTGTCTACAAAGACAAAATTTCAGTAGTAAAGAAGTACGCCACTAAAACCAAAAGCGCTGACGTAACACTATCTGGTTATAAATTTTATTTTTATTCCTCTCTTCAATATTTGGTTTGGGGATTTCTATGGGTCGTCTGTAATTATCCATAATGTTGGAATGTTGAGTTATTTTTTGCTGCTCTGTTGAATTAAGTATGTAGTTGTAATATTACTTCAATTTTGTAATGATATGCACAAAATAATTCTGTTTTTTATATGGTTCGAAATGCTGTATTTAACTAATTAATATTTGTGTTTTGTGTGTTTTTTTTTTAGGTTAGGGACACAGTTGGCTGTATTAAAACCATACCACATTTTATTAATGTATTTGCCATCTGAATAGCTATTAAATATCGCATAGTTTGGATGTGAGCAAATTAAGCACACAGCTATGACCTTACGACCCCATAAACTTCACTTGTCCTAGTGGTGTACTTCGCAATTCGGACGGTGTTAATTTTTGGTTCATATCTAGTTAAATTTTTAAAATAAAACATTGATATCGGGAATCTTTAAAGCTAATAATAACTTAGGAAATTCCTACATGCAAATAACATATTAAACTACACTTAATTACTTCTGTTTCTATCTTTGCTGCGAAGGTTACGGTCGTTTTGTGTGCAGGTATTGAAACTTTGAAATATACCTTTTAAAATATTATAATTAAAGGGTTTGATCCACAATAACCTACATAATGCCCTTCTGATGTCACTTCCAGGGAGTATAAGTAGATTCAGGTAGTCTATACACATCCTTTCATATGCTAACAACCTTGGTGTATACCTAAGTGTGAACACATTCTTTGAATTCCTTGCTCACTGGCAGTTATTTTTTAAAGGTTACAGAAGTTTTCAGATAATAATAAACACACTGTAATAATATATTATTTTTAATACATGCTTATACTTAAGCTAAATAGTAACATGAAAATATCTATTGTGCTTTAAGACTATAAATTGTTAGGTTGCAGCTTTTTTACCCTGAAATATAGTTTCAAAATTCCTACTTGTTTCTGAAAAATAACTGTTTCTAAGTTACATTTGGTAGCCTGTGCAGTGACTCGGCTGCCACCATACTGTTTACGTGATACTAGCCAGTGATTCAGTTGTTGTAATGTTAGGCTTTATTAGTGTAGCTGAGACTATTTTCCACAAAAGGTATTTCTGATCCTTTTGTCACTGCCCTACTGTTTACTTGATAACAACCGCGGTAATTTTCTTATATCTTGCCATTTTCCATAAGTAAAATAATAAAATTCTGAAAATGGTGTTTTTCAGTACTACAGGCGTTTCTTGTTTTACCCTGAAAACATTGTTTATAATTTCCTATTGGTGTATGAGAAATCACATTTAATTGTTTAATTACATTACAAAGCCTGTGCATTGATGTGGCTGCCGCCATTTTGTGATTTTATTGCGTTGAAAGTCGAATGGTTCTCCATATATAAGAAAGTGTATATTTTGGATTTGGATTTTTTAATGCAGTGGAAGGTAAAAAAAATAAGAGTTCCTATAGTGCATCTAAACCGAAACATCAACCTTTAACAGGGAATTTTTTTTAGCAGTATGGGGGTGCAAAGCACCGACTTGTTACATGTGATAGCACTTAACCTGGCCTAAAAAAAATATGCATTTGATACACATAATGACAATTCCTTTTTTAAATCAGGTTAGGTGCTATTGCACATAAAAAGTTGCTTCATGCTTCCATACTGCTAACAAAAATCCCTGTTACGGGTTGATTGGGTTTGGATGCACAGTAGAGACTCAAGTTTTTTTTTTTTAAATTTTTAGATACTTTCCACCACATCATAAAATTCCTAATCCTTACCCTTGAAATATAAAAAAATTAACACGCCACGTGACCATGTCGATGATGACTTACATTAATTTACTTACTCCCTATCCAAACCTTCCTATAGAAGTTTTCACTTCAAAAACCTGAGAGAACACTATATAATTTTAAAAATATAACTATTATAAATACTTTCACATTTCACACAATAGTCAAAATTCACCTAGGATTGTCCTGGAAAACAAGTACGCTACTAATTTTTTAAGAATGGAAAAAATCCTCTCTAATTTTTTTTTTTAGTCTGCAATAGATACTCATTTATCAGAATAACTATATTATTATGAATTTAGTAGTTGTTTGGGAGTTGAAGATGAAATAATTTGTGTGTAATAGAAAGCTTACCTTAATTTGACAGTTGCTTGTGCTCCCAAATTCATTCGACTCTTTGCGAGTTAAATGTCTTACTTTTAATGCAAGACCAACACAAATACATCCCAAGACATATATTGAAAATATTTTCTCATAATTGTTTACATTGTAACTATTTATTTGGGTAAATCTGTATTGTACGGATTAGCGCCAAAAAAAATCGTACAAATATGAAATAACTTTCATTATATGCTATCTTACGTCCTCTTTTCAGAACCGCCTGCGGAGATTAAAAATTCCAATTACTTTTGGAGATATCGAATTTTTTAATATTCATTTTTCGGCGATTTTTTTTAAAAAAAAATTAAAAATCCGAAAATACCTTTATTCTGTGCTCTTTTACTTCCTCTTTTCATTAAACCCGGCGGAGATCAGAAATTCCAAATACTTTAGGAGATATGGAATTTTTTAATTTTCGTGATGTGCACTGATGCGTCGTTTGAGCGGGAAGCCTACGATTCACACATCCTTCTGGACATACCCGAATACTCACGTTGGCTAGCCTTCTTTTCTTAAAATTAGCAAGAAGTAATTAAAAATACTTTAAAACACTGTGGATGGTTGGTTATATTAGGTAAGTATAGCTACATTAAAAAAACTGTAAAATCATTTTATGGTTGCTTAGCAAATAACTTTTTAATATGTAGCTATCCAGCGCTAGGAAACCGTTTACATGATTTCACAGTATTTTTAATGTAGCTATCCTAACCAAATCAACCATCCACAATGTTTTGAAGTATTTATAATGTAGCTAACATAACCTAATTGACCATTAGTTTTCATGAGTTGCATATTTATTTACAATAAACAAAAAAAAAACCCGAAGATGCACGATCGGGCGTTGGCCTCTCGTCTGTTGAAAGAAGGCTTGCCAACGTGAGTATTCGGGTATGTAAAGAAGGATGAGTGAATCGTAGGCTTCCCGCGTTTCCACCATTGTTGCTTGTTTACAAGTATGATTTTTTTTTTTTTTTTTTCGCGACGTAGTTGAACGACTACATCACGTAAAAAGAAAATTACGTGAGTTCCTACTGTTCATCCTTTTTCCCGGTTTGTTAGGTCAGGTCAGCTACATTATAAATACTTTAAAAGTAAACAACCATTAAAATTAATTTTATTATTTTTAATGTCCGTTCAGTTTCAAAGTATTTATACTGTAGCTGACCTGACCTAATCTACCTTTGTCCCGTTTTGTTAGATCAGGTCAGTTACATTATAAATACTTAAAACTATACAAGTCAAATTAATTAATATTATTTTTAATTTCCGTTTATTTTGAAGTATTTATCATGTAACTAACCTTACCTAATGGAAAATTTCTGTTATTTAGGCATTCACGCACACACGGCAAAATATAAAATGGCGTCTGTTGAATGATTACATAGGGCTTGTATTGCAAAATAAGAACGGCGATATCTCCAAAAGTAATTGGAATTTTTTATCTCCGCAGGCGGTTTTGAAAAGAGGACGTAAAAGAGCATATAATGAAAGTTATTTCATATTTGTACGATTTTTTTTGGCGCTAATCCGTACAATACAGATTTACCTTTATTTGTATTGTTTTTACAAATTGTCATTGCAGATGCTACTTAAACTTAGTTATTCAAACATTGGTAAGTTTTCAGGGGGTTGAAATAATCTCCTTAAAACCAAATTGTTTTCCCCCTCAGGAAGAATTTTTTTTTTTGTTGGTAGTCTTACAAGAAATAGTAGGTAATTATAATATGTGTTTACTTCATCTGTTGTACGAAATTCGCAGATTTATAAACTTAGATTGTAAAATCACCATAAATTGACATATGGGGTTTTGCATCTGCAGCAATGAACCAACATTTATTAATATTAAACCTTGTGTATCTTTTGATAGGCATCGTCGTTGCAAGCCCAGCCTGTAGAAATGCTAACAAAAAAAAAAAGCAGGATTAGCAGAATGAAAGGTAGCCTATACAAGATTCATTTTCATATCTCCTGTTCCAATACCAAATCTTATCATGCACACAGCAATTTTTCTATATTACCTATACCAGGAAACTGTGCAGTGTGATTTAAAACCGTAGGTTGGACAAGCCATTGCAGGTTTACACTAAACATCACAGAGAAAACCTGAAGCATGGTCAAAGAAAGATTAATACACAAACACACAGAAAAAATAAAAAAAATAAACTGATGTCAAGTTTTCAATGCATAGACAGTGTAGATAATTCCGTGGAAGGAATTAGAACAATATCACAGCTCAAACAAACAAACTGGGCTGACAGTGATGAGACAGTTGCAACAAGAACAGTAAATACAGACAAACAATAGCCTTGGTCAACACACTAAAGAACAAAGGAACCCAATAATGATAATCTCTACAACACAACAAGAATACAGTTACGCATAGGCGAACCCAGCGATGAAATTAACATATATTCTGACAACATGACGATGACAGTAGGTACAGACAAACACAGCAGGCTTCCTATGACAAGGAAACTAAGATCTGTTCCCTTCATGAGGTATAAACAGACTGATGAACAGAACTTTCCTCCTGATTCAGTGATAGAGATCGTAATTTTTTTATAGCCACGTTTCAAATGCTGTGCACCGAAAAGTCAAGTTTGAAAAAATGTGTCCGTGGTTACTCCCCCGAAACAAAAATCCTGTTCATATCCCTTTGAACGTGTGTAATCTGTGTAGCTTGTGCAAGGCTCAGGCCGTCCTGTCACGGAGGCAACGGTTCCAGGGATCATGTTGCGAGCGCCTCTGATGCGGGCGGTGAGCCCCGGCCTGTCCGTGCTGAGCAGGGCCGTTGCGACCGGCGGACCCGAGAAGCTGGAAGTGTTCGTGGATGACAAGCGGGTGCTCGTGGACCCTGGCACCACGGTCCTCCAGGTGAGATCTCAAGTTGTCGAGCATCCTGTACGTCATCCCCACCCAGTGCGTCACGTACACCCTTAAGACCGGGAACGCCAGCCGGGGGGTCCTTGCGAATCGCGGAGCAGGAAGTCGTATCGAGCGCACGCAGCAGCCAGTGCTATCAGTGTGTTCCAAACTCGCCTTCCGGCGGCACGCACTTTGGACCTTCCTGATGCCTTACTGTTTTGACAAAATGAGTAGGGGTGTGCAAGCATTCAAAAAATGATTGAAATTAGTAAATAATTTTATATTTGATTCATCATTTCAAATAAGATATATTTTTTCTTATTTTGTGTTACCAATTTACCAAGTGATACACATTCACAAAAAAATTTAAATGAAAGAAGCTAACTTAACATAAATGAAGCTAAGAAGATCTAGTGAGAAATATGAATATTTTTCTGCAACACTTTTTTTATTTATATATAATAAATAATCTGTGATAACAGTCAAAAATTATTAAAAATTCAGGTAGGTATATAAAATACAGTTAATTTTTTTTTTTTAAAAGTAAAGTAGGTCATTATTGCAACTGTTTTACTGTGATCTAAAATTTACTTTATTTGATCAATATTTAATATATACCATTCTTATGTATGCACTGTTTCATGTAATGTGTTTTGTATTATATTGTATTTTAATAAGGTACATAAGTTATTTCCAGAACTTGTATTTTAATATTTATGTTAAAATTAATGTATGTGTTTAAATATATACACAAAACACTCACACACATTCTAAATCTCTGAGCACTTGACTCCATTTGGGATGTACAGAACTAAATAAATAAACATTCTTGCTGAACTTCATTAGTTAAAATTTGAAATTCACTTGATGGTAGAAACTCTGCCAAGATGTTTCTGGTAGTTGTCCTTTAGTTTAGGTAGAGATGTTAATGCTGAGAAATCAGTATACAGTTGAACCAGTAGTCATTCGACACATTGAATGCAAGTTTAGTTGCAGCTTCCACCATTACACAAACTTCTTTTCAAAGGTCAATATTTGTGCACTGGTAATTAATAATAAAAAATATGCTGCTTCAGGTCCACGGGTCTCAAAAATCACAAAAATAGGACTTGCCTCAAAAGTTATGAAAAAGTTAGTCCCAAAAAAAAAAATTAATCCTGCTGGAAGTTCAAGAGACTTCAATTCCCAGCAGTCTTTTGCTAACTTGCAGGTTTGTTTTCTTGATGCGTCACTTCATTTTATAGTCATATATTAAATATAAATATTTGGTGACTGCCCGCTTTGATCATACGTAAATTATCTGTTAAAATGTATTAGTGTATGTTTCAAATGCTGCTTTGGAATATAGGGTGGTGATGGTGATTATCTATGTAGAAGTGAATATCATGCACTCTTTCTGGTGATGCACTTTTGATTGGTGAACTGAATATTTTACGTTCAATTGGTGACCGACAAGAGCTGGAAGTGATACAAACCCTTTAAATTTTGTGAAGTTCCTGGGGCTTCTGTAGAGATCTTTGACTGGAAAATCTACCTCTGCATTTCCTTCATCCTAATCAGTAAAGCCTCATGTAAGTGTAATTTTGTAAACTTGCATTCACTGTGTCCAATGAACACTGGTCCCAAATGTGTACTGATTCCATAGCATTACCATCTCTACCTGAGCTAAAAGGAAAGCTACCAGAAGCATCTAACTGCAGTTTTTTATTCTACTCTCATGATTTCCTAGACAGTAGTTTCGGCGGTTAATCCAAGCAAGTGAGCATTATTCTGGTGTTACCTGAGCTTAAGTTCTGATTTTGTACAAATATTTCCTTTAAATGAGGCAAATTTTCATTCCCAAAATAACCACTGGATCAGTGTATATGCGCACTCACAAACTGTCTAATACCAATCAGTCATAAATGACTTCTGCACCGAAATAAGCAAGTGTGCCAAGAGAACTTTTACTTGAAGTTTCTCTTGGCACAGATTTTATTATATTTTGTAGACTCTACATTCATGTTTTTTTTTAAATTCAAATCATATTTTAAATTGAATAGAAAATTAATCACAAATATAATATACTTATAAAATTAAATTGAAACATACAATAAAAATTTTTTTTTACACAAGACGGGTGTACAAGAAAAATTGATGAAAAATACAGTAAAAATGAAAAAGAGGTAAATATATATGGAACCATTATTGAATGGTGTCGAATGCAAGCAAAAAGAAAACCTGGGAATGCATATTTTTAAACAGGAAAATTTTAAGTGACGGAATTGTTTTGTTGATCCGATGTAAAAATGAAGTATTTTATTACCAAGTTTTAATCATAATAATATATTACTTGTTATATATAAAAAGGATGCATCTATAATGTTGCAAAAAGAATCCAAATTTATTAGGTATTTAGATTTATACATTATAATTTTTTTAATTAATTAATTTTTTGTGAATGAGTTTCACTTATCTATTGGTACAGAATAATCAAAATAAATATTTAATTTGAGATGTCGAATCAAATTTCAAATAATTCACGAATATTAAATATTTTGCAAATACTCTCATACCCTTATATGTTGATTGTCTTAGCATGGCATTAAAGTATTTTTCTTGTATTAAATTTTGGACTGTGATTTAAAAAACAAGACTTGTAAGTGTAACATGCTAATTCTTAATTCATCTTGGTGGTTGTACAAGTCAAGATAGCATATTGATGTATTTTATGTGCTTCAGTTGTGAAGGGAGGGGGGGGGGTTATATTTTAAATATAGGCTAATTCAGCATAATTAACAAAAAAGTGTTTAAAATATTTGAGTGTGTTTTAATGGGCCAAGTGCGTCATGGAAGTGTTCCGAACGTGAGTAGGTACAGTTTCCTCAAGCCTAGCATAACAGATGTGCTTCAGCATAGTGGTGTGAGATCTCAATGAAGGCAGTATGTTATTTCGGGTGATGCAAGGTAAGATGTTACAACACTGGGAACTACAAAACACACAGGAAGTGATGCATGTTGAGAATGGTAATGTAACTGTAAACCCCTTGTTGGTGGAAGTTTTTTCAATACAAAAATTATAATTGAACTTTTCATCTCAAATCTCCTCCTGGAAAAAATTTTTCCTGTATCCACCATTGCAGCAGTGTGTGCTGTTGACAGGCTGCAGCCATGGTCGGCGTGGAGATCCCGAGGTTCTGCTACCACGAGCGGCTCTCGGTCGCCGGCAACTGCCGGATGTGCTTGGTGGAGGTCGAGAAGTCTCCGAAGGTGAAGTGGCATTAGACTGGAGCGCACTCTTGTCTCTAAGGGCGTTGTATCTGTCAGTCCAGACAGTCTGGGGAAACCTGGGGAAGACAGGAATTTGTAATTGGACAGAGTGGGAGGGAGTAACTTTGAAAATCCTCATAAAGCAAGTCTTGAGGGCCCTGCCTACCTAAGCACACATGCAGTGTGCAGAGGATATTTTGTGAACCCCTAGTGCCTAGGGTTATTCGTTACTTTACTGAGGGTTTTTTTTCATTACCTTTCGAAAAAATATGATTTAGAAACTACTCGAGATATCCAATTGCAGTCTGTTTACAAAAAAAAGCATTTAAGAATAAGCTAAGGGCGGATGAGTAGTTCTGTTTCTGTATTTTGTTTTTAAACTTTATTTTTAGAAGAGCGAAAATGGAAAATACAGGTGTTTACAGATTAGTTTTCAGTCATGAAACACCCATTATCATATTTTTAATAGCATTCTAGGGACTTGCATTACACTTTTATCTTAATTTCTCTGCCGTAGAATGTCATGGTTACTGCTCAAATCTCATAGTTAACCTATTTCCCCAGCTTTCTCCATAGAGGTGATACCATGCTAGAAGCACCAGCGAACGTTGCACATATCATCCTTCCTCACTAACACAAATACACCTGTGAATAGGCGAGCCTCTTAACTTGTAAATTTTAATCCTTAATAGATACAATGTCTGCTAAATAATTTTATTTAGAACTCTAGCTTCTTAAACAATATCCATGGATGTCCATAAAAAAATTTGGATTATGAGAAAAATAGTTGGATACGTGTTGTATTAAGTGTAAATAAACTAAAAGTTGTACTATAGATGAAGACACAAACATTATAACAATTTAAAGGACCTAAAGAAATGTGTGTTTGTTTGAGTACTTATGTTTCTCTCAAGAGCACTTCCACAGTCATTTTGTTTGCTGGGTGTATGTATTAATAGGTGGAATGGTGAGGTAAGTAGGAACGACATGAGCGAGTGTATGTTTGCTGGGTGTGTGTATTGGTAGGTGGAATGGTGAGGTAAGTAGGAACGACATGAGCGAGTGTGTATGTTTGCTGGGTGTGTGTATTGGTAGGTGGAATGGTAAGTAGGAACGACATCAGCGTGTGTATTTCAGCCGGTGGCGGCCTGCGCCATGCCGGTGATGAAGGGTTGGCGCATAAAAACGGACTCGGAGATGACGCGCAAGGCGAGGGAGGGAGTGATGGAGTTCCTGCTCGTGAACCACCCCCTGGACTGTCCGATCTGCGACCAGGGCGGGGAGTGCGACCTTCAGGACCAGAGCATGGCTTTCGGCAGCGACCGCAGCCGCTTCACCGACATCAACTATTCTGGCAAAAGGTGCGTTTGCTTCTGGACAGCATTCCGTTCAGTGGTGTTAAATACAGACCATTTTTCCTGAATACACAACTTGAAATTAGGTTTCATAAACAACAACCTTGAATGACTTACCTCAGTATCAAGCTCACAATGAATACATATGTACCTGTGGCAATGAGCTGTTGCTATGTTACATTTTTTTTTATTTTAATGCTTTTACACTTAAGTTAATTATTAAATGCCAAAAATAAACTTTTAATACTTGTTTTAAAGTCCTTTTGAATATTTCTTGTACCATATTGTTTTTACTAGTCAGATTAAATTTTTAACCAATAACTCTTAAGTACATTTAAAAAGTAATTAAAAATCATAAGCTTTGTTTATAAAATCAAGTTTGTAAAGTGCACTAAAATATAATAATCCCTACTTTTCACGATAGTGTAATTAATCATTTTTGTAAGTCATCAATTTTAGATTGTGTCCTGTGCTCATGTTCCCTTTGGTGGCAGTTTTTTTAAATTTAACACTGTTATAATTCTTACATTATTTACGTAAATATGTTTCCATGTATGATTTGTTTTGTTTTGTTTATTAATGAGAAAAATTTAATGATTGAACTACTATAGCCACAATTTATTGCGAATTTCTGGGTAGCAAAATAAACTAGACATACATACATCTGCTACGCATTAAGAGTGGTATATACCCCTTTTTAAAACCAGTTATACATGCGTCCACTACTAGCCTATTTTCTCGAGAATTATGATAGCTACAGCTTTCAGATTATTAATCTGACGAGAAAAGTAATGCAGTTTTTCCAATATAGTTTTATATTTTGGAAATCGTGACGCAAAATATATTTAAAAAAATTGTAAAAACAAGAAATTCGTTGACGAATTTCTAGTTATTCGATGAGAAAAATGAAAATTTGAATCTATATTGGAAAAGATTATATTTTTCTGAATAAAATGGTATATTAAAAGTATAAGGTCACAGCATTAAATATCTGTGTATTTGGTTAGGAAAACTGGCTAATTTGGCATTTTTAGTGTCTGCCTTGTGCTGCTCGACGGGAAAGTTGACGCCAAGCTCCGGGAAGACGAGCAGGGTGGGGATGACACTGACACGCCTCAACGTCGCCCGCGGTAGGGGAAGTGCTGATCTGTAACGGTGATAAACCTCCTCCTCCCTTCTTCCTCCTCCCGCTACACAGCAACACCATTTCTCTAAAGGATTCATAGTCCAGGCATTTTATGAGAAAAAGGGGTCGATTTATGGACAAATTGCGAGAAAAGGTTTTACTATATCAAAATTTGCAGACAAATTTGTAGAATAACATATCCAAAATCCACCGAAATCCACTTTATTTTGGTAACGTTTTTCCCGGGATTTGTCCCGGAAAAATGCGGAATAAATTAATAACTGTAAAACGGTGCGTTCTACGAAGAAAGGTATAGACACTAAAATTAAAGAGAGCCAAATTTACCATAACATATCAAAATTTTACAAACATTCATTAATAACTACTGTTTTGTTTTCTGGAATTCGTCACGGAAAAACCTAAAATATTGAAATAAATTGAAAATGGCGCATTTTACAGCATGTTTCAGGACAAAGTTAAAGTAAACAACGATTTTCATAGTATATTGCAAATTCACAAAAATCAACACAAAATAGGTTTTTGGTTTTCCAGAAAATTTCCTGAAAAAAAAAAGGACAAAACGAAAACGTATCGTACGTCAAAGAAATTCGTGACTAAAATTAAAGACTTTTTTGTATTAAATATAATTTCATTTCAACAAAATCTGCTCATATATATAAATATATATTTACATATGTATATAGTTTTTTTTGTGACTCGTCCTGGAAAATCTTTAAAAATTCAATAAAACGAAAACGGAACATCGTATTGAAAAAGTTTCGGTGGGACAAACAGAAGCACACAAGATTTCCTATACCAGATCCTAAATTCACTGAAATCTGGTATATAGATTTTATTTTGTGATCGGCCACGGAAAAAGTATTGAATATGTAGGCAAAATAACAGAAAGCATTGTATCCCATGTAAAATTGTCGGATCCGAACTATATTTAATTTCCATAATATACAAGTATTTTAAAGTCACTTAAATTATATTCCTTTTTCAGTTAGTGATGTGTTAAAACGTTTTTGAAATCTACCAAAAAAAAATCAGACTCATTTCAACTGCTTATTGTTTGAAAGAAAAATTTGACACGTCCATTCTCACAAAACATATCATACAATTAAATTTACACAAGATTTCCAGTGACCTGTATCGAGAAGAAATAGAAAAATATACACACATTGGGATGCACTCTGTAACACACAATACTGAATAAATATGCATTAGGTAACATACATAAGTACTTTAATTTAAAATATAGGTTACCTAAACAAACATCAGCGTGATTTTATATTTCTATTAATGTTAAACTGATCCAAAAATTCGGAAAATAACCTGCATATCAGCTCGAAATGTTATTTAATAGAATCATCCTGTTTAAGAGCGTTATATACCCATTTTTAAAACCAGTTATACATGCGTCCACTACTAGCCTATTTTCTCGAGAATTATGATAGCTACAGCTTCCAGATTATTAATCTGACGAGAAAAGTAATGCAGTTTTTCCAATATAGTTTTATATTTTGGAAATCGTGACGCAAAATATATTTAAAAAAATGGTAAAAACAAGCAATTTGTTGATAATTTTCTAGTTATTCGATGAGAAAAATGAAAATTTGAATCTATATTGGAAAAGATTATATTTTTCTGAACAAAATGGTATATTACAAGTATAAGGTCACAGCATTAAATATCATTGTATTTGGTTAGGAAAACAGGCTAATTTGCATGGATATGTAGGAACACCCTACCTAAAAAGCCGTCACAGTAATTGCAGTCCTCGGGAGGTAATTCGCGCCGGTTTTTACAGGTTGATCCATGACAGTTTCCACAAGCCGAAGAACATGGGATGCCGTGTTTCCTACAACTGCAGTTGGATGCACCGCAACCATCTTCGTTGCAAGTGCACCTGATTACCTTCAAAAGGCATTCCATAACTGTTGGCTTGTCTGTCGAAATTGGCAAATTGTCTCCATCCCCATTCTTCTGGATTCATCTTAATTCCCTTCCATTCTTGTATCTGATAGAAAACCCTTAAGAAATGGAAACGAGCTGAAGCACTAGTTGGAGGTAACTGTTCTGGTTGTACACATTTAGAACTAGTAGCTGCATTCTCACTTAACACTTTACAACGCAAAGTGTCGAAAGTGTCACTTCTTGACCCATTGTACAGGCGTACTACAGCTGTTCTGCCGATTTTACAGTGTCTTCTTTTGACACACTGGGAATGCTATCTGAAAATACTTTCGCAAGTTGCCTGAAGGCACTGTCATTCTGGAGAAGATCCAATATTTTCCCCTTTATACCATAGATGTGTGATGTCGTGTCACATCCCATGAATGCATGACAGAAAAGAATATTACTACAAATTTCATCACCGAGCTTCAGCTTTAGCTCCTTAATGTGATATGTTTTCTTCTGCCTTTGTTCACTTTTTAAACACAAACAGTTATGTGATTGTGAGCCAAAATATTAGAGTAAAAGGACAAGTAAATCTGTGTCTGTTCCTATAACTATTGTCAATTGTTCTTTTGCACATTTAAAGCTTCTTGGACAATGTAAATATCTGCATCACCTGGTGCTTCGACAACAGGACATTTTCTTCGCGTACATGTATTGCTAATAACCTTAAAAATTGTCCTTTATTTCGCTCGTTCAAAAAAAAAACATATCTTTACGGAGTGATAGCTGCATTTCTCCTGTGAATTCAACTACAGGTGATGCATTACCTCTTGCTCTTCTAATATGTGCTGTGTCTTTAGTACTGTGAGTTTTCCCATATCCATCAAATACAGTAGTTGCTAATCCATAATTTTTCAAGATGAAACTCACGTACAGCTGAGCGATCTCGTTGTATGTTGCAGTATGGGACCAAGGTAACTGATGAAGTAAATATCCTCCGTCAATGACATATTTAATTTAATTTTATATATTTTATCGTTTGCAGAGTTATAACACATGGATACATAAAATCACTCAGTACAAGGGAATGGGAATTCAATCGTATAAATAGTAACTACATATACCAGGACAATAGTACATAAATTTTAAGCACATTTTGATAAAGGTCAATTATATAATGCAATTTTGTTGCCCTTAATTTAATTCACGATTTATTTTGAAGTACGGTGCACGGTTTCCGTTTTTTTTTCTTTCGATAAATTTTTTCCGGGACATTTCCTGGAAAACAAAAAAAAAACAATTAAATGTTGATCTGTGTTAAATTCTCATATATTATGAAAAACATTGTTTACTTTATCTTTTTCCTAACCCATTATACTGTAAAGTGCACAATTTTCGATTTATTTCATTTTTAATATTTTTTCCGGGACTAATCCCGGAAAACGAAGCAGAATTTATAAGATGATTTTCTTGAACTTTGGATATGTTATGGAAAAGATAATGTTCTTTAATTTTTGTCTCTACAGGTTTTGTCGTCAGATGCACCGTTTTTGAGTTATTATTTTATTTCGCGTTTTTCCGGAACAAAACCCGGAAAAAAGTTACCAAAAGAAAGTGGATTTCGGTGGATTTTGGATATGTTATTCTACGAATTTTTCTGTGAATTTTGATGTAAAAAAAACTTTTCTTGCAATTTGTCCATGTTTTTTTCATATCTTTCCTGGACTATCATGGCGAGTAGCTTGAAAAGAATCTTCACTCGGTAGCAACCTACATTGTACAAGATTTTTAAGTCTGTTGATTCGTTCAATGGTTCGTTAATGCTGTTTGTGAGCTTTCGCATAATATAAAAAAGACGCAATTATCTGTTAGTCGGTACGCATGAAAAAAAAGCAAGACAAACGAATCGGTAAGTTAGGGCGACTTTATTTAAGTGCGAAACGGAAGAAAAGAAGAGCAACAGCTCTGATGGAGTACCAGAAACAAAGGTAAGATATAGCGATACCGATATTAATTTTTCTTTTATTAATGTAAAAGAACACCGGAGAATTCCAAACCCGGCTAAAAACTATTTTAAGAAACATATGTTACAAATTAGTTTGTACAATGCATTAAATTTTTTAGAAAAATCCGAAGAGTTGAAGAATATGGTGCAGCACAGTAACTGATCCCCAAACGGCTAACTTGACGGCTCATTTTTCTTTACCAAGATAAAGCAACGCAGAGAATGAAAATATGGTTCTGAATCCTGATGAGGAGTAAGTAGCCAGTGCTTTATACTACACAAACTGCGAACTGTATTTAACGATAACATTTAGAATTAGCATTTTATTACGTTCGGAGTCTAATGAAAGGCTTAAATTTTTCATATAAATAATTTTCAGTCCAGTAATTAACTTCTATGGATTTGTTTTAGGAAAATAATATATATACGCCTAGTGTTACGGACAGATTAAAGAAAAGTTAGATACTCGTTATTACTTTTGTATGTAAGTCATTGGAAGTTATTATGGCTTGACGACCATACATACGTCATCGATTATCAATTTCAATTAGTAATTTTAAAAAGTGAACTAATAGGGCATTAATCCAGTCCTAGAAAAGTCCATGTGATGTGAAAAATACTAGTGCTATTATAAAACAAGCCGAAAGATAATTAAATAAATCAGTATGGGCGAAGTTATGAGGGTGGGGGAATAATTGCGAGAATGGAAGGCAAGCTATTGATGACTCACTGTGTTCGGTTCCAAAAGACAGTTTCTTCATCCCCCACCTCATTTCCCTTGTTTGAGCGTGTCTCAGTTTACAAATGCGTTCGACTATCAACAAATTATTGTTACTTGTGGTAGCCGCTTGGCTGGAAAAATGCCAGGAATCCTTACTGCTGTATGTTGTAATATTCAACTGCGTCATTGGGTGATTTTCCATGTTTCCTTATAAAAAATATTGAGTGCGAAAAATTTTCCCCTTGTAGGCTTTCTAGTAAAGGACGATATACAATATGGCTCTCCTGCAAACAAAACATTCAGTAAATATATGATGACATAAATTATTATTGTTCCACGTAGGCATTTCTTGTTTTTGAATGTTACTTGTTTCTATGCAAGTTTGTACGTGCATGCATGTGTATGCCCGTATCTCGTGCTGTACTTACATTCTGGAATTAGACTTGTCATATTAGTGTACAATAAAACTCTCTTACATCATATCCCACACTTACTGATTAGTTTGCGAACAGTGGTAGTGTTTATAGGCAGGATTATAGAATTAACTGAATATGTCACTACCTTTAAAGAGAAATTCATCAACATTTTGAGCGGAACACACAACTATAAAATTGTACTCAAATATTAGAGCCAAAATAGGAAATTTCGTTACTTTTGGAATTTTGATACTCGACATGTCACAAATATATTTTGTTTTAATCTTTGCAGGACAGTCACCAAATCGTACGCCAAACTTCAGCCACCAATCCAACTGCTGGAAACGGAAGCCGGTGTTTTTCATTGGTCCACGGAAGTGTCTGACACCATCATCATAGAAAACAACATCGTTGAAAACTTAATAAAATGACGTATGAAATGAGCAGTATTCAACAGGAAAGAGAGGTATTTAGAACAAACATTTATCGCTGATTTAGAATTTTTGTAATAAAACGTTTGAACCTATTTGAAGCCAACAACAACCTGCTAGAACCTAGTAAGAGCCATAATATACTCTCATGACATACTTAATGTTCCATCAGTACAACATGGCAGGCAGTCCGAAGAAATAGTTATCAAACAGCTAGAAGACCAGGAAAAAATTAATATAAGTAAAGCTGGTCTTTTTATTGACCAAGAACACCCATTTCTTGCCGCAACATCCGATGTCCTTGTTGGCGAAGGCCGTCTCGTAGAAATTAAGTGTCCTGCTTCGGCATATGGAATGGACATAAATGAAGCCATGCGAGAAGGCAAAATAAAGTATTTGAAATATTCTGAAGAAAGTCCTACTGTCATTTCATTTAAAAAAGATCATGAATATTTCTATCAAGTCCAGAATCAGCTTCACATAACCAGAAGGGATATTTGCTAGTTAGGCATCTGTACTTCGAGCCAAAAGAAATTAAAAGTACCTATTGGAAATTTTCAGAGACGACACATTCTGGAAAGAAAAAATGGAGCCAAAACTCGTTTTATTTTACACACTATGCGTTCTTCCGGAATTAGTTGATCCTAGACACACAAGAAATATGGAAATTCGGGATCCACCGCACATAACAGAGGCTATCAGAAGCCATAAGATAAAATGCATGGGAAAACGAAGATAGTCCGAAACAAAACCGAATATTACACCCTGATTACATTAAACGTGAACATTTTTCAAGCTTTTGCAGAACTTTCAAGAAAATGTTGGTCTTGGATAATCATTCAAACTAATTTTTATAGTGACCTGTTTGATTTATCAATCTAAGTCGCCTGCTCACTTAGCTTCATAAACTGTCACCTTTCATACTGGAAATTATTCTTGCTCATTGTTTCCATGAACCTTCATTTTTAGTATGCCAGCACCTACATGTGCATAAGAAAGTATAGGCCGTGTGGTCACGTTCAGTGCCTACCTATAGAATCATTACCGTAATTATTTTGGACATGTAAAAAAATAAAATGTCTTACCTATAATGTAAGTTTTAAAGCTGAGTTAATCTTTCCAGAATGGTTAAATGCTCAAGTGAGCAATGGTGCTTCAAAATTATAGAAGACATTGCTTGTTTAGCTGAATAAATACTGAGGTGGTCGTAACTGTTACTTAGTTTGAAGGAAATAATTCATTTGGCAGCCAATTGAGAAATTTGTAAAATTTGTAAATGAGAAACAAGAGAATTTCCTAAAAAGAGTGTTCGGTATGCATAAACTTCTTGTCTTGTAAGTCCTAACAAAAAGGAGAAACGAAATAAATTTCGTTAAATAATGTATAATAGCGACCATAAAAATATTTTGCTTCAGTGGTAAGCAAAATTAAATTCTGTGTTTTGTTGTTTTAAAAGTGTGTGTGCATTAAATCAAATAGTATAAATGCCTGTCTAGTTAAAAATATAAAGCTTATGTACATTTTTTGTGCGTCACAGGTAAAACCAATTTGTGTGTATTTCTACTAAACTTGTTTAAATAATCTGTTGTCGTTTACTGTATCGGATTTGTAAAATTATTTCTATTTAAGCATTTGTTTCTCTTAAGTACCTCTCTAAAGGCCATCTACATACTTTTAAGATTGTTGGACTTTTCTGCAAACAGTTTTGAAAAAAAATTTGTGATGTAAAAATATTTGTGTTTGAAATGTCTATTATACCGTACAGTTTTTTTTTAATTTGTCTTTCTTGGAAGTAAATCGTGCGCACGTTGGTTTAATTTATAGTGCTCTTTTTAAATTTCTTTGTCTTTTATAACATAATGAACATTGTCTATTGGTGTGAAACAAAATGTATGAATTACATGTGAAATAAATACATGTTTTTTAATGTGTAATTATGTAACGATTTCTTGTATAGTGCCTTTTTCTACCACGTCCAAATAAAATATATGCTACCTGCATGATAACTCATTGCCATGACACAAGTGAAACAATTATAAAGGAGATTTTTCCATCTTATAAAGTCACGAACACTTTTTTTTTTAAATAATACATAAGATGTATGTATTTCGAAACGCTTTTACAACTATCATTGACAGATGCGAGTTATAAAAAATACATAACATCGATTCGGGAAATATATTTAACTTCGGCAAGATTTGTTTGCAGAATAAGGTAAGTTAATGTTTCTTGGAGGATATGTAACGTTTAATATCCACGTGACTTCGAAAATTACGATGTAATGTCACTTTTCCCATTTCATGTAAAAGTTTGTGTTTTTAGCAAAAACAAAGTAATGCATTTTATCTTTTTTTTTTACTTATGAACTACTAAACACGCGTAAAAAATATGCTACCATTACGATAAACATACTTTTCGCGTTATTTGACATTTGAGTTGAATGAAACGTGTGTAGCCACTGTTAGCTCGCGCGGCGCTCCGCTCCTACGGGGAAGGCAGGCAGGCAGGTAGCAATGCTGTCGAGACATCCCGACCCGTACCGCGCCGTCATGAGGAGGGAATGACCACGGAGTGAGGGAGGGTAAACCGAGTCTATCCCCTCCACCGACATCATTTCGCCAGGACGCGCTCCTAGTAGGCCACTCCTCCAAGGCTAAACTCCGCCCAGGCTAGAGGTATTTTGTGCTGCTCGCGCCGGATTCTGAGTAGCCGCTTCCCTATATACCACTCTTAATGATTGAACTTCAGTGCCCTTGACATGACCTTGATGACCTAGAGTCAGTTATAAACAAGGAGAAAATGTTGTTACATAATGGGCCAATTGCATGTAACCAGCTCGTGTCCTTGTTATCGACCTCTGAGCGTTCTAGCTAGTTGCATTTAGCCTGGAGTGTAATTAATTATACAAAATAATTGTGGCTCTAGCCATAGCATTCTGAATAGTGTAAATTTTGTTTGTGTTGGTTGAAAGCATGTTGTGGAGAGCCAATTGGGAATGAGAAAACGTGTGTGTGTGTGTGTGTGTTTTGCGTGCGGCAGAGCGGTGGAGGACAAAGATGTGGGGCCGCTGATCAAGACGGTGATGACGCGATGCATCCACTGCACTCGCTGCATCAGGTTTGCCTCGGAAGTGGCGGGAGTGGACGACCTTGGCACCACGGGGCGTGGCGCTGACATGCAGGTGTGTCGCCTGTCTGTGCGGTGTTAGGCTACAGCGAAACCACCTTTCTAATAATTTCCAATTCGTTTAGTTTATTGGAATTTTGTGCTGAAATACAAGTTATATCATGGAATTAAGTAGCGTCTAACCAAAACTTAGTATAAATCATAAAAAAAAAAGTTTTCTTTTAATGTTTGAGATTCAAGCAATGTCATTTCCGGACAAAAAAAATTGAACCAAAGTGAATGAATCAGAAAAATTAATTTCATTTGGTTTATTGTGCATCTTTTATTGAATCACTTTTAAACCACGAGTGCTTGCTAATTTATTTTTATTGTTTGGAATGTATCTTTTTTAAATTAAAAAGTGTCGAAATGTCTTAGTAGGCTGATTTCTTTAACCCAAATGTGAATGCTTAGTGAAATATATAAGTACAGATTTAAACAATGTTCTATAAATATTACAAAATAATTTACTCAAAAAATTGAAAAATGTTTGAACATAATGACAAACTGTTTTTCAAGCACAAGACAATTTTACTTTATTTGCTGGCTAACTTAAAAAAAAAAACCCTGCGGAATCATGTCATCATCATTGAGTTTTCAAAGATGGTGGTAAAATGATAAATTCAAAATAACCGTAGTATATATAATATAATTCCAGTTATGCTGAAAATAATGTAAATTAGGTAATTGATCACAGTACTTTTTAACATTGATGTATAACATAAAGAAAAGAATGTTACATAATTCCTTCAAAATGTGTCAAAAGCATAATGAATAGCTGTTTTCAATCTAAAATGCCAAAATTAGCATTATTATTAGTATTTTAGCAATTTATATTTTCTTCGGGCCTCTTGTTAATGCTTCATTTGCTAAGCAGGGGAATCAATTAGTGTTGGAGTATTTGTGGTATTGATCTGATGCTTTGTGAGTGTGTTTTGATCCTGTGTGCTGATGTGTGTGTGTGTGTGTGTGTGACCAGGTGGGGACCTACGTGGAGAAGATGTTCCTCTCCGAGCTGTCGGGCAACGTGATAGACCTGTGTCCCGTCGGGGCTCTCACGTCCAAACCGTACGCCTTCACCGCCCGCCCGTGGGAGACGCGCAAGACGGACAGCATCGACGTCCTGGACGCAGTGGGCAGCAACATCGTGGTCACCACTCGCACCGGCGAGGTCCTGCGGATCCTGCCCCGGGTCAACGAGGTACGTGCCGTTATCTTTATCTCCACGTAATGCTAGGCTTTTGGGAATACTGTTTTTTTTGTTTAATTAATATTGTATTTTTAATGAAATATATAATATTTTTTCAAATATAATTTCAACATGCAGTAAAACACTTTTTTCACACTTCATAGGAGTACAAGAAAAAATGATCCAAAATACATTTAAATTAAAAGGAGAACCATACGTTTTGTATTAATCTTGTTATATAAATAAATATAACTATTATTCCTACATTAAATATTAAGGAAAATATATATAAAAATCAGAATGTTTTATATATTATTTACCATTATGGAACCATAATAGAGAGGTGTAAATGTAAAATAAAATAAAAATAAAAGAAACTGGTAATGCAGTTACCTATTTACTCATTTACTTATTTTAAAGGAAGGTAAAGTGATGTGAATGTCTTAGTCATTTGGGACAAGATTATAAATATAGTGAATTACGATGAAAACAAAATAACATTGAAAATGATGTTAAAACACAGCATAATGTATGTCGCTACACCAAATATTGCTGAAATACAAGTTATATCATGGAATTAAGTAGCATTTAACCAAAACTTAATATAAATCATAAAAAAAAAGTTTTCTTTTAATGTTGGAAATTCAAGCAATGTCATTTCCGGACAAAAAATTGAACCAAAGTGAATGAATCAGAAAAATTAATTTAATTTGTTTTATTGTGCATCTCTTATTGAATCACTTTTAAACCACAAGTGCTCGTTAATTTATTTTTATTGTTTGGAATGTATCTGTTTTAAATCAATTTATTACAAATTATTTTATTATAAAAATTAAGAATATAAATTTTGGTTTCTTTTTTGGCGGGGTAAGTAATACAAAACAGTTTAAAAAAAACAATAACACAGAAATCTTCTGTTTTAAAAACAAAATTGGACTAAATATAAAACCATAAAATCTTGTGTCTATTTAATTAGTCATTGTCATATTGAAGAAATAAAGATGCCATCTAATTTTTGTTGTGAATGGAAAATTTGTGGTTAACTGAGTAACGAGAACCTAGATACAATTTTTAAGAATCATAAATGAACCGAGAAAAAAGTAGAACACACAAATCAATAGTAGAAACAATGTGATTTAGCTTCTGATTTAATACTGGTACCTACTTGCCAATTAGTGCATATGAAGTGTGAGCTCAACACTAGTAATAAAAGTGTTGAGTATTGCAGGTTTTAAAGAGGGATTTAAGGGGTCAATTCAGTGGTAGTTATGAGAGGAGTGATAGGAGTGTTCCCCCCTCCCCTTTCTTCCTGTACACATTTGGATCTAAATACTAGTCTAAAAAATGCAAGAGATAAAAAGAAATAATTTACTTCATAACTTTGATGGGTATATTTTTGCAAAATATTCCCATCAAAGTTATGAATATTTTATGGAAAATTACTACAAATAGGAAGAAAAATGCAAAATATTTTTATTAATTAACATCAATAACAAATTTTTATGGATGAGATAAATGAGTTAATATAGCCTGTTAATATCTTATTATTTTTCAAAAATTTAGGATTTTCCATTTAACTGGGACGTATACCTTACCACCCAAAAGCCTCCATCATTCCCTAGATTCCAAACAGGGTGTGCCCCTGTGTATGTTCAGGAGATAAACGAGGAGTGGCTGTCCGACAAGTCGAGGTTTGCGTGCGACGGCCTGAAGCGGCAGCGCCTCGTCACGCCCATGGTGAAGAACAACCGCGGGGAGCTGGTGGCCGTCGACTGGGAGGACGCCCTCGTGACGGTGGCCAAGGTGCTCAAGTCCGTGCCCGGGGACAGCATCGCGGCCGTGGCGGGCGGCCTGGCCGATGCGGAGGTGCGTCAGCTCCCCTCATAGTTGCCCTATGCACGACGAGAAGACTGCGTGCCGGTTCAGAGCCTTCCGCTTGGAGGAGATACCAGCTTGTGCAGATATTCTTTCATCAATTTTCTGAATCATTCAAGTTTAAGGATTGAAATTTTTATTCCTCTATGGCTAGTCTTAATGACAGGTTTGGTAGTTCCAACTAGTTGACACGGTACAGTGCCACTGAATTAACAAAGTATCAAGCTTCCTTAAAAAAGTTGCTCATGTCACTATAAACCTGTGGTTTGTATGTACTTCAATTTTGAGTTTGAGCTGAATACTTAGTCAGTGCTCTAACTTGTCACAGGCTGTTAAACAGGTAAATTTTGAGTTTTTCTAAAAATAATGGTTTTGAAACTTATGTAAAATAATTTTTAATGGTGTAATTAAGTTATTCCCTTTCTGGTTGTCTCCCAACCATGAAAACCAGGAAAACTGGCAAGAATTTAATGTGATGGATAACTGACCAGGAAAATACTGTGAATTTCCAGATAAAACTGGGAATGTTTTGTTAATTCTTTCCTCTTTAAGAAGGTTGCGCCATGTTTTTTTGTTTTTTTTGTTTGACAGTGAACATCTTTGTGAGCTAACACATATTGCTGGAATCGTACTAGCATGTCAGTGTGATTTTTAGGATGCGATAGAACAGAAAAATACGTAGATTCATGCCCGCCCCTTCTACTTAACCATTTTAAGTTCTGCCAGCGATATTTATGACAGTTCAGGCAATTATCTTACCCTGTGGGTTCAAAAAAATAAAGGTTGCTTCAGAGTAAAAAAAAAAATTCGCTCCTTTCACCCAGCGCAGCACACACGGCACGCTGGCTGCCGGCCAACCTCCCCTGTATTCCCCTTCATCATCCTTCTAACTGTTCCACAACAAAGCGATGTTCCACCAAGAACACAGCTGAAAAAAAAAAGACTGCATACAAGCATATACGCCTATGCTAAAATGGGCTGCAGGGAGGTGAATTCCATGTAAGCTAAGAGAAAAAAATAGAGATTCAGACCAGCTATTATTTTTTGTATGACACTTACTTCAAAATATTTTGGCTAAAGGCTCTACAGTAGCCAAATTAGAATTAATTTGAACACAGAGTATCATTTCATCAAGAGCATTAAGGGCCCCTCCTACCTGGGCTTACATATGGTGTGCAGAGATTCAGGAGAAACAACACAATTTGAAAACTACTAGAGATATCTGAGTGTGGTCTGTTTATGAAAAGCATTTAAGAGTTCGCTGAGGAACGATAAGTGGTTTGGTTTCCAGATTAAGTTTTTAAACTGTATTTTTAAGAGAGTTAAAATGGCTAAAAGGAGTGTTTTCAGAGTAATTTTTAGGTATAAAATAACTGGTAAAGATTCTTAAAAGCACTTGAGAGACTTGCATCACACCTTTTTCTTCATTTCTCCGCCATATAATGTTACGGTCACCGCTCAAATTTCATAGTTGTCCTATGCACGATGAGAAGACTGCATGCTAATTCAGAGCCTTGAGCTTAGAGGCAATACGCGCTAGACGCAGCAATGAGCGTCACACTTATCATCCTGCCTCACTGACACAGATACACCCCTGATGAGGTGAGACCCGTAAGAGACTCAGAATACAAAAGAATTTATGTTTCAGGTACAGTATGTAACAGATAAAGGACTACAAAAATTTTTTAATACATTAAATATTCAACAAGAGATTATACAACAGTACGTGTACTTTCCAGGTAGTAAGTTACATTTGACTGTACCTTATGTGATCATAAACTTCCAAGAATTAATGAGTAAGAAAAAAATGTGCAAACAAATACACACTCAGTCAGTGAGGGGTAGACGAAAGCTAATCATTATCCCAAAAAAAAGTTATGGAGAAACACTATAGAGACAAGTCAAGTAGTCGCGCAAAGCGATGCACAAAGGCTGATCATGGCAAAAAATATAAGAGCTTACACAGATCAAATTAACATCCAAATCAAACACACTTTAACCAAAACCATAATTTGGAAGTTGGTGGTGTTCAGAAGAGGAATTAAGACAGGAAGTTAAGAATTATCACAAATTAGACTGTATGGTTTTACTAACACATAACCCAATGTTAACCGCATATATAAATTACATTGTTGCCATGCCACACTTTGACACGCCCACTGCGACACCCAAAGAATTAAAACTTATTAAATTAATTAAATGATGGACTATTAGGGATTACACCCCTTTTAAGCATTTTGGGCACATAGACCCGATGAAAACTCAGGTGAGTGGAGGACGAGTAACAAGGAGTGAACGAGTGAAATGAGAGAAGGTCGGGATGGAGGGAAATGCAAGATCATCGATCAGCCCCAAGGAACCAGAAAAATTTCTTCTAATGTTCATAGCGCCAGTACACTATTATCAACTATATACTTTTTTTTAACTGTGCATGTTAAAGGTACAATTTTTGTTCTAGTGTAATACAACTTGCCATTACTGCAAGTAATGATACAGTTGCACATCTGAAAATTTAAATTATGTTAATGATTACTACCCAATTTGATTCAAACTTAAATACATGTGTAGTTACTCAGACTTGACTCGACTTCAAAAACCTGTAATTGCAGGTTTACTAAAAAAACACCAAAAACTATATGTTGGTGTCGCACAACCTTTTACACACATACATAATCTAATTACATGTTTGAACGTTAATATTGTGTTTAGTTATTTGTTTTTGTGTTTCCAGTCATTGATAGCACTGAAGGATCTAATGAACAGATTAGGTTCAGAAGCTGTTTGCACGGAACAAACGTTTCCTCTTGAGGGATCTGGATCAGATCTGCGTTCAAACTACCTTCTCAACAACAGAATAGCAGGTGAGAATTTAGTCTGAAATTTTAATGAATAATATTAAGTTATATTTCATTAGGCAAGTTATGAAAAAAATGGTGAGAGTTAATTTTTACGGTGTGCGGTGCGCAACAAAATTTTCACAGGATGAAAAAAATAACTACATACAAATAAAAATTATATCTGTGCTTTTAAATCTTATATTTTAGTGATTTATATTGAATATTAGTGATAGAAATTGTGTTTCTAAACTTTTTCAAGTGGATTTATATTTGTGAGGTTATGGTCCCACATTACCTATAATTTATTTGATTTAAAAATTATTACATTACTATTAAAGAAATGATTAAAATTGATAAATTTGAATACATTTCAGCATATTTATTGATTTTAATTATTAATTAAAATTTATTTTGATTTTTTTTACAAAATTGTGATTAATTTTATACATATGTGTATATTAATATTGAATACTGAGAATTTATTAAAATTTTTTATGTGATTGAATTTTATATTTTACCAACCTTGTTTATGATATAACTCCAGCCCTTTTATTATATTATTTCCATCAATTATAAGCATGCAAAGTTAAAGTTATTTTTTATTATACCAAGTAAGTATAACTTCTAATGTGCGTACATATGTATACGCAACAATTTTTTTAAAATTATTATTGGTAATTACAGTGGTATACATTTGATTTTCAATTGTTTAAGAATACTGCAGATCAATTTGCATGTAGGTATGTTAATTTCCAGTTCTTGTAAAGACATGGACAATATATATGTATATATACATAAATTATTATGTATATATAAATCTTGACAGAATCTTCCTTTTATTGCTATCAATAAGAAATTTTCTCAGCTGATAAACAAAACCCTAAAGCAGGTAAAGGAATAATGTGAATCCGGAAAAGTCTTATACGCTTGTGATATAAATTACGGAAATGTATTGAATTATGGGATGTGAGGTGGTACTGTAATCAGCATAAATGTTTGAAATGTTTTATTTGTGTAGTTAGAGACATATTGTATTAGGGATTTTTTCGTTTTCATTTGTATACCTTATTTTATTTGCTACTCATACTTTTTGGCCACGTGAACAGATGCAACGGGAAAATTCTCATTGAAGTAATGCTGTTGCGTCAGAATCAGGAGTAAGGGGTGCATTTTTCTGACATTTAAAATGTAATGATTTGTAACATAAAATTTAAAAATAAATGGTCTTAAAACTTGTCTTTTATTGTAACAAAATTGGTTTAACAATAGCCATCGTCAACAATAAAAATGTGCATTTTGCTTATTAACTTTATGTAAACATAATAATATCATTATTATATGTAGATGCTTCAGTTTTTGAGGTTTTGTAATTTGTAACACAATTCTTTCTCAGAAAGTGTGAGCCTTTGGTGTGTCCTGGATGGTGGATGTTTTGCCAAAGTATGTGGGTGACGCCTGCACGTGCTTGCAGGCGTGGAGGAAGCAGACCTTGTCCTGCTCATCGGGACGAACCCACGTTTCGAGGCTCCTCTGTTCAACTCCCGCATCCGCAAGTCCTACCTGCACAACGAGCTCGACGTGGCTTTGATTGGGCCGCCTGTGGATCTGACGTACGAATACGAGGTGAAGGCCAGTGACACGTGATGAGTGGAATACAGAGTTTCAATTGGAATCACTGAAACTGATTTTTTTTTTTGAGGTTATGTTCCATAAAAGTAGGAATTTGTATTGTTCGATGGATGTGTGGGCTATCATTTCAGTAGGCTTTCAGTAGAGAAAAGCTTATAGGGTGAATTGCAATAAAACTGAAATAACACCAAAAAGTATGTGAAAACACAACATAACATCAAAATGCAAGTTAATACACCATTTACTAATCCGGCACCAATTAAACACTCATGTTGAGATTTTTCAGGAAGAATTCTGGCTCGTGACCTTGGCTGCCAGGTTGCGTTGTTGTCCTGCCTGCTCTTATAGTTTACCCAGAGTTTATCGTTACTGTCTGTTTTCATTTCACTTCATTTGTTTCCGCTCTTCTAGAGTTAACATTTTTCATTTTACTAGAATGTTTTCGTGATGATTTTTGAAGGGATCTGAATCACTGATGTAACGGAATATCTGAGACTTTTTAAACATTTAATATTCATGTGTATTGTTTGGAACAGCTTATTACAAATTGGTATAAATACAATTGCTCCGTATATTAATTTTTCCTTGATATTCCGTTTAAACTAAAATTTCATTCAATAATCCAGCAAAATCGCTGTACTGACATGGTAGTGATCTCAAACTTGCCGAATTAAAACCCTTTCACTGTATTTTGCTTTTTTTTTTTAAAAAGATTTGTTTCATATTTTTTTCAAATTAGTAGGTGGAACTAAATAATGTTACTGTATTATTAACAGATACTGATGTTCGTGGTGTTGAAGCTAGCGTGGATGTGGGTAAGGGCAGCACAGATGCAGGGATAGTGTTATTGACGTGGTGTTGGGACTGTGCAGCACCTAGGGGACAGCGCGGAAGTGCTACGGCAGCTGGCGGCGGGGGACCACGTGTTCGCGCAGCGTCTCGCCGCGGCCAGGCGGCCGCTGGTCGTGCTGGGCTCCGCGCAGCTCAGTCGTCCCGACGGGTCGGCCATACTGGCGCTCGCCCAGCAGGTGGCCCAGTCCCTGGCCCTCAAGAGCGGGGTAGGTATTCCCTGTACTATGGTGCCCAGGTCGAAAGGAAAGTTTGTGTCTTGATGTGATAGATCATTAATTCAAGAAATTTGTAGGAGAAAATCAACACGCATACTGCAATGCCCATTCCAAAATATCAGGTTTTCACCCCGTGAAGAATAAAACCCAGTCACCATGAAGGGAGGTGTGTGGTCTGACCTCCCAACCTCAGTGGCTCCTGTGGATGTGTAGGGTTGACTGATTCTGAAAGATTTATAACTTGCTGTGGTTACAGTTTTTCTTGCTACAGTAAAACTTGTCAATAATAGACAACCATTGGGAAAGGAAAATTATTTTCTATAGCGAAATAAATTGTTATAAGTAACCTTACGTAAAAATAATTTAATATATATGATTTTCATAACACTGTAATGTAAAAAAAAATTACAGTATTTTATTGCATAATCATCATACATTTTATGCTGCAATCAAGTTTGTCAAGTATGGGTGCGATTTTTATACGAGTAAAGTGTTTTGGTTGAGGTTAATTTTGCATGGAAATTACGCCCAATTGCTCAGTGTCGCCATGGTGGAACAAACATGGCACCAAACAGCAATGTAGTTTCACCGCTGTCTTCTTGACCGTGAGCTACCCACGTGACTTACCCCAGCAGCTGAAGTGTGTGTGTGTGAGAGCTGGTGATGGTTGGCTGACCGGGCGCTCGTTTCAGGCCCCGCAGGGCTGGAAGGTGCTGAACGTCCTCCAGAGCGTGGCGTCGCAGGTCGCGGCGCTGGACCTGGGCTACAAGAGCAGCGTGGCGGAGATCAGGGCCAAGCCCCCGAGGGTCCTGTACCTGCTGGGGGCAGACGAGCAGGTCCTCTCGAGGAGCGATCTGGCCCCGGACACCTTCGTCATCTACCAAGGTGCTTCGCTTTGCTTCACTAGTCTTCGTAGTGTCCTGGTGCAGCGGAAAGTCTTTCATTCAATAAATATTCTACGTTCACGGATAATCTGATACCAGGGGTAGGCCCGCGGTGAAACACATGTGACACGTCCAAGGTGAAACTCAAATCACATACATTCATCAACACATACAAATATGAAAGTTAGAAATCCACAGACAAATGGTAATCTCAGTTCAGTTTGTAATATGCTAGTGTGCTGCTTTAAAAACGTGTGGAGTTTTAAGGGTGTTGCTGTCACTGGGTTTGTAATTGATTTAGTCAAGAAAGATATTTTTTCCCATTTATTGCAGTAAAGGATGGTGATATAAAAATATGTATATATTTTTACTTTATTTGTACTACTGTTAAATATTATAGAAAATTATTAGTAAAACAATATTTAACAAAAATAAAAATAGTTAAAGTGATCTTAAAAACTTTTATTTTTATTGTAGATTAAAGATTATATTATTACAACTTGTTTTAAATACCATTTTACTGTGTATTAAATTTTCTTTGCTATTCCCATCAATACTATATTGACAATCAACAATCTGGAAAAATCACTAATCCATAGGGGTGAATCTGGTGAATTGCTGTAAAAATGAAATAACACCGAAAAGCTTACCAGTGCACCATATAACACAGAAATGCAAGTTATACCGTGAATAAAGTAGCATTTAACCAAAACTTTAATTTAAAAAAAAGTTATCTTCTAATGTTAGAAATTCAAGTAATATTGCTATTTATGGACAAAAAAAATTGTACCAATGTGCATGGATAGGTAATTTATTTAATTATTTTTTTATTTTGCATCTCTTATTGAATCTTATTAAACCACAAATGCTCACTAATTTATTTTTATTGTTCTGAATGTATTTGTTTATATCAATCTATTACAAATTATTTTTCCATAGAAATGCAGAATATAAATTTTACCATTATTTTAGTGGATTATCACAAATAAAAATAAAACCGTAGAACCTTGTCTCTGCTAATCGGTCTTTGCCATTAACCTGCATGTACAAAATAAAAAACCTTTTACTCTACTGAACTGCTAATAAACGTATATTAACTACCTATAATGAGACTCCACTGTACTGTATTTAAGAAAAATTTCTGTTCTGGATTGTTTCATCGGCAGGTCACCACGGAGATGCAGGGGCAGCCATGGCAGACGCTGTCCTGCCCGGTGCAGCGTACACGGAGAAGCAGGCATCGTACGTGAACACGGAGGGTCGTGCTCAGCAGACTGTAGTGGCCGTCACTCCTCCGGGACTTGCCCGCGAGGACTGGAAAATCATCCGTGCACTGTCCGAGGTGAGGAGACGCCCACCATCCTTATCTTCGTGCATTGGCGTGCAGTATATTTGTTGATGGTGTTTTAAGTAATGGATGTTAGTAGTTGTTAGTCTCTTGACACCACTGTTCTCTGTACTTTAGAGGTATTATGTATGGCTGTGCCATACTTTCAACACTCAATTCATTGTACAGTTTTAAACATACACTGTGAAATTCTGTATTTACTTTATGTTCCATTATTTAGGTGCTCCTGCAATTTACAAAGTTTTCTTAAGCTACAAAATATTTTACATATAAACTTATAAACCAATGTTAAACATTACAGTAGAACCCCGATTATCCGTGTTAATGAAGGGGACGAGTGAGTCGGATAATTGAAAATCGCGGTTAGCCGAGTCATGCTTGCCTCAAAGGTCATTAGCCCACAGACAGCCATCTGTGGACATTCGGAGATTACATATAAATAACGACCCTAATCTCGGGAACCGTGAGGGGTCGTATCTATTCTCCATTCACTCTTAGCTGAGTTTTGAAATAAAAAACACCGTCGTATCACTGCGCCGCGTCAGCTAGTGATAGGCAGAATTTATCTTGCGTGCCAAGCACTAGTTGCAACACACACAAACTTCAGTACAGTTGGTGCTAATAAAATAACGGAGAAGTAATATAACAGGAAAATGGTGCCGTTACCTTTCACGACACAAAAGGAAACAATGTTTATTTTTTGAATAATCGATAAAATAGCACCGTAACGTAAGAACAATATGATAACGATTTGGTACTCACCTAATCACTATCTGGCAGTGGTGCTATCCCTTCCAGACTTGAATCAGACCTACCACCACTATCTTCGTCACTACTGTCGTCACTGTCACCGAGAGGAATGATTTACTGGCCCCAACAGCGTGACACATTCACAGTGAGGAGTTTAAGTGGAGCGGTTTGCAATTGAAAACAAAGGAATTCGGTACAAACTTTTACAAAAGTTATCTGAAGAACATTATAAAACTAGATGTTTAGAACTTTGAACACATTTTAAGCATTTTAAGGAAAATATGTTAAGTCTTCTACAGTTTTTTTAAAGAAGTCTGTTACTTTTTTCTGTCGCGACTTGTTTATTTTTCGTTTTATGTTTAATCTTACTTTTCTTAATGTAAGAATATCTGAGAACTCACTATCTTCTTCCTGTTCCATAAACTGTAAAAGTGTTTCTGTTGACTCTAACGCAGTTTGCAGATTCACACGTTTTGCTGGAGTCAAATCTTCCCCGTCGCCCTCATCACTTGAACTGACATCGGCGGCCGCGCATGTGTTCGAATTGACAATGTCGTCATCACTTTTAATTTCATACCCAGGAAGCAAGACGTCAGTTTGTAGCCATTTCTCTATGTTTTCTTCATCAACATGAGCAAATTGCTCATTGTTTTTTATAGTCGATTGAAGCGACTCAGCAAAGTTTTCCGTCTCAATGTCTTCTTTTTCAAAACTGTGGAAGTTATCAACTGAACCTTCAATGCCACAATACAACTTCCTCCAAGATCTGACTATGTTTACTTTCGAGACCATTCCCCACGCCTTAACAACAAGATAAATTGCTTCCTTTAAGTTCATTTTTTCCAAAACTGAACCATTGCCTTATCTTCCTCCAGCAGTAAGTTTAAGAGTTCTCGTCGGTAATGCCTCTTTAATGTTACAATAACACCTTGATCCATTGGCTGAATGAGCGCAGTCACATTTGGAGGCAAATAGGATACAAAAATATTCCCATCTGCTGATTTCAACTCGTTTTCATTTGGATGAGATGGTGCATTATCTAAGAAAAGCACTGCTTTGACCGGCAAACCTCTTGACTTCAAAAATTCAGAAACATGTGGTACGAATTTGGAATGGAACCACAGTTTAAAAATTTCTCGAGTCATCCAAGCAGATTTATTGTGATAGTAATCAGCTGGAAAATATTTGATTTCCGTGCCCTTAAATGATCGTGGCTGTTTTGCTTTCCCGACACACACTAATTTTAGTTTATCTTCTCCACTAGCATTAGCACAACACATGATTGTGATTCTCTCTTTACTCGATTTGTGGCCAGGCGCAGACTTTTCTGCTGATGCTGCAAGTGTTTTACTTGGTAAGCACTTCCAGTTCAAACCAGTCTCGTCTCCATTATACACTTGGTCTGGAACTAAGTTGTGTCTGTCAATAATACGCTGGAACTCCTTTTTAAATACGGTTGCCCCTCCCCTTCGGTATCGCCGCTAAGTTTTTCACCTTCCAAGGACAATTCTCTTATTCCATGACGATCTTTAAATCTTGCCAACCAACCTCGCGATGCACTGAATTCTTCTGTCAGGCCTAGTTTTTTTTTTTAAATTTGAGCCTGCTGTGATAAAATTACGCCACTTAGTGGTACACCCTCTGACCTTTTCTGTTGAAACCATTCAAACAAACAAGCGTCCAAGCTGCTAAATGTGGATTCTTTCATCGTCTTTCGTTTATTTAATCCGCTTGAAGTGTCAGCCTGTGAAGCAAACTGAAGGATTTTTTCGCTATTTTTTATGATGTCGCGCACTGTTGTGTTACAGACATCAAACTCAGTCGCAAGTTTTGCAATCGTTTCTCCACTCTGAAATCTTTCTATAATTTTTGTTTTGCTGTCGATTGACAGTACCACTCGCTTTCTTTTCTGTTCATTTGATGACATGATGAAATGTTACGCTCAACACTTCCGCACAACACTACGGTATAATCCGTCAGAATGCAGATCACTGTTACAATTAGGGATGGGACGAATTCACATTTTGGTCGAATCCGAATCCTTGTTCGAATCCTCAGTGTTTGTCATCGAATCTCGAATCCCATCCCACACTAAACTTCACATGTTATTAAAAAAATCACACATTTATTTTAAAAAAATACATAGGCCTATGTATTAAAAAAAAGCACATGTGTATTTATAAAAATTATAAAATAAGTGCATAGTGTATACGCCTGATATAAAATAGAGACAAATAACCTCAAAAACCACACATGTAAGTTTTCATCTGTCTAATTCTCTGTTAAATTAATCCTTCCTATGTTTTCAATAAAATATGTTTGTATAACAGACACTATTTAAAAAAAGTTACGTTTTTTTCTGCAATGTTATATCATTGAAGGTTGGAAATGATCGAGTAGTTATGCTAATTGACAAAATACAGCGTAGTTTATCTATGTTTGCGCTATTTCCGTTACCTTTACAATATAGTTTAGGTATACAATTTTCTACAGCTGGATGAACCTCAGTTCTCTGGTTTTGAACCGAACCATAGCAAAAAAATTTCGAACCGTGCCGAACCGAACCTCATACATAAATAATTGTTTTGAATTAAAATGAACCGACCACCAGCATTTTGGTCTTTAACTGAATGGTGAGAAAGAAAGGTTCTCCAGCCATATGTAAAATTAAAACATTATATAGCTTAGCTTTATTAAAACACTGCAAAACATTTTATAAGTAAAGTTTATACAAAAAATAATGAAGGAAAGAAAACAGTTTAGAGAAATTCATATACTTTTAATTCATAAAGAAGTTCCATCTAAATTTCCAAAAGACTATCTTCCTTTTTCAGTGTACACCAACCTTCATTTAAAAAAATATATTATTTTAAAGATGACGAACATTCAGCATAAGGCCACATAACATATTTTTGTGGTAGACATAACCTAACATTTTTAATAAGTAAAACTTTTTAATAGGACATAAAAAAAAGTCGAATGTGAATTAAGTTACCTATCTACCTACATTACAAAACCCGCTGACTGCAGTTGCTGTTTTCTTGGAAGAATGCTGCTCGTCAGAAGAAACTTAGACATTTTTTGGGGTGGTTCTGGGTCATCTGGATCGTCATTATCTTTTCTCCATTTGGAAAACTTAAACGACGTAAGCCTGCTCATCGCAAATCACCTCAAGAACAATTATATTGTAAACGTAACGTAAGAAGTGTGGTTATAGAAATTTGCGTCGGAAAAAAGAAAACACAAGAAATAATGATGGCTGCCGCGACTACGCTAGTCAACTTAGTACCGAACTGTAAAATTTACTGGACCAGTACTTTTAATAAACAAGATTAAATTAATATTTTCAGTACCTGACTGTTATAACCAAAAAGGCCAAAGAAAATAAATACATCCCAGTAATTTAAAATACGTACCTAATTTACGTAATCATTTTCTACCGCATTTGTCTTGTGTTAACTTGATCACGTTAGTTTTACCGAAATACGAGTGTTCTCGTACATGCGCTTTAGTTTAACGTATGGGGTACGTAATCTTTGGTGATTTATACAACACTTCTCGTACACGCACTATAGTTAAAGGTATAATATACAATACCTTTGGCATTTGTACTATAGTTTATATTACGTAGTACGAGAAATGCATACAAAATTCTCTAAAGTAAACAAAAAACAAAGCGCGCCTATATGAAAAAATGCTATGCGAGTTATGCGACGATTAATAATTTTTATTTTTATTTTGTCTGCGCTTGAAACTGTTGAGGCGACGATTATGCGATAAAAGTCGGAATATTACAAGTAATGGAATTTTGTTGTGTTGTTTTGTGAATGGTCTCAAATGGGGGTTAGAAAATTATAAAAACGTATGTTTTTTTTTAAACCAACGTTCGGTTTTTCGAAAATATTTTAAGAGGTTTCGAACCGAACCGAACGTAAGGGTTCGGTTCGGTTCGAAATTTTCGAACTTCGGCCAGCACTACAATTTTCAATTACTACCTAAAACTCTTAAAAACCCACTTCGAATCCCACCTCGTATCCTACCTCGGATCCTACGAATCCTCGAATCCATAGGATTCGGTATATTCGACGAATCCAAGATTCGAAAATCCCATCCCTAGTTACAATACATAAAATTATCACCACCTTCACGCAACAACGTACACTAATGGACTGTCTCCATGCGCCGGGTAATCTCTGTGGCACGGCGCCGTGCTGCGCGCGGAAGTGTACAGTCCGGTCATGCGGACATGGAATCGCGCACCGGTGTATAATCTATTCACGTAACACGGAACACAAAAATAGTATTTACATACGTATGTATCGACTAGTATTTTTTTTAACTTTCTTTGTATATAAACTTGACTAAGTCAAAAGTACTTTGCCCAACATACATTTTGCAAAGTATTTTAACATTTACATACATATTGAGTCATTGGTTATATGTAACTAAAAAATTGGACTTGATGGACATAAATCGCGGTTAATCCGCGAATCGGATGATCGAGTCGCGGATAATCGGGGTTCTACTGTACTTAAAATTACACTGCTCAGAAAACGTGTATCACCCTACTTAGGTTTCAAAACCTTGGAAATCATTACCATTTAAGAATGCATGTTCTGCAGTACTTCATAACAAGCAAAATTCAGAAAGAAAGTATTTTAATGTCTCTACTGTACATTTTTTCTAATACAGCACCTAGCACTACACTGCTCTTTGCATATCATTACGGGTGATGCATCTTGTATCTTCATATGTCTGATTATCTGTTCAAAGTGTGTGATGTGACATTTGAAAGTGGTTAAAAATTGTCATATTTGCAATGGAGGAAATCATATTTGACCAAAAAATGATGGAAGAAAAGGAAAAAAGTAATACCTAGTTAACTTCTCTCCGGGTTGTTTACAGTTTTCTACTGTCACTGAAACAAAACACATTTATTTATCTGAGAAGTGCATGTCAGCATCACCATCTACAGAGACAAACTGTTATTATGTTTAGTCCTGCAGTACAATCAGCACTGTGTGACAAGTGAAATTAAAGGTTCATAAGTCTTTTAAAATTGACGGCAAGGGTGACAACATGCAGTCTTAAACCTTCCCTTTCCTCATCCTCTTGCGCTAGCCTTCCCAGATGAAAAGATAATTTATTTATTTATTTATTTATTTAAAATGCCAGCTTGAAGTGTCAGAATGTAAACAAAATAGTTCTTTGTGCCAAGACTCCGACTTTTTTTTGTGTCCTTTTCCACTAGGAGCCAGGGATGATCATTCAACTAAAAGTATAACTTTGGAAAAATAATATTGGCTTAGAATACTTTCAAACTTATCTTAAAAATAAACTACCATGATTTAAATAAAGTTGTATAATACTACTACATAATTAACTTTAGGTATTTCCTACTACTTTTGCAGCCCTACATCACTTGTTATAATGGAACTAACAAATTATTTGTTGTTAGGAAACTTTTTTATCAGAGACATGTTAGTAAAGTAGAGTGCTGATAAATGATATTATATAAACACAGCATTTATTAGGACATTATAGTACGTATATCTTTGGTGAGACTGCAAAATATGTGGATGTGAACCTAGAACTGAGATTTGAGAGCTTAGAACTGATCTTTGAGAACCGGAACTGAACTGAGATCCGGGAAGAAAGTGAACCGACACATCACTAAATACTGATCGCAAGTCTTTAGTTGGCATTTGTCTCACAGCATTCGTGTGCTGTGAATTCTCTAACAGACATGTAGGTGCTCATCTACAAAGATTCCAGATTCAACATTGCACATTTCATATAAATGCCACGTACAAACCGTCTGATGTACTATTTATTAATTATTACCATTTTTGATGTGGTAAACATAACTACAAAAAATAGTTTTAACGCATAAACAAAACCAGACGTGATGATGAAGATGATGTTACCGCTGGCCAAAAATAAATGTTGTGGATTCTGATTATTGTTTTTGCTCTGAATATCAAACATGAGTACATAAAATGTATTTCTTTCTTATTGAGGTTATTATGATGACTTTAGTTCAAATAGTTGAATTATATTTTGGTCCATTCATTTTGTTGAATGCTGAATCACAATAACCATAAAAAATGTGTGAAATTGCTATTTTGCATTTTTCAGATTGTTGGCAAAAGTTTGCCGTACGACACGTTGCAAGAGATCAGAGATCGGCTGGCTGAGGTGTCACCAAGTATCACTCGGTACGGAGATGTTGAAGAAGCCAATTACTTCAAGCAAGCTATGGAACTCTCCAAGGTGAGCGATTCAAGTAGTAGGGTATGGATTTGCAGATTTTGATTAATGCTTTTTAAAGAAAGATAATGTAAGGCTTGGATAAATTGTTAGTGTCAGAGTTAACCATTTTCAACAATTTTTATTTTTATTTGTTGAAAAATAGAGAAAATTATTCAATTTTGTAACGGCTATTTCAGATTTTTAATAACAAAAAAGTTTTTTTTTGATAAAAATATTTTTCATTATATTACATTTTCTGCAAGTTATTGCAGATTATACTATTTAAGAGGTCCATGCAAAGTATATGTGCATTAGGTTAACTTGGAAATAATTGTATGTGTAGGATTTGTGGAGTTTGTGGGATTGAGATCAGTAGAATTTCTATTTCCTGACACATTAATATCTATATTTTTGATTTTGCACAAAAACTTAAAATTATTTTGCACAATGAGCCAGGAACATTCAGCATGATTTTAAATAAAAATAAAAGCAGTAACGTCTTATTTTGTGTTTGTTACATTATGAAATGAGCATAAAGGTTGGTGTTGTAATGTTGAGCTGAGCACAAGCTAGTGTACTTACTCAACTCTGTCTCCTTGTGGCGGCAGACAAATTTAAATATGTAGAGATATTTAAACTTCAGTAATGAAGTGCAATATACTTAAATGACTTTGCTAAATCTTTTGCTTTGTCTGAAAACCCTCTTTAAAAAACCTTTTAGCCTTAAGGATCCTTGGAATGTTCATCTTAAATTAGGCCTGTGTGAATTGAGAGCTGTGCTGATACAGATCGGCAGAAGCCGATTTTGCCAATATTTAGTTGAATCTGCGTTTCTGCCAATTCACAATATGCTTGTTAATTTTCGGCCGATCTTACTGAAAAATTAAAGCGTCTGCCATAACCTAAAAATCCACGATGGACCCTTTTCTCTTTTCGTAGTACTACATACTTTGAACTTGCATTATTTCTCAGCTACGTGTGCCAGCTGTGCATATCAAACTTAAACATCCTGTGTTTTAATAAAGTTCTGGAATTTAATATATTGTAAATAAATATATCACCATAACTGTAAAGTTAGATAGGAACATAAACTGATTTATTTAGAGCATGGCTGCTACTACAAACAACGGAAATACGTACCAACTGCATGAACTGCTAAATAAATGTTAGTAATATCAGATGGGGACATATTTAATTAATTTAAGTCAAGTTTTTAGATGGATTTAAAAAAAATAATGCAATAATATAAGGCTTTACATAACATAATTACTTTTATTGATTCTGTACAAAGTAACCACATGAAACACATTTCCGTATAAATGCTTGGTATAATGGATTTTCGTCGCTGCATGCGTTAATGTGGTATTAGAATTTCCATTCTTAAATTGTAAACATGTACAAAGAAAGTCTCACAATCATGCACATTTTAAATTCACTTTTAAACTTTGTATTTTATAAATGGATATATTTCGTAGTTACCTATTATTAAATTGTTTTATATAATTACGTATTAAATAATTAAATTTTTCAGACTCCATTTGTAAATTCATGTGTTATTAAGCAACTACCTAACAGGTCGGCAACAAAGAAATGAAATAAGCTAAAAACACGAGTAAAAAAAAGAGAGGTTATTTTCAGTTTATAAACTGAAAATAAAGAATGTTTTTTGACTGCAGTTGCAGGTATCAGATTTAGAGAAGTTCATGCAAATAAATTATTTCTGTACAACAGAAATTATTTCTGCTGCAAAGTAAATGTGTGTACCGGCTGCTAGTTTTCCATCCGAGAGACTTTTAGCACACATGGAATTTTTTTATGGCACTAAAATACATTCTTTGAAAAATTAAAAATGTTTTCTTAATAAAAATCTAGGAATTCTATAATCAGTGCTAGTTTAGTTAAATGTTTTCTGTAGTTAGCCAATGTATGGCTATGTAAGTTGTGTTGAATAATGTTTAATGACACAACTAGGCAAGCACTCACATGATTTTGTCTCTATATTACTGCATGTTTAAAAAAAGAAATCCCATTTACTTCATCTTATTTTTAATAAATTTTTGCTTACTAACTAAAATCATGTACATGTGCATTGCATGCTTTTCTATTAATGAGACATATTGGGTAATTTAGTAAATTTATAAAAAATGTTTTAACCAAAATATGTTTTCCCCCCATAGGGTTCGGAATTGGTGAATCGTCAACAGTTGAATTGGCACATTGGCATATCGACAAAATTTTAAGAATCGGTACAGCTGTAAATATTAGTTTTTTTTTATTCTAAGCACTATCAAATCAAATGTTTTCAATATTAGCAAAGTCAAATTGATTTGCTAATATTGTTCTTGGTGAAGCTGTATTAAACTTATTTTATAAAATACGGGATTGAAGTCAAAAATATTATTGTTTGATGTTAGGCCATATATTTAATAACATTCAATAAAAATTATAAAATATCCATGCATATTATTAATACACAAAAAAAAAATTTCATTTGTGAATTATAGGCTGCCAAAGTTTTAAATTTTTTCAACAACTGCGAAGCTTCACATCAGACGCAAAGTTTGCATCACAACCGAAGTTTGAAATAAAACGAATAGCAACTTGGCGAAGCCAAGTCGAATATAAAAAAGAGATTCAATTGATTCGCGTATTCGAAGCTTCGCACAGGCCTACCTTAAAAAAAGTAAACCATTTTTGTTGGCCTTCCAAATAGTTCCAAGGATCCTTTCAGAATCGCTAATGCAGCCTTTCCTGAAAGTAAAAGTTACTCACTTTCTTTTGTGTAACCGTGTGTCTTTTGATGGGTTGCTGGTGTTATTTTACAATAGTATAACAATAATTTTTGTTTAGCCAACCAACTGTGCTGTCAGCAAACATATATGTTTATTTGTTACTGTCAAATTACTAACTTGAATTTGAAAAAAAATTACATATGTCGGAAAAGTGTGAGGAAAAATGTGTGAAAATGTAAATGCAACCAATTGACTGCTGAAAAGTTATTTCTTTCTTCAAGATGATGTTTTGGATGCATTCCATTGCTGATTATACTGTATGTCATCTACATATAGAAATCAGGATGTGTGTATGTATTAGGGATGGGTCGGTACCGGTTCTCAGCATTTTAACCGGCCCCGAGAACCGCAGATAAAATGTCGGTACCGGTACTGGCAGTATAGCAAAACCCTTTACGAAAATAGTCCTTCACAACAACTTAACTGCAGCATGAAATGGCTTAACTCACGTTCAATTCACTTATGAATTATTGTTTTGGACTTCTGTGGAATAATAGGTATTCATCTCTAACTATAAAATAAATTACCTGTGAAAATATTTAATGTTCTCTCCACATCTGTAAACAAAGTACGTTATACAATCAGAACATAACAGTTGAAGGTGCCATAGATATAATATAATAGGTGCTTATTCATGGAAGAGCAGCTGTTATATTATATAATTTTAATTTTGTAATGCTTTTAATACTGTTCTTGTACCTGTTTATGTGTTTGTATTTATTTTATTTGTAATTTTTTTTTGACATATTCTATACCATTGTATGGTCTATTGAATGAAATAAAAAATCAAATCAAATGTATGTAGTTCATAGATGTGTGCAACTCTATAACATGCCTCAGCAAAGATGTGAGAACAGAAAGATGCCATGTTTTTATTTCATAGGTAGTTAATTGAGTCGTTGACATGTAAGTAAGGGTGACTGGTTTATAAAGAACAATTAAAAGTGCAAAATTCCACAGAATATTTGTTTATTAGTATTAATGATTGATTTAAAATTTTCCATAATTTTTGGCATTCTAAAATTTTATGCTTTTTGTGCAGTGCTTTGGACTGAGTAAGTTCACTGCATCTGCAGCGATCTAGCGTGATGGATAGTAACTTTCTCTTTTAGGTAAACGGGATTGCTTTGAAGGGGGAAGTTTTTTTTTTTTTTTTTAAAAATGGTGTATGCATGTGTAGATGTATTTTACTATTGGCTGGTCAAACGAAATGCTTGTTGACACTTCTAAAGTATAATTATTCTGGCCAAATAGAGCAAATTGTGTAAGAAATGGCATCAAAAGTGTGGCAGTAATTTACTGTTGACTGTGCAAACAAACTGCATTCAATGTAGGCAATAAATTTGATGGACAATTTATATATTTTAATTCTTTGAAAGTTCACCATCATTCTATTTATTTCCATTATTGTAACTTTTTTTATTCCTATGTTTTAAAGGAGGGTGCATGTAGATTTCTTGAGGTAATTACTAGATTGATATAGTAAATTTTAGTTTTATTAAGTGTTCTCTATATTATTTTGAATTAATTTTTTTATTAATACATATTACATTTTTAATAGGTTGGTGTGTTTACTGTAGCTTGAAACAGTGCTTTTTTTGTAGCCAAAACAATAAATAGTTATTACTTAAAACACCTCATAACTAATGTGTGAATAATATTTATTTTATTGTTTAAGTCAGAACCGAGAACCGAGAACCGAGAACCGATTTTTAAGAACCGGTACCGAACCGAGAACAGGGAAAAAACAGGAATTGACCCATCACTAGTATGTGTATGTGTATGTATGTGTGTGTATGTACGTATGGATGTATGGATGGATGTATTGATGGAGGGCGTGGGATGGGTGGATGGAGAGAGGGAGGGATGGGTGGAGGGAGGGAGGGATGGATGGAGGGATGGAGGGAGGGATGGATGCATGCATGGAGGGAGGGATGGATGGATGCATGGAGGGAGGGATGGATGGATGCATGGAGGGATGGGAGGATGGAGGGATGGATGAATCCATGCATGAATGCATGCATGCATACATGGATGGATGAATGCATGCATGACATAAACTCCAACACCATTTGACCAATCGCCAGGAAAGTTGGCATATGGAGTGTTTTTTCCTGGAAAAGTTGTTTTTTGTAACTCGCCTCTAGATGGCGCTGCAGTGCATCATTTTCTAAACTGTTCAACCGATCGCCATGGGTAAACAGAAAATCATAGGTCATCGATGTACAAATAGCAATTGTACGTATGTCATTTATATATGTCCACCACATAGTGATCTAGTGCTATCCACTTTACTCACGGACAATGTATCACCTTGTATTCAGTTTGGTTAACGCCTGGTACTGTAGCTAGTAACTTATAAGGTTATAAGTATAAGGAACCTCAATAGCATACAATAAAGATAAAAATAAATAGGCAAACATAGAGAAAAAATTCAAAATGGTGATGTAAAAAATTATTACAGTACAGACGTTTCAGGAACTGAGATCTGTTTCCGTTGAGAGGGTGGACGAAAACAGATCTCATTTCCTGAAATGTTACAACCGTAACTGTAATGTTTACAAGTTGTCTTAGGAATTCTATTGTGTTCATCTGCACTGTCATAATTATTTGACTTATTCCTTATACTGAATTTTCTGCGCTATTTTTTTTAATTTTGGCTTGGTTTTGTGTGCGTTTTCATGTTTATATTTATCTTTTTTTTTTGTCCGTTATTGAGGTTTCTTATGACATACAGTATAATCAACAATGGTGTATGTCCAAAACCACATCTTAAATTAGGTAATCTTCCTCATTGCACAAACCATTTGATGAAAGTAATTCTTGGTTGTATTAGCATTGAAAGAATTTTAATTTCTTATCGTTGCTAGTTTTGACTGCAGTCGTTAAATGAAAAAAAAAAATTTTTTATTAAGGCTGCGCCATTGAAAGACAAATCCTTACCATTTGGAAACAGCTCTAGAATTAGTATAAAGCAATGCCGAGAGAAACTAATAAAACTAGCGGTCAATTCAAAATTCTTAATTGGCATATGAGGTAACCAAGTGCGTATGTCCGTGTTGCAGCTGGTAAAGCAGCCAATCAGCAGCAGTCCCTTGGACGTGAAACAGAAGCAGCTCGAGGACTTCTTCATGACGGACACCATCAGCAGAGCCTCCCCCACCATGGCCAAGTGCATACAAGCCGTGCTCAAGCAGAAACAGTCCAAGTACTAGGACTCTTTCCTTTCAGGTTTGGTAACGCTTAGTATTATGTGAACGTGTTCAAATTATTTATTCCGGTCACAAGGTGATACTGCAGAAGATGCGTCGTTCCAATAGCTGTGCGCCTAGTATTACTTTTGTGTGCATCTTGCTAAATTTTTTTTTGTACGTGTGTGGTTTTGAATGTAAATAATGTAAATTATATGTCACGTTTGTAAAGACATTACTTGAAACTAAAGAGAATCATGTATTTTCAAAATTCAATCTTAAGCACACAAGCTGCAATCTTTTTGTATAAATCAGTGGACCTATATTAAATATTATTAAGACCAGATGTTGTAAAATTAATTACCTATATCTGTAATGGTTGAGTTCCTAAAATAAGCCTATTCCAATTTCTGTTTTGATTTTCATAATTTTATACCATTTTGACTGAATTCTGATAGATTATACTCTTTTCGTAGGTCTCTTCAAACTATTACTCATTTATGTACAAAAACCTGTTTGTTGTTTTACAAATAATGTTCAATTTTTCACAATAATATGCAGTTTCCAAAATAGGTTAACTAGTGCCTGTCAGTACTGTTTATGTTCAATTAACTCAAATTATATCTATTTACTTAAAGTAAAAGATTAACACACACAAATGTAACAAGCTATGGTACATAGATTTTATCTACTTCTATACTGTGCATTTGGGTTTAAACGCTTGCAATTATTGTAATGGCCCTTGCAGTCAAAAAATATAGTTTTCGGAAAAACTTCGGTTACCAAACTTTAGCTGTACAGTTTGAAAACATAGTGTGAATTTATTGTAAATTTGAGTTTTGACTCAACTATTCAAATGAAGTGAAATAATTGAAAGCATTACTACCATAAAATAATTCTTATGAAACCATGATCAATGGAAACATTTTCATTCACTTTTTGGAAATATACATTACGAGTGGGGGGAAACCGGGTTTGTAAAGGATAGCCCAATTAGTACAGTTTGTTTTTATTACCGATGTCTACACTATAAGTTTAGTTACTACACTCAAGATCTGTGTCTACAAATTAGTCTTACACTGATCATTGAAACATTAACACTTTCCACGGGAGCTTGGCTCGTTCTTGTCAGATTCTGTCCACTCACTTCTCACGTTCACCTGTGCCATGCCGCAGCGCATATTTTTTTGACGTGACGTCTAATAAATCGATGAACGCCGGCTGCACGCACGAAAAAGTGTCCCACTACGGATGTCCCACTACGGATGTGTTCTGTTTGCTCATTGTACGCATGCGTGGCATCTCTCTTCCACTCGATTGGAACAACCATCGATTTGACTTTTCAATCATATTTTCGTCGTTTGCATTATTAATATTATGTAATTTAACGATTGTCCACCGATTTTAAGCACAATCGGTACGGTTATTTAGAAGTAATGTTAAATATTCAAATATGTTTTAACCAACAATGGTGTTGTACAGTTACACATAATAATTCAAAATATTCCCGGGATCTTTTGCACAATGTTTTAAAAACTATTGTAACACATTATAAATAAGTTTGGTGTATTTGGGATGCGTATTTGTTATAAAATCGTGTTATAAAAACAAAATAATATTATTCCCATACCGTGAGCAAAATTTTTATAAATATTTATATACCATCTGAACAATAATATTTCAAACATGACTTTGTGGTCTGGCAGTCAGCACCGCTAACTTCCAATCCAAGAGTTGTCGGTTCGAATCCCTTCAGCTGCGGAAATTTTTTTTTGCACTTGAAAAATTAAATACGGCACACGCAACATTTCAAAAGTAATAAATATATTTGAATTAATGAATGAATGCAAATAAAAGTAAATTTATTAATTAAACTGTACATTTCATTTCACTCCTTTGTATCGTTACAACATAGTGATAATTCAATAAAAATGCTTCAATGTTATTCATAAAAGTATGCAGAGGTAAATTTATCATACAAAAGATAGAAAAATTAAAAAAAAAATTTTCTTCCTCAAAGAATATAATATTTTTAATGCCCAACTGGTTTGGTTGCAAAAACCTATTACGGCTCAGTCTCAGGCCGAATATGATATTTCCTTTTCTTCTGGATCAATCATTTCATCAATGTTTTGTTATGACGTCACGTTAAACTATTGTCCGTAAACCGACTTTACAGACAACCAATTTTTTTTGCTTACATTTTAAAGTATTTAAGAATCCTAACCTTTTTTGAATATTCGAAATTTGATTAAAATACAATTAATAAACTAACAATAAAATTACGTACTCACTGTTTAAATACAACAAAGAAAAACTGCATGTTTTATTTTTTTCGAACAATTCTGCCATTTGGAACATGTAAAATCTCTGAAATATTAAATTCTTAAGGCGATTGGTGCATGGAAAATATTACGACAAAACTAATTTAACTGTACATACAGTAAGTCCTCTATTTACGTCGTACCGATTTACGTCGTTTCGGATTAACGTCGCTAATGTTTGAGTACTCAATTTCAATTTAAGTTGTCGCCGATTTACAATAACGTCGTTTACAATGACCGTAAATCTTTATTTTAACCAAAAAACCGTATATAATTCGTTTATAATTCTTTGTTTCCTTCGGTAGTTAATTTATGCTATGTAGCGTAAGCTACACGTTCACCGCCTTATCTTATCATACATCATGAGGGATGCTTCCTGCTCTCCGCTGCTCTCCGCGCGGTGATGCAATACTACCAGCCCGCCCGCTCGGCCACCCACGTATCTCGCACGTAGAAGTGTTATCTACTTCCCGCAACGACACAGCATTTTCTCCTACCCCTTTTCGTCCAACTCCTTGGCACTTCAGTAGAGGTGTAAAAGTAACTAAAAAATGTGTACCCGTATGTATTCGTTACTATAACAATTAGTACTCGTTACTTTCGTATCGTTACGCGTTACTTCTGATACCGCATAACATGCTATGTTATGTAACAGCAACGAATCGAGTCGTATTTCGTACGCGTACAGTATGACGTCGCGTAAATAATAATAAATCAAATATAAACAATTAAAAGTATTTGATAATTAACAGCTTTTGTTAACCAAGAAACAATAAAATCTCATTAGAGCAGCTTTATTATAATATCTCTTTTAAGAAAGAACAAAAAAACGTGAAAATACGCGATAACAAAAAACAAAAACATACATATTTATAATTTGTAAAAAATACTTTCTTACGTTGTTTCTGTTCCAATCTCAAACTTTGTCTACACACACAATACCTTTAATAAACAGTAAAAAACTTGGACGACGAATTTCCAAATTATACTTTTCTTAATAAACAAACATCGTTCTTTGTAACGAATAAGCGCGCGCATGCGTAAAACATATGAAAAATGCGAGTAACGAAATGCATTCGTGTGTAACGTTTCGTTACTCGTTACTAGATGCCGCACCTGTTACTCAGTAACGAATACATACGGTTTGCTACAGCTCTACACTTCAGTCGCTATGATATCATTGAGTTGGCCGGAGTTTTAAACGTGCCGTTGTTAACTTTATCGTGATTAAATGCGTTTGTAGTCGGCCTACAGTATCAGCTCACTGCAATTTATGATTTTTTCTTCATAAGATGTCTTCCAAACGACTATATATCTGTTTTTATATTTCAATCAATAAAGGTAATAAAGCAGCTGGTTAAATAACCATTCTATAAAGCTGAGAAGTACTAGTTGGACTTGTTTCCCACGCTGTCGGTTGTCATTTGCTGATAAAATTGCCCGTTGTCACGTCTGTATGCCAGCGCTTCCGGCCGACCTTGGGCCGTGGCCGGCCGGTGGCATGAAACATGGCTCATTTTGCGTCGTTTCTATTTACGTCGCGGTTTTCAGGAACGTAACCCTGACGTAAACCGAGGACTTACTGTATTTATTTTTGATGCTTCTTTTTAAGACATAATATACCTAGGATATTTTTAATAAACTTTTTTTTACTGAGTTATGTCATTTTAAATGCATTTATTTTTATTCCAAGCCAGAATTATTTAGAAAACACATAATTATGTTAAACTTAAGTAAAGTTCAAGAAACGAGTGTACGAATAGGTTTCTGCACCTATAAAAGTAAGAGAAAAAAAATTCATCGCCAAAATTACAGTTTAATATTGACAATTTCCATTGATCACTGCTGGACTACTTCAGGAGCGATTTAAAGAATAAATTTAAATGAAAATGAAAACATAATTGGCAGAACACTATTGAGTTATGTATATATTTTCATATCCTTTTGTTTTTGATACGATCCGACTTAAAACATGCCCTCTGGAGTGACAGTTCTAGTCCTGCGTGTAAAACTCTCGCCGCCGGGAAGAATGTCCCCGCGACGTGGCGCTGAGGGCGGCGCTTGTCGGAACCAGGTAGTCCGGCGGAGCTCCGGCCGGCTGGCCCTGCCTGCGGGAGGGGAGGGGGAAGAATGGGGTGTAGAGGGAGGACGAGAGAGGAGGCCGAGGAAACGAAGGGTCTGTCAAGGTCGCGCTTCATAGTGGAGTCTATCTTCGCTCAAGCAAGGAAATTGTCTCTGTACAGAAAAAATCGTACAGCGAAATTCTTTTTAGCGGTTATGTTTTGACTTGAAGTTGAATATTGTCACGGTGATTATTCTTTGTGGTAGTTGTTTACACATATGAATAAATTTTTACCCTCCAGATTAATATGTTTTGACAGCATAGAACATCAGTTGTGTATTCCGGTTAGTTAGAGTATACTATATGCACACTAGAATGACAGATCTAAATTTAACCAAATAAATAGATTTTATATTTATTAAAATTTATTTAGAACATCAAATCAACACTAGGCACTAGGCTATTCCAGTTATATGAAATAAAAAAAAATTGGAAATGTTAGCTAGCGATGCCAGAATGTCGGGCACACTAATTACAAATGTCTTTTTGTAATATTACATTGCACAGAACACTGAAACCCTAATACTTCAAGTGTTTGTTTACAGTTTTATTATTCTGTGCTACGTTATTTAAATTTATATGTTTAATTTATTTTCGGTTTTGAACTATATTTCTGACATTGTTACAGACGTTTGGGCTTTTCTCTATGTAATTATTAAGTAATTGCGGCTTTTGGAATTACGTTTTTAACGGCCAGAAATTGCCCGAGGTTTCGGCGGAACTTTCAAAAAGTGCCTCGAGCATATTGTTGTAAAAGTTACGCTACTAAAAAGAAGCTTGGTTTTGGCCATTTAGGTGCGTGCAGCTCCGCGTCAGGACGTTCCTGATGCGGGCGTACCATAAGTTATGTTACGTGTGCGGTAATAATAGTACATATGTATAAAAAGGTTATCATCAGACTGCAGATTGTATGTTAAGTTGCGAACGGGAATACGCGATTTTAAAGTTATTAACGTCAGAAGATATCATTAGTCCAGGTATGGCCATATTGTTACATATTACTCTATCACTAACGCTGTACTGACGCCCTGCAACTTTTTAACATTGCCGAATGATATTATGACTTTGTTTATGTTGCTGGGATAAACTAAAACCAGCCGCTATTAAATATTATATTTACTAAATTAATTAGCCTCTCAGTATTATTAATGGCACGATCATATGAACATACAATGCACAACTATCTTAGTGGTCTTGAGTCTATAGGTCTTATGTTTTATCGGACAATTGATTTAATTTATGAGTTAGTGAATTTTTCGAACCGTAAATCCATTTTTTAACTCTACGTGAAACATTTACATTTGCGAAGTCATGTCCATGTACCTGGCAAGGATAGTTAAAAAAAATCTGAGTGATATTTTGGTCAAATGGAATTACTGTATTGAGGGATACGTGTTATTTGTTTATTCGTGTGTAAGTAATAAATCATTCTTAAAATCAGTTAATTATTTTGTCTTCCTATTTCGTATTCTAATTGAGATAAATATCAGATAAGCATGTGTTACTTGTATCACGACATCTAGGTATTATTTATCAGTAATTAATATTTTATTTTATTTTTTTGTTAACTAATGTGCATAGGGCAGTGCACTAGACATCACTACCTGTGTGTAGTGTTGCGTTACACTTTTTAACGCATTAGAGTTCACATAAAATGATAAATCCAAAATTTCGTTTAAAAGTATAAATATCAGCGATCAATTTAATTAATGTCCAGTATAACTCAGTCATTAAAACACTCGGAAATATGTATAGGACCTGTTAACCTAAATATTTGTTAACAGTTAAACTGAACTAAGATGTGTTAAGAGTGGTTTTTTTTTCTCCGTATATTAGAGGTATGGGACATCAAAATACGCATCTGTCGCCCATTGACTTTAAATACAGAATTATAAACTACATATTGTGAAAACATTCTGCAGCAGTTTTTGCTGAACGGAAAAACACGGATGAGAAGACAGACGAAATGTGTTTGGCAAGTGATTTTTCGTCAAATGAAATGGAACAGGGCAGTGCTTATCAGAATGAAAGTACAAAACTACTTTTGTGCAAGGAAATGTATTTTACAAAGACATTTCAAGAGAAATCACCTTTAAATGAAATAGATCTTGCTGACATGGAAGAAATAGACTTAGATGCCAGGCCCCTTTCAAGTGACGAAATTTCTCTTGAAGGGCTGAAATATATTTCTGGCTATATAGCTCACCGTTTCAGAAATAAATATCCGGACCTTGGCACTACGGATTTCAATTCAGAGGACGATAGCTGGATGCATGTACAATCAAAGGGTAACTTAAAATGTCCCACTAATGAATTTTTTGAATTAATAAAGATCGCTGAAATGTGTTTTGATAATGTTCATGGCAACAATTTGTGCAAAAAAGAGCGGATTTTTGAATCACTGACTAAAATTATTTGCGGAACTACTGAAAATAAATATCCAGAAGAAGTTATATACTGTTTTGTCAGGACAAGAACGTGTATGCGTATCAAGTATTTGAACATGAAATATTTTAACGAACAAGACCAAAAATGCAAAGAAAGAAATAATATGAGGAAAACTACTCTCTAAGATTTTTCAGTGTGATAGTGTCCACTTTCCTTCACCATAATATGTATGTTCATAATTTATTTACAATGTTTTTTAACTACTATAGTTAAGAAAAACATTTATTGTGAATATTGCAGCAATTATGTAGGGCTTAAGGTATTTATTGTATTCCAAATATTGAGTATGTCATTTTTATTGCCTTTATTAAAAATAATATATACGTTAACAATTAGGAGTGTGCGAATATTCAAAATTGCAAATATTCGTGCAAATCAAATATTTGATTCGATTCACATTTGAAACCAAATTAGGTATTTGAAAATTTAAAATATTCGAAAGTTTTCGAATGTATTAAAATATTATTTTTATTTGACAAAACGTGTGATACAATAATATGTTGAACCTCGAGAAATCATTTTCCGAGACAAAAAAAACTGTAAGCGGACCTTTACTTACATCAAATTTTAGGTTAGGTAAATGGGCATACTGAGAACAGTTAAAGCCAATGTAGCGTGAAAATTATCATAAATGCTTACGATTTTACTGCAAAATTTACGTGATGTGTAGCATAATTAATTTATTATATCCAGTTGTCCTTAGCACAATATTTGTGCAAGCCATGTTTGTGCCATATAAAAGTGTAAAACTATTTAAAACAATGCCAGCACATCAGATTTCAATAATAACCTTTAAAAACTAATGCACACATCTCTTTGGTCACCATTCTATTAATTTTACTAATACAAATCTCTAGAGAATTTTTTTTAACAATAGAAAAGTAAACACAGCGGCCATCATGGCTACAGCAAAAAAGAAAACGTATCCGTTTGTGGTTATGGCCAGCAGAACGGCCCATGGCCAGAGAATTGTGTTGCTAAAATTGCTCCAGCCCAATCGCTTTTTAAAATACTGAAAATGTTATGAAAATAATTAGATAAAATTAAAAAGACAAGAAAACCAAATTCATTAAAAATTATTTTGCATTTTGCCTTGACACGCTTGATTCCAAAAGTCTCTGAGAACGGAATATTGACCATGCTTACAAGCAGTTGTAATAAACAACTCTTTGATATATTGATTGATAATCGCTTGACTATTTATTGCGGAGAATAAAACTGATACATCGAAGATCTGTTTACTTTCATAAACATATTTTGCCGTTTTTAATTTTCAGAAGAAGAAGTGAAGTTCAGAACGTTGTTTTTCTGCTTCTGGGAACATTGTCACTTCCAAGAGGCAATGCCTGGATCCAGAACATGTAAAGGAATTGGTCTTTTTGCACTGCAATTTACGTAATGTTGATGGCAAGGTGTAGGCTTGGCTTTTGATGAAGACATTTCTATATCACTGATTGAGTTTTATTACTAATCTATTAGAAGAGACATAAAAATGTGCATGTTACTTGAGTAATAAAAATGTATATAAAGCTAAAGAACATTACTCTTTTAAACAACAATTTATAATATGCCAAATTTTGACTAATTATTCAGATTTATACCTAGTACTTAATTAGAAAATATTCGCAAATTATTCGCTATTCGCAAATATTTGCAATTATTTGATTTACATTTGATTTGCATTGAAAAGTCACATTCGCACAGCCCCATTAACAATGTAACAAAATTGCGATATTTTTGTATTGCTATTGCAATTTCGTTTCTTGTAAACATTATTGTAGACTTTTTCATATTGAAATTAAACTTGCTATAGGGTTGTTTGTATTTTAATTTTACAGTTATAAGATTTTTTATATGTTGTTTACTGTTTACAAACATTTGAAAAATATTTCCTTAACCATATTTCCATTTCCATGGCCATTAGCTTTTCGGGTAACTCTTCTACATGGATGATAAGATGGTGCAACATCTAAAACATATCACACCACCTTTACATAACTATTAAACTAAGAGGTGTTTTCTTTACATAATATTAAAGCACAATGTTTCCTTGTGGCATAGGTGATTTAGAATTTCCATTTATCTAGAAAATTGCGCTTTCAGAATGTTTAACACACAGTGTTTCGGAAGGTTTTTGAAGAAAAAAATTGACTACCCGTTTTATTTTTTTGCAGCTGAATTCGGGCATGTGCATGAAATATAATTAATCCGTAGGAAGCGCAATGGTTTAAAGTATTGATCTTGAAGATTTGAAAAGATTTATTGAAATAGTGTGAGAGAACGAGCGAGTTGAGTGAGAAGATGTGCGGGAGTGGCAGAGGTTAGCTCTCAGCCACATGTGCGCAGTTACGGACAAAAAAATAATCCATTCCGCCTCCCCATGGCGAAGGATGAGTGAAAGAGAAACCTGCTAAACCTTCCCCTCCTCCGGGCACGATAGAACCGTATCGGCTGTGTGTTAGAGGGAGAGCGAGATACAAACTTCGAGGTTCTGATGTTACCGCTAGATGGCAGGCCGCAGAGCGACCACCAGCAACACCCTTTCCGTCTGAAGGCCATCTCGCCACTGACGAGCTGGAACTAAGCTCCTGACCTCCCTACATAGTAACGGTCACCCATATAGGCATCTAGACTCTTTAGTGATCATGATACAAAATTCATTGTTTTCGGGCCTGTGACCGTTTTTTACCGTGCACCAATCGCCTTTAAAGGTAGTGCTATCTATGCAGAAAATGCAGGTACTGTCTCAACAGCACACACTACACTGCTGGTTGAACAAGGAGGACTGCAAGTGTACTGGTAGCAAATATAAAATTCAAGACATTATAGTACATCTATTTTCTCGGTTAGTTTTTATTTGGCGGGGATAAGGAGAACAGACACTAGCCCAGCAATTACCGTATTTACTCGCATATAGGTCGCCATCGCAAATAGGTCGCACCCATAATTTGAGGTCTTGAATTTGGTATTTAAGATTTCCCCCATTTAGGTCGCACCGATAATTCATAACCGCGCCGTGCACGGAGAAAGGTCATTGTACCCGATCAGCTGCTGTTACGGCGCGCCTGCTCACTCTTTGTTCACTGAGCTGCGCATGCGTAGTATAACTCACTCAACGCTCCGCCCAGACTCGTGACGTTCCATCAGCAGCCAGCCAATAGATGCGAGCTTAGCGGAAAAAATATAAGCTCCACCTCCCGTGTACCAGTTTTATCCAGTTCTAATACCAGTTTATTGGTATACGCACCAGTTTTCTCGCTGCCGTGACATGTTCAAGTTTACGTTAATCTTGATGTCTTGATACCAATAATTAATTAATTACGATCCCCAGAAATAAATTGTTAGTTTAAAAAATATGCGTCAACTGTACAATACTTCCGAAATTATAAAATACGTATAAAACCGTTACCAAGACTCCGCTCATTTTATCTTGTAAAGTTTGTCTCGTACCAGTATTTCGGCTAAGTTGTGACATAAATACAGTATCAGAAATTAACAATCAGCCACGTTCATACATTCGTGAGTTTACGTTTTTCCCTGGTGCGTTTTAGATTGTCTCCTGCCATAATTACTCGGATTTTACACGCCTAGGCTTAAATTATTACATGTTTAGAAATAAAAGCAACATTTCATGTTATAAAATATGTATATTTTGCGATTTAAAATGTTCATTGCTGACTATAAAAGTTAACGTTTTTCACGATGTTTTTAGTGTTTTTAGGCCTAATAGCTAATCTTATTTACTCTTAAAGTACCCACTGTATTTTCTGGTTGTTTATGGTTGTTACATGACGTAAATAGCGGGATGGATTTGACTTTTGAGTCGTAATTTGCGTGAAAGTTTTGTATTGGACTAAATGGGAACTAAACGGGACCTGAAGAATATAGTGCAAATAACGGGAAAACGTAAATAACGGTAACCTAAATTAGGGGTTTCGCTGTATGTGTACATTGTAAATAAATTTGCCTATACCTATATAAACTTCTTTTTCACATTTTAAAGCAAAATATTGCAAAAAAATTCCTCAAAAATTTAAAAAAAATTTTTTCTTCACATATAGGTCGCACTTCATTTTTTCCCCACCAAATCTGTTAAAATTGCCGCGACCTATATGCGAGTAAATACGGTATATCTCTTGGGTGGCCAAGAACCAATTTTCTGTCATATTCACATCAAAATATTTTCACAACGTTCCACGAAAATGTTGAATTAAAATTTAACCTTGAAATTTAACTTTCATTGTGCTCAAAGAAGTTTTACTTCAAAAATCTTTTAAATGCAGTAAGACAGTTTGTGATCTTTCTTTATCATTGTTCTGCAGTGTCAAGGTGGCTGTAAATAAACAAATTCATTGGCATTATGATTTATTTTGTAGACTGGATAGCAATGGAGAAAAATCTGCATTGGCTTTATCCTCGCAAATATTACACAATTTTCAGTTTCACAAAGAAAAACTTCATGTACATCTTTACAAAGTTTTACATATTTTGCACTTCGAGAGAAACAGCCGACTCTACAAAATGCTGCTTTTAATACTAACATCAATAATAATAATAATGACAGGTAAATGTCAGACTGCTATTATATCATACACACAAGTTCTTGACAGGGAAGGGTATACATTATAATGCAAACAATATATTTTCATATGAGGAACTCTAATTCACTGTAAATTACATGACTAAATGTTATTCTCACACCTCACTATCACTTATTCTTACATGATTATATTGTGTATATTAGTTGCAAATACAACAAAAAAATAATCACCCTTATGCATACAACAAAATCCACCATCAAAACAACGTGACTAGCACAAATATCGGTTATGCAAACCTATCACATATAAATTAAAATACATAGCCACCAGAACAAGAGTAATTTACAATATATTGTTAGAAAATATTTACTATATTCTCAACCCAAGTACACACACATAAATATAATATTGTTCTAAAACTGATACATAGGCAATGTGCACTGAAATTTCCAGAAATTGCAGGGAAAAGTATATCCAAAATTTTAAGAATTTTTACATATACATAATAAGAAATTATTACTACAGTTCTCTAATTACAAAGCAACAAATTTCTACTGTATATAGACAAAAAATATTAATTTATGCCAAATAATTTAACACTTCATGTTCATAAACAGTATAAGCTCTATCAGAGAATGTCTCCATAATTGTGTCTCATTGTGAGCAATCTTTAGTACCTTACTTCATTATACATTACAAAATTCACTAAATCACAAATCCCTATGAAATTGTACCTAATATCACTATCAGTCATTTATACACAATTTCAGAAACAAACACTACCAGATTTATTTTTTAAAAATTTAAATTAAATTACTCTCTTTACCATTCTGATAAAATATACACATTTCTAAAAAAGTTTCCTGTAAAAGATTATGAGCAATTCAAAACTTATTTCATTTACAATAACCTTAAGTTTCATATACATTTAGCAATGTCAGTCTGGTGAACAAAATTCCATTCAGAGGTTCTTTGTTCACTTCAATCAAGTAGGCCTACAAAATATTTCATTTTACATTTTAAAGGATGGATATTTTACCTGCATTGGAATGTCTTTGTTACGTACACATTACAACATTGAAAATTATTTAAGCCACCCAAAGAAAAATTTGTATCTATTTGTTATCTAATATGAAGATGGATATGTTGATTCAAAATGCATTTTTTAGATCCAAAATATCACTTGACCAGTTAAGGTTTTAAATTGTTCCTAAAATATTTTTAGGACAAATAATGACCCTGGCAATTTTGTGTGTTAAGAGAAAAAGATAAACATTTTCTACTACATAAAGGTAATTGCCATATAAAATTTTATTTCACTTTGATGCACTCACTTTAATAATGAATGTAACATTTAAATACAAGATCATGTATTAAAATTTAAAGAGATTTATTTCAGCAGATTTATTATTAATGTATGCTCACATACATTTATCAGGAAAATTTATGACCTATGGCTTGTGAAAATATGGAACAAAATAATTTGTTCCTTTTTTTTTTTACAAGCCCACTCTCATAGAACAGTCCATAAATCAAATTATGTAACTGATAAAAAACATTATTTGGCAAAAGTTTGTATATACTTTTAAACTGTGTTTACGAGTTAGCTCACACATTCATTTCAGGTTACTTTTATATAGGTACTTATTTTTTTGAAGTGAATAAGTTGGATTGAGAAAAGAAGAATAAATAGTGTTTTTCACATAATGTACATAAATAGTTGATCACAATTTCTAATTAGAAAGTATTTCTGCATAAAGTTTTATTTTATTGTTTTGGCAGGGTTCACTGGCAGTGAAATATATATTTTAAAAAGATTTGAAATCCATTTGAAATTTTTTTGATGATGTTGATGCAGTTAGAATTTCAAAAGATTGTATGAAATACAATCCTGTGTATTCTTTATAACTTCTATTACAGTCACTGACACTGAGTAAATTGATGTATTATAGCTGTGCAAGAAAAAAAAAAGCATGGATAACTTGTGCCTGGAAATATTGACATGTTTGGCAAGTTATATTTTCAATGATTGTGTAATGATGAATTATTACAGTTTTGTCTTTTTAAGTTAAAAATTAATTATTTCCAGGGGACCATTGTTCACAGAACATGAACAGTCTGTTATTCGTTGGTTTTTGCTTCTCGTCGAGACGTCTCCAGCAAATGCACATCAGCAGTTTGAGTGGACAGAGAGCGTGGTAATATCGTGGGCGTGAGCCACTCAGTCAGCACCCAGCGGCTGTCCCTCCCTCTCCTGGCCGGGAGAGCCGCTCATGTAGCCGGGTGACGGGGACTCGCACTTCTCCAGTAGCGGGGTTATGTTGGCGTACTGGGACAGACTGCGCAGCTGGCTCGACGCCCGCTCGCCGGTCTGGACAACACAACACTTCCATGCCAAGGAGCGCTTCAGCTTGATGCATCGATACACACTCGGGTATTAGATAACTTCAAACAGCTAAAAAAGATCTGAGAAATCCCACCATGGTGGAATTAGCCAATATCCATAGTGCAGTTGGATGCGTGCCTGCTTTTGGTGTAGGGGGTTCGGGGTTGAGCCCTAGATAAGGCTTGTGTGTATGGAATACCCACCGAGACAAGCAGGGAGTCCGGTGGTCCTTCCCCGAAAAATTATAAACCAAAATGCTGTAAAACACATTTTTAGTCTCTCTGAGTGTGTGTTTGAAATTTGAAATTACATATTATGAAATACCACATCTTATGATTATGTCCTAATATGGGATTAAAGAGAATGCTACTCTAATTTTGCATTTTCAGTGGCCATAAAATGAGATATCCATATTCATAAGTAATTTTAAGCTGTTTGATGAGTGGAATTAGATCCTTCCCTAACTATGCCCTTGGCACACAAGACTAGCCTTGACTTAGAGAATCAAAATAGTATAATTATGATGTATGAGTTATGGAGAATTGCATCAATGCTCTTCCTGAATACCTCCTTAAAGGATCCTTTAACTTGAAAGATCCTCGAAAAGTGAATCTCGAAAGGATCTCAGCCATTTGTATTGGCCTTCCGAGTCACTCACATACTTTCCTTTATCCTTGTGACCTTTGAGTGGTTAGTGGTGCAATCATTTATTAAATGAGTAATGGCAGTCTGTTGCTTAGCCAGTCAATTTGAATGTTTAGCTACTACTGTCTAATTATTAACATAAACATGCAAAAATGGAACAAATTACTGCTGGGAATATATTTATTTTTTCAACACACCAAATTGTGTTAGTGATGACCGAATTTAGATATATACTACTTTCACTGATAGTTTCTTACATTCATAACAGAACTTGAAATTACAGTATCATTTGGTTAAGTTTTAATATGTAAAGGACATTTCCTTACTACAGTCAAACCTCATTATTACAAACCTGAAGGGACCATAATTTTAGCACTTTGTAATAACGAGGGTTTGTATTAACCAAACTATTGGGATATCATGACAAAAAAAATTGATTGAACTTTAAATGCTTACATTTACAACCATAAAGAAAATTATATACACTGTTGGTAGTATAAGCTGGCTTCACTAAATGCATAACAATTGGTAAACACTGAAGAAAACAAACACAATGCAACACTTACAGAATAAATCATAATACAAACTTCAATTTCAGTTTTCATTCTCTCTCCATTGTCTACTTCTTCGATAATTTTAACTTTAACTTGCAATGCAAGGTCGTTGCGTTTACGTTTCGCAGTCATATTACAAAACAACTCATACCCAAAATTGAGGTTAAGACACGTGCGTGAACAATGGAAAATATCCGAACTTTTTTTCCATAGATTGTTTAAACTTCTACGTGTGTACACTTCCGACGACTAATATTAATAAGGTATAGAGTACTTTTCTTTTTCGTTTTCCGTTTACAACATGGCGTCTTTTCTAGTTTAGTTAGTAACATCGCCACTAGAGTTGAACTTTTCATCTTGTTTTTCGACCATTTGCGCTATAGGATACATACCGTATTTACTCGCATATAGATATAGGTCGCCATCGCAGATAGGTCGCACCCATAATTTGAGGTCTTGAATTTGGTATTTAAGATTCCCCCCATATAGGTCGCACCGGTAATTCATTACACATACGCATTGCACCACAGTAAAAAAAATTAAAAAAAAGGGCCGCAAATTGATGGAAATTTACCGTCAATAGCGCGCCGTGCGCGGAGAAAGGTTATTGTACTCGATCAGCTGCTGTTACGGCGCGCCGGCTGGCTCTCTTTGTTCACTGAGCTGCGCATGCGCAGTATAACTCACTCAATGCTCCGCCCAGACTCGTGACCTTCCATTAGCAGCCAGCCAATAGATGCGAGCTTAGCGGAAAAAAATATAAGCTCCACCTCCCGTGTACCAGTTTTGTCCAGTTCTAATACCAGTTTATTGGTATACGCACCAGTTTCGTCGCTGCCGTGACATGTTCAAGTTTACGTCCATCTAGATGTCTTGATACCAATAATTAATTAATTACGATCCCCAGAAATAAATTGTTAGTTTAAAAAATATGCGTCAACTGTACAATACTTCCGAAATTATAAAATACGTATAAAACAGTTACCAAGATTCCGCTCATTTTATCTTGTAAAGTTTGTCTCGTACCAGTATTTCGGCTAAGTTGTGACATAAATACAGTATCAGAAATTAACAATCAGCCACGTTTATACATTCGTGAGTTTACGTTTTTCCCTCGTGCATTTTAGATTGTCTCCTGCTATAATTACTCTGACTTTTACACGCCTAAGCTTAAATTATTACATGTTTAGAAATAAAAACAACTTTTCATGTCATAAAATATGTATATTTTGCGATTTAAAATGTTCATTGCCGACTATAAATGTTACGTTTTTCACGATGTTTTTAGGCCTACTAGCTAATCTTATCTACTCTTAAAGTACCCACGGTATTTTCTGGTTTTTTATGGTTGTTACGTGACATAAATAGCAGGATGGATTCGATTTTTGAGACGTAATTTGCGTGAAAGTATTGTATTGGACTAAATGGGAACTAAACGGGACCTGAAGAATATAGTGCAAATAACGGGAAAACGTAAATAACGGTAACGTAAATAAGGGGTTTCGCTGTGTGTGTAAATTGTAAAATAAATTTGCCTATACCTATATAAACTTCTTTTTCGCATTTTAAAGCAAAATATTGCAAAAAAAAATTTGTCAAAAAATTTTTAAATTTTTTCCTCACATATAGGTCGCACTTCATTTTTTCCCCATCAAATCTGGTAAAATTGCCGCGACCTATATGCGAGTAAATATGGTACATATATCTTTGGAGAAACGTTTGTTTACATGACGGTTATGAAGACGTTATTTATTTTAGACTTCGGCAGTGAAATTTGTATTAACCGTTTACTTATACACGTTAACAGCTACTTGAGGGATCAAAACAACTTCGTAATTCATATTAACCGTATTTCATATTAAAAGTACTGAATAATATAGGAAAGCATACTTTATTTTCTGGGACTGTGAAAGTACTTTGCATAAACGGGAATTTCGTACTAAGCGGATTCGTATTAATGAGGTTTGACTGTACATAGAAACAGCTTGCAATAATCTCCCAGTTAATGAGCTCCCCCCCCCCCCCCCTTTTTTTTTAATGATACAAGAGATTGTTGCATACCTTCACATCAGACTCCAGCACTGATCTGTCTATCAACTGGTACTCCTTCCCTGACCGCGGCCTCAGAGTGGTTGTGGCAGGGCGACCCAACCTGCAAAACACCATTTGCACTTAAGAAACAAATACAAAATGAGAATACTTTTTTTTTTTTTTTTTTTAATTTTTAAAGGACAATAAGAAATGTTAGAAAATACAGTATACTAGATAAGCTGATACTCTTTGGGCATTAATTAGATCACCCCATCATGATTGAAATTAATATACATGAAATGTATTTAAAAAATATTATAATATTAAAATGTAAATTCCTTTTTTTTTTATTTGTTGATGAAATATCTCTTATTTAGAGACTTTCCATTTTAATTTTGCATTTACAGCTAATTAAATCTTGCAGATCATACAAAAGTCAGCTAAAAATACCAGTAGTAGTAAATAACCTAACCTCATTATATTCTTATTTTTATAAAATTATCTCTAGCACCTACCTGAGTTTGAACTTAACACCACCAGATGGCACATTCATTTTTTTTAGTACCACTATCATTTGTTAAACTAGACTTATATGTATACTGATTTGGATGCATCCACAAACTAACATTATAAAAATTTACAAGAAAATCAGTGGTGACCTCTTGGTTGCCATGCTGCAGTGCAAATAAAAAACTATTAGCCTGATGGATTATTTTAAAAATCACATTCACAGAATAGGATGTACGTAACTTAATACAGCTACTTAGCTTATAATTTAATTTAATCCAATTTTCTCAAATTTATTATATTTTTGTTCATATTATATTTTGAACATAAAATTAAGGATACTAACTTTGTATTGATTTTATAAATACTTTTTGTTTTATATTATGCAGTCTTTACAGTAGCCATTATTATTTAGTGTTTTATAATTTATTATTTTCGGATTTTGATTATTTTTAGTTTGATTTTTATTTGAATTATTTGATTGATTTTATACTATTTTTAATAATAATATAATGAGTACATATTGATTAATTTAATGTTATTTTATTCAAAAGTATTTAATAAGAACCGGGCGATGATTTTTTGCTCGTCCGTTTACCAAAAATTTTTATTTGACAGTGCAAAATTCATTTCTGGGCCAACCAAAAAAAAAGGTTGTGGGTGTGACGAGTATTACATGATTAATTCAAATACTTAATATATTTAAATTTTTACCGAGAAGTTCACTTATTTCAAGTATCTGTGGCTGCCAGTTGTAACCGATTGGTACACGGACCAGTGTTCCACACAATGGTACCTGAGGCTGTCGCCAGGCGTGTCGGAAGAGCTGTGCGAGGACAGCGACAGTGTCTCGATGTAGTCAGACATGTCGGAGGTGCCACTGCTGGTGCTGCGAGAGTCGATGTACGGCACTATCACGGCGCCGTCGGCTCCCGGGCTCGCGAAGCCTGTGGGCAGCAAGGCCTCGGGTAGGGATCGCAGGAGTGGTGTCAGAACAACCCAGTGAACGTTAAAGCACTACCATCGGGGGTGGACCCCAACATCATATCTGAGGTAGGTGAGATGGCCATAGGGTTTTGGGTGGGGGGAGTCTAAATTTTTAAAAATAATATCCCTTTTTAAGGGTATTTTAATGTATTTCTCAAATTTTTGATACTCTTTATCAAAAATATGGTTTAATCTTTTTTTTAGACTACTTAAGTTTAAAAAAAATAGCACATAGTTCAATTTTTTATTTTACAGTGCTGCTGTACTAACTTCAAAGATCTGGTGCAGTCTGGAGTAGATTAATTTTTGTTATCTTTCCAGTTTATTTCATTTCTAGGAGTTTTTTTTTTTTGGAGGAAGGCAATATCACCAATAGTCCCTCTCCCATAGGACTGTAACTGAATACTAGTCAGCACATTCAATCATACAGTATCTATTTATACATAATACACATACTATCTATAAAAACCATGAAACAATACTGGAGCAATTATATTGACCACCATTGGTTATCATCCATCTTCACATCTAAATTATTGTGCCATTTTCTATAATTCTTATTATAATTTACAATGAACAGCATTGGAACAAAATTAAAATGTTTTAACTGAAATAAATTATTAAGTAGAGTTACTTAACTTGCATTCAGTAAATTCAGCAATGTAAGCTGCAACTTACAGATTATGTAACGAAATAGTTACATAACAGGGATGTCACATTGATTGCAAGTGTGGACAACATATCTGTTACCTAGCATTAATACTTCTGTGTCTTCACACAGCTGCTCACTTATCTTGTTTTGGTTTTCCAGCATCTTATTTGCACACTAAATTAATACTGTATCATTTCTGCACTAGAGAAATAATTATAATTAGAGGTCATCAGCAAGATAAGCCATTGCCCTATTTGGCCAGGCCAACAGGCCTTCCAGGACGCATATCTGATTTGCAAGGCACACTATCATTTAATTCATTTCAAAAATGCTTAACTGAAAGGATACAGAGAACTGAGATACTTTAATTACTTGGAAATAATATTGCAAGTCATTTGATTACATTACAATTACAACTTTTACTTTCTATGTAATAATAATTTGGGTAGTGCAAATGAATAATAATTTGTAATTTAAAACAAAGCATTTTCAGGAAATGTCATATGGTTGAGTGTAAGAAGAGGCTCTCTTTAACTTGACCATAACAAAATTACTTAAATAAAGTCTGCTACCTTTTGATCCTTTAGTAGGGCATATTGGAACCTCTGCTTCTGCGGAAGAAGACTTTGCGGGGATCTTGATCTTCTGGAACTGGAAGCTGAGCTCTCGCAGAGGGTCTACCGACTTGGATCTCCTCGGGAGAGAGGCATGCAGACAGTTACCTAGGGAGTTAGAGTTCCGCGAGACAGCGTGATAGTGTCTTCTCGCAGACATGGCAGTGGTCAAGGGCAACTCAAACTCTACAAAATCAGCACCCCTGTGCCTGAGGGAATCTGTTGAAACACCAGAGTCATTGGAACTAGACGAATCTCTATTGTTTCCAGACTTGCAAGGAACACTAGATGATCGTCGGATGTGGATTGCAGACTGTGTTTTGAAACCGTGCTGTTGTTGAACGTCTCCATCTACACAGTCACTGCTTAAAGTCCTATCTGTAGCACTCGACACTAGGTCTTCTGGAGGATTAACAACTTCTTGAGGACACGTATCTTCAACAATCAATTTTTTATCCGACTGCTGGACTACAACTGGGTGAATACAGTGGGATTTTTCTACACTCTTTGATTCCGTGATTATTTTGGTATCAGGTTCATCTGAGGTAATGACATGCCCCAAGTCTTGAGAAATGTTATTCGTCTCATGGCTCGAAGCAACACTATCCTCAGTTACACTCGCATTCTCAACATCTTCAAAATCGTCTAGATAACGTGAAGAATCTGCCGAACTAGATCTTTTCCTACTCATCAAATATTCCCTCCTGCTTTCTTCACTGGATTCAAACAGCATTCTTCGCATGTAGGGACTGTTGGCAGAGTGATTCATCATCATCGCCGAACCAGGAATTCTAGGAAACTCTGAATTGCTTCTCTTCCGGCTTCTGTCACCAGATGGCACAGTCAAGCTGGGAGAACTTGCAGATTTTTCTGTTGTCAGGCTTTTAGACATAATCTTAAGCACCTCCGCTTTGTTGCCCGCATTGGTGATTGGCGACATGGGCAGGTACCCAGGGAAGTTTCCACTGTGGGCTTTAGCAGGATCAGCCTCTCTCGCTTTGTCTGCACCAATATTCTTTCCAGGCTCCATCATGAGGTAGTCATCTTGTTTGGTGTTGACGACATCAGCAGCCTGAGATGTGCTACCTTGATTAGCATCAGGTTCGGGAGGCTGTTCGTTGGGGAAGTAGTGGCAGGCATGGCCACATTTGTTGCAGAATTTAACTCCATTACACAGAGTGTATGTTACAGAGCCCTCTACGTCCTCTGCTGTACCTTCTGGCAAATTTTCCAGTTCATTAACATGTTCTTGATCTCTTGGTATAATGCCTGCCCTACTGAGTACATCCCTAGAGTTCTCATAATATTCTAGAGACTGAGCAAATTCTATATTCTCGTAGTTCAGTCCGTAAGTTTCACTGCCCATGTCAGGTGGTATGTTGTCTGCATCGTTCACCCTGGTTTCTGGACACTGATCATCACCACAAGGTGCAACATTAACGTAGTTTGTGGTGTCTACCGACGTCTCGGTTTTCAGTTGCGATTCACAACCAGCACCAGCAGCAAGAGAACAATTCTTTTCATGCTCCAACTGTTGTCTTCGGTTGGTCTTCTTGGACTTGTCTATGGTTGCGTAAATGGCTATCTCCCCCTTGGAGTTCATGACAGGCATCTTGCCCTCTCCGCTCAGCTTGACCTTTTGAATCGGCACTCCGGTGTTCTCCATGCCGTTACCCCGACGGCAGTACGGGATCATCATGAAGTTCTCTGCCCAACACATCACCCTCCGACACGGGCAGTCCGCGGCAGAACTCGTCCTCTCCTCTGCATCGACTATCACCCTGGCAGTGTCTAGCACCATCGTCTTTTTGGAATACTTGACCACACAGCCACATGGTTTCTTCATCATCACTGTGGTGGGCGGAGTGTCGTAGTTTCCATACGGAGAGTTCGCAGCCATGTCGCAACCAGATGCAACCAGACATTCCTTAAGGCTCTTAGGTGTATCGTAATATTCTTCATTCGTCTGCGGCATCATCCTACTCTGTTCTTTGTTGTGATCCTGTAAGGAAAAAAAAAAGCTCGTTGACAAAATGACTTTTCAACTACCTACCATGTTTTAAGACAAAACTGTATCTCCGTTACTTATTTTTTGTGCCAATGTAAACAAAAACAATTTTATGATGTTTCTGAAAGCATGTGAAGTAAAATTAGCTAAGTATTGAACTCATATTCACAGAAAACCCCAAGTATTTTTTTTCCCCGCTCCTGCAATTCTGATTTTGGTATCCCATAGTTCCAAAAATTCTGTGATGGTATGACAAGTCGGACATACTACAATTGATTAAGTTTAGTTACAAAAATTGCACATAAATAAAAAAATCTTCCACATGTATAACGGTGTATTGTACATTTGTTGTGTATTGTTACATTTATTTCCAGGTGTTAACAGTTTCTAAAAACCACTTCTGAAAATTTAAAAATAAAACAATTTTTCAAACCTTAGAATTAATTCATCATTATCATTATTGCACAAGACAGATGTATTCTTTCATCATTTTATAGTATTGTGATTTATTTAATTTTTTCCTTAAAAAAAAAAAAACTTTATTTGAATTGCTTATAATATTTAGTGTGTTTGATAAAATTTAAGACTCAGCTGTAAAAGTGTCTGGGTTGGCAGCAATGAACTCACCCGGCCGAGGACAGCCTTGGGCACGTCGTAGTTCTCGTAGGGGCCGACCCCGAAGCCCGGCTCGGGCAGTGGCTGTGGTGGGGGCGGGCGGTGGCACGCGCACAGGGGCGGCCAGCGGCCGGGCAGGGGCGGCGCCGGGGGCAGCGGCATGGGCGGCTTCTTGGCGCGCTTCTTGGTGGGGGAGTCGTGGGAGAGCGAGGGCGGCTTGGGCGGGCGCGCGGGCGGGCAGCAGCGGCACACCACGGGCAGCGAGGTGGGGTGTGGCCTCGCGCTCTTGGGCGGCACCACGGGCACCACGGGCGGCGCGGGGCGCGGCCGGTCGTACCAGCAGGGCTCGGGCTGCGGCTCCGACTGCCCGCCGCTGCCGTGCGAGGACAGCGACGCGCGGTCGCCGGCGGCCCGGGCCGGGTGGCCGCAGCTCGGCGGCAGGCCCTCCATGGTCCAGGCGGGGCTGAAGGGCGTGTTGGGGGTGTTGGTGTTGGTGGCGGTGGACGAGCGCGACATGGAGGGCGCGCCCAGCTTGCCGATGCAGCTGGCGCAGCGCTCGAGGGAGGCGGGGCCGGGTCGGCGCTCGCAGTCGCCCCAGCCGTGGTCGTGGTGGTAGTGGGCGTCGGCCATGTCGCTCACCGAGGACGTGTCGCCGCAGCCGTAGTTGCTGTCCAGGTCGGTGTGCTGGTGCCCCGACGACTCTGCCGACGACCAGAAGGGCGAGCCGCTGTGCACCCTGCGCACACGGGCACGGCTCCTGGTCACGCGGTGTCAGGGATGTTGCTGTACAGTGCAGTTAGGTGTTTTTCTTTCAAGAAAATGATTTAAAGTCGGTATTACCTATAAGTGGTTCAACATTAAAATATTTCTATATAGCTTTTTTACATAATTTGGTTCCGAAGTATATATTATATACTTCGGAACTGAATCTTTGTTTATGGCTACTTACAAGTCGTCAATCGTCTTCCAAAATATTAAAAATACTCCATACCCCTGGGTGTAGCACCCATAATCCCCCACCACCACCCTTTAAAAAACTATCGTATGGACGCCCTTGCAACGTTCAAAGCATAATTTAATGTCTGTTTTGTTATAGAAATATCCGGGGAATCATAATGGATAGAAGCTTGTTGTTTGATAAATTTATGTATGAATATTTAAGAGAATTCATGCGTAAGAAACTATTATAGGAAAGTAGTTTTCAGCAGAGTTCCTGATGAAAAGAATTCGCTATATGGTCATTGCATTAGATGAGCAATTTTTAATTATTTCAAGTGACCCTAGTTTAATATTAGGGAACCTTAAAATAAAGAAATACATGGTACCACCAAAATTGTGCTTCTGGGTATTTTAACTGATTATTTAATAAAAAAAAATACAAATCAAAATATGAAAATGGGACATATCAACTCAACCATAGATGACATTCTCCAAACTACAAGAAAGCATAAAATTAAAATATGAGAAACAAAACACTTTTTTCTTTTATCAAGGCGACCCAAATTCGAAAATCCCAGTGTGATATTCCAAAAAGAGAAACATGCACTCTTCCGTGGGATGGTGTATCTTCGAGATGTTCGCTGTTTCCTCCACCAAGAGCAGGCCACGTAAGTAGGCAGCTCCAACTCAAAAGTAATAAGCTCCTCCTAATGTTGACTCACATGGGCCGAAGAACTACCGCGCGGGGATTTGATGTAAAAGTCCGGACCGATTACAGTAAAACCATGTTTAATATAAATCACAACACCAAAAGTACATAATGTAGCGAATTCAGATGACTTTAAGCGCAAACAAAATAGGACAGTCCAATCTGGCTGAATCCTGCACTGAAACTGCAGAAAAAGGATTATATTTTCTTATTCGATAGTATGAGCCTAAACCAAGCGCATGCGCGGTCACGTGATCAACCCCCTTGCAAGCGCTCTGCGCATGCGCAGTCACAAGGTTAACCCCCTCCAAGCGCCTGCTTGCCCTGTCCGTAACGGTCACTCAGGCTTCTAGATATAATGTGCCTACTGTAACACTATGTGACGTCTTCAGCGAAGAGTTAAGCGGTTCGAGACTTTGACTGTGCTTTATGGTAAGCCAAAGATCAGCTGTCGGTAAATTTTAGTATTGTGTAGTAAGGGCCCTGGAGGGAACATCTTTCAAGCACTTATGGAAATATGTGACGACTATGCTGCCATCTGTGGCGGATCGATGGAACTAAAGTTCATAGAGAGAACGGGAAACATTATAGTATTAACTTTTCATGAGTTTTATTTTCACTACATTGTAGCGAATTCTAGCGGCAAGTGCGGAAACTACGTGTGATTGGTATTAATAAATGTAGTTGAAAACACAAAATTTTGCATATTTATCACGCTCAGCATTATTTTAAAGAATTCCACGTTTAATTTTTTTGTTAGAGTTTCGCTCGTTTCCAATGTCAGATGTTACACATCACTGGTGAGTATTGAAAAACTACCAGTTACTCAAAGAAGTACCAATGGAACTATTTTAAAACTATCGCTGCAAAAGTAACAAGTGATGTCTTTTTTTTTCTTTTACAAACACTGACAAACACGCAAAGATTTTTATCAACACTTTTGACATAGTAGCAGAAGGATACGTAGATGAGTGGTACTACTTTAAAGTAGGTACTGTGAAATATGAGATGAATTTGTCTTCACGTGTACACAGTATTTTTTTTTGTAAAGGGAACAGAACAATTCTTGACAAATTACAGCTATCTTTAAATTTGTACATTTTTACATGAAAACAACTGCATCATTAACGAATAGTGTTCGCAGTAATACTGGGTTTGGATTCTCACCCGAGCATTTATGCTTTGTGTTGTCCCAGTACCGCCAATGGATATAGTTATTTTTAAACAGTTCCCTGAATAGTTTACCAGTATTCACTGCACACATTAATAAGTGTAATAAAACAAAATAAAGACAATTATTGAATATTCTATTATTTTTTCAGTGTTTTAAAAATATATGCTTGAATGCAAGAACAATTAAAATATAAAATTATGCGCAAAATTTTGTAATAAATACTCTGTATTATCTCGCAAAACGTATTTAATATACGCAAAAATAACCATGGACATGTGTTGAACATAGTTAAAGTATCTTTCATCCAGTATTACAAACCATTTCTTGACAACTGGTTTACAAAGGGCTGGGGCAACTGCAACTACTACTAGAGTCTTTGTCATTTGTGACTGTTATAAACTTGTATAGTATAATTTTAAACTCGTAATCCATTTTTTCTCTGTCTTCAATAGTGTTGATGCAGAATTATTTTTTCTTCTGTTAAGTTCAAACATTTCCATAGGCATTAAGTAATTCATGTGTCACAAGCATAATAAAACAAAATAAAGACAAACTAGTCGACCCGTGTGGAATTTCGCAGTGCGCACCAAATCGTTTTGTGTGGCATTCTATTCTTGAAAAATTTGGGAGAAATGACATTTTGAAGAAGAATAGAAAAAAAGTAAACAGTAATTTCAAAAGTAATTACTTATAAGAAAAGTCTGACATGCCAGAAGTATGGTTAAGTGTTTTTTTTGGTGGAATTTTTTGGTTAGGTTGAAGTATACTGAAACCGTCTCTAACTGCTAAACAATAACAATAATATTGTAACCGAGTTGTTCTCAGTGCAATAGCATGAACAGAAATATGTCTACCAACAGACCATACTGAATTATGAGTTATGTTTGTGATACAAAATATCAACAGTAATTTCAAAAGTACTTATAAGAAAAGTCTGACATGCCTGAATGGTGGAATTTCTTGGTTAAGTTGAAGGATCCTCCAAGATTTCTTTATCCTAAGTTCTGTTTCAATTTAAAAAAGAAATATGTAAACGATGTTTCAAGTGAATATACGATTGGATATAATCGAATCCGATTCTATATCTATATCTATCGAAAAATTGACGCATCCATTAAATAACCTCTTCTTAGATGATTGTAAATCTGAAATTTAAGAGAAGCGGTCAATTTTTAGACAGTGTGTGTCCATTTTTAGTCATTAGGCCAGCACAATAAGCTTTAAAATGAGGTGTAAATCATGGAACTTGATAAAGGAATATGCAAGATCTCGCGGACGGACAGAATAAAACCAGGCTAGAGAAATAATTATAAGATTAGTGAATGTTCTATTATCTTTCCAATGGCTTTTTTCGGCGTATAATGACGTAAGAAAAGGGTAGATCAGACTGGGCAGACTGGGAGTACCTGCACGGGCAGAGCAGGTCCTCGGAGCTGAGGCGGCGCGAGGACTCCAGCATGCTGTCCGTCATGGAGCAGCAGCAGCCCGCCTCCTCGGCGTAGAGGCTGCGCGTGAGGTCTCCGGGCGCCTGGCGCAGGTGCTGCTGCTGTTGCTGCTGCTGCTGCTGCTGCTGCTGCTGCTGCTGCTGCAGCGATTCCGCGCAGCTCAGGTCCGAGATGCGCACCTCCGCGCGCGAGTGCAGCTGCTTGCGCGGGCTGTCCATGGCTGCACGACACCAACAACAACACATCAGCCGCCTTGCGTCTCACCCGCATCTTTTTGCTTCGGGCTCTGGGAAGGAGCGCACGCAGAATGTTTAATCTGTGTGTGTGTTGGGGGGGGGGGGGGGGGGAGGGAATGTTTATATACTAACCCCTCTCACAATCCTGCGTACGCCTTTGGCTCCGGCCAAGTCATTTCAGACAGACATGCCAACATTCAGGATGATTCAGGAAGCTCATTCCTTACATGATTGAGAGCACAGTATGTCATAAATGTGGGTTCTCAATGAAAAATTAGAAAAAAATTACGAATACAATAATAACCAATTCAGTGGTTAATACAATGTCAGACTTAAGCTGGACTCACGATGATACATCAGCCATTCGTCCATCCGTCAACGAGCCGAGCGATTCACAATCATCCGCACGTCCGTCAAATACTTTTTTAATTTTATTTTAATGCTGCCAACAGACCGAAAATCTTAAATGATGGTGAAAATTTATCTTGTATCGATATAGGATTGATGATCATGAAAGTTAAACACTAAATAAATATTTTTTTCGCTCTGATATTTATTAAAATATTTCCAGTTAAAAATATGTTCAAACGTATGTTAATAGCATTTAATAAAATCAACTAAACAAATAACGTTACTTAAAAACCTTACAAGACCGTGAAGGTCGCCGGCTATAGGTATCTTGCTAACATTTTGGAGGTTACCTCATACGTCCGTCCGTCGAAAGTTAAAGCTTGGTGAGGTATTTTTCGGACGGACGGGTGGAATTTTCCGGGCCATCTGATTGGCGGCAGGCCACGTGATTGACGGGCGTACGTACGGACGGACGGACGAGACGGATGATTGAGAGTCCAGCTTTAGTTGTCTACAGTTGAGCATCACAATTGCATACAAACGATGTTAAAACATAATTTGGGGATCAGACAAAAAATCATTGGATAATTAATACCAGATCCTCGCCGGATTGTTTTGTGTTCCGCACTCCCTCCAGATGAGAACACGTCATTTGTCACATTCCGCTCTGAATCGCGATGTTCCTCCGCCCAGTTTCCTACGGGTTGTGCGGTGCTCCCTTGTAAGTGGGACGCAAACGTGGTATACATGAAGACTATCACGGACAGATAATTATGTTTGCAAGGCATGTTGCAGTGGCGTCGCATCGCTGCTTGCTGCTGTGACACACAACCTTTTCTGATTCCCTGATCATTGTGACCAGTGTACTTCCGTCTACCTCCACGCACCTTGTCACACATGTCGCTCACGTGACTGCACATGGTTGTATGCGATTACTGTAGCGGCAAGCTTGGTGGGTGTCTGTGCATTCCTCTGACGAGCAATGTCCTTCATCCGTCCTCATTCACAATAGCCGTATCTCCAACTTGTCGATATTGAACATACGATACACATTATTCTATACGACGTACTTTGGTCAAGATGAGAAATAATCGATAATCGTATCAGCCATTTGAAAGAAACAGAGATTTTTAAAAAAAAAATGCAAAAGCCTGCTGCAAACGACTCTTTCAGTCAAGACTCATAAAACAATACTGTGAGTTTGATTGATATCTCGGCATAAAGACGCTAAATTAGGGATGGATCTTAAAGGTTTGACAGTAATGAGCAATATTATTAGATCATTATAAACTCCAGTAAAACAGAAAGGAGCAGAATTGAAATACTGTGAATTATAAATTTTCAGTTACATGTTGAAGATTCGGGTACATGTTTAATGATACAACCATTACTATATCACATATACAAATTGCTAAATATTTTATAGGAAGTTTAGGTGTAGTTCATTGTTAATTTTTGTAAATGGCATGCAATTAAAATTGTGAAATATTAGTATGGAAAAGTTTTTGCAGTATGTCAAGTGATCTGAGCAGGTGGCGAGGGACACAGAAGAGGAGAAAGAGAGCTAAGAGAGAGAGAGCCATTAACAGGAAAAGAGACAGTAAAGAGGATAGGTTAAGAACTGCACGAGAAGGCTCTAGGCGAAGGGCCCTCCAAGATTACGGCGGAGCCAGACTCGCTGCTCATGAATCATGAGTCACGCCGGAAGCCATGCGCCATCCAAGATTCAGCGCGCACGGCCGCTGAGGACGAAATAAAGGAAACTTTATTTCGAGCACATTAATGTCTGCGACCTTTATTCACGCCCAATAGAAAACTATGCAAATACTTGGTACTGTCAAATTACTTAACTAGGTTACTCAAAAATTCCCTGCTCCCACGGTGAACATTGAACCCACGCTCTTCTTGACTACGAGATGGCTATTTGCTTTGTCATCTTTAGAAACAGAGCTTCAAAGTACTTTCACTATCATTTCTCCACATGTTGAATCCAACCTTGTGAAACTGTTGAATTACCAGACACACAACATTTAAAAATTATTCTAATTAAGCTCTAATATACGTTAACGAAACGGATTCGGTAGCTAACCACTTTGAACTTCTTATTTTTATTGAGATGCGATGTCGAGTACAGTGGCGTAGCCAGGATTTGTGTATGGGGGGTGTTAAGAAGCATGGCACCCCCCTCTGTATTAAAGCGGGGGGTCCGGGGGCCCTCCCCCGGGAAAATTTGGATTTTAAGGTGTCAAATAGTGCTATTTTAGCAGTTTTCGATACTTAAATTTAAATATTGTAATGGTAAAATTTTTATTAATTTTAATATGAAATTTGTTTGAGTGATGAATAAGAAATTAATTAAATATTTGGTGCTAAGGGGGGGGTTTGAACCCCTAAAACCCCCCCCTGGCTACGCCCCTGGTCGAGTAACTTCTTTTCAAAAATTTTCTGTCTGCCGACAATTTATGACCATGGAATCCGAATTAAATTACGTGTGATTTTAGGTCGCGAACTGTTTTTCAAAGTTCAGAAGGTTCTACCTAAGTAAGGATAAAGTTTTGGCATTCATTGTATGTAAATAACTTTATTATGCATTTTTTATCTTGGATTTTTTTTAATTTGGAAATTTATACATTTATATATTTTATTAATTGTTTTCTCGGAGTGCTTTGTATTTATAGTTGCACACACATGGTGTATGGGGTTTGCTCAGGATGCTTCAAAAATCGTATCAACTTGCAAACTTTACTTCTGTTAACATCGACATCCTATGTTCACCCCATCGACTCATCATCATAGACTACTCGTCATAGAATCATCATACTCTCATCATCATAGACTCATCATTCTATACTAATCATCATAGACTCATCATTATATACTCATCAGACTCATCATAGACTCTGAACTGTAGTCGATTTTCACTATAATTTATAGATTCTAACTTAAAAGTAAAAATAAAGGAGGGAATATAGTGATTTATTCCAGTTCGGTTACTCTCTCAAACTGGGGATAAGTTTTACAACTGAATGTAGATCGAGATTAACAGCCTAAAATGTATTAAGATCTCGTGAAAATATTCATTTATTTTTGTAGTATATGCTACAAGTATGTTTCCGCAAAGAGGGGATTAAAAATTTTGGGGGTGCAGAGGAGGGTTTTTGTAAATTTTAGCTAGAATATTTTTTATTTATGTTTTTTGTGTTTTTATGGAAGTTGCGGGTTTATAGTTAAAGATTGTATGCAAATAATTTAATTAAAATTATATGTGTATAAAAACGTTATTGGTTACCTAGGTTATAGGTATTGTGGTTAACCTTGTGTATCTAGTTTTCAAGATGACTAATAATTTGTAATTAAATTCAATTTAAGTTTTAAGTGGTTTTCATGAGCATGGGGAGGGAAATAAAGGCTTACACATGCATTACATGCACGGGCTTCTCTGAATTATCGTCAGAATTCTCCGTATCTTTCTGACTTTTTCATAATTAAATTGAGTTCCAGGCACAAATTTTATTGTGATACATGCTTTTATAGTTGTGTTCTATGCACCTTCTAACGGATGTAGGTCTACCACTTATTTGAACCCCCATGTTTAATAAGTTAATTTAACTTTTTCCAAAGATTTTTTTTGCATAACGCAATCAACGGAACGTATAGTGTGCTAACGTTGTTCATTTAAGGGACCCGTCTAGTCAGGGGTGTATCTGTGTTAGTAAGGTGGGATGATAAGTGCGACGCTCGCTGGTGCTTCTAGCGCGGTATCTCCTAAGGACTGGCGCAGTCTTCTCGCCGTGCTTTGGACAAAAATGAAATTTGAGCGGTAACCACAACTTCAGATGGCAGGGAAATGAAGATAAAGGTGCTTTCAAGAGTCATTACCGGGCATTTTATTTCCAATAATCATTCTGAAAACACGCGTTACAGCGTTTTTCACTCTCCAAAATATACAATTTAAAAACGAAATACGGAAAAAGAACTATACATCCGCCCTTAGCATATTGTTACATGATTTTCGTAAACAGACCCCAGTGGGATACGTTGTGCAGTTTCATAATCGCGTGTGATGTTTCCTGTGAAGCTCTGCAAACCGTATGTGTGCCCGGGTAGGCACCCGAATCTGCATGATCTACACTTCTATTCTGGTCCACGATGGTGACGAATACAACCGGAGTAATTACAATAGCCCGTCGCCTCCTACGTCACGTGACCTGCAGCCAATCAGAGGGCCCGAAAAGTTACATTCGTAGTTCAGTCGCACCAGCTTGGCAAACTCATACTTTCGACATGCGAACGGATGAAATTATAACCTCAAAATGTTTGCAAGGTTTTGCCAGTCAAATCATATAAAGTTAGAATGTTTTTTAAAGTTTCATTAATTGTTTAATTCTTTTTTTAAAATTAAGTTTGAAAACGTTTTAAAAGGGTAATTTTTAAAGCAAAGAAACGCTATATAGTGTCACATAAGTGTATTTAATTACCCACAATAACTCGAGAAATATTTTAATACTTAAAGCTGGACTCACAACGATCCGTCGTCCGCCAGAAAACAGGCCGAGCGATTCACGAAGATCTGAACGTCCCGTCACAATATTTTTCTACTTGGGTGCAGTTTTGACGATCATGTACGATACGAAATTATGAATGATTAAACAAACTTTAAATATTTATTTGAATACAGTTTTTTTCGTGTTACAGTGCATTATTAATAACTTTCATTTGCGTGTCTAAAGACAATTGTTTTTTGTGTCAAATATCAAACTTGAAACGTGTTCATGGGAAAGTTCTAAACACAATACTGAAGCAGCTTAGCTTTGAGGTTATGTTTTCATCCGGCCGTCCGGTGGAAAATCAGGAGTTCGGCAGGCTTGTGACGTACGGACAGATACCTAGCGTGTGGAGCGTGTGGAGCGTGTGGAGCGTGTGGAGCGTGTTGAGTGTAGTTGAGAAGGGAGCAGGTAGGAGGAGGATAGGGGTAAGCTCTCACCGGACGTCTTGCGGACGACGGGCTTGCGGCGCGCGGCCAGCCTGCCCTGCGCCGCCAGCTGGAAGGTGTGCGTGATCTCCTCGCCCTGGTCCGTCACGCACACGTGCAGACCCTCGCCGCGGCCGCAGCGCGAGCCGCCCTCGAAGCAGAACCGACCTTCCACCACGCCGTAGCGCCTGCAACACAGCAGCCCCCATCAGCCCGTCCGTAGGGGCCGGCATTTTCCGCGGAAAAAGATCTGAAATCCTATTAGAATGCAACAATGTATACCCGCACCTGTGGTTTCTTCCTTGTGATTGGCGTCCGTCTGCGAGAGAAATCGTTGCCTTATTCGACTGAGCCATTCAGGACGCGTTTGCTTTCGCATTTAATTACTGTGATTGGTGTAGTTATAATCGATATGTATGTGGCAGAAACTCACCCAATGACGAAACACAAAACGATGCTACAGTGTTTTAACTTACAGCTAGTCTCGAAATCTTTTCGCGATATCTGCATGCCCCTACCCATCCCCCTTCAACCAACAGTCGCTCACCCCCAGCTTACAACCAGGTGGCCCGCGGCTCCTAAAGTGAAACTTCTTTGCTGAGGGAGCTACAATTTTCTAGCGTTACGAAAATTTCCGATCGCAGTCGGGGAATAGTTATGTACGTGGTGGGGGAACCGGTAGAGGAGGAGAGTGCGTCAGCGGCGACGCCATTCCAACGTATGCACCAGCGGTCGAATGGGAAGTCAGCAAGGGAGAAGTACAAATAAGAAGTTATTCTACCAAATATATATTGTTGACACAATAACCGTCGCAATATTTTCACAAATCACTTCCAAGCTGATACATAAAATATAGTATTGGAAAATCTCGGTCGAGTTAGTTAATGGACAATATCCGAACAAAGGAGTAGAAATGGCAAAGGTTTTTGGAAAAACAGATCACTGCAACTCCCATAGTATCGAAAATATCACATATTTTTGAAAGTATTTTAGCTCCTAGGAATAATACCAACATCGTTTGTCTGGATAAGTTTTCGATACGACCAACCATAACTACAAGGGGTTGAAAAAACTAGGGTCGGAGGAAAAAAAAATCATAACTCCCTTCATTGGCACAAGATCGAATTCGTGCAAATGCTGTATTAATATTATAATTTTATCCAAAACTTCTAAAACAAATTTGGCAAGACAAACCATTGCTGCAAGGAATTTTATTTTAAAAAGGGCGGAAATTAAAAAAAAAATCATAAAATCGGTACCTTTAACGCTATTAAATCCATTCCTTTTTATTATAAAACCAAAAAATATTATCTACAACTTTCGTTAGATTTTTTTTATATGACCAACCATTACTGCAAGGGGCGGAAAATATCAGGGGTTGAAATACAAAAACATTCTTAACTCCCTTAATATGTACACTATTAAACCCGTTCGAGTTATTTGTAAACGGTACAAATATTATCCGAAAGCTTGCAAGCTAAAACTAATCCTCTTACAGTTAACAACTCTGCACTTATACATACCTTACCCGGGATTCGAACCCAGAATCTACGGACCCAAGTTGACACTTCAACCCCGGAGGTCAACTAATTGGGTAATTAAAATTAAGAAGAAAGGTCATAAGTGCAAATTTGGTTAATTTTTTTATCTATCTTAAGTTTAAGCACCTTGCTCTATTTTCTATGAAAATCCTTCGTGCCAACACTTCCAGAAGTAGCATATAGAACTTATCAGGGATAAAAGAGCATGGTACATATTTCTTGCATAAATTATGAAAAAAAATATTTCACCAACTTGCACTTACAACCTTTGATGGTTAAAGTATCTAACTAATCATCTGAAACACTAAGAAAAAATGTTGAACATTTTATTGAACATTTATTGTTTTGCTTTGACCTGGATAAGGCTTGCGTGAAAGGGCTCTACAACGTACATTGCCGTCTCGGTGCTCATAAACATGAGTGATGCAGGTATGTTGGGATCGAACCCACGACCCTCGCCACATGAGCGTCGCTACTTAGCGATCAAGGCCACTGGAAACTTAACTTACGACTTACGACAGAACAAAACATATGGTACTTGCTTATTTAGATGAAGCCTTTAGTTAAATATATTTCACAACAAAAAATAGTAGAATTTACAATTCGTCTTATGTAGCGTTAAAATAAATAATTTTGCAACCAGCGAGCTAGAGGAGTGGAGAGGAGCCACGAAAACTCACCTGCTCAAAGAAAACGTCCGCTATGTTTCCCAGTGCGAAAACATTCCGAGTTTTATCCCTCCGGAAATTGAATCTGGATTGTCTTTGAGCGACGTGAGTGATACGACCACTCAGGTCCGCAGTATGGGGCCACTTGCATATTACAGTTTTTTTTACGTATTTATTTTTAGATTAATTTTAAGGTTAAGTATACAAAAACTAGGCGGCCCCCCCCCCAGGATACGAATAATATTGCCACTGTTTTTTTTCTGAACTAAAAACAATAACTGCAAATAATTTATTAGCATCTGTAACAATTTGATCCTTTTTTTTATTTACAAGTTTACAAAAGAAATATCTGATGTCGATCTGTAGAAATTAAATTAAAAAAAAAAAACACTGGTAAAATATTTCACATGCCTTGATGAGCAATTTCCGAAAAAGTGTGATGGTATTCGGGCTTTGATAATGATAATGCTTAATTGATGATAGTAATCCTTTGCCATGTGTCGAAGTGATTGTTAAGATCCTTGAAGCAATTAATAAACTGCTGAGGAGCAATCTGATTTGAGAGTCGGTTTGTGAAGACCTTGGAATGACTCGGATCACCGCGGGCTCTAGAGACTTGCGTCGCTCCCTCCCTCCCTCCCTCCCTCCCTCCCGGGGGGCAGAGATGAAGGAGTACACGTCGTTTTGCCTAAAGTCATTTAGCCTAAAATGTTCTTTAGGCAAAATGACTTTAGGCCAAACAACTTTAGGCAAATAGACTTTTAGGCAAATAGACTTTTAGGCAAAACGACTTTAGGCAAAACGACTTTAGGCGAAACGACTTTAGGCAAAACGACTAGGCGAAACGACTTTAGGCAAATAGACTTTAGGCAAATAGACTTTAGGCAAAAGGAATTTGAGGCGAAAGGAAGGTGGGGAAACACGATTGCGCCCCCAGACGCACCTGAGCTGGCCGATCTCCCAGAAGCCGACGAGTCGGGGCGGCACGCCCACCGTGACGCAGAAGCGCTGGTCGCGCACGTGCAGCCTGGCCGGGCCAGAGGCCAGCTTCGCCCTGGGCGGCGCCGACGACACCTGGATCAGGAACTGCTGGTCTGCAACCACATTACAACACACACATTCCCTTCAACGTTAATTACAGGCGTTATCAGTTCAGAATTTATGGAATGCTGGTTTAAAAGGAGTGATGTTTAGGAGTTTAATTGAAAAAAAAAAAACAATTATACTTTGGAAAAATATTTTAAAATGTTGAATTATCTCGGTAGCAACGAAGTAAGCTCGGATACCATGTGCACAAAGCTTCCATGGATCCTGACGGCTTGATCCTGTGGCATATGATGGTCTCTGTTTTAATTCAGTACGTCGGAAGATCCTGTACTTAAAATATTGTCATATAATAATGAATTATGATAGAAAGTTGAATATAAAATATGTTTTAAATCTAAAATCATAATTCTTTCTTATTTGGCAATTTATTTCATGTGCAAGATTTTCCGACGTGCTGAACTAAAACAGCGAGCATTTTTTTTTTTTTTAATTTTTGTCGCCAGATACATTTATCAATCTATATTTGATACTGCTATAAACATATTTATTTTGTGTGTGTGTGAAAATTGCGCGTGTATTACTTACTATATTATTTTTTTTCATTAACTGATAATATAATCATTTTTGAAATATTTATCCATAAATAATCTGTAACTAGTAGCAGAAGTACTAAAATCCGACATGGCAGGTGAGTCCGAACCTTAATGATGTTTCACTTATTCAAAAATAAAAACTTAACTATGCTGAATTTTACTGGAATTTACCCAGGTAACATTTAATAGCGCAAGCACCTACCATAAGCCGTAAAAGATTCGGAAAGTTTAACTAAACAAAGTTTGCACAGTGCACGCTAAATTGCGCAGGAAAAAAAAATCTATTCAATATACAAAATGAGAATTGAGACGAAAATAAAATCAACGTTACTTTCACTGTGTTACCAGCACGAAACACTTTTTCTGTACCGGAAAGCATGCCGCCTACCTTCCCCCAGGTTGTTGGAGATCTTCACTTGCCACTGGATCAGCCTCTCCCTGCTGTCGAACGCCAGGATGACCGTCACGTCTTGGCAGATTATGGCAATGGTGTTGGACTCCTTGTCCAGCGTGAACCCTGCGACAGTTACTCTGTCGAGTAAGGAACATACGCAGACAATCTACTTGTCTAAACAGCGAACTATTAGACCTCCCTTTTGCGTTCAAAGGTATATGCCTATTATCTTATATCACATTATAAAACTAGTTGATGCACCCGTGCTTCGCTATGGCAGTCGTCAGGCAGAAAGAACTTTCTCGCACTGCTCACCACTAGGGCAAAGATTGTGTGGTGAATTGCGATAAAATCGAAATAACACCGAAAAGCATATAACACAGAATTGCAAGTTAATACACCATGAAGCACTTTAATGACTAATTTAACTGAACAATAAAAAAAAACAATTTTTTATAGTATATCAAATTCGAGCAATGTAACATGTTTAGCATAAATGTTGTACCAATTTGATGTACTAAATAGCTTGATTTTTTTAAACTTGTTCTGATCTTTTAACTGTCATTATTAACTTACTCATTTTTACATTAAGGCATTGGTACATTTTTTTCCAAATACACAATTACTTGCAGATTTAGTTTTATTGTTCAGAATAGTTACATATGCTTATTTCAAATTATTATATCGTAAAAGAGCATCATGTGTCAGTTGCAATAAAACGGGTTTGGTGTATTAAGTATTAGAAACATTAGTGTGTCATATTTGTGTGATAATATGAAATAGTTATGAATAACCAGAGTTCATAAAAACTAAAAACAATGACAGCTAAATTTCATGTTTTAAAAAAGAAATCAGCCTAAAAATCAAACCCTAAAATATTGTCCGCGACAACCGTGTGTTGCGTTCGAGGTGATCTGACAACAGCACTATTGAGAAAAACACGCGGTTTGATAGCCGTCGACAAATAACAAATAAAAATAAACGATTAGGCATAGTATATATGATACTTGCCATTACACACGAACCAATAACACGACAGCTATAAGTTTAAAATTCAACATTAATTCGGAAAAATCACTGCGCGTTAACAGATTAAAAAAATATTTAGTAAATAAAATTAATAAAAATATATTAGTAATATCCAGTCCAACCATTAATCGAAAACAAAAGACCGGCCTGCATTTCAGAGTTAATGGCGTGCCCGCGAATTTCGTAGCACTGGCGTCATAGATGTGTCAAACGCGATAAAATAGAATTTTTTTTATTCGATTCACGATATTTTGATTCCGGCATATTTTTTAACAGTACGAATAGTCAAAGTTACCCGATAAATAATAATTTTTTTCCCATAAACCATGCAATTCCCCCCCCCCCCCAAAAAAAAATTATAGCATATATATTTTATTCTGAATAGTTGTCAACAGCAGAGTTATTCATGATTGCGTAACAAAAGTTTGAAGAAACACTAACTAAAAAAGTTGGTGCAGGATAAGGATATTTTTTAATGCCTATAACACAAAAACTACGTATTTTTTAAATTTTTTATTCGGAATCGTAATTAATTGACACATCAACATTTTCTCGGCTTGATTGTGTTCTGTGAGACCCTATATGTAACTATATTTTCACTAAGTGTTCTGAATTAAGAGGTAAAAAGTCCCGCAAGTGTTTATCTTAATGATTATATTGCGTGAACTTTTACAGCTCTAAAATAACGTTTCAGTACATATTTGTAGAGAAAATTTGTGACCCAAAATCAAATGCAGGAGAGGTATTGGAATACATATGTATAATCATATATCCCTTTATTTATAGTACTAACAAAGAAATTAAATAATGACCTCGGCTTGTGAGACCGAGTCTTAAGGTGGCGTTTCACACGTTATGTTGATTTATTTTCATTTTGTCGTCATTGCTATCAGTTCAGAACTATTTCTGTGAATTTAACACTATATACCTCTCTGCAGTTGTTGCTTTCCCACAAATATTTTCAAGAGATATTTTACTGAGCGCGATATAACTTCTGTAAAACGTCGTGCAAGTAATAATTACGAACACTTGCTTGAGTTTTTACACCTATTAGCATTCATTAATATCTGTTGTAGGAATTATATGAGTGACAGAACGACAAAAGCCAGAGAGGTGTGGTGTAAAATTTGCAAAAATAGCCCTTAAATGTCAAAAGTGATGAGAAAATGAAAAGAAAAAAGTGAGCGAGTCTTTCAGTACTCGTCAGTGATAAGCAAATATCTAACCTCACTAACGAGCAAATTCATGTGTTCTCATGTTGCAGAAACACTTATAATACGAAACTTGGACACGAAATTTAAGACATAATTCTTTAAAATAATGCCGAGCGTGATAAATATACACGTAAACTGTGTTTCCAACTACATTTCTGGACGCGAATCGCACGTACATTCCACAGCACCCGCATCTAGAATTCGCTGCCGGAGCAGCTACGTCGACTATCGAATCATTCGATTTGCAGAGTGAAATTTTAAACTATATCATGAAACGGCTCCGATTGAAGAGAAAAAGACTTGAAAAAAAAATACTAAAACCCCCGGCTTTGAACCTGATTTTCGACAAAGAATTTTATTAAAATACTGCCAGAATTTTTTAAAATTCACTAAACAGTTAATTGTTTAAAGTTTGTGAATTTTGGTTCACGCCATCCAACACACAGACCGTAGCACCGTGGTTACTCATTTCCGTTCCATGCGACTTCCGTCGCATCCAGGAAATGACTCCCACCAAAAGCCGTACACCGAGAGCTATAAAGACTATCAAGGCGGCTGTACACTCGCGGCATAAGTCTCGCCGAGACGTCTCCGCCTCTCGCACACCCAGCGATCCTGCGCCAGGTTTCAGAGAATTCTTCACTCTCATTAAATGTCCTCGATAAGTCGCCACGAGTGATTCTTTTTTTCTTCTTTTTTTTTTCAAATCAGGAACAAAAATTCCGGCTTGCTCACTGATGCGAACCCATGCCTCATATAATTTATTTTCATCCTTATGGAATCTGTGGCTAGGATCCCATAATACGGGCTCCGCTTGATAAGATTTCAAGGAAATTAAATTCTGCCTCATTTGACCGCGACATTATCACAGGGGTATAACAGAGCACTAAGCAGAGACGGGAGCACGAATAGGAATTGAGAGAGTGCTGGGGAGCTCTCGGTCGGGGGAGGCGAGACAGGACGAGACAGGTCGAGACAGGACGAGACAGGACGAGACAGGACGAGACAGGTCGAGACAGGTCGAGACAGGTCGAGACAGGTCGAGACAGGACGAGACAGCTCGAGACAGGTCGAGACAGGTCGAGACAGGTCGAGACAGGTCGAGACAGGACGAGACAGGTCGAGACAGGTCGAGACAGGACGAGACAGGTCGAGACAGGTCGAGACAGGTCGAGACAGGTCGAGACAGGTCGAGACAGGTCGAGACAGGTCGAGACAGGACGAGACAGGTCGAGACAGGTCGAGACAGGTCGAGACAGGACGATACAGGTCGATACAGGTCGAGACAGGTCGAGACAGGTCGAGACAGGTCGAGACAGGACGAGACAGGTCGAGACAGGTCGAGACAGGACGAGACAGGTCGAGACAGGTCGAGACAGGTCGAGACAGGACGAGACAGGTCGAGACAGGTCGAGACAGGTCGAGACAGGTCGAGACAGGTCGAGACAGGACGAGACAGGTCGAGACAGGTCGAGACAGGACGCGACAGGTCGAGACAGGTCGAGACAGGTCGAGACAGGTCGAGAGCGTACAGCCGCCTTCAAAGGTTGCGTGCGAGATGCAGCGACCCCGGCGGAGGGCGACTCACCCGACTCCACGCCCAGGAAGTGCTGCAGCGAGAGGGACGCCTTGGTCTGGCCCTGCTTGTAGCGGTCCTTGCTGTCCCGGTACAGCTGCAGGTGCAGGCAGTCTGCAACAGTCACCGCGCGAGCATTGTCAGCGTCTCTCCGGCACCGTCATTCCTCGTAGAATATCAAACTGGCATTTTAAATTTTATCTATCATTTTACAAAACAAAAGACGAGGAACAATGCGTTTAGTCTTGGGAGTACTTATGGAGTGTGTGGAACAAACACCAGTTCGGTCAACGTAGATACGGTTTATATTTTTTAAGAAGTCCGAGCAATCGTGATAACGTGAAGTTATTACTGTAAAATCATTTTCTGGAAGTGGTTCGTGTCAATATTTTGAAACGCCATTAACTTCTTTGCAGTGCACAGGTAAGATAAAGAGCTAGGAGTTAATAACAGTTGCCGAACGTTGCTTGTGAGCAACGCCACGTGGTTGTCCGGTGTCCGTGAACAGACGTCACGTGTTTTTTTGTAAGAGGCAGTTGGGGAAATGGGTACCGCTGGTGCTACTTTTGAGAATCGTCGAATTCGGAACAAATAACGAGATACAGACATACCATAACCACAAAAGCAACAGATTCTTGGCTGCGACGAATGTTTTGAACGACAAGCAAATAATCAGTAACTGCAAAGTTACACAACAGCAATCAAAAATTTATTTTGAAAAAATACGTGGGAAGTAAAAGCACTGTAATTAAAATCGTGTGACAGCCTTTAAGATGGTGAAATATATAGCTATAAACTATTTTTTGTGTTATAATCGATAGTTGGATTGTAACCACGAATTGATGTAAAACCTTACAAAAAGGGAAAAAAATGTATTAGGAATAATCAAATGTTTCTTCAATGTTTTTGATATTTTAATCTTGTATTAATCAAATTTTAACTAAAAAAATTGGTTGTCTGTAAAGTCGGTTTACGGACGATAGTTTAACGTGACAACGTCATAACAAAATATTGATGAAATGATTGATCCAGAAGAAAATGAAATATCATATTCGGCCTGAGACTGAGCCGTAATAGGTTTTTGCAACCAAACCGGTTGGGCATTAAAAATATTATATTCTTTGAGGAAGAATTTTTTTTTTAATTTTTCTATCTTTTGTATGATAAAATCTACCTTTGCATACTTTTATGAATAACATTGAATCATTTTTATTGAATTATCACTATGTTGTATGGATACAAAGGAGTGAAATGAAATGTACAGTTTAATTAATAAATTTACTTTTATTTGCATTCATTCATTAATTCAAATATATTTATTACTTTTGAAATGTTGCGTGTGCCGTATTTAATTTTTCAAGTGCAAAAAAAAATTTCCGCAGCTGAAGGGATTCGAACCGACAACCCTTGGATTGGAAGTTAGCGGTGCTGACCGCCAGACCACGAAGTCATGTTTGAAATATTCTTGTTTCAGATGCTATATACATATTTATAAAATTTTGCTCACGGTATGGGAATAATATTATTTCGTTTTTATAACACGATTTTATAACAAATACGCATCCCAAATACACCAAACTTATTTATAACGTGTGACAATATTTTTTAAAACATTGTGCAAAAGATCCCGGGTGCAATTTGAATTATTATGTGTAACTGTACACCACAATTTTGGTTCAAAACGTATTTGAATATTCAACATTACTTTTAAATAACCGTACCGATTGTGCTGAAAATCGGTGGACAATCGTTCAATTACATAATATTAATAATTCAAACGACGAAAATATGATTGAAAAGTCAAATCGATGGTTGTTCCAATCGAGTGGAAGAGAGATGCCACGCATGCGTAAAATGAGCAAACAGGACACATCCTTAGTGGGACATCCGTAGTGGGGCACTTTTTCGTGCGTGCAGCCGGAGTTCATCGATTTATTAGACGTTGTCACGTCAAAAATTCTGCATTTGTTTTTTATAGAATTGGACATTATTTTTACATTGGATAAGAGTTTAGCCGCCAAGAAAGCCATGAGTGATTCTGATAAATTAAATATTCTGTTGATCATTCAAGTAGGTAACAAAGTTCACTGCTAGGTTAGTGTAGTCAGTTCCAATTCAGTCACTGAAATATTAGCAAGTTTACGTAGCAGAAAACATGTTAAATTTAGAAAATATTGTGTAGGAGAAAAGCATAGTTCCCGGCATTTCTTGCGTCCAGAAAAAAAATGGAAACATGCTTATCTCACCAAAATAAGGATCACGGACTCACTGAGTAAAAAAAAAAATTTTTTTTTTCATGAAACGCACTTATTGTTCATGTGTTGCGTATGTTATTAATTCGCTGTCAGTCCAAAATAATTGTTTTTCTGTGTTTTGTAAGTGTGAACACAAATATTCCACGTCAAAATTGTAAGAAAAGCATGAAATAGGCGCGAAGGAGCAGTGAGCGTTCATTGTTTCATGTGTCACGCTGTTCCCCTCTAAAGCAATGCTTCTATCATGCGCCCTTCCCAATCCTTTATTTTCATTTTTCACATGAACGCTGGACTATGGAAAACGTCACAACTGGGAGCTTCCTTTCAACTGTTCAGACACTTGGTGCGTGTGTGTCGTGAGGCTGAGAGAGAGATAGAGAGAGAGATAGATAGATAGATAGATAGAGAGATATGCCCCTAAAATGTTGGCTGAAAATGCTGGATTTTCCATGAATAATAAATGTCGCCCAGAACGTTTCTGACATCACGAAACCTCTGATATTCATGACTCTTCTTCTTATGTACAGTTTTGTTTTGTTTGCGTTTTGCGTTGCACGGTGACAAGACTTTCAAAATGGCAGCGGGTTCCGAACCACACGGAGCTCAATTTGGATCATGCCCGGGCGTTGGGATCGAAAAAAAGGACTTACGCCACACGAACCGCCGAGGACTCACTTATGTACATCAGTTTGTGTAAGCAGCATGATACTTGCACAACGATAAGCCTGTAAGAAGTTTCAACATTGGTCTCTATGAGCCTAAAATAAATTTTGCAAGTTTCTTTTGAGTTGATGAACTCTTGAAAACTTTCTTTCGTCTTAATAGTTCTTCAAAATTCCTATGTGGTTGTATTAGTTTTTCCTAGTTAACAAAAAATTATTTGTTAAAATAATGTATTAAAAAGTCTATAATCCACAATTTTCATAAAAAAACACATTTTAACTAAACAGTTTTTTTTTTTACAAACTGATCTTTATTACTACCCGCCAAGAACTTTGGTCTTGTTGACAAGGTCTCTTGGGACGGATGCATTACAATTAAACACAATTCCGGGAAACAGTTGAAAAATAATTCGGCCAAGACAAACGGTAAGAAACTATCCCAAAATTAGCTCGAAGTGATACCGGAATATCGTGGGAAAAGTGAAAAAAGATTGGCAGAATCAAGATGACGAAAGTTTCCTAATATATGGTCTGAGTATGTATTAGGAAATTAATTCAACGAAATTATCTGAAAAATCCAGAAGCAGCTATACACAACATTGGTAACCTGAACTTCAGGTGGTGAGACTATTTACTTAGAATGTATATCTTTTTGACTTTTGCAAGGAAGATCCTTGGAAACTTAGTTGCCAACGATAACACTTTTAGAACTTCAAGGCAGAGCTTTGTATGATTATAAATTTCTACCCCTCTGGTCGGATATTGTACATTAACGAACTCAACCAAGATTACCCACTACTAGATTTTATGTATCAGTTTGGAAGTAATTTGTAAAACATTTACGGCAGTTATCGTATCCACAAAATTGTTTTATATATAGATTGAGTTGACGATGGTTTTGGGGTCTATGGACTATGAATCGAAAAACTATAACATTTTTCGGAAATCGCACCATGGTAACGGCTACAATAGGTAGTATTTCTTTGAAATCTACCTTTAAAAAAAAAAACACGCAAGCGAATTTTTCAGTACTCGCCAGAGATGTGTAACATCTAACCTCGATAACGAGCAGATTAATGTGTTCTCATGTTGCAAATACACTTACGATAAGAAACTCGGACACGAAATTTAACGTAGAGTTATTAAAAAAAATGTCAAGTGTGATAAATATATTCACATATTGTTTTTTCAAATACACTTCTGGAAGCGAATCAGACGCAGTTTCCACTCCCACCGCTAGAATTCACTGCCGCAGCAGCTACGTCGACTATAGAATCATTCGATTTGCAGAGCGAAATTTTAAACTATATAATGAAACGGGACCGATAAAAGCAATAAGACTGGAAGAAATACTATACCCCGACATTGGACCTCATTATCGACAAGGAATCTATACTAATATTATAAAGCTGAAGAGTTTGTTTGTTTGTTTGAACGCGCTAATCTCAGGAACCACTGGTCCGATTTGAAAAAATCTTTCAGTGTTGGATAGTAAATTTATCGAGAAAGGCTATAGGCTATATTATATTATCAATAACATTAGGGATCCTTACTAAAAGTCCAATTTAGAATCAAATGCGTTGGAGGGGGTTAGATACAACATGCAGTACACATACGAAGTGTGTGTGGACAATGCCGCAGGCGCTAGAAGTTTATTTCCTATTGCCTATTAACATTTTTGCCACGCACTAGATGTCTTATCATTCTTAATTTTCCCATACAAGTAAAAAACACCCGTGTGATATTAACAACGAAGCAATCAGTACCATCATAAGAGTTCAATTAGTATTTAAATACTTTTTATCACTTTAAATCGCAAACATAAACTATTGTTTTTTTCCCCTCTCTCTGTGTTAAATTTGTTTTTTTCTTTTACTAGAATTATTTTTATTATTTTTAATTAATTTTCATTTTTCGGACCATAATAATTTTCCTCTCCCGTTACAATTCTGATAAGGACTTTGCGTGTGTGTGTGTGTGTGTGTGTATATATATATACATATATATAAGCGAAATACCACTCACTGACTCACTCATCACGAGATCTCTAAAACTATACACCCGATTGACTTGAAATGTAGTATAGTTACTCATTTTGTGATGTAGACGCTCACTAAGAACGGATTCTGCGGAAATCCGATCCCAAGGGGAGTTTCGGGGGCGTAATATATCAAAATTTCCAGTTTTTGGTAGGAAATCACCATGGCAACGGCTGTTGCTTTGTTGATGCTTAATTCGTCTCTATGGCAACGACTATTTCATTGTTAGTGCAGTCCTCATCACCGTTGAAATTTTGCGGGTACTTTAAATATCAAAAATTGCCCTTTTTTTCAAGTATAACTTATATATTTTACAGACTTGAAACTTCACAGTAAAAAATTAGATCCCATGGGTGGTTAAAACCAGGCAACAGTGGGTACTTTGTCTGCATGAGAACAGGATTTTGCATTGTTCATGCCTTCTGCGTCTCCATGGCAACGGGCACGCGCGGCAGTGGCGTACCCACAAGGAGGGGCATGTATAATGAGCGGCGCAAGAGTGATCTGCCTGTAGACTGCCGTAGCGAAGTACGGATACATCAGTTGTACGTTGCGTGCACGAGTCGGGAAACCATCGGTGCTATTCATTTTCTCTCCGGTACATTATACAGCATTGTAATAAATTTTCACTGAATTTTTTTTTATTTACCATTACTGTAAATGGGAGATGTGGTTTATTTTTTTCCCATTAGTATAGCCGTGCGAAGCCGGGTCGGGCAGCTAGTTTTATTAATATACTGCCTATCTTGTTAAAATGCATAAAACAGTTAATACTATAAAGTTCCTCTTTGGCTTTTTGAACTTTGGTTCGCGCCATCCGCCACAGATGGCACCACCGTGGTTACACAATTACCGTTCCATACGTATTCCGTTCCATTCACGAAAATACTCCTACCAAATGCCGTACACCGAGAGCTAAATTGTTTTCTCAGAAAAAAAAAGTTTTGGTACCTAGGAGGGAAATGTGGGCAGAGTGTCGTTCTCAATTTGACGTCAATATTATTAACATGGCAAAGTTTGCAAACACTCACTCCCTAAATAATTACTCTCATGGTGCCAACTATGCACTCTTTCAGATCAACGACAGCTGCGGAAGAATAGGCCGCGACTGGAGAGTACTGAATTCCGAGTCCGAATCTTTCAGCTGGACTCGGCAGTCATCGCTTATGTCAGAGACATTCCAGATTTACTTCGGTGGTGCATGCATGCAACATTCCTACTGCATAGCATGTTTCCGGGACAGGGGTTTAAATTTGACAGAGGGGAGTATTTTCGTAGATTTATGTTTATATTTACGTTATTATTATTATTTTACTTGTTTAGGCGACTACTCGCTGTGTTTCAAGTTGTAAGATTTCAGTTAAAAGTCCGTGTGCAAACAATGCAAATAAAATCGAGTGTATGTGTATAAAGAAACACGGAACTTTTACTTTTTTTCTCTCGGTTGTGGATATCGCTGTGGTTCGCTGTGGTTCACAAGATGAATAATTTGGTAATTAATTTCAGTTAAAGTGCTACGTAGCTGGTGTGAGAAAAGGGGGGAGGGCGACTTCGTGGTTACTCACAGGAGACCGGCGGGGCCGCCGAGAGAGAGAGAGAGAGAGAGAGAGAGAGAGAGAGAGAGAGAGAGAAAGAGAGAGGGAGAGAGAGAGAGAGAGGGAGAGAGGGACAGGAGCCCGCGGTTCATCACGGCCGCCGCGTGCAAACATTTGCCCGCCAGCGCCGGGGCGAGGCGACCCTTGTTCCCAGCCACTCGCCTAATTGACAGCGATGCGACCAAGTGTACGCTGTGGCCGGTGCCCGTGCCTGCCGCAATTGTACACGTCACAGTTATGCAACTTGTTTATGATTATTTTTCCCCCTTCTTTATCCTTCACCACATTACATTTAAATTGTAGGATCATACTCAACTTTGACAGAACATTTTTCATTCCCGTGTCATAACTGTAATTCAAATCGAAAACTAATCAACAGTCATGTTATATATCAACGGTATTGACTGATATGTTAGCCTACGCCCATACAATTTTCCGTGTTCTATAAGACATAATTTAAACATAAACTTTATCGATATCAATATTTAGTTTTTTAATAATATTTATTTTGTACTAATTTAATTTGTAACTTCTAAACCTGTAACTTAAGGGTTAAACTCGATGAAATATTTGTAAATAAAAAAATAATTAATATGTATTATGAATTTTTACAACGACAAAACTAGAAATTTAATTATTTCAAACGACGTATACCTTAGACTGCTACCCTTAAGTAACTAACTACCTTTGGCTTAATACGTTTTCCAAACTTACCATTACTTTCCTTCATGCCACGGTGTACGGAATCTCAACTGTATCTACTAAGGGCTCGGTATCAGATCCCGAGTTAGTTATTTCAATTTCCATTCGTTAATTTTGTTTTAGGAATTTCACTGTGAAATTTGTTCCAGTAGCTCTATTGCGCTTGCACTGTCGGTACTAGATATTTACTAGAAGTTATTTTTAAGTTATAAAACCTCACGTACGTGAATCTGAAAGTTTTTAGGTGATACTTAGCACACACGCGTTGAGACAGCGTGAGGGCGAACGCAAAGAGCGCTGCAGGAACAGTACTGACGGGAGCTACTGCGCGCCAAGCACAGGCGCACACGGACGAGGCCATTTCGACTTGCGCCGCCCCACCGAACCACACCGACCCTATTTAAACTATTGCATTAATAGTACAATTTATTATAACAAAAAAACTACATAAATATGACTAGGAAATAAATTGAAATATAACAAACATCACTAATAATACAAATATCCGCCTGAGTTGAAGGGTGAAGGGCGAGCGAGAGTCGAGGGCGATAAGCTCGACTTTCACGCGAGTTCCCAACGCGCCCTCGTCCTTGCGGTCGCGGGTGGAACGAAGGCGACGGGAGCTCTCCACGCGGCGACCCCAGTAGGTCCACGCCACGCCACTGTAAGTCGCGGAGATAAGAGCGCACGCCATGTTTGTGCGACGGCGCTGATAAGTTCGCCCCCCCCCCCTTCCTCGCGGAGCAATTACTAATGTCGAGAATAATTGCGAAAACAGCAGCAATTACTCGAGGCGGATGAAGGTTACCCGCACGGGCGCGCGGCACTGCGTGACCGAGCCGTCAGCAATCACGCCGCGCACGCATCAAGGCAACGGCAGTAAATCTGACCCGTGATATGTCGGCGCTAACCATGTTTGCGCTGGGGGATGTGGTGGTTTCGGGGCAGCACACAGTCGTTCCACCGACAAGCTGTAGGTCGAAAATTCGTTTCACCGAGAGTCATTCAACCTACAAGCAATAGACAAGTCATTCAACCTACAAGCAATAGACAAGTCATTCAACCTACAAGCAATAGACAGTCATTCAACCTACAAGCAATAGACAGTCATTTAACCGAAAAGTCATTTAACCGAAAAGTTATTTGATCGACATTCGTTTAACCAACAGTCGTTTGACCGTAAACCCGAACATTTATCTCGCTGGGAAAATGTCTTAACTCTAACGACATGCACTAGACCAAAAAAACATCTTACGGGAAGTAATTCTGCCAAAAAGTCATTTTACCGGAGTCTATTTATGTTTGAACGTGTTTGTCTGTGCTGTCGTAGTCGTGTTATCCATAATACATGTTTAGGTACATCTCTGGATTCATCTGTTTGACATCAGCTGATTTAGGTTTGTTCTCTGCGTGTTTATGTTTTCATTTTTATTTCTTGATTTGCGTTCTTGAAAATTTTCCATGAAAAACAGTGGAAAACTGCAATGTCGTATGTCCAAGAATTCTTTTATCACACTAATATTTTTCTTACAACAATTTCAGCCATGCTTCGCTACGACATTCTACAGACAGAACAAACTCGCACTGCGCAGTCAGTATACACGGGTACCTCACTGCAGCTCCTCACAAAAAAAAAAAAAAACAAGTATGATTTCGAAAATAAAATGGAATCATTAGACCTAAGATAACCTGAAGAAAAATTGGATTCAACCCGTTTTCTAAGGGCCTTAAGTTCGCATTTATTTGACAACTAACACCCAGATGCAATACCCGGCGTTGCCCGGGCAAGGATATAGCATGATCTTAGATTTTTACTGTGGATGGCCGATAGTTTGTTGATAATCAAACAGAGCCAATTTCAGCGGAAATTGTAATCTTTTAATAATTAAGGGGAATGGAAAGGTAAAATATCTTGGGAATGGTGGAATCGAATATCAAGGATAAAATATGAACTACTCATCATATTTCTTTGCGGTTTGTTTTGCCAACTAGATAATTTAATTACAGAGGGTTGTGTGTACAGAAGTGGCCACAATAATGCATAGTTTTTTAGAAAAAAATTAAATAACTTTATGCAGAAATAAGGGGTATTAGCCACAAAATTATAAATTATACCAAAATATAATTTTTGAATGGTGTAATACAATATTATCTAGAGCTCTATAATACAGAATTTTATGTAATTGCTCAACAAGCGTGTCCTTCCTTACCTAAATGTTGCATGGCAGGTTTTAATTGGTTAAAATTCCTTTAAAATTCAGCGATCAAGTGTTTTTCACTTTGATTATAATAGAGTTCTAGATAATATTATATTACACAATATAAAAATTACATTTTGGTATAATTTTTAATTTTGTGGATAATACCCCTTATTTCTGCATAAAGTTATTTAATTTTTTTTCTAAAAAACTATGCATTATTGTGGCCACTGCTGTACACACAACCCTCCGTAATTAAATTATCTAGTTGGCAAAACAAACCGCAAATGAATATGATGAGTAGTTCAGATTTTATCCTTGATCTTCGATTCCAGGATTCCCAAAATATTGTACCTTTCCATTCCCCTTAAGGGCATTTCGTTTTTTTTTTGTATTAAGAGTATTCGCTGTGCGAATACTGTTTTCCCTTTTTTTTTTCTTTGCTTGTTAATATTCTCGTTTCGATTATGTTATTCTGCAGACGTTTAATAAAGAGTCTTGTGCCATTACAGAATTCCAGCGAACACGGATTCCGAAGCAAAATGATAGACTAGTCATTCTTCCGACTGTGGCAGTGCAACGGCATTCCTGGCACATTTGACGAATTCAAAAATTCACTAGAACGCATCCACAATGCAATAGCTGTTACCAATAGACGAATTTATCAACAATGCAATATACGTTATTAGACGAAGAATGCATCAACAATGCAATAGACGCTGCCATGGAGATTATCGGGGAAACGTAATAGAAAATTAAATTTAAAAAAATTAACACTAAAACAAACACGCACAGCCAATTTCACCAAACTATTGGAATCACTGGTAGACCAATGGATATGCATCACCGCAACCACGAGTGGAAGGCGGCAAATGTTTACGGAGAAATGGGAGAATAAAAAAAATTATCTTATTTATGTGTGTATATGTATATATGCATATATACATATAAGCTGAAGTACCCGGCGTTGCCCGGACCAAACCACCCTTGGGAGCTGATTTTTAGGAAAATCTCGGTGTCAGTAGACGGCTATTTAAAATAAGGAACATCACTACCAAGTTCCAAGTCTGATTTACAACATAGGTACTTGAAAACCAAAAATTTTGATATTTAACGCCCCCACAACCCCCTCCCCTTTGCGATATGATTTTCGTAGAATGCGTTCCTAGCAAAATGAATATTCATGCAAAATTTGAAGTCTATATGTCTGATAGTTCCAGAAAATTCACGTCGAGTGTGTGAGTGGTTTTTTGCTTATTTGTATAAATTTATAGATTAATAAATAAAATGAAATGAGTTTCAGAGGGTGAGTCTTGAAAAAAAATACTATAAAATTCCCCCCCCCCCTGGTTGTTCACAGTAACAAGCTCGTTTATCTTCAACTCCGACCAAACGTACACATCTATTTCTTATTCACAGCAGCGCGTGGCCATAAAAATTAATTGTACGCGTCTGCAGGCGCCTTTGTGCATGGAGCGAGGCGCAGAGCGTGCCAAGATCTCCACAAGTTGACCGCCCCTCCGCCAGGGGCGCTGCGGGTCGGCGATGCAAATTGAAAACGCCTTATCAGTGTTGTGGAATTAGCCGGCGGGCTGCTCGTATTAATCAGCCCCCTCGCAGACCTCGAACCCCCACCCCCTAACCCCACGTCTGCCCCTTGCCCCTCCCTAGCTGCACGGCTGACCAATCAGGACCCGCGCCCTGCGGCTAGGCTTCGTCGAGCGGAAAGGGGGACACCGCCGCACCAGCGGTTGCATCCATAGAGTACGTACGGATGTAGAACGATTACTGTAGTCTCCGCATTGCTCCGAACACCATCTTTGGCTTAATATTTGCCATTAGAACAGTGAAAATCAACAGGCTTGGGCGGTACTCCGTGCTGCATTCGTCTACAATCGGTACTTACACACAAGCGTTTATATATATATATATATATATATATATATATATATATATATATATATATATATATATATATATATATATCCTACGTTAAGTAGTAATTTGACGCAAATAATGTTTAAATTCACAGTATTATACTTATAACAAACAGTTACTCCGTTGAATTTTTGACGTATAAACACATTTATGACAGTTTCACTGAAAATTTTGTTGTTCAATTGTTAGGACAAGAATATTTATACTATATTGCTAATAGAATCAACCCACTAGCGTCTCATCGTTAGTGCCTTCTAATAGGCATTTTCTCCTTCATTCCAAACCGCTATTTTCTGCTATTAGCACTGTCTTCGTTGCCGGATATAGAGTACAAACGTTATATATAAGTAGCTACGTTATAGTGTAATAATATTTTTAATGTATCTGAAACATTGAATTTCGCAAAGGAAAATTTGGAATGAGATTTTGGAAATAAATTTTCTTGTATTTCATCAAGATATAATAAGTCTGATATTAAATTTTTACTTCTTATGTTTTCAACGGTTTTCGTCAACAAATTTGTATTTATGTTACTTAATATTAAAATTGGTTGGCTATGTTTGAGAATAGCACATAGTTAAATGGAATTTCTGGTTATTGATAATGGCTGTGGTGTGACCAGCAGCACCACACCCGTAGCCAGTTTAGAGACTCCTGCTGGCGTACGAGCGGCATCCCTGATGGATAGGCAACCCGCGCAGTTAGCAACGGCGGAATGCCAAGGAGTTATGCAACCAGCCACAACAACATCTTCACATGTAAATATTTTTGAATAAGACTTTCTGATTGGTTGTGACGCCATTGCGGCACTGCCGTCCGCGGGCCAGCTGTATAAACAGGGCCGCGGTAGCAACCGACACACGTCACCAACTCCGAGTCAACTGCATGAAAGAAGTGGGACAAGACACCCGAACGAGAGAACACAGAACCAGACTTATCAAAGCGAGGTCTACACGGAAGCGGAAGACGCATCGGGAGATTTATGCAGACGTTACCACGGCTTTCGTGTTCCCCGCCGGAGGAGTCCGGGCACCGTCCGGGCCTTAATCGGCTGTAAGCCCGCCGGACCGAGGTACGGCGGATCGGAGGATCATCCGAGGAGACGAGGTCGATCCAGTGGAGTGGCTCCGAAACACGGCTGGTCGGCTAGCTGCTGGCGAACAGTCTATTCCCAATATAGACACCGAAGTTGGTAGTAGTACGGGAAGTATCCATGAAAGTGAAAGGGTCGGAGGAACGAGAGACGTTAAAAGGATAAAGTACTGTCGTAAGACGTAACGCCAGAGCATGGTGACCGTCAGCGGGCTGCGTAGTGTAGCTGTCTTGACGGGGAAGAAATCGCGGCACAAGACTGAGCGGCGCTCGGAAACGCCCTTTTGACGTCAGAAAGTGCAACGAGGTGCCACAAGCGTTAACTTGGCCTCGGACGACGAGTCCTGCACGAACGCCAGGAGACGGAAGATCCAAGCCCTGTGGCGACAGAGCGGACTTCGGCGGCGAGCACGTGTCACGCAGCGGCTGCACCTGGGGGGAGGCGGCACCAGCTCGCGCCGAAGAGGGACGCCGGCCAACGAGTGGACTGCGCCCGCCCAGCTGCGCTCTGGGGCTGCGGGGACAACTCGCGGCCTCTGGACAACGAACCGCTGAAGTCCCTGCTGACGGTGAACATCGCGGAACATCGCGACACCGGGGGTCCGCTTCACGAGCAGCCACCTCAGCTTGAACCAGGGACGACGACGTCATCAGCGATGGCGTAGCCCCGGGAAGGACTGCTACGGCAGCGCAAGTCACGTGACGACGAGTACCTTCCCGCAAGCACCAGCAGGGTTTTACGTAAACGAGTCCCAGAAGAGAAGTTTAATTTACAGGTGAAAGAAAATAACTGAAAGTATTATTATTCTTCATACTAACAAGCGGGTAACATCTGGTCACAGCAGGTGCAACTTAACTCTGTAATGCAAAATAAGATAGAGACCGCTATAGTTAGTACCGCGCATTATTTACTTTTCCTTCTTTCATATCACATTTCGTTAGTATCCGACTTCGACAGCTGATCAGTTTGAACCTTGGAGGGAATATAAGTCGTCGTAAGGACATTCGAAAATCGCCATCAACGACTTATGTTTCCTGGCAATCCAAATGCTGACATTCACAAATTATATTACTGAAATATGTTATTCGTTTTTTATAACACATGTATGATATTAAGAACTTCATAAAATTTGGCATTAATTCACGTTTATACATCAAAATAATGTTTTTTTACAATCAAAATTAATGTAATTTTTTAACAACCCTGGCTTGCTGAGTAACATTACGGATTTATTTCTTGTAAATAGAATATTTATTGGTTTGTCGATAACCGGTATGTAAAAAAAAAGAGGATAATTTTAATATTTTAAAATTATTTAATTGCTCATGAGAAGGAAAAGTTAAAAAAATATATCACGTGACATGCCTATAGGATATTCATGCCTTTGTTATTGGATAGAACTGTCAGGTCTGCAAGACAATGGCTGTTGTGAGCGGGGAACGAGCAAACTGGCGGAGTAACAGAACAAATGACTGCAAGCGGGAGAGCAGAGGTTCGACCACCATTATTTCATTTCAAATGTCCGTGATTTTTTTTTTAGCATAGGTCACTCCTGAAACAATTTCTCAACTATTTGTTGTCTGTTGTGGTGGTGTCTGTTAGTAATGAGACGTTAAAATAATTAAGAACTAAATTATTGTACGCAGGAAAATAATAATAAAAAAAGTTATATTAGGGTTCCATGGAAGGTGCCATGAGCTACCAAGATAGAAAAATGATATAAATCGAACCACGTAGCACGTGCTGGCAATCCACAAGGTTCCAACACACACACAACACATATACACAGCACAAACAACAACACACACACAGTTGCGGACATCAGGCTCCGCTACCCACGTCGATCCCCATGACGTCACGCCGAAATGTTCTCGCTGATTAGGTCTAGTAGGTCAGGCCGTCGAAGAGGGAAGGGGTGTAGGGAAATGATCGGGCTAGGGGCTTGGAGGGTGAGGCAGACTGCATGTCAGATCAATACTGGATCACAACCCTCCTCCCCCTTCCAGAAACCAAACCGGGGAAAGTAGTCCGATCAGAACGAGGGAAGAGAAGTAAAAAAAAAATCTGGTGATAATCAACGTTTCAATTATGTACCATGTGCCTTCCAGTAGTTCCGCCTTCTTTTTTTTCCGATTTTTTTTCTCCCCCTTTCGTTCTCTTAGTTTGTTTCTTTCCAATATTCCGAGCTTCAACCCATCCCCCATTCTTTGTCATATCAAACCCCTATTTATATTAAGGAAAGCCCAAAGGTTAGCTATATATGAGATGTAAACGCGGTGAGAATGAAGGGGAAATAATAATAAAAAATCTTTTTCCCCGTGGGCAAATTGAGTTGCAGCCAATCTTATCTCCGACCCTTTGTTTCGCCGTGATTTCATCGATTAAGTAAACAAAGCTAGTAATTGACTCCGTCAAAATGAAAAAAAAAGTCTTCGAAAACGGAACGACGTAATGGAGAGAGGGAGAGAGAGACATTGTAGGTATTCAAGCAATGACAATAAATGTACGTAAGTATGTCTTAAGGTGTTTAGATAAGTTCAAATATTAACCAATAGAGAAAAATTGCAAAATATTTTGGTAAATATTATTATTCTTTAATCGTTATTACCATATCGTTTAAGGTTAGAAGTTAAGGGTAGTTAGGAAACAATCACCCATAGCCTAAAGTAAGGGACCATTTGCCTGTAGTGAATTCGAGTAAACACTGACCACTAAAAAAAGGATAGATGGCCCGAGATGTGAACTCAGGCGCTCTTGAATGTAAGTATATAGAAGTGCCCAAAATGTTTTATTTGGAATGCAAAGATTCTCTCCCAAGAGAATTCAGTGGAACTTCAGATAAATCAATAAGCCAAAAACTTACAAAAATATAATATATATATTAATACAATAAGAACTCAAAGGTATTTATACCTTTTTAACAAAAACTGCGCAGTTAATCCATATACATTTCGTATCATTTTAAAGATTATTTTTATTATTGAAATAAAAATAGTTTGAATTAAAATAGTTTATTATTGAATTATTTTTGTGAATGTTTATATTATTATTAAATATTTGATGTTTGTGTATTTGATCAGAGTATCGCGCAAAAACACTAGACCGCTTTTGATGAAACGTTTTGTGTTTAAATACCTATGATTAGAGTTAAAAACTAGTGTATATTTTCTCCCACTAGGATGATGGGACCACATTTTTTTTTACAACCAAATGCAACCAATATAAGGTCTTCCAATACCCACTTCTACCAATACTACTATGTACCAATTATCATAACATAAATTTATTCTACCACAATTAATAACTATTACACAATTGATAATTTATAATACATGTGATAAAGAAAATAATCACCGCGCGATTATCTGCACGGGGGGACACATAAGATAAGTGTTTGATTATATACATTTTTGAAGATATAAAACCTAACGCTTAAACATGTTAGTCACAACATATAAAATATATTTAAAACGAGCAGTTTATTAGTTTTTTAAAAAAATTCTGTGAGATCACAAAATTATTAACTATGCTTGAAACGTAGAAATATTTTTCTTTTCGTCAACGAAACACAATCATTGTTACCAAATCTTAAAACAGTGAAAGTAACAAGCGATGAGTAATCAGCACCGACTGCATTTCACGTTCGCCGAGCGCCACTCGTCCTTGAAACTGCCGCGTTCCCCAGGCGGGAGGCTGGAACCAACATGGCCGGCCGAGGTCGTGGAGGGGGGGGGGGGGCGGGGGAGTAAAGGGTAGGCACCATCCAGGATGAAGGATTCATGATGGACGCCCAGCGCCTTTTCCCGGCATCGCTGACGCAAAAGCGGTTCGCCGTTCAATTATTCACGCTAATTGAAAAACTCCAATCCCGGGACCCACCAGTCCCTGCGCGCCCCTGCTGGAGCGAGAGAGAAACTGAAAACGAGAGGATTGGGTGGTTTGATGGGAAGGGGCCGTGGTTGAAGGAGCTGCTATTGCTCATGTTGCGACCAGCCGCCCGAGTGCCAGCGCTGCTATTCCTGGAAGGGCGCATTATCCACCGCTAACAGCCTCCTATCGCCGGACTGCCCGTCACACGCAAAGGCCAGGCCACAATCAACACAAGCTCTTCACGAGCCCATATTCACACGAGCCCGGTATTCGTACCGAGTAGAGTTCACTCTAGGTTTGACTCTCGCTTAATACTACGTTACTGCTAAAACCGTGATATGTTTCCGGCCATATCAGAAGCTCTGCAGAATAATTTTTTTATAGCTTTACTATGTACGCTCGATTGATTTAAGCTATGGACACGACTGTCCGATTTTCGAAGGAGAAAAATTATTTCTTGCATTCAGGTTCTTTTTTTCCTGTGCTATAACGGATTTTATTCTTAAATTAATAATTTTTTTCCTAATAATTACACACTAAAAATATCAAAATACATTTTACGAAGACTAAAACAACCAAATAAACCAAGGAATTAAGTTAAACTTATGTCCGCTGTGTTGATTGCGTCAGGGTCTTAAGGATAAAAAGAAGGTGGGGAGGGGAAGAGTTTCCGACGTCGGGAAGAAAATAAAACTAACCTGCATACAGCAGGTGCGGGCTATCTGAAACCCTATGGTGACATTTAAATTAATTCTTGAACAAGTACAGCAAATACTAGATTAGGTTGATGTTTTCTGCGTAACCGCTATGAAACTTCAAGCAACTTATAAATAAATATCTTCAAATTTAAAGATTACACCTTGCCCTAATGGAGGGTAGTTACTGAAGTCCAAATTACCGCGCCTTCTGTACTGGAAAGTAAATGATGTTTCTCTCAACCACCCCGAACAAAAGTTCATCCAACCAGCAGCTTTCTGGCGAGTTTCAGCAATAATCCCTGACTTTTTGTTTTCCTCGCTCAATTTTGTGTTCAATCAAATTGCCTTATATCTAAGTTATGAAAATATTTGAAGAGAAGTGGAGCCGTGTACATTGTCCCGGTTATTGCATACGATATTGATTACGCATTTGGGATGAAATTAAACTCTCAAAAAATGTTAATTTTAACGTTTATGAAAGACGAAACCAGGGTAAAGCCTCATTTTGATGTCATAAATTATGAAAGGTAATGAAAATAAATATCATGCAATGAACTTTAATATTAGTGGTGACGGGAAATATGAGCAGAGCTTTTGGAAAATTTTGGAACTAGTACCAGCGACGCCAGGGAATCAACAAAGTCGAGTTGCTCTTAGGACTAGTATCGATACTGTGGCGGGAATTCAGGAAGTGTTATCTTCTTAACGAGATACGCCGGGGATTTCGAATAAATAAAACTTTCCAACAACATGAGGTTGTGTAGTTTTCATCTTTCGTCTAGTCTTAGCCCTGAAAGTTGTAAAAAGCAACTCGGTTATTGAGGTATGTCACCAACGTAAATACTCGTGAAGTGGCCGTTAATTTAGACCAAACAAACAGAAATCCACTAGAAGATGAAAAATTTGAGTATGAAATTTTATTTAAATCAGTTAAGGGAGAGAAAATACTAATATGAAGACACAAACACACACACACACTAGAAAGAACATAAAAGTTTCTTCATAGGTCTTGTTTTACCAGCAGATAATTGGCTAGAAATTTTTTTCTATCACTACGATGAATAGGTATATAAGATAAGCCAATTAATCATGATGCGCACGAGGGTAAAGTAAATAATTTCTAATTATTATTCCCAACGTAGCTAATTAGAACATGCGTATTTGATTTACGCTCACAACATATATAAAAATATTTTTTTAATTGCCCTTCGTGAGACTAACGTCCGCACTGGAAGGCGCGAGAGTTCTACATAACGCATCTGAAACGGAGAACTTGTAGTTTATTCCTCGGTGTATTGATTTTTGAAAGGGGGAGGGGGAAGACACACGCATAGAATGGCCAAGGGCCAGTTTTTAACATATTTTAATTCATTCACCCGCCCGCACACTTGGTCCACAACTGGCTGGCGTGCCAAGGGGCCCGGGTTCGATTCCCGGCCGGGGAGGGACTGGTTGTTGGTGATGTCCCGTTTCATCCGGCGGAAGGCAATGGTAAACCATTGCGGAATCATCCTGCCTCGGCAAGCATAGCAACGTCACAACTGTCATCACCGTGTCGTTGCCTTTGCTATCGACACCCAGTAATGGGTAAAACGAACCATCATTTCATACACCTATGTGTAACATTATCAATATAATTAATAACATTGCTTGACCTTGATTTCATTTAATATGCACCTGTGAAGTAATATTCTTGAAAATAATTTTATAGTTGAATAATATTCGGCACGTCGTTCCAAATTTTTCTGTTTGAGTAAGTAAACGATATTTACTATGCGCTTTAAGTGTTTTTGCGCCTGATTAAATGGTCGCGCGTGTGTCCGTTTCAATAACTTATTAAATAGGCATTAAGGCTATATTTAATTTTGGCTATCTGCCTAGTTAGTTGGAGCAGCCACCTTATTTTCCACATTCAGCCAAATACAACGTTGGAAATATTTAAAGGTATGCTGTCTTCAATTCACGTTTCATCCATATCGTAGGCATGTGTTCTGACAATGAATTATTTACTGAACCAACATCCCTGCGAAATAGCAGGAAAAAAATTATTTTCGCCCTCATTGCATATAACACTGTCTGCCAACATCTCATTTGTTCTTTTTTGACGTGACAACGTCTAGTAAATCGATGAACGCCGGCTGCACGCACGAAAAAGGATGACTCATTGTCCCGGTACGCTTTGTCCCGTTACGCTCATTGTACGCTTGCGCCGCAACTATCTCTCTTCCACTCGATTGGAAAAACCATCGATTCGACTTTTTCGAGGCACATTAAACTTGAAACACTCCCATTCGTTGCCTACTTTTCCTATCATCGTCCTATCCTTAACAGAATAACACAGACTGGAAGAAGTTAAATAGCAAACATGTATAAAAGTTATAGTTTTAAATAATCTGTTCGTTAAAATAATAAACATATTTGAATTAATGAGTCCAAATAAAAGTAAATTTATCAATTAAATTGTAGATTTAATTTCACTCCTTTGTATCCATAAAAATAGTGATAATTCAATAAAAATGATTCAACTTTATTCATAAAAGTATGCAATCATATTCTTCAATGTTTTGTTATGACGTCACGTTAAACTATCGTCCGTAAACCGACTTTACAGACAACCACTTTTTCCCCCCCTTCGAAGCATTAACTTGCTATAATGTACCATATGTACCAACAATTTAAGCACCTGACTGGCGAAGGACGCGGATCACTTGAATAAGTATTCGCGGCGGCGAGAGGTTCGGTTCGACAGAAAACTGCTGTCACCTGTTTGTTGCGCGCATCGTGCGAGTGATGTGCTCGTTCGATCCCTAGTGTAACCCACCGTGCATGCTGCGTGGCTGCGTGGCATTGCCGCCACTGCATGGTCCCGGTGACCGACTCCACACCCAACCTCGCACACGCTATGTAATTAGCACGGAATATCTGGCAAGAGTTCTTCCACGGGCTGCCGGATTAGCGGGCGGATTCGATTACATTCGACTATTCACTGCGGCCGACTGTTTCAAACAAGTAATTTTACACTCAACTACTGTGCCGGAAATTAGGCATTTCGACACGATTTGTTTTAAATTAAATTTTAAACTTTGTAGTCTGGTGTACTCCCCTAAGTTAAACTTTGTGCCAGTAGTCTGAAGCACCTTTCCCAGAGACGTATGTGATATTTTGCAGATCTAATCCTTTGTTGGCAGCTCGCTTAAAATTTCCCTCGCTTACAGGCACGTCCCAGTTCTGTAACGTTACTTCACTTCATGACTAAAACCACCTACAGCAGCTCTGGACGAGCTGTTACCATTTCTCAGAGGCAAGCTGACCATAGCCTTTACTGTCACGAATACGTATTAGGTTCACTCCCCTGGAAGCACGTGATGGACGCTTGTTCCCAGCGTCGTTGCGTTTCCCCCCCCCCCCCCTTCTTGAGTTCTAAGAATTCGCCTAATACCAATGACCGGTCATACACCCCAGCAGACAGCGACCGTCTCCAAGGACGCCTCGCATAAAAATTGTGTGTGCCAAGATGGACCACCCCACGACACCTAGCGGCAAATTCGCGAACCTCCCAGCCAACTTATCCAGTAGGCCGCCAGAGTGTAGCACTAGACTGCGCCCTTTAACCCTTGGTTTAAGCAGACGCCTTGGGCGAGTCGATTCTTTTTATTTCAGACACCTCTCAACAGGTAGCGCTAAAGTCGGCCAGTGCTACCAACTTCGAGACTTCAGTCAGAGTTTTTTTATGACGCCCTCTCGGGGAACTTCGGGACCTTTCGGTCCGGACTCCCAGCCCCCTCCCCTCCACTTTTGATTCAAGATTTACCTTTAATTATGAGACGCGGTTCTCCGCGGAACACTTCGCGCCGCGACTGCAGACGGTCCGTTTGACTATCGGCGAGTCGACGAGACACTGCAAGACTTCCGTCCGGCCGCAACCGACTATGTAGTTGCCTAAATAAGGGATGCTATCCCTATAATCTTTTCAAGTAGTTTAGTCCGTCTGCATAGCACAAAATGTAATAGTTACTTTTCTTTTAATTTTTTTTTGAAATGAAGAAATCAACCGCGCCCAGCCGCGTAATCGCGGGATCCAGTTCCTGGCGGGAGACGCATCAGTAAACAGAAGCCAACTCCCCTGTCTGGTGAGTGACGATTCGCGACTTTCCCCAACCTCCCCTTAACTTTTCCGGGCGTTTTCTGCCCCGTATACTGTCTGTGTACAAGTTCTGATCAGTTTTGATTCGGACTGTTCCAGACAGGGTCCGAGAGCCGGACGCCGACTTTGCATTTTCATCTCCCTTCCTCAACAGCACACAGGCGCCCTGGCATCATGTACCCGCGTGATCTCCGGGAGACGAAGCCCCGACCTCCGGCGCTACTGTATCTTTTGACCCTTTTCTGAACTTTCTTTAAATTACGTCGTCAGATGCAGTTAATTAGATAAACATAATTTCTGGACTTTAAGTTTATCCTGGGATCGTTTAAACATATTTGTATTTTTTTATTGGTTTATGTATTTTTAGGAAATGAAACTTTTAATAATTCCATGTACGGCCGGCCAATAATTTTTTTTCTGGACATACCTGAGAGCTGTTTAAGAATGTAATTAATATTGTACGTTAATATTTTCTTGTATCTGTTATAAGTTTCCTCAGTATGGAGTAATTTTATTTCAGACGGAATCACATCTTGTTTTTGTTCTTTTCTAATAAACTGGTGAAACCTAAAGATCCACACAGCAAGGCAAAGATGTTAATCAGACCGTGGTTTGCTGCTACAAGAATGATAGCAGTTAGCATGGTTTGAACCTTGCTACACTACGTGATAATCAGGCTTATTTTTTTGCACAAACACACATCTCCGACACTAATGCTAGGAAATGTACATGTGCAAATAATAAATGGATATTCGAAAAAAAAATCGGTACAGTTAAAAAGTTTATCACAAGCTCAAGACTGAAGATTTAAAAAATAGTTCTATTTCTATATAGTTGTAGTGTGTTAAAGATTCTAAGACGTAATTAGTAGCATAAGTATATGTAACTAACGTACTGCATGTTTTTATAAGCGCAGCATTATTACACTTAAGAGACAATGAAAGTAAAATATATTTAATCCTGAAAACTAATACTTCTGGAAAAAAAAAATATGTTACGTAAGGCAACGAGATTATCGCTCTGATTAATGCGAATGTTTATATGATGGGTCAAGACGTGAAATCTATCGACATTCTTCTCGCGTTAGTATAATATCGTTTCATGAATTAAACTATTCACCAATAAACCGACGAATGAATGAATTAATTAATTCGAGTTTAACTTCTCTCTGGCACACAGGTAATTGAAGACGAGGAGACGGGTGAATGGTGAGATGGATCAGTGACTCGGTGATACTCTCAACCCCCCCCCCCCCCCAATATTCGGAGAAACCACGCTACACGAAGACTGCACGATCGAACAGGGCATATGCGTCCCTCCCACGCGCATGCGAGAACAGCTGCGGAAGGTTACGTGCAGTGGCAGACGCGGGAGGGGGGGGGGAGGAAATTAAGGGTGCATATACCGCTCCCCCTTAGAAGTTAGGCAACCATTTTGCAAAATATCAGTGACGACAGTACGTTATTTTGGGCGATGCGAAGACGCTTTGACTATGGTTACTTCTGTATGCCCATAGGTCAGTTTTGTGTAAATAGTAATGCAAATTTTTATTTTTAAAAATATAATTGTTTAAATTTGTTTTCTAATTCCCGAACAAAAAAATAAATAAATAAATTCCTGTCGCTGGCCACTGGTCACGTAGGACTATTTGGAGTACGTCGAATAACTAAGACGTATTTTTGTGCGTGCATGTCCAGCGGCAGTCGTAACACATTCTCCCCGGGATCGTCGAGGATTTAAAAAAAAAATTATTGGTTGCCTGTAAAGTTCTGTTTACGGACGATAGTTTAACGTGACAACGTCATAACAAAACATTGATGAAATGATTACATACTTTATGAATAAAAGTGAATCATTTTTATTTTAATAATAAAAGAATAAATACTTGAAATTATACTAGTAATCAGATTTTTAAAATGCAAGAATAATTAACCTTTATTGCCAAAATTGTTGTTGTAATAAGCAACGAAAACCACATTAACTTTTCATTTCACTTTATAAACAGTCGAATGGAAAACAGATAGATGCGGCGCAAGCGTACAATGAGCGTAACGGGACACAGCGTAACGGAACAATGTGCGTAACGGGACACTTTTTCGTGCGTGCAGCCGGCGTTCATTGATTTATTAGACGTTGTCACGTCAAAAAAACAACAAAGAACTAGAGACTAGAACGCAGCGCGCAAGCGAGCAGACCGCTCCTCTCATCCCCCCCCCCCCCCCTTCGCCAAGGGAAGGGGGAACCCCCAAGTGGACTAACACCACGCCATTTCACGAGGATGCGCGCACGAAGACTAAACCACGTATTTTCCCTCCGCACGAACGTCACGGATATTGCAAAAGAAAAAAAAAGCTTGCATGGCTGAGGTGTGTAGGAGGAAGAAGCGAATACGCGCGGAGGAATACAATTTTCCACGAATCTGGCTGGCGTTGGCGGACGGAACAATGGAGTAGCGCGCTCGCAGTTCCTCTGCTTCCCCCACCAGCTCATTCATGGAATATGGTGACCTCGCGCAATGCACACTTCCCTAGGCACATGCAGGTACAGGACAATCGAGAGAAACGAAGGGTCGGGGGGCCAATAATTTTGTCGGGCACCCTCCCTATTATTTGATGCATAAAACTTTCAAACAACACAGTAAAAAAAAAAATCATCCAAAGACTGCAAACTTAAACCGTTGCCATAACTGTAAACGTGATCTCTGCATACCAACTACCTTGCAAAGTTTCCTATAAATTATATCAACAACAGACTTCTAATTTTCGTCACATCAGAGAAAAACAAAGCAATAGAAAAATTAGAACTCAATTCCCCTACCCCCCTTGCCGACCCTCTCAACAGCTCTGACGATTGTCCGAACGTTTATGGAGATACGTTATGAAAACAGAACTGTACAAGTTCAGTTTTATGCGTTACCCTACCAAGGAAACGCAGGAAATTAACTACCTGTTAATAACACGATGGAATTAAAAAAAAAATTCTGTAATATTAGAAGTTGCTAAAAATAATCATCAGCTCGTATCACATCCCTGGCGATACAATTTGTAACAAAACACAGTATGCAATTCTTACTTATAAAAAAACTGTAAGACATGATAAATAAAAATGGAAGAATTAAACACGGAGGGAAAGCCAAGATGCAGATGCTTACGGTCAACAAATAGCTGGGAAATGAGGTGGGGGAGTGGGAAGGAAGATGGAAGATTATTTTCACAACCATGGTCGTTGAACCGGGATTAGTTCCAGAGACGGGTTTAGTCGGGGGAAACTCCGGTCCAAGCGGACAGGAAGTCACGTGGGCGAGCCTTGAGCAAGCAAGCCGGAAGCGCCCCCCCCCCTCCTCAACCCAGATGTACCTCCGCGGATTCCCATCACGCTGTGTACACTTTCGGGGTCCAGAGTAAATGATGAATCAATACCGGGCGCCCCAGCATCCCTTCCTCCCGTCGCCCTCCTCCCGCAATCCCGCGGTCCCTGCTAACCCTCGCACGACCAAAACGCGCCATCATTTTCCGTCGCGCTGCACTTCAAAGCGCAGCCCACATCGGTCCGTGTGAGCTCGACCACGCCCTCCCCTAGTCGCCCCCTTCCCCTCTTTACCCCCCCTCCCCCGCGTGAGTCACCCGTGGTCGCGCTCAAGTTTTACGCCAGCGGCTGTACCCGGCGAGGGCAAATAGACCGTGCCTCGCACGCGGCCATTTGCGAACTGCTTCTCTGAACAGAGTTGTTTCCCTGCTCTCATGCACTTTTTACAATGCTCTAAATAACTATGCTCGATGATAACTTTGAGATTGCATTAACATCACGTATTCACATTACCTAAAAAAAAATATTGAAAAATTAATTTTTAAAATGTCTTTTAGAATCTGTTCCGATTTTAACAATGTATGTGATTACATCTCTAATTGCCTTACTGTCCATGACACGTGATTCTTAATCAATCATAATAAACCTCTGTACATCCGTTACAAACATTGCCATTCTGATAAAGTTATATTAAAGTAAACTTCTTATTTCCCCCATAATTTAAAAACAATATATATTTTTAAGTGTTTCCTTTTTCCTTATTCAGTTAACATGATCAACTACAATGGATATTCCTGGAAGAGCACTTGCTGATGTATGTTTAATTATCTGCGTACGTAGGGAGCAGGTATATGGTCGGTCACAGGCGGGGAAAGCTTTCTCGGAGTTTAGCTGAGAGCCGCAAGAATTTGTGACTCCAAAATTCGAATCAAAATAAGAGGGAAGCTCGAATCTTATACATCATTGCCGAAAGCGACAGACCTACAAATATTTCCATTTCCTTTGATGGTAATTTTTTTTAAATAACTGAATAAATTATTAAGTTTTCGAACCAACTGATATGCTCTTACAAAATTATTCACCAAAATTAATACTGTTAAGGTTTTAGTTACTTAAATAGTGCTAACACTAAAACGGAAATATTAACAAATAATTCCAAACCTGATAAAATTAGCAGAAAAAAGTCCACATTTCCACAGGCAATAACGAAGAAGTGATTCATTTTTTATACCAACACTGAGTGGAAATGTATGAATCACGATGTCAAGATATTCTTTTTTTGACTGATTTGTTTGCGTATATGTCAACATATCCTAGGGAATTTCTTTAAGTAGTGATTACGTGTGAAAGAATGTATTATGTGCAATTACATAAAACGAGGAATTAAACCTTATGTTCGATGTTTTTTATTTTGCCAGAACCCAAAATATTAATTGAAATAATATTTTACACTATCTTTTTATCACTTTGTTGATCTGGAATATAAACAGTTCTAAGATGTTTCCTGAAAAGTAGAAATGTATATCTGACGCAAAACAAACCATTGTGATGTCGTGCCAAAGAAAGTTAACACAACGAAGCCAGCCACACAATGACGCGAGGTTGCAGCACTATCCCATTACAGCTGCAGACATTTTCCACGGCTCGACGTGTTTAGGAGTAGGGGAAGGGGGTTGCGATTAAATGCCTTCCTCCTCTCTTCCCCCGACCAGCCCTCCGGCCTCATCTTCCCTCGTGAAGAGTGCTCCAGGGGCTTCGTGGAGATTTGCCAACTTCAGATGTGCGGTCTGAGTTGGTGCTGTGGGGGGGAGGATAGGGAGGGAGCGGGCGCTGATCGCATCTCGACCAACTGTTCGAGAGGAGGAAGTCGATAGGTCGATAGCTCGTGGTTCAGGAGCCTGCAAACAAAAGGAAGGGGACGTAGGAAAAGAAAAAGAAGACTAAAGGACGAGCTGGCGGAATTACAAGGAGGGAAAGAGACGCTACTTTCTTCCGACCGTCTGAAGAAATAAAAAAAAAAGCCCGCCTGCGCGCACCACAGACTCACGGTAAAGGATGAAAGAAATCATTTCCCGAATTCCGGGGTTGCGCGGGGGCTAGGGAGTCCTGGAGGAACTCGAATTCCACCACGTGATCTATGAAAAGCGTGGCAAACCCCCCCCCCCCCCCATGAGCAGTGTATAGGTTCAGCATTCAACTATTATGGGCGATGAAATACGAGTGTGTTTCAACGTAAAGCTTCCCCCCCCCCTCCCCACACATGATCAGTCAGGACTGTCAGTTTGAACTTATCAGTCGAAACTGCCGTGTGTGAGCAAGAACGGTGGACTGACCAGACAAAACTGATGGCTTCCCATCAAATCTGACTGCGGACTCGAGATCTCTCAGTCCCAACTGCCGTGTGTGGGAACAGCTTCTCTTATTTCCAATCAGTCCATCAGTCCATCAGCTGAGTGTTACCGCAGACATTTTTTTTCTCTATTTGTTTAATTTGCTATTTTCCCTCCCCCTTTTTTTCTAACTAAAGTGCACTGCAATTGGCACATCCAAAGTTTCTTCCATATTCTGCGATGATGGAACGATTCATCCACGCAACAGCAACCACAAAACTGATCGTGTGTTCGGTCCAAACGGTCAGTTAGGACTGAGCAGTCCGAACTGGGAGCTCGACTGATCGTGTGTGGGGCCTTAAGGGTTACTGCTGCGGGAATCCCGAAGTCCAAATGAAATATTCCGCTTGTCGTTCGCTCTGGAAACCATCGCTGCAACTCACTTTGCGAGAGCTTATTTTTATGTGTAACATCTTAACTTTCGGTATATGACATTTGTTAGGAGTAATTTCGTGAATGGCCCGGAAGTCACATGGAACGGAAATGTGTAACCAAGGTGCTTCCATCTGTGGCGGATCGCGCAAACCAAAATTCACAAAGCCAAAGACAAGCGTTTTAGTTTTAACTGTTTAGTGAATTTAAACAAGATAGGTAGTACTTCAATAAAATTCCTTGTCGAATATCAGGTCCAAAGCCAAGGTTTAGTAATTTTTTCAAATCTTTTTCACTTTTATCAGGGGCGTTTCATTATATAGTTAAACATTTCGGCCTGCTAGTAGCTGCTCCGGCAGCGAATTCTAGCGGCGGGTGCGGACACTGCGTGCGATTCGAGTCCAGAAATGCAGTTGGAAAACCTTATTGACAGTATATTTATCATGTTCCACATTATTTTTTAAAAAAAATCTACGTTAATTTTCGTGTCCCGAGTTTCGTATTATGAGTGAATTTGCAACATGAGAACAAATGAATTTGCTCGTTATCGAGGTTAGATGTTTACACATTACTATCGAGCACTGAAGGAGTCGCTCACGTGTATTTTTGTTCTTGCACGAAAGTCGATGTCGATGTATTCGTGGCATGCCCATACAGTCACAACCTCCTCGACGTCCTAGTCCCAGCACGGCGGAGCACAGAAGCGTTACCGGTACACACAATGCGTCGCTTGTTTCCAATGATTGTCTCCATGGAACAGACCTGACTCTTTATTCAGGATGCTTCGCTTTACTTCGAGATAAGGTTATTATGTTATTATTTTTTTTATAATTTCTTGTAATTTTGTATTAAATTTTCTTTTCATATATTCTTACTAAATTAAAAATACCACACGTAGTATAAATATACTATAGTACTCATGATTTCCTGAATATCTAACTGTAATATTGTAAATGGTATGGGAAAAAAAATTAGGTTAACATTTTCACCGCGGTCTTTTTTCCTGAATTAAAGAAGAAAATATCTAAAGCTGATACACTGTCCCTCATCCATGTTTCATTACGATGATATTCTCTCTCTCTCTCTCTATCTATCTATCCATCCCTCCCCCCAACAATTTTCCCTTCCCGACAGGATTTAGAATCCCATTACAACCAGTTGTTTTCTCTTCCAAAACAGAAAAAAAAAATTACTCAAATCTGTTGTGTGATAACGAGTTTCAAATAAAAATGTGCGCTTCGCTTTACGAGCTAACGAGAGCTCTAGCGCTTTACCTTCATCCATACGAACAGGTGATTTCATTCTCACGCCGCTGAGTGATAACATCGTCCCTAATGGCGTGAGCGAGGAAGGAGAAGGAAGTGGGTGGTGGTGGCAGAAAAAGAAGGTGGTGAAACTGCAAATGGAATAAAAAAGAGAAGTTCGAACTGTTAATCACTTACGTACATTTTAAGCGATGTTATCAGAATTTTAGCAAAGTTATTATTGTACATTAATCTGACCATGGGCTAGGACCACGGTGAGGTAGTAGCGACTCGCAGGTCAGGAGTGCTCGCACCTCGACGAGGAGTTCCTGGGTTCGAGTCCCGTCGGAGACTCGTTGCTAAGACCTCCCGTTCCGTCGAGGCTACGCTACCTCATCTCCCGGCATTCACTTCGTAGGTCTGTGCCTCAAGCGAGGTTCTCGTACCGGGTGAGTTTGTTATGCCTCCGACACTAGTTTCCACCCGGGGCAATAACTCATCTTAGCGTCCATTTTTTTTCCAAACCAACCAAACCAAAACCTTTCCCGTCCAACACCTCATATCGCCACCACATATTAATTACACTATTCCAAATATTTTTGATTCAACTCTGCTGGCAAATAAATAGATTTATTTTCAGTCATTTCATTATTAATGAATCTTACATTGGATAGTATGCGTAAAATACCAGTTTATAAATATTTGAAGATATACATGCATATGTATCTTTCAATATTAGTAATTTAGTTCATCTGCCCTCCAACATTTTTTTTTGTTCCAACACTAAGTACGATATTACTATAATAAAATTACTCTGCTAGTTTAGCGACCCCCATCTCCTAAATGCAGCACCCGAGCAAAAGCCCCGTCTGCCCCCCTCTGGTTTCGTTCCTACCCCCTCCCCTTTTAATAAGCTACAGAAATACACGTCTCAACTTACGAGCAGATTCAGAGACTGATGTCAACTGCCACAAAAATGTTATGAATTCCTAACATATCTGTGCCGTGAATTAATGTCGTAACGTATTACATTCATATTAATATTGTGATAGAGACAATCCATTTGCGATCCATAGCGGCCAAAACATGCAAAATCAGAATTTTTTGTTCAAACTCCCTAGTGGCCAATATTTAAAAACGTATTTGTTTTCTAAGTGACCATTAAAAAAAAAAAATTCCTGCTCGAAGCAAGTTCTGAAACACAAGCAGATACAACAACGCTGATACGCTATAAAACGATTCGCTTGAAAAACTTCGCGGGGAGATATTGGAGAAGGAGTTGATGTAGAGAGAGCGGAGAGGAGAAGTGCGAATGCGAAAAGGAAGCAGAATAACGATCGCTTGTAAATATGGAAGGTGTTGGAATACGCAAGATAGAGGAAGTAACAAAAAAAACTTTTTTTCTGGCATCGCGGTTGGAAGAAAATAAAATAAAGGGGGTCGGAGAGTGGGAACGGATAAAAAGAAGGGAGGGGGGAAGTAGGCGAGGGAAAGAAGAAAGTAAAGAAATCGAAAGAGATTAAGTAAGTGTGCGGAGGGTTGCGGGTGAAAATACAGGGACAGGGATTCAGATTGGTGCGAAGGGGGTGTTGGCTAGGGGTGAGGGAGGATTTAAAGAATGTAGGGGGGAGAAGAGAAAGAAATTGAGGTCTAGGGGAAGACTGCAGACGGGGTAACCTGGAGATAAGGCTCAGGGACCAACATACGTTGGGCGCACAGCGAAGGACTTGAAGTAGGGTCCGGATCTTGGTAAGGGGGGAGGGATGCAGAGGGGAGGGGACGAAACATTGTCCCCGCAGCTGCATCCTCCAGTCGCTGCAGGGTGCACAGCAAACATGTGATGAAAAATTCCCCGACTTTTCCAGGACTGGAAAAAATTTTCCCTGACCATTAATGTTCGTTCGTTGCCAAATAATTACCAAAAAGTTCATATTCAAAATCGCTAGTCGTGGGAATATCACATTACACTATTGACACAGGCAAATATCAATTATTTCATCGCACTACTAACGATAGCGCTGAAGTAAACGTCCGTGGTCAAAGTGCTGATATAATAAAAAAGGAAAGAGAAAACTTTTTTTTAACCCTTCACAGAGAAAAAGGTTTGTTTGAATCAAACAAATATTTGTTTATATATGGTGAAACAAAGATTTACTTGGTGGAACAAAATATTTTGTTAGTTTAACCAAACTCGGTAAGTAACAAAAATAATTTGTTACGCCTAACCAAATATACATTTGAGCTGACAAAGTCATTTTGATGGGTTAACAGAATCTTTCCTACTACAAAATATTTGTTTGAATTAACAAAATATATTTATTTCGCCGTATTTTGTTGAGGCAAACAAACCTTTCTCTCAGTATGGATACAGGTTAGAAAGGATCTCTGCTATGACTTTAATTTTTTAGTAATCTCGTTATTAAAAAAAATCCCCGACTACCTACAAATTCCCATACTTCACCCTGTTGCTGAAAATATCGACTTTTCCCTGATTTCCCTGTGTTAGTCACCCTGTGATGGTGGCCAGGGCTGGCTCAGGCAACGGGACACAGTCTGCTTTCGCGCGGCGCTGGGATATGTTACCGGACTCTAGCAGCCGCCACCGCTCCAGATGGAAGAATGGAACAACTATGGATCGACGTGCCGCAGACAGAGAGCCCGGGTTCGAATCCAGGTACGGCCATCCTGAGATCAAATACACTAGAGACTCACACCTTAAGGCTCCAAGACTTGTGTGTGAAAACTTGGTGGTGTTGTCCGATTGGTATTCCCATTGTGAAGAGGGTATCTGTTTAACGCACGCGGTACCAGTATTATGACAACGAAAATAACTTTTCTCTCAAAAAAAACTTTTTTAATCAGTAAACAGATTAACAGGAAGAAATGAACCTACAGTTCTTCAAATTTCTTAAAAATATATTAATCCTATTTGACAACAGATATAATATATAATTTTGAAAATTTTTCTATAAATTTATTTTGTTGTCACGTCTCTTGTGCCCCTTGTCACTCTCTCGCCTGTGGTGTTGGTGTCGCATGTGATGACGAGCTCGTGTAACATACACCTGTTGCCTCGTTATCATGCATTCGTTTTACGTTTCAACAGAAACGACAGTACATCAAAGATTGTTTCTATTCAGTAACAACTGGATATCTGCTATCACAAATATCATAATACTTCGTTCAGCCTCTTGGATATCAGTTTATTATCTTATTTTATAAATATATACAAAATCATTGCATTTGTTCGCGTAATAATTATAAGCGCAAGTTCATTGGAATTATATGTTCTTTTGTAAGACTGACTGTTTTTTAAAATCTTATTTCATTAAATGAACTTAAAAATTTTATTTAAAAAAAAGTATTGATAATTTTCGCGAGCTCAAGACAAAAATCCATACAAATAAATACATAAACTCGTAATCCCAAAGTTGCGAATGGTTAGAATTTATTCAAAACACCAACGTTTGAAATGTAAGAAAGAAAAGCTACGTATCGCTAAATAATCAGTTCTTTTATGTTCCGAATAAATAATTAGCTCGCTCACAGGAGCATAAATAAAATCTTCCCCTAATTGGCTGAATATTTTTTAACCATCAAGGCAATTTAAAAAAATCGTCTGAACTTCTCAACTAATGATCCCGTGTGCTCAGTTTCAAAACGACAACTACGAAAAGCATCCGTTAAAATTAATTCCTAATTCCAAGAATTTCAGCCGTTAATGAACAGACGAACACGAGCACTTTATCCAACGAAATTCGTTGTAGCATTCACGAATTATTACCTTTTATTTTAGAAGGAATGATTTCTTAATAAAAAAAATAGGGTAAATATATTTGTAAGGAAATGAAAAATAGTAAGTATCCTATACATATATATATATATATATACACACACACACTCATCACTGACTTAATGATCGCGTAACGCTGTAAGCTACGAAATTTTTATTGCTCTTTGCTAACCTGTACCTCCTAGCATTTCGGCCGATTCCGTGGCGCAAAGATAATATTTCGACTACATCTTGGTGTTGGGCCCTTTAAGGTCCCTACACACGCCCCGACACGACAGCCAAAACGTCGGGGCAACCGCCGTCGTACACGACGGTTGGATCGCGTGTAGAGTTGTGTCTGTCGGGACCCAACGGTCGGGCGAACCATCCAACCTGCAACCGCCCCACCCCTTTCTCAAGACAGATTGTAACATGTGTATTGTTGCAAGTCAAGTGAAAGTACACATTGAATCAATTAACAGCAAGGAAGATTACTGAATCGCCAGAGACAATGCGCAATTTAGTTTTTCCAAGAGATTCTTCATTAAAAACATTTTTTTGTAAATATTTTTATCATTATATATGTATAAGAAATATTTCTAATTTTCATAATATAAAAATATATTAAAATAATTTGAATTTCTGATAAATATTTCGTGTGTTAGATTCCTTTGCAAAAGCTTTCTGGGTATCCAAGATGCCAAAGTCTGCAGTGACCCGAAAAAAAATCCCAGGAAATATATTAAAGAACCTCGGACGAGGGCTTGCACCAATCATGCACCTAGTTATTTGCAGACATTTTAATTACAACCGGGCGAGATCTCTCAGCTCCACGCGGACACGGGCGTGACGCTAGAGTAGCAGCAGTCTGTGTGAATGGCGACATTGGAACAAGAGCGTGACGCGGATGTTGATTTAACTTCCGAGCACTTTCTTCGCGTTCTTTTTTTTTTCTTTCGCTTCCTCCACGACCCCTGGCTCTCTCCTTCGCGGACCGAAGGGAGTATCGTCGCCGGGGCACGGAGGCAGAGAGAGAGAGAGAGAGAGAGAGAGAGAGAGAGAGGAGGGAAGGCGAAGCAGCGTAACAAATTAGACGGCAGACGTAATGAAACAGCGCAGGGAGGGCGCGGCTCGCAGTTTCATTTCCAGATGAAAGGAGCGACGGGCCGGGACATTGTCGCGAGCAGCGAGGCGCGGAGTGGAGGCAGGGCGTCGCGCCTTCTTCGCCGCTTCTTCCCGATCCCGGGGTCTCCCTTGCAAACACGCTACGTCATCGGGCTGCAGTGCTTGTGTGTGGATGTGTGTCCAGTTACGTGTCGGTAATGACGAATGTGTGTCGAAGTGTGTGTCTACGAGTGTTATTCTTTAGCAATTGTGGAGCCAATTCTTAATTTAAACTGCAATCTATGTAGACGTGCTATTTGCAACGAAAATACTGACTTGTATTAAGTTGACAGAAGTTCGGTGGGAACAATATCTCCTGTGTTGCAGGATCAACCGGAAGTTTGCCGTCGCCCGTATCCAAAAGTTGTTTTGCAAATGTTTTTGCAGATCTCCAAATAAATGCACACGCATATTGGTCGCAGTTTAATTTACTTCAGGTGTCTACAGACAGTCGAATGGTTGTGGCCCTGTGTCAGATCGTCTGCTGGTGTTGATCTTGGAATGGAGGGAAAAGTTTGATGGAAATCATAGCTCCACCCATTGGACGTTGATTCCTTCGGAAATCTCGCAGGGTACTATCAAGTGCTTCAAGTCCTTTCTTAAGGACCATGATACATTCATTACAAATAATGAGTTGGCATGTTTTCAATACAGTTGCCATCACATGTTTTTCCAGTGTTGCAAAGAGGATGTGCAGCTAGATTTAAATTCAATGGCAGCTTGAGAGCAGCATGCATCGTGCATTCTCCATCGAGTAGCGCTGCTGCAATCCCCGGTGATGCCACAGCCAGAGCAATCTCTTGCTTTATTCGAGTTTCTGCGGGTCTCAAATTGAGTAGAAATGTTTTTTTTACTGTGCCTTCTGGTGCATCAAGAAAAAGAAGTCAACCCTTTCTGCCCCCTTACATGCTCCATAATCGAGTCGCACGCGAGTCGTTATCAGCGCTGTTAGTTCGCTAGCCGCCGCGAGCTTCACTAAGTGGACGGGTCTCGCCAACCAACTTGCCAGGTCATACTATATGATCGTGTGGCGGTAGCCGATAGTTTCCATCTCATTATTTTATACATCAATCTTAAAGTAATTTATTCATAACTATGGCAGTTATTGTGTCCGAATATGTGATGCATACACACATTCAAACTTTCGAGTAGACGAAGGAAGGAACATGCAATGGACACCTAGTTAACAATTTCCCGCAAGCCGCACCATGGTAACGACTGCAAAAGGTAGTCTTTCTTAAAAATCTAATCAATAACTACACGCCATTTCAAACGAGATGTTTCGAAGGCCAGCTGTGTTTCAGCAGTCGTGCGGATGCAGATCCGGCTTTTACTAGACCTTCGGGTGCGGCACGCCCTGCAGGGAAAGAATCGCATTTCAAGGTTGGCTTACCTGCAAGGGAGGGAGGGTCTACCGGACGGCGCGGTCCCACAGGACCAGGAGCCAGGCCAGGACCGGACAAGCCCTGCATGCCACGTTGCCTTCGGCCCTGGCAATCTCGTCCTGCCTCTTCGAACCGCATGAGACTTGTTTCGGTCGTCGGCATTTGGGGGTGGACGAGGGGGGAGGAGGAGTTAGGCTGGGACACCCTCACTCATTTCCTCCTACAACTGGACAATGGAACCTTTGAATATATATATATATATATATATATATATATATATATATATATATATATATATACTGTATAGAAGTCGCCAGCCCAGGTTAACATTTCTAATACGGTTTGAGGTAGTTGGTTAATTCACCGCCGCAATCGCCACCATCTCTAGGGCATGGACTTGTGGTGGTCCCTAGCGGACAAGTGTCGAACTCTTCAAACACCCCTTCCCCCTCCCGCTGAACGACCTTGAGCTGCAGTGAATGATTTGTGGGGGGTGGGGGGTGCGGGGAATGACAGCGGGCGACATGACTGCGCTCTAACGTGTAAATAACAACTAAGACAATACAGGGCGTTCGGCAGCGCACTGCAGCGGTGAAGTTCCCAAGCTGCTCATAATACGCTTTTGAAAGACGTAGAGTAAATCCTATCCACTCGCGACTTCTATACAGTATATATATTCAAAGATGGAACAGTCTCCTCGCCTGACATTTGAATGCGATTGCCTGCTCCCTTCTGAGCGTGTACATAACGTGATATGCCCCCCCCCCTCCCCGCAGGGGGGACCGCCGTGGTGTCGAGGATGACGCTCGGTGAACAGGAGGACGTTAGGAAGGCGGCGTAGCCCACCTCGCCATTCTCGCGCATGGAACACGGCGAGGCCTCCCTCGCACTGCGGGCGAGTCCGCGTCTGTGTCTAGTCATGGTATATAATTATTAACATTCTACAAAAAAAATTAATTTAGTCCTGCGAATTATTTAAACCCATAATTAATTATCTATGCATCCACATAAATTACATTATTTTTAAAAACGTTCCACTCACAGTAAAAATAAAATCATGTTCACTTTTCGAGCAAACGTATTTATAACTAATTTTAACATGTCTTAAGACTCAAGTCTCATACACCATATTGTTTTTTGCTCAATTATTTATTACTTGCGCGACATTTTAGTGAATAATTTTGATATTTGTGAAAGAACTACAAATTAGAAAAATGTATGTCAAAATTTACAGAAATAGCCACAAAATAAAATAATGACGAGAAAATTAAAAAAAAAAAATAATTTCGTGTGAGAACGAGCCTTAAGCTTGTGTATTATTGTGATAACTTGTTACCGTATAATGAATGCACACCGTAAATTAGCCAAATGATTAACATAATAAATTATAACTGAATAAATAAATATCGAAATCCACCTGTAGACATTAGGCAAGAACAAACCAGCTATTTTGTCGTTTAAGCCAGCCATTTATGCTGCTACAAGCAATACATATCTAACGTAACCAAAATATTTTTTTTTGTAGCAAAGACCTATTATACTCAAGAAATCTTAATGCTATCTTCACACGTGAAACTGAATTATTTTTAGAGTAAATGTCTCTTTATAGAAATTAGTGAATTTAGTTATAATCTTGGCGAAGCTGCCAAAATCACATTTACTGTGAAAAAAAAAAGCTTGGTGAGTTATATTGGAACCGAAGTAGTTTCTGTTTGATGGAGCAAAGGACGCGGTAAGGGGGAGAGATTAGAAACCAACATACGCCATCTTGGTTTCAACAAGTTTTAGGCCATGATTTTTTTTATAGTTTAATATTGGATACTTTTTATTCGTAAAAACATAGTTTATAATTGAAGGAAAAGCCAGAAGTTGAAATAGAATTGCTGTTAACATATAAATTCCCTGTGAACTCACTGGCGTTTATAATTGAACTAATTTTTGGTAATAACTACAACTGTCAAGAGACGATATTTTATCCCCTCAGAAAATTTCTTAGTGAGAGATATCTGCCTAAACGAAGGCAAATATTCAACTCTAACAAAAAAAAAACTGTTACGGCCTTTAAAACTTAAAACACTATGACATCATACTGTGTATATCGCTCCCCATTAAGCAGGCTTAGGCATCGCCATCTTGCAATTTAGAATACTTTGAAACCACTTGCAATACATCTGCCATTATATTTTTTTTTGACATGGCATAGGACTTATATTTGGCTACTTTTTGAAGTCAACACTTGCGAACTGGTTGTGAATTGTCATGATAGTTGCATGTCGTCCGCTTAGAAATAATTTATTTCCTCGCGGCGCTTACTGACTAGAGCCTGTTAGTAAATAGGCTATGTGGTTGCAACAAGGTACAGAAGGTCCGGGAGATACGATGTTTGCCTTGACATGCCAAAAATAGGGAACTATGGTAAAATGACGGGGGAAAAAAAAAAAATCCAAGATTGCGAGACCCAATCCTGATCAACTTTAAGGCCAGTCGAGGCCACGTGTGCCAGCTATAGAAATAACAAATTCCAAAAAGCCTTGTCATCGAAATTATTACAATGACATTCATTATTTTATTTACGGTTGGGAGGGGGAGGTGAAGTTGTGAAAGTAGGGTTTCAAATGCAATCACGCAACCTGCGTTGCGCGGTCATCTGTCAGCGCACAGAGGGAATAATGAAAAACGTGGCGAGGCAGTGTCGGATCCAGTTCCCGAAAAGGCAGAATAGAGGAGGGGAAAGGGGAGGGGGGGGGGTTCCACTGTGCCAAACTGACCCACGCTGACGTGACAATTAGCGACGACAGGTCGGGGGCTTCCCGGGAACTCCCCTGCACCACCGGGGGGGGGGGGGGGGGGGAGGGGGTTGCACGCACGCCCGGCGCGGAAGAGCGTGGCGGCCGGGCGGGCGATATTTAATTAGCGGCCTGATTGGATTCTGATGTAACCGACGGGCCCCGGCCATTACCGGGCAGTTAGCGGCCCGAAAAGTAGCAAAGGGAGCGGCGGAGGGTGTCGTGGTGTAACATCTGCACCGGGGGTTTCGGTGAAAGGGGTGTGCTGGGGGGGGGGGGGGGCGGAGTGGGCACGACTTGCATCGCTGTATGCTGGGGCGCGAGAGCTTTCAGAGAAGTAGTGAATGCAGTGATGAGCACCCTCCCTTCTTTTGTTCAGTACATCGCGGAACACACGTCGGACCTGAAACAACGCCCACCCAGACATATTATTCACCTGGATCATCCTCTCTTGTCCCGTACTTACGGTGGGGTTTCACACGCATGCTTTTTTGTCGTTAATTTCTATAATTGTGAGGTTAATTATGTAAAATTAAAAATATATCTTTCTAGCATGCGTCGTTGTGCCACGTATATTTTTAATGGATGTTCACCAACTGTAGTAAAATTTCGCGTTCGTTATGACAAATGACGAACACTTGCACGACATTTTAAAACCCATTATGTTACAATTAATATACATCCGTGAAAAAAATACTTGTAACAGACAAAATATACAAGATAGGTGTAGTTTTTAAATTTACAGAAATAGCTCTTTAACTAATAGCAATGACAAGAAAACGAGCTTAGTGAGAAAATGGGCCTGCTTAATGCATGCCATACTGCGTCCCGCATGGCTGAGCCCAGAGTTTTACCTGGGACCAACTTAACAAGTTTTAGTCTGGAATTAAGACCGTGGAATCAATCACTGCCTCGGCTGGCCAATCCCTTATTGAATCACCCGAAGCATGCTTACTTTCCCGCTTGGTTGAAGACCCACATGACAGGGCGTTTAGGCTTAGACTTCAGACAAACTTTGAGTTTTCCCTAACCCTAGCCCCTCCCAACCAAATACACTTAGAATAAGATAGGTTAGGAATAAAATGGCCGTGATGCTTAGGGCGCTACTCTCGTGGGGTCAACGCTTCTATCGCATCTCCCATCACGACTCATGAAAGCCGAGACTGTGTGCATACCTTTGATAATTTGGCAATATCGTCCGCTCGACCATTTCTGCGCATTAAACTGTGACGTAACAACTGACTTTGATGTTGGGATCACTGAACCAAGATGGCCGCCACGTGAATAAAATAAGTTTGTGACCAATCGCGTTCGACACATCTGTGACGTGAGCGCGACAATATTCGCTGGCGCGACTGACTTTCCGATTGAAAGGTTTTTTATATTTCCATCGCGTCACGGGCGCAACGTTACCGGAAAACCACCGACATAATTTTGCTTTCAAATGATGGTCAAACTGGTGCATTGGTAATGCAATAATTATTTGCGAATTAAAAAAAAATGTTTACTGAATTCGTATGTTAAATACTTTAATAAATTCACGTACAATGATTTTTTTCTGAATAAATACTTTGCTTCAACAAACCTGTTTTTAAAACTAATCTATTAAACGCAATTTTGAAACATTTAATAAATACTTGTTGGCTTCTGTGCATCATGCGGTTAAACCCTGGTTGATCACAAGATTTGCTTTAAGCAGATATTAAGGTAACCTAATATCAGCGCCGCTAAATGTCAATACAGCACAATTAAAAAAAATCAAAAAATTAGGGAGCCATTAACAATACCCATTAAATTTCATATTTGAGTTTCATTTTGGAAGTGTATTTTTTTTTAAATAATGTATTCAGATCCTTTTTTTCCCCAGACATTTTAATCGGTTTTTAAGGTAGTAAGAAAATTTCGGTACGCAGTATTGTTAAGTGGTACATGAACGTGCCTATTTTAACGACAGGTTCACGGGATTCACTTCATCTCACCGACGGGAAGCCAGCGCGCAAGTGCAGTGCCTTGCACGTAGAGGCGATAATTTTTTTTCCTAGCCTAAGTTAATTTTAAGTGTGTAGGGGAGGGTCCAGGTTAGGGGAGGACCTAAGTGTGTCTCAGGCCGAAGCCTATACACTCTACCATGCGGGTTTTTAACCATGCAGGACAAGGGCGCGTGCATCGTGTGCTTATTGGGGTTTACTGGCCAGCCATGGCTGCGATTGGCGCCATGACTGACGCCCCATTGGTCGCCTAGCTTAAAGCTAGCTAATGTGACCCAGGTAAAACCTGCATAGACACAGGGAAAACCCTGGGCCGGTTCATGCGGGGATAAAATAACATGCATTACGCAAGCAGGTAACTACTGGACAAGAGGAAGAAGGGTCCAGGTAAGAAGAGTTGGAGGGGCTGAAAAATCAACCTTGGTGGAGTTGGGTGCTTGGGCCTTGCGGCCCGCATTTAAGTTGGGAGCTCCAGGGTTATTATTAGCCAGGGGCGCATGCGCCCCCAGGGGCGGGCGACTTCACGTCAGCCCAGCCACAGCTGCCCAGGCAGCCACAGTTAAGACAGAAGTGGGCAGACGAGCCAGTAAACCGGCTCGAACTGCTGGCTCTCGGAGCGAAAGGCAGCCTGACGTTTCGCCATCTTCATCTTCCTTCTTCAGGTCAACAGCAGTACTTTTCAAGCCAGGGTGGGGGGAGGGAACCAACCTCGCCACCTAAAATCCCCGAGATGGTTAAAGGTCGCGCCGCTCGAGGCTACTGCTGCCACAGCCACAGCAGCCCCAGCTGAAGGTTCCTGATGTCTTCCTTCAGAGTTCCGATGCATTTCAATTCCGTTGCGCGCGCAGCAGTTCACAGCTCCGCAAGTTCCAGCCCGCAGTTCGTCTACACTTCGCATTTTTGCAGCACATCGAGCTCCCCTGCGGTGCCTTCGCCGACGAAGCTGCTTCCTGCCACGCGCCGAGCTGCATTCAGGCTACCTTTCACCCCGACAGCCGTAATAACGACTCCACAGGCCGGCCATTGGTCCGCGGACTGCTATTGGTTATTCGCAGTCACCCCAGCGAGATTGCAACTCTCGGGCTGGGCTCCCGTATCCGCCACCCGCGGGACGCGGTCGGTAGCAGTTGGCGCTGCTAGGCCGCCCCCAGCACGCACACAAAACCAACACGCGCTGCCAGCCTTCGGTTATCCAATAGGTCGCAGGGAACTCCCAGCCAACAGCCCGCGAGAGAGATGCGCACGCCCCGGGAGAAGACCACCGACCGTAGAGGCGAGAAGGCAGTGCAAAGCGCGAGACACTGACGACCTACCAAGGCGCCACGCTGCAACCCGGCTAGCGACCGTGGTCCCCGGGGCAGTATACCTTTCAGGCGCTCCTAGCGATGTGCCTCGACGATTTGCAGGGTACTTGCTCTCGTCCGTGGTAATGACATGCTAGTTGCAATATTATTGAACGCTTTAAGACAAAAACGCGCCTAAATAAGCTGTGACCTTATGAATATTATAGCTTAGCTGGTGATCCACCCGGCTTCACACGGATGCGCTCAACTAATGAGGCGTCATTTACACTTATTAAGTATGTATTCATAAGCATCAAGTTCTCGTTAACTGTCCGGTGTTTACAAATATTATATACATACTAACACGTACTGCCCATAACTAAAGAATTTTATTCAAAATAAAAATGGTTATTATGAGTCACAACTAGAAGATATACATATGATAACGACTTTTCTGTAGGCCCTTTTAAGAACACACAATTCTGTAGCACATTAATTTGATGTATTAGTCATGCATAAGACAGCGTGAGTTATGTGAGCGCCCTAAAAGCGTCCTTTTTAAGACTTTATTACAAAAAATTGAGATTTCACTTCTACATATAAATTTCATATGAATGTTATGAGCACATAAACCTTCCGGGAGAAAATTCTCTAAATGATGAAAACCGCATCAAAATCTGTTTTGTACTATTTGAAGATATTGAAGGTAAAAGTTGTGATACATGACCACAAGGAAGCTGTCCCCGAGGGGCGAAAATATTTAGGATTCCCAGGGGGTTGAACCCCTGGGGGGGGGGGGGGTCCTGTCCTCCCACGGAATAACCTTTATCATTCCCGAATCACAGCTCCGATTTTGCATAAGCAAGCGAGCCCCCACAGTGAAGGGCTTTTAAATTCCATGGGGGGGGGGGGGGGGCGGAGTGCCTGAACCACCCCCCTCTTTTCCACGCAATTCTACAAGGGATTTACGCCCATTATCTCGGCTTTTCTCGCCATGTTGAGAATTTGAATTTTCATGCATTTTTTTATCTACGAATATTTTTTGAGGTGTTCCGCTGTACATTGTGTTTAAAAGCATATAGTTCGACACACATGTTAGTTGTTTTCTTCGATCTACAAAAAGTCAGGCGTACACCCATAATTTAAAAAAAAAAAATTCTGACTAACTGCGTTATGGTCACTCGCTCTAAGTTCAGATTATGGTTCCTCATCTGGCTGGGACACAAAAAAAACCGCTTCTATAATCTAGTTTTAAAAATATTTATTCATAAAAATTTTCAGCATACGACATGTAATTTTCATACATAAAAATGAGAGGGAAAACTGCTGTTCCTGACATCACTTAAATTTTTTCAATGTTAGCACATTTTCATGAAATCCGTAATTTGAGAAGAAAAAAGAAAACAAAATTACCCCTTTTATTGTCTGTAATAAATACATCTTCACAAATTTTATATGAATCAGTATCATCCGTAATATCTGCAAAAAATTATTTCCCTGTGGAATGTGTTTCGTCAGATATTGTTGATTAACAACAAAAAAAAAAAAGCAATTTACCGCATTTCACCTTTTTTCATCCCCTTTAATCAGTCTTTTTAAAACAGACTACGCTTCGAAAATTAATTTTTGGCAGAAATTCCAGTAGCATTTTTACACAAAACCCACTAAGAATTCCATCTAAGCAATATGAAATGTTTGAAAGGAAAACAATATTTCAGATTTGCTTTTTTTTTCTACATCACCTGAATAAAACAAAAAAAGTGATATTATTATTGTGTATACAACCAATATTTTCCTTTAACTTTAGTATAAACTTTCACTTCTGGCCAATCCATTTTGGCCAAGACAAATGCTTTCATTCGTGCCCAATCCCAGCCTGTCTGGAAATTAAAAAAAAAAAAAAAAAATACCACGGGTTTTGTGTAGAGTGGCAAAACTTTTGAAAACATCAATAAATCGGTCTTAGATATATCGCATAAATTATATCGATATCAATAAAATATATGCCTGAAAATATTGATATTTTTCATATATCGGTCTAGTATAATATTCAAACTTTTACCCATGCTTTACTTATTATTAAATTACGATATATGTTATATTAAGTTATTGACATAGGTTATATAAAGTAATACAAATGTAATTACCTAATAAAAGTAACTTTTTCTAGCAAAAGTGATTACAACATAATTTTATTGTTATATACTTCTGAAGATGTCAAGCGTAAAAGAGTATGAATAATTTGATTTTTCCAAAGCCTTCGGGAAACCATTCTATTATTTTTTCTACCAAATTTATTTACAGATAATTTTAATAAAATTGATTTTTACTTGAAAAATACTTTATTTAAATCAGGTACTATTAGAACAGAATATCGCTATATATATTATCGGCACAAAAATATCGATATTTAAAACCTAAAATATCGATGTATTAGACGTATCGATATATCGTTGCCATCCCTAGTTTCGTGGGTTTGAGCTGGTCGCTAAATCGGCTAAGACGGCTACCGGAAGACGGTTTGAGAGAATGACTATGCACGAATTGAACCAAACCGACTCTCAGTACTTACGCCCTCCAAACCAACATTTATAATAATAATAATAACCGCGCAAACATCACGGAGGAGGGCGAGGCTAGAAGCGGAGATTGGAAACTGGTCCCTCTGATGTGGAAACAATCTCGAACTAAGCTCTCGACAATGAACTATGGCCGCGCGCAGTCCGCCGGAAAAAAAGGGGCTGGGGGGTTTACAGGCATCCGGGATTGCCAAACTTCCCCCCGCCCTTCGTCAACCAACCCACCTACTTCCCTACCTGTTTTTTTCCACTTGTTTGGTTCGCCAGATGAAAGAGATGAGGCGCATCTACCACCATCTTTTCCAACCACGAAAATAAAAGAGTCATTTTAATTGAACGCAAATAATTCCCTTGCAGTGACAACCCAGACGATGAATTGGGATCGACTTTCCAGCAGGGAATTGGTAATGGCTCGCCGGGACTTCTTGCGCGCAAAACCGGCGTACGTGCTAGTTTCGTCGAGACGATCACATAGATCACTGACATCCAGACTAAACGCCAGTACTCAAACAAGTGTCATTATATAAAAACTATGGAAAATAATAAGTTTTTTTGATTAAGTCAAGCATAACCATACACACATAAGAGACAGAATAGAAGAAAATCATAATTCTCCTACTAAATCGTGCTAAATTGTGTTTTGATGTTCATGATGAGTATTTATTTATTGATTATTAATGAAAATATATAAAATACTAATTTTTTAGTTTTAATTTTTCTTGTAGCTAATTTACACACTGTAACTTTAAAGACCATACAAGCTCACTACGATCGGAGGGGAAATGGTTAACCCCGTCATGAATCAATGGTAAAACGGAATCCAAATGCTTATTAGATAAGTGGACGCTAAACCCAGTATACCTACTTGAACAAGCCATTACAAGCACATGTATAAAACATAGTTATAAGCTTAAAATGAATAACAATTTTTTTTGTTTATCAATGTATCTTAATCTTGGGAATATTCGGGATCTTTTCGAAACATTTCATATACAAAATTATTTGTGCGTTAGAGTATTACCAAGTAGGCTTATATGTATACTGTGTACATACAAATTTAATTTAATCCAACAATTTTAATACGAGTCCAAAATTATATTCGCTCTGTCTATGGAATTTGGAATCCTAACAAAAGAAAAATCAATTGATATCAATTTTGGGCACTTCATGAGATATATACTGTTGCTATTGACTTCAAAAATTAAGAAAGAAAAAAACAATAATGTTAAAATCTCGAAATACTTAATGCGTCCAATAAGACCGTAATTTTAAACAAAACTTTGAAATGTACGACTAAATCGTTAACTTTAAATACTTAAACATAATGCATGCCGTGGGATGTTCAAAGATATACAGGATGAGTAAATTCTAGCCACTAAACTTCGGGTGCAGGTATATTAAGAAAAAATTATATGAAACTTATAATATGACTAATGGTTAAGTGCTTCTTAATGATGCTATACATTTTAGAATATGATGTCAATAAATTTTATAGATATAATATAGAAATTATCTAATATGTAAAACAAATCGTCTGCATAAGATTTAACTAATCAAGGCTCTACAAACACCGCAAAACCTTTCACTATCGTAAAATGATTTCTTTGAAATAATATTCCTCTTACATTTATGGACGTGGGAAGTTTTTAGGTCGAATTCAGACTCAGCCTGTATTTTCTGGAACCGCAAGCATGAAAATATTAATGGTTGATTCCTAAAGTGTTCAGATAACACTTCGAATTTTCTGCGGTAATTTTTATCAGTTTAAAGGCCTAAATATAGAATTACGTAGAAACAAATACAATAATACGTAGCCGATGAACTGTTCACTGTTAATTCTCGCAAGACAAGATAAATTTGGCAAATATACTGTAATATACCTGTACGCGCTGATGCGTGTTAACGGACCACGGGACGTATTCAGCACCGGACGCGCCAAGTTGAATTTAAACATTAAATATTTTGGCGTTGTACAACCTAGCCAATATTTCATCATGACGACAAAATATTGTCGTAGCCCTGACAAAATAGTTCATTCATTACTGACGAAAACAGTTTCGTGGTCACCTATATCCACAGTGCCTATATTGACGAAATATTTTGTGGCGGCAACAATTTTTTTTTTCCAGGGAATGGCTGAACTAACTAAATAGGCCTAGTTTGTTTCCTGTAAATTTTCTCAAATTTGATAGTTCACTTGTAAAAGAACATATTCTTTTTACTTATACTGACAACCACATGCCGTTGTTAACAAACACTGTTGACGTATAAACATTGACAGAATCGTAAGAAAATCATTGGTACTACTTTCGAGAAATGTCGAATTTCAGGCACGCTACGTGACACGGAACCACAGCAAAGCCCTGCGGCGCATGCACCGCTCTTGCCCGGTGCGCGAAAAACTGCCATCCGAGCAGAGAAATTAATCAGCGGAGAATTGCGGCCTGTTATTGCAATAATATTCATCCGCGTGGGTACCGGTCCCGGTAATGAAAATAACACCGGCCTTGTTTCCGGCCTGGCGGGGACCAATCCGAGCGGAGGTTCCCATAATTAATCACGGCAGCTGGCGGCGTCTTGAGAGATTAGCGCGGGGCGGGTCGTCGACGGCGCGATTCATTCGCGGAATTCCTCATCCCCCCCCCTTTCCATCCCTTCACCCCTTCCTCATCCCTTCACCCCTTCCCCTCTCCGTCATCCTCGCTACCGTCGTGACGCAAGTCTCCGCGCGGAGAGAGCTGAATGTACAGTCCTCGCTGTCAAATTACCACTACACGATATTAATTCATTAGCAAAGGTTGGTACCAGATTTCATAAAATACACGTCGTGTTCAAATAACACAATCCTTCCTGCCCGTACAAATCTTCCACCGGACTTTACTCTTGCCGTGTATTCATCCCACCTGCTCTCCATACTACACCAACTAGTTGTTTGAAAACTTACTGCAACGCGATGATGAATCCTGGACATTTCCAATGCAGAAAAAAAAATGTTTTTTTGCCTTCGCTGGCTTAATTTTTTTTTGTTAATCGGGTTATTTGTTTTGTTAAATGATAATTTCCTTCAATTTTGCGAAATTCTCAATGATTTTTTTTATCTCTTGACTACAGCTGAAATTCGCTTGTTTCCTGTGTTTCATGTTCAATATGTATAAGTACTATACATACATATTTATGCATTTATATAGATTATTCAGTTTTAATTTCCTGCTACACATAAATTCTCTAAAATGGTGCCTGTCCGTAATTCCTTAACAAAATATCAAAACATGCAGAAATGAAAATACTATTCATATTTTTCCCACCCAGCAATGAACAACATTTTCTGGTGAAAAAATTCGGGGTTGGTGGAGGGATGCTTTGCTGTCCATTGTCCCCTTACATTCACTCAAGTTCGCCAATGGAAAATAAATTCCTAGCTCACCAATAAAAGGCTACATCCATCAGGACATTATATTCGTTACCAATAAACTTTTACACCCGATATTTAAATACGTTTTACTATTAATTAAATAATCCGCTAGAAAACGGGTTGTTAGTACAATCACGAATGTTTACCGAGTGTTTCAGAGTACTTTATTACGTCGTGTGCGTCCACGTTCATTACATTATCAAATGACCTCACAGCCGGCGAAACGCTACGTCCAAATGCTGGTATATCAGCTACGACTGCGTTAACTGTTTTAACGTGCTGTATTTGATGGCTACTACTTCCCGTGAGGGCTGCATCACCACCGACATGGGTCCCCTAGATACGCCATTTCAACGCGACTTGGAGGTGTTTGAGGAAGAGCTACAGTGAGAGGCTGAGGATACCCATCCCAGAATCACTGCTAACCCCTCCCCTTCCCAATCCTTTAAAGCCATTCAGTGGTTGACTAACAGATCCCCATCGTAAGAGTATCACGAGGCGCTTAACCAAGTCTACCTCATCTGTGGGACTCCTCAGACAACCCAGAGAGCCGGTGATCTGGCCCAAGTGCATCCAACCTCCACTAACTGTCCAGGCTAGCAGGCTGCTACTTCTGCCACATCTTCTCGGGCAAGGGAGGCCTCGATCGCCGGGAGATGCAACTTTGTCTCGGGGTAGAAAAAATATCTGAGTGCCAGATCCCTAGGAGAGGCCTCAATCACCGGGAGATTAACCTTTTCTCGGGGTATAAACATTTCCATAGTCTCAGACCCCTTGCTGGGTCTACGAATGCCGAAATCTTTCATAAATATGTCTGGTATAAAATTTCAGCACCGGGGCTGTTTCGCCGCTAGCCGCGTCCGCCCATCAACAGGGCGGGATCCCTCTGGACGCTCCAACACAACAGCAACTTTAGTGCTCACCAGTCACTTACAGCTAATTAGTAAAAAAAAAAAAAAAAAGGGTGCTCGTTTACAATTACCCACGAACCAATTACACAGCCGGCCGTTTTAAGGGAAATGAGCGAAATCAATTATTCACAAACACTGCCCGCGAGGGAAATTATCAGATGCGCGCACAGCGACCGTGCTCGCCGAAGCGAATATTTCCTCCTATCGCGCGCCGACTGATTTCGATGGGGGGGAGGAAAAAAACCTCATGGAATGTGACCCGCGGCGTCGAACAATCAAAAAGGACAAGCGCTGTCGCGGGAAATCATAGGGAAGCGGGCATGGAGCTGCCAAACCTCTGACCTCCAATCACCTTCCCCGAGTGTTTTCCGCGCTCCAGCCAGTCTGCGGTCAGCGTTCAGTGGCGTGGATTCACAATACTCACCCGCGTGTGGACACACGCCGGTGTGATGGTTTGTTCCCGTTTAAAAATATATATATATATATATATATATATATATTCGTGGAATCGTGTACAGATAGCGTGTATAGCACTGCGATCACAAGGGATAATTATTACATCTCCAAGCAGTACCAGACAATGCAATCTCGTCCCGTTTGATCCGAAAGGGGGGGGGGAAGAGGAATACAGCGCATTATGATTAATTTAACTGAGTATGTAGGTCACAATGTAGCCTACATTCTAGTCGACAACATTCTTTAAACTATGAAAATAAGGATTATATTTAAAATGACGCCATACTGGCTGACGTAATATCTGCCTTGGTATTACTGGCAAGAGTTCAGTCTGACGGTGTCTTGTGTGGAAGAAGAATCCGTCATCATTTTTAATCGATTGCCCTCGCCGGGTTTTCAACTAAAGACTCCATGATTTTTTTATTAAAATTTAATTAATTAATTTTGTAATGATTTTGAGAATTTTGTTTCATTAAAATCGCATAATAATTATGGATTTTTCAAGATTCCGGCCGTAACGAAAATTGCAACTTTCGTAGTTTGAGTGCTTGGTTCCAAAATGATTAAATTCAAGATGAATTTCGAAGTCAGAGTTCGAGGTCATGGTCAAGGGCAAATTTCAAGTTTAAAGTTCATTTTTATGTTTAAGATCAAATTTTAAGTAAAAGGTCAAAAGGGCATGTCAAAGCTCAAGGTCAAATATTGTCAATGTCAAGGCCTAATATCAAGTTCAATGTTCAAAGTTAAAAGGTCAAGGTAAAAACAAATTTCAGGTCCAAGTTCGAATGTCAAGGTCAAAGGTCGAATTTCGAGTTATATGTCAAAGTTCAAGTTCAAGATGAGTCAAAGGTAAATGTCAATGTCCAGGTTAAATGTGACCCGTAAAATGAATAAAATCTGAGTTAAATAATATTTTTATTTTTTATAATTTTTTCCATTAAGATTTAATTGTATTAATTTTTTTTTTCAAATTTTTTACCATTAAAATAAGATAACATTTGCGGATTTTCAAGATGGCTGCCATAACGAAAATTGCAATATAATAGATTGGGTTTTAAATGGCCGAAAGTTCGAAAATTCAAAATGGTGTATATTCTAATAACCAAGTTGGCGGATGCAAAATGTTGTAAAAAAAAATGGCGGATACAAAATAGCCTCCGGGGTCAATATCAAAGGTTAATGTCAAATGTCAAGGTCAAGGTCGTCAAAATCCAAGATGGCGGCCGTCACCAGTGTCACCACAGTCACTGGCCGTGAAGCCAGTTCAAGGAGCCCCTTTATATCCTACTACTTATGAATTTATAACTGGTTTCTGATAGATTTGTTCTCTATACACAATTTAAAATGAATAGTATTCTAAATAGAACTTTCAACCCCAGAGTCCCTAACTACTTCATGAATTCTAGCTTGAGTCCGTGTCCTGGCAAATTATGGCGTGCCGCTCACCCAGGAGCCAAGAAGTTTTGACTAGTTACGAATTACATTTTATAAAGTTAACAAAATTATATTCGAGTAAGTAATTTTTACAAAAATAAAGCATATTAATCACCCTAGTTCCAGTTGGTTCTACTCTAAATTGAAAAGTTCAAAATGGTTTTTAGTCAAATTCTGACTGAAGGCAAGAAAGTGTCGCACTTAGTCGAAACGTCTTTCAATGAGTTTCTTTAGCTTCAGAAACATTATTCCAGAAAATATAATTCGCAATAAAAAGCTTTTTGATACACAATCAGAAATGCAATTCATCAATTTAAAAATTAACAAAAAAAACAATGTATTTAATTAACCAGGTAATTTTATGGTGATAAAATTATTTCCTATACTATCATAATATATCATACTCTCAATTTTTTTTAAAAAAACCTTAGAGTATTTCAGGATCACAACCCATCTTCTACGGTCCTACCTCGAACGATTAATTGTCGGATCATCATCTGCAACACACACTGCAGCGTAACACGCGGATTCTCAGGGGGTGGGTGGAGGAGGGAATTAATTAGTTGGTGGATTATTCCCACGGCTTCAATGTAGTGTACGGTGCTTCTGAAGACTTCCATGCATCCTGGTATACCTAATAGGAATAATTACGGTACACAATTCAAACTAATGGCACACCTGAAATACTTAAAGGAAAGAAAGGGAACCTCCAGTTCCATGTTAGGAGTTCGGTGAGAACGAAGGTTCCTAACGAAGATAGAAGGCTGAAATCACTAGAGAAGTGATGAATACAGATGATATAGAGATTTAACTCGTTCTCATCGTGTGTCACCATCTGTTCAGCGGCCCTCAACTACTGGGACAATCTGTAGCAATCTCCAGAGAGGAAAATTTTGGTCAGGCTCGGATAGTCACACCATCGACACGTGAAACGTTATCAAATGCCCGCTACAACGGCACAGAGATATTCGACCGAACGTTTTGCTAAAACAAAAGTCACGAAACCACGTTCATATTCCTGGAGAAAATTTTAAATTACCTATACAAAGGATTAAAAAAAATTGCGGCCACTTAAAATGGCATTTTGGCTTACCATTCGTCCTTGCTCATGAAAAGTTTAAAGGTTCACAAAGCTTGCAGGCATACTTCGGGCAGTGACGCCTCACAAGACGGCATTCGGCTATAGGCAGCGAGCTTTATTAAACCGATTGCAGTGCGTATACAGTATTTACGGCACTCGGGACGAAGCCGACCTGATATCGCAAGACGCCGGGAAGAGGCACCCGCATAAAGGCGCGTTAGGCCACAATGGAGGCGGTTTGAAGAGTCCAATCATGGCCCTCGGGGCAAATCCGCCCTTCCGATGGAATTATTTCCAGCTCCTTCGCTCCTCTTCCTCAAAAGAACCCCCTAAGTGTGGTTTGTTGACTTTGGATCGACGCTTCCCTATTTTTTTTTTCCATCCCTTCATTCTCTTTTCCCGTCGATTATCCATTCCCTTGCCTATCGCCCCTTCGCGGCGCCTCAGCCATTTATTTACCGAGCTGGAGCCCTGGACAAATCCAGGGCGAGGGTGTAGCGGGGGTGGAGAGAGGAGGGAGTTGTTGCCGTGATAGACAAGTCACGGTGGACGCAGCTGTTGCCAACTGTTCCCAATACATCTCGCTGGGTGGCGGCCCAGGCCGGCAACCTGATAGTTCTAACGACTCGGGGCTCTCCAGGAGAGAACACAACCACTGCGTAAAAAAAAAAATGAAGCAAAGAAAAACCCTCTCCACTTTTACGGCCAGCCAGAAAAGTGATTTCCCCACTCCCCTCCCCCTTCAACACCTCGTTCCCGCCACCCATCCAATATACAGCGCCGCTCCGCGGGCGTCTCCTAAAAGACGGGGGAAAACCGTCGGCGGCTGTGTACACACGCCATCCGCGGGCGAGACGTGAAACCCCCGCTTGCCGCAGTCATTTGTCGTCCTGGCGGCAAAACAACGGAAGGTAGGTCTAGCTTCTGCTTTCTTCGTGAAACACGAGACACGGCGTCGTGGCTTCCGCGGGGAGAAAAAAAGGACAAAAAAAGAAGTGCGAGGCACGATAAAAAAAAGCGGCAAAGAGGGCTAATATAGAACAAACAACTACATGGGTCAAAATTTCTTGTGGGAAGTTGAAAATCTCTTCGTTTTGAGTATAATATTTCAATTTTTTTTATTACTATTAAAAGAATGTTTAGTCAGATTAAATGACAGCTTCTAGTCATTGGAGATGTTAAGTCAAACCTCGTGTGCGGATTCATTTGAAAAAAAATATATAAAATACTCTAACTTGTGGTCTGATGTGCTTCCTAAGGGTGGTATACAATTTTGAAGTTACAGATAAACCACTTTATTAATGAAAACAGATAAATTATTTAAGATTTGAATACCAAGCGTTTGAATACTTTCTTAGAAAATCACCGCAAAAACTTTTCGCTGTCATAAAACGATTTCTTTGAAATAACTGGGGGAAACAACACTTCAGAAAAATGTATGGAAAATTAAGGTATTATTCCCACAGATTCAATGAAATAATTTTACGACGGCGAAAAGTTTCGCGGTGGTTGTACAATTTTGTTTGATCAAAAAATCTTCATATTAGTTTTTCATCTTAAATACGTTATTATGCGCAAATAAAATTTAGTTCAAGTCTAACTTCTAAGGCTAAGGTAGCAATTAAGCCCTTAATTAATGCGTACATGTATATAAATGTTAGGCAACGTATTTTTTTTTTTTTTCGTGATGAACTTGCAGCTGAAGTTTGTTGGTTGAATTCTGACCCACCATAATGCAGCTTGTATCATACTCGGAATTACAATATTTTCCCGGAAATAGCATTTAAAAATAGTTAATTATTTAATATTGCACCATCCTCGTGAATAAATCCGCATTCATAACAATAAAACCGCGACACCGAAATATTCAATTGAAAAAAGTAATTTGAGTTAAAAAATAAATAAAACTACAAAATCTCGTCTCTATACATTAGGTAGTGAAACTATTAAACATTTCAGTCACACTTTGTCAATTGCTTAGATATACCTAATTTTTATATTTTTATGTTAACTAAACTATTTTGGGATTTTTCGTGGTAGTAATCATATGCTATAATTATAATATTAATGTAGATATAATTATTTCATGATTGATAAAAGTTAAATAAAATTTATTTATTCCGTAACCATAAAGTATGATGTCCACTAGAATGTAGGTACACCTAAATCCACACATTCAAGGTTTGATAAACCCCAATGTATCATTGGTATATAAATTGCCCCTTTCAGTGAACGAATAGACTGAAGGAATTTAAAAAATATATATGTTTGTTCATGCATCGGTATCGATAGCGAGACGAGACGAGACGAGACGACACAGACCAAACATATTGGCGAATGTATCAGGCCCCGGGTATTCTGCAAGGAACCATCCCAGAATTTCGCTTGTAGTAAATTTTGTAAAACAGAATTCAGGATGAGCGGACCCGGGACTCGAACCCGGTTCCTCTTGATTGTGAGTGGAGCACTACACCCCTGCGCCGCCTCGCTCCATTCCCAGGTAATTAGGGATGCGTGAAAACTCAAGAGGCGGCATCATGTCATGATAAAACGTGTATATAAAGGCAATGGTTCTGGAGACCAAAAAAAAAAACTATTTTCGGAACCACACTTTTTTTTAGGAGTAGTGGTTGTCAGTTAACGTTTGCCCGAACCTTTCGAAAACAAGTTTTACGGCACTATGAACTATGTAGGCTACAAAGTAATAAATCCATAGTTTTAAGGTGATTTCCTGATACGCAAACACCCTCGACGTTCTCAAAATGTTTTTATACTAATGAGCATGTTGCATGTAATTGAAAATACGAATGGAATCTAGAAATGCATATGAATGGACAAATATTATTATTTTTGCAAATATAATTTCTAACATTATACAACTGACTTTTAAGGCTTAATAATATAAGTAGTTTCACTTCCTAATGGTATTTTTAGATCCAACTATTTATTTATAAATATTTCGGTGGGTGTCATCAGTTTTATTTTAATGAATACTTCTTATTCTCAAATAAGGTGCAATACTTATAAAATAAAATAATAAACATTTGTTAATTATTTTATTGTAAACAATATTGTCCTTTTTCGTATTTTTTAAAAATAAAATATTGTTTGTACGGATATCCATGCTAAATTATATAGATAAAAAAATTTAATAAATCTGCGTTTATTTGTGCATTTCAAGCACATGCCAGAAAATATTAAGTTAACGTAATGTGATAAAAAATTATTTTCACAATTCACTTTGTACTTAAATTTAAATCATATTTCTTCCAAAACAAAATACATTCGTCGAGTTCGGATGTAAAATAATACAATTTTGGGTGATCTTATAAAAGTTTCATTTCGCTGAATTTCTTGCATTTCTGTGATACGCAACGAACCGACTCCCGAGTTACCATCGCAGTTCACCACGAGACCTTGTCCCTAGTAACGGAAGGAGTCCTGGGCACCAGCGCCCTTGGCAGGTTGTCGGACTCTGCCTGCGAGCTGCGGGAAGGCGGCGTTCAGCCCGTCAGGAGCGGCGCGCGTCCCGTTAAATTGCGCGTTAAGCCGTACTGTGCCGGCAGTAATTAGGTTCATTACGAGCACGAGCAAGGAGGAGGGAGGCCTTCTTTGCTCGCTGCCACGGCTAATTAATGAATGCGAAATTCACCCCCCCACTTCCACCCCTTCTCGACGCGTTCCGCTCCTCAGTTCATCTAAACAGAAAACCGCCTTCCCCCCTTCATCACACGACAAGGCGACCTAACTGCTATGGCTTCGTTAATAATGTTACGCTGAAAAAAAAATTTACAGGATGTTTTAAAAAAAACGTTAATCGGTGATAGAACGCAACTAGAAAAGCACAAGTCACCTTATAATGTTTGGGAATCCAACCGGTGAGGACATATGACCAGTTGCACCATTAGAGTTCAAGCGTGATATACCGTCAGAAACCGGGTGATATACCGTCAGAAACCGGGTGATATACCGTCAGAAACTGGGTGATATATCGGCGGAAACCGGGTGATACACAGTCAGAAACCGGGTGATTTGTGGGACCACAGTTTCCACTATCGTACTTTGAGCGCGGAGCGAAGATCACTGGGAACTGCGATACAAACCCGTCGCTCGGGGCGGTTCACGGACAATGTGGACACTGCGCGAGCAGACATGTCCGGAATTTTTACGGACTCTGTGAAGGTTCATTTGATCACACGTAAATATTACAAAACTTCTGATCAATCATAAGACAAGTTCAAAACTGCTACTTATTTTAATGTGAAATACCCTATTTGGAAGGAATTGATTTTTAAATGCTTTAATAAGGCTTATCATCTCGTCATATGCTTTCTATATCAAATATAGGCTTTTTAAGTCAAAACCCATTTATATTTCAGACGGCTTTGATTTATATTAACTTTTAAACAACAATATGGGTTTTCGGTCGTTATCAAAATTTATTCAGCGACAGCATTAAACATTGGCTAGCCGCGTCACAATCTATTGTAGCGACTCACAGTTCCAGCCCACCAATAGAAATGCACCTAACATTATTTCCGAACTGCTGCTGCCTGTTGGCGTAAATTTGAAATGTTTGAACTTCAGTTCTCGCGAAAGACGATGGTGTTGACGCAACGTTTTGAGGAATGATCTAAAGAACATTTCTGATTCAGTCCAGTCGCCAAGGACGACTTACTAGAGCAGGGGCAAGCTGGGCCCAGGCCCCCCGCGCCGGCCATCTTTTATGATCCTCAAATGTTTAGTTTTTCTGTGAAAAACAAGGACATCAATGGGAAAACGAAATTTTTTTAATTTTATTAGCATCTAATTAAACTTGCTGACCAATACAATTCGATTTCAATTGAGTTTTCACGATTCAATATAATAAAAACCTTTGAAAGACTTTAATGTCTCATATTCTAACGACGCGATTTCATCAAAATTGATCGTTAGCATTAATAAAAATTACCCGAATACAATTTTTCTGGAAAGATCATCACCCTTTCTTGAGATAAATTTCAAAAATGGTACAATTTTAAGTTCCAGTTTGGCTTACAAACAGGTTTTCGAAAGTTTGTATTGAAAATCCACTGGAATGAAGCATCTAGATAGAAAATTTAACTTAAACACAAAGAATCGCACTGAAACGAACACAAAATGAACAATAAAAAAAACGAATTAACGAACGAAGAAGGAATTAGGGCGTAGCGTCTCCTTTACATCGGATACGGCGAGTGACAACGTGTCGATAACGGAGAGTTGAAGGACTGCCAGGGAGAACGATGCAACCCAACTGTTCACGGAAACGTCAGCCTAGGTCCGACCTCCCCCGAGGATCAAACCCGGTGATTGTGCTTTATTGCGTATCCAGTTGTATTTTAAAATAAAATATTAAAATAAGAAAAGGAATTGTTTGTGTGTGTGATGAGAAGCTGTAGATAAACAAAAATATATTTTATTTTGAAAATATGCATCAAACGTTGAGTAACTTTGTTCACAGGTGTAATTGTTCAGTGAAACATATCCAATTGTATTTTGACGTAAAATGTTAAAATAAAGTAAGCAGTTGAGTGTGATTTTAAACTGTGCTATTGTTAAATATATATTTTATTTTGAAAAAAAAAATGAATTATATAACTTTGATATAAACTGGATGCGCAATAGGGAACAATTACCTCGAACTTGGATCACCTCTACGGGAAGCGAGATGCATGACCACCAACCACCGCGGCCCCGACAATCATGGAAATGACTTGAGGACGTTGGGACAATTGTTTGCACACTATTTGAAAAATAACTTAAAACAATAGTGTTCTTATAACAAAAATGTAAACGTTTCTCTACGCACAAAGTAGAAAGTCCTAAACGAGCGATGTTTACTAGCCACTGATGCGTGCGCAGTTTTTAATTAAAATAATGGTCATGTTTCAAATTTCAATAATACTAATTAAGAGTATTAGTATTTCTTAGCAACTGTTTAGCTTCTTTAAAATTAATTAAATAAGATCAAAATTTTTTTTTCACTCCTAAACTAAGTGCAGTCTGAAGAAAAGTTACATTTGAAACGAACTTTTAAAGGTAGTTTTGGTGTAGCTGTTGTAAATAAGTGCACACCATAGGTTTAGGGTATGTTCATTTTTTTACATAGTAAATTAGTAGTAATGAAATATCCTAACAGTTTAATGAAGCACCCAAACTATAAAGAGTAATTCTTGCTAAGACGTGATTATGTTACTGCCAGAAACATTTGTTTTTTGTTTATAATGACCTCCATATTAGGCAGAGAAATTATCTGGTCGTTGCCTGACATCTATCTGGTTTAGTTTGGTTACACTTTCGCAGGCACATACTCCATCCGGGCTCTTCCAATATTTTTGTTATTCCCAAAAAGATTATAATTTTAATGATATTTGTTTTTCCATGATATACGTCTCCATGGTATACATACAGATATGGAGTAATATTTGTTTACTTTTGAAGTGGCGTATTTTAATATTTAAAATGTAAAATGAAAGATTTTTCCTACAGTTAAGATCCTAGATCTTAATCAATTGATCGATCGATCTACCTCCGCTCAAAGCATCTATTGTGAAAATTTTTGTCTGAAACGTTAAAGAAATTATCGAAAAAGCAAATGGAAATAAAATGTATAGAATACCTTTTCGTTAAATAGCAATGGATACATTTGGTAGAAAGTGGGTACCTAGACAAAAACAACTTCATAGTTCAACACAATCGAAACAAAGAAATAACTTATTTGATACTGTAGTAAACTATTAAAGTCACACGATCACTTTATTTATTTATTTTTATTTTGTTGGGCTTTTTTTTGCCGTTAGCGCCACACTGATCTACGCCATAACAGAGAATCTTACCCATAACTCCTTGCACCGAAGTTAGCGTTTCAACCAACTGTGCGTTTATGCTATTTATTGAAATAAATCAATTTCGTGTGCAACCAAATCTCAATAAAAGCTATAATATAAAATAGTGTACAAAAAAAGAATCAACAAGTGAAATACGTTCTCACAAGACAGAAATACAACACAAACTATAAAATCAGGACCAAAAAAACGGTTGAACAATACACACACACACACAAAACTCAGCCAAGTCAAAATGGCTGCACAGCTTCCTACCTACCCTAACATAAAATACTTTTTTTTGTGAGAAAAGTAATAAAACCGCGAATAAATCTTTGGTCCCTTCCCCCATCACCCAGCCACCCCTGCGACTCTAAAGCACACGCGAAAGAGGGGTAAGAGGGTGGGTACAACATCCCACTCTCCCTTCCCTTGTATGCAGTCCCCCCTCTCGCAGGGACGATGGAAGATGGCTCGGTATCCGGTTAAACGTATGGATAATGCGACACGACCCTTCTAGGAAAGGATCGACCCGGTGGCTCTCGAAAATACATTAAGAGCCCCATGTAACCGCCAGCCAAAGAATGTGCACACACTTGGTAGAAAAAAAATATATATATTTGGAAAGAAAAGAAAGACTCTGCTGAAATTTGTCAGTAGTTTCATTACGATCATTATAAAAAAATGACCATCACTACTGTGATAAGTCCTAGGTTATCTTGGGCAGTTCATTCGAGTTTTAACAATTTCGATAAACACAGCAACATGATATGTCACTGATTCATGGGCTTATGGCAGCTGCATTTTTTTAAAATAAATCATAATATAAATTTACGTAGGTTTAAGGTAAATGCTACGCACAAGTTTGCACAATTTACTGTTTTTTTTTTTTACTTATAACTGATTCAAAGCCAAGCCGCTCAGCAAGAAAGGACTTAATTTTCGCCCAGCTTGTTTCCTTCGCCTAATGCCAAAACATCTGTAATTTATAAAAAAAATATAATAATAACTCCCAGAAAAGGCTACACCATGACAACAGGACCACTATTTTTCCTTCCGGGCAATAAAAAATAACTAAATTTTTTCTTCACCAATTATACTACTTCACGTCAGAGTTATAAGCACAATTAGCGATACGCGACCTGAAAACCTATTAAAAAATTCCAGAAATATAATTCGCAAAAGGTAGGTATTACGTTTCGTATTCGAGAGCGGAAATTTCACGACTCCACGGATCTCTTAGTGTTTCCACTCGCACGAGGGCTCTGCAGTTATCAAAATATAACTTTTCCCCATTGTTAATTTTTGGCCCCAATACATTTAGTGATACAACACTATTAACTATATATATTAATAAAAGTCCATATATTATATATATATATATATCAGGACTTGGGAGGCATAAGACAATATCTAACAAAAACCAATTCTTTCAAGAGATCAGTTTAAGCAATTTCAAAAAGTTATTCACTTATTTACTCAAATACCTTTAACCCAAAACATCTCAATTTTAACATATAGCAGATCTTTAGTGTTGTATCCCTTAGAAAGAACGTTTAACGGTGGTTAAATTTGTGGTTAAAAATGCATTTTCCCCAAAAAACTGGACAAAGTGTCTTAGGCTTCCGAGGTACAGATATATAAAATTTTAATACATATTAGATAATACACACGGCTAAATAAAGAGAGCTAAAAGACGAGTGGAACAATAAAAAAAACCTCAAAAATTAAAATCACTGGGGAAAAAAATCAACCTCTTAGCCAAGTGAAGCTGTAATTTTAGAAAATGGTGGCCTGTTTGTGCGTGACGCGATCGTGCAGCACAGGACCTGGAGGAGACAGGAGCTCCGGGACCTCTGCTGGCCGCAGACTGTGCTCGAGGACCGCGCCGAGATGCTGGGCCTCGCCTCGGTGGACACGTCCAGCGAGGACCCGACCAGACGAGGACTGCAGCTCCAGTTCTAGTGGCCCTCCTGCTGCACACGTCCCCGGGCTCCGGCAAGGATAACAAGACGGCGCAGAGGGAAGGGAAGAAAGGAGGAAGGGAGGGTGCACTCAGTCACTCAGTCCAGGGATCGCTATCGACTTCTCGGCTCCCGCAGAAGAGTTCTCTTCGGCGGGGAGAGACAGGACGAGGAAGAGGAGCATAATTGGCACATTCCTCTTCCTTCGGACGGCCGCTCGTCGTCCGGATCAGGGCCCTGCCGATTTCAAAGGAACGCCCTTAATTGTCAGGATGACGTGCCGAAGTTACCCTCGTCAGCCATCCCTGTGATGTCTCCTCCCTTTATCCCTGCCCCCCGCGAGACAACCAACGTCTTCCTCCCCACGGAATCGCGCAAGAAATGGCGCCCGGCAGGAAATGGCGTCATGGTTATTTTCCACCGCCGCCTCCCTCCCTCCAACCATCCATCCTACTGTCACGACAGTACAAGTTCCCTTCCCCCGGATGACAGGCTTCGTCGGCGATTTATGATTTGTCGAATGTGCCCGACACTTCGTCGAATAGTCAGCTCTGGGGATTACAGGCGGTGACAGTGGAACCCTCGCGTTTCACCACGGGCGTATCTGCGGTTAGGTTGACGGGGCTAGTCACAAATCAGTCGGATACCTTTGTCATCGCCTGCCAGGGACGTGACTAGACTAGTTTCCTCTCGGGGCAAGAACTCATCTTGGCGCACCTTTTTTCCTTCTCTTCAAACCGAACAAATCCGATTAACACCTCATATCGCCACCACACATTAATTCCACTATTCCAAACATTTTTTTGATTCAACTTATGGTAAATATTCATTTTTAATACATCGCATGTTGGGTACTACGCGAAAAATACCAGTTTGTAAATATTTTACAATATTCATGTATGCATCTTTCAAAACAAATAATTAAATTCATCTGCCCTGCACAATTTTTTTTTAAATATTTTAACTCTACGATATACAAGTAAGTAAAAATTACTCTGCCAGTTTAGCGACCCCCCCCCCCCCCTCCAGAATGTGGCGCTCGGGACAAGCCCGTCTGCTCCTCCACTCCCCTCTGGTTACGTCCTTGTCGCCTGCGCAACAAGGCTGCGCGCGGTTGAAAGGCACGAGCGAACAGAGCAATGGCAGGAGACTGTCCACTGCCTTCTGGTGTTACTAGTAGCACACTGTCGGCAGAGGAGGCATGTGTATCAAGATTTCATTAGTCTGCAAGTCTACCCCAATAGGCCTCTCCAGCATTAGGCAAGGATGATAATATATTGAAGTATCTGTGAACTTAAAATAAGAAATACATATTCTGTGGGCGGTCTTTAATCCGTCATTATTTCGTTCGACACATTATGTAATCCGGACGTTTGAATTCCCCTTTGAAATTAAAAATATATAGCGTTAAAATAAAGTGAACATATTTCTGCCAGCTAACGACGATTAACTGTACTCTCGCAACTTTCAATCAATTTATATTTAATCAATTCAAAAACTACCGTTTGTAACAGGCCTGGCTTTCCACGCGAGAAGCAGTCCACCGCGCGAGGAACGCTTTCAAAATGCTTTTCCGCACACACGAAGTCGGTCGCGTGCAGATCAGTTTGAATTTATTTCCTATTCCTGAGAAGTTTTCAGTTTGAAATATGTCCAACACAGTTGAGTGGGATAACGTTTCTTAATTATTTTAGCTGTTTAATCGAAGAGGTACGGCAATAACTGCGTTAATGCGGACTAGGGCTCGCCATCTTGCAATTTCAAGCATTTTGATACCGCTTGAAATAAAGCTTACGTGATAATTTTACTTTTTATGTGACATGGCATAGAACTTAGCTTTGGCTATTTGTTGAAGTCAACACTTGTGATCTGGTTTGGTTACAAGATAGTTGCAAATCGCCCGCGTGAAATAATAAGTTATTTCCTCGCGGCGCTTACAGACTTGTGGTCGCAACAAGGCATATAATGTCTGGGAGATACGATTTATGCCTTTACATGTTAAAAAATTGGGATGAATGGTTAAAATTAGAATTACAGCCAAAAAAAAATTAAAAATTCAATATGTCAGGACATAATCCCTTAATGGGAAAGTTTCGAATAGACGGCTGTAAGACGCCGTCATCTAGGACGCGCGAAGTCTACGGCATGGCATGTTACTGAGCATGGTCTATAGGGGATGATACGCGCAGACCTTCGCCCTGGGGCTGTGTTCAGTCTACGGCAGTAAGCTCTTGGCATGTTACTGAGCACATGGTCGATAAGGGGTGATACGCGCAGACCTTCGCCCTGGGGCCGTGTTCAGTCTACGGCAGTAAGCTCTTGGCATGTTACTGAGCATGGTCGATAAGGGGCGATACGCGCAGACCTTCGCCCTGGGGCCGTGTTCAGTCTACGGCAGTAAGCTCTTGGCATGTTACTGAGCATGGTCGATAAGGGGTGATACGCGCAGACCTTCGCCCTGGGGCCGTGTTCAGTCTACGGCAGTAAGCTCTTGGCATGTTACTGAGCATGGTCGATAAGGGGTGATACGCGCAGACCTTCGCCCTGGGGTTGTCTCCACTCCGCCGAGACGCGGGCACGAAGCCGTGGATGAGGGACGAGCGCGGAGCCAGGGCACAAAAGGGCAAGCAAAAGAAAAAGGGGGGGGGGAAAGGGAGAAGGGAGAGGAAGGGGCAAGGCGCATTTCTTTATTGCTGTTTACCCTCCCGCCTCGTCGCTTACTGCTCTTTTGTCTTCACTTTCATTTAGCAGTCTTAGCAGAGGAGGAGTAGGAGAAGGGGGTGGGAAATGGGAGCCTAATGGCGAACACGAGACGAACATCCGCTTTGTCCTCGCCGAGCGAGCGGCGACTCGCGAGAGCAAGAAGTGGGGACTACGGGAACCGGGACTGTGCAAGCAGAGGTCGGGGGGTGGGGGGGAAGCCCCGACAAAAACACTCTCCCTCCGCAAGGAAACACACGCAGCCACGAGCCAGCGCCGTAGTCTCCTACAACTATACGAGCCTCCAGACACACCATTCAACCAGATCCAATAAACACAATTTGAAGTTTGAAAAACTCCATGTTGACCCTAAACGCTGCCGAACTAAATTCCTGTCAAACTCCAGCGAAATACTACAATATTTGTTACAGGAAAAAAAAAAAAGTTTGCAAGTCTTTCAGTACTCGCCAGTGATCGTATCACAAACATAGTTTGTATTAACACAACACTTATTATATTATATTATACTCTACCTACATTATTATTTTACAACGTTTTTGTAACGTATTATGAAAGCCACATGTCACTGCGTCGCGCTGTTCAAGACTGCTGTTAGCGGAACGAACGGTAAACAGCTGTCTCTTCTGTTTCTCTCTCTCTCTTCAAGCGCCGTGGAAATGTTTGCGCTCGCTGACGTGTTGCAGAACAAGCAACAACTGCAGGCCGCGCCGAAAAATTGAATGGCCCGCTCTTCTCCCTAAGTACTTCCTGTTACAGATTTCCGTCGCATTCACGAAATTACTCCCACCAAAATACCGTATTCCGAGAGCTAAAATTTTACACACCAAAGATTTCAACAAATATTTGTTTGACTGTTCAAGGATTAGGAATACCCGCCATATTTTTTTTGTTCACCCCATATTTATAGAATAGATTTACTTCGGTACTTAGCTCTTAAAGAGTTCACCTGAATTAAATAACTATTTCTTCTCTGTGATAAGTCAGAAAACGATTGATTACATTAAAACTGTAACCACTAAAAATGCTAAAATATAGACTAGTTGTAACTTAACTAAGAAGTTAATTTTTTTCCTCCTGACTTTATTCAGCTGTGGTCGAACGATCGTGGATTCAACTCGATTCTTGGTTCGATGTATGTTCCACTGGGAATGTTTTGCACGAACGGAACTTTTCGATTATCGATCTTGGATTAGTACATTTTTGTTTTAAATATTGATTTAGATTAAAAATATGAAAAATGCTTTCACATTAGCCCTTATTTTAATGTTCTGTACACAATTATTTTAAAAATTAATTTCTCAACACTTCTAATGATAGTCTACTGTTAAAATAAATAGTCTCATGTTATGTGAGCGTTATCTTTTTGTGAATTTTTGTCTATCTGTAAAATTAAATTCCTGCATATTTGTAAAAAAGTGACCAACCTTAATATTCTAAAACATATATATGCTATCATAAACAAAAATTGTATTTACTAGTCCGTAGTAAATACTGCGTGTTCCAGGGCCGACAAAAGTTAAATATATGCATTTGTATTTTAACTAATCTATATTTTCTCTTCGTTTTTTATATCACTGACCTAGGAATTTTATTTGATTAGCATGAAATTGTTTTCACGCATAACTTCAACAAGAAATAATAGGAAGTTAAACGAATTTAAATATTTAATTATAAAAAATCAATATTTACACATAACCTCTTACCAAAACTGTAGCTCGTAAGAAAATTTTTAAGATAAACGATAGAGTTTTCTTGAATAAGAATTTTTAGTTACCAGTATATTCAAAATTTATTAAAATAGCGTATAGATGGCACAGACTCTAATAATTGTTAACTATTATATTTGTTTGTGAGAAAACACTTCTTAAATTTTCCATGGAGTCTTGGAGCCACCAAAATCGAGGCTCCAAACATAACCGAAGTTGATCTTAGTTCGAGAGTTGATCTCAAATGGTTCACCAGTTATGTGTGTATATATCACTTCACACCGGTAGATAAAAAAAATAACACAGAAAGTTTCATTTTAAAAATTACTTTAAAAACCTTAAATCTAACTTCATGTCAAGTTTCCAAACTATCTATTAATTGGCTCGCATATTCAAAGTACAGAGTGTCCAAAAAATAATGCCCCAGTTTCAATGGTATATTATAAAAGTTTAAACTGGACTACTTACAACAAATCATACATCAAATTGAAGGTAAACTAAGCTAGTTTATCTTACAAACGTTCAAATATGAGCACCACACGGCACGCATTCAACCTTAAGTCCAGTTCTTCCCACACTTTGGTTAACACGTCCGGATTAATGGAAGAAATAGCCTCTTCAATTCTGTGCCTCGACTCTCGCAAATCATTAGGTTTCGCGGAACGTAAACACAATCCTTTATAAAGCTCAAAGAAAAAAAAATTGCATGGCGTTATGTCAGGTTAACGTGGAGGCCAGCGAAAAATAGCTCTGTCGTCTCGACCATTATGACAAATACAACGGTCGGGGACTTCACCCTGCATTTCGTTTGAAGTTTAATTTTCTAACTGAACTTACATATTTACTATTGGCAAATTTCAGAACCCACGCTTTACGATCAGGAGTCGTGATTTTGCATAGGTGGCGCTGCAAGCGAGAAAACAACAAAGCAGTATTCTCGCATGCGCTTATCTGAAACTGTTTGGGTTACTCTTTAATTTTAACCTTGAACCAAAACTCTACAACGATTACAGCCGATAATATTAAAATTTATAACTGGGACAATCTGTTATGAATATATTGTATACATCGCTGTTATTCGCGATGTTTCCCGGGTGTACTGTCATTAAACAGTCTGGATATAGACGGTATTTCACGCAGGGGGATGGGAAACATGGCGTCTTTTGCCATGAAGTTTTATTACACTGTAAAAAAACTTTTAATCCACAATACGCCGTTTTACTTCGGTTTTAGTTACTAATATTGTTTATACCTTATGTAACCTTAAATGTTCGTCTGGAGTAACACAGAAATTTTGTATTTAATTTTAGTTTTCGAGTTCTTTATATAATAATAGTTTAGTTTGTCAAGTACTGATTTGCCTCAGTACATATGTTAAAATTAAAATAAAAATTGCAACGAATTATTATAACCTAAGCGATCTTCCAACTGCGCATCCCATGAAGCGTGAATCTGTCATGTCTCCAGACCAACGGCGAAAGCGGTGATTAATTACTTTTCCGTTTTTTGGAAGGTGAACCAATTGAAAATATATGCCACCAATAAAGGAAGCACGGATTGACATAATTTCGTTGGCTGGGAGTGGTGCCACCCCGTCATGTAGCGCGTACATTACTCACAGCTTTCACCATTTTTTTTGGAGATTTTAAGACTCACCCTGAACAGACAAATAAACCGTTATTTCGGTGACTACAAAACGCGTTACAGCGCGCGTCCGTATCGTCGCTACTCAATGGTTCGCTCGCGCTTGAAGCGTAGAGATCATCGCCTTCGCTAGAGTGACAAAGAGCGGTGGGAAAATAAAAGGAAACAATCTTACGCCACGATTATTCATTCGACGCGAGAACCAGAAATGTTAGATCCGTCACAACCACGGTAACAATTGCGCGGAGTCAGCGCCGCGGCTCCCGGGGGAGAAATCAATGACGGCGCGCGTCGAACGGCAAATTGGCACGCAGCTTTTCCCACTCACGTGACATGTAAGAGTAAGTGAGTACGATAGTAAGAGAGAGTACGATAGTAAGAAAGAGTATAATAGTAAGAGAGCGTACGATAAAAAGAGAGTATGAGTGAGAGAATAAGAGTAATAGAGGGTAGGAGTAAGAGAGAGAGAGAGAGGAGAGAGTGTGTAAGAGTAAGAGAGAAATTAAGATAGTAAAATACAGTAAGAGAGTAAGAGTACTAGACAGTGAGAGAGGAAGAGATTAAAAGAGAGAGAGTAAGAGTAACAGAGACTAAGAAAGTAAGATAGAGTAGCTAAACAGTAAAAGAGCGTAAAAAAAAAGAGAGAGCTCTGTGGAACTGTGGCAGCTCCGAGGATAAGTTACACGATAAAAAAACTTACATTCTATGAATTTAATATTCACAAAACATATCGTGTGATTATGTACCTCCGAAAATTGCAATTACAGCATCATAATTTAATGCAAACTACTATACGCATAGTACTTTTGTCAGTGCTTTCCTTCTTGTTGGCGCTACCGCGCTAATATATACTTTGAAGTACAGAGAGGATTGAGTAGTCTATCCTAGAGGTAATTGAAACTGCGTATATTTACAGTCCCTACTCATGAGCTTGTTCATTAACAGCCTGGATTTATGCGCAGCAATTTCTGATTATATATAATACGAGAGTATTCTTAGTACTTACTTCCTTTAAATAATGTTGAGGGATTGCATTCACCTTAAGTGGTTTCCTGTAAAGATGTGGTTTTTCGAACACTCCACGGCGGGATTCCGCGGACTCGCTCGTGTTGACCGGGGTGCTCGAAGCTGAAGGCGGCAGCAGCGGCCGCTAATGGCTGATGGATGGACTCGCGGCCCGTATCTGGAGGCTGACGCCATCAATAACGCGGTCGGCGCTCCCGAGAGACCGCCTCGACGCCAAACCGTCAGCGCGTCCACACACGCACACGCGCGCACACTGGCAGAGTTGCATGACCGCCATTACCGCCTCGCGTGCGTCATCCGTCTGTCACGCAGCTCTCGTCGCGAGGCCGGTCATTAGACTGATGGGTATGTATGGACAGTCGCTGGCAGGTGCCCTGTTTGACGCGGGGATGAACTGCAAGTCAGGCAAAGTCGCTTGGTATGGGTCCTTTTTTTCCTCCCCAGGGTTGATGCTCACACGTTTTTAACACATCTGGGCCGTGTCCGAATCAGCCTGAAGTATATACTCGCGCGTAATTGTTTCCGAAAGTGACTCGACGAGGGCTGACCGAACTGGAAGTAAAGCATGTAGATATGCGAGTAAACTAATCTCTGTACTTCCCACGTACTTTCAGATGAAGTAACGACAACTTTGACAGAAAAAGGACTAGTAAAATCTTTTTAACTTTATTGACCACGGTAAATATATTTAAATGAAAGAATTAATATATTATAATTGTATAAATGTTTTAACTATTTCACACATATATAACGAACGATAGTGACTTACGAAACAAAGGAAATAAACTTAAATATACTGCCATAAATTCGCGTGTTTGTAATTGAGTGACAGCTGACAATTATTGCTAGGGTTAAATGTATTTAATGAAAAAATAAAATATATATTACCAACCCGTTTACGTAGCTTATGTCAAATGTAGAGGCCAAAACAAAAGTAACACACGTCCGAACATATTTGGTACACCACAGGGGCAAGTAAGGTACGCGAGGTCAATGTGCTCAACTGTGTACTTGAAGTTCGCCACGGCCCTAATTAATTGTTAACTGTTTAGTTTTAGTATGCCAGTGAATAATGTTTTATTGCATATTAGTATAAGAATATGCTCAAATTGGACCATGTTTAACGTGCTAGGCTTGCTGGTTTCATCCATAAAACCGTACATAGTCACTTACGTAAACATTAGGAGACATACCAAAAGTATTGGTGTGCCAAATGAAACTTTTTGATAGTTAAGACTACCCTGGAATATATTTGGTAAACCAGAATGGCCATTGTAAAAAGTAATCACACGTAATTACCGACATTAAAATTATTATATTACATATTCTCCTTCTGAATTCCCAATAGGTTTAGTAACAGCAGTAGAGTGTGCGCTCAGTAAACTCAAGTGGCGTGGTTCAAATCCCATAATATGTATTTTTTAAATTTTTAATAAAAATATTACAATAATAATGTTGATTTAGCTCAATAAGGTTAACATTGGTTTGTAGGAAGCATTTAAAAACTGATTTCAGCCCTTTAAGCAAAAATAAATATACAAACATCTACTTCAGATTAATATTTTAGTAATGCCATATAAGTATATAACTTTTAACGTATGCGGAACATTTATAGCATAAACTTTTTAGTGAACTTCAACAAGATGGGCAGTATTTTAATAAAATTTCTGGTCGAAAATCAGTTCCAAAGCAGGGGTTTTATCGGAGCAGTTTCTAATCGTTTCTGGTTGTTGCGTGCTGCTAAATTCTATCTGCATTTGATGGCGGCAAGCAACGTTTACAATTCAGTCAGCGAATTATAGCGGCGGACGCAGAAAGTGTATCTGATATTCTCAAAAAGAATTTATGGTATTTGAAAAGTGATTATTTTATTTATTTCTTTATTTGTCTGGCTTAGCATTATTTTAAAGAAAACTATGTTTCGTATTATAAGTTTAATTGCAACATGAACAACACGAGATTACTCGTTACAGTCAGATGTTTACACATCACTGGCGAGTACTAAATAAAACTAGATCACTTTTTTTTTACTTTAGTTTAACATTAAAAGAAATTATTATCGTGACCAAGCCTCAGGGAGCCCACCAAATCAGGAGTGTGTGTTAGTGAGCCGGGATGATATGCGCGACGCACGCTGGTGCTTCTAGAGTGGTGTCGCCCTTAAGCACAAGGCTGTGGACTGGCGCGTAGTCTTCTCGTCGTGCATAGGGCTACTATGAGATATTCTAGAGGTAACCATAACATAATATACAGGGGAAATTAAGGTGAAGGTGTAATTCAAGTCCCTTACGCGCTTTCAATAATCTGTACCGGGTGTTTCGTGACTAAACATTACTCTGAAATCACGTTATTTATCCATTTTAACTCTTAGTTCAAAACGAAATCAGAAAGTAGAACTATTCATCTAACCTTAATTTATACCTAAATGTTTTTTCGCAAAAAGTCATCACTCGATGTCTTGAGCAGTTTTCAATTTTTTTTTTTTCAAATCCTCTGCTCATCGAATGAACCTTCAAAACTCCGCTGTGGTGTTTTATTTGTACGTAATACTAATATTTACATTACTGATTAAATCACCACCACACTTAATGTATGTTCACAAATTACTCGCACTTACAAATGTACGTTCATTAAGAATCAATCAAGTCCGCAGATCTGTCCACATCTGTGAAGCTTCTCGCTGGAGCTGGACTCAACAGCCCCTTACCCAGCACCTGTCCATCACACACGGTCTCGCGCCACTCAGTCGCACTCGCACGGCGCCATCGCTCCGCATTGCGCCGCTCGCCCTCCTCGCCGAACTCGCTCTTTGCTCCACTCGCCTGCTGGAACTCCCGTGGAGGCCCCGGCGTCACCGCTCTTATACCCTTGCCGGTCTTTCTGGAACCGACTGGAGTGGCTGTGAAGTGTCGCGTCATTCCAGGGCCGACCCGACGCTCGAAGCATCCAGAACAACATCGCGTCATCCATGTCACTCCACGCGGTGACACGTGGGAATTCCCAGGAAATTAAAAGATATGAAACAGCGCCGAGAAAGGAATATGCGGGGGAAGGGCCGCTATAATCTCCGAAGGTATGCGCGTGTGACGTCAGTGGCCGTGCGGGGCCGCCAGGAGCCCGGATACCATAGTCCAGTCATTATAGTAAGTTCACCTCGGAATTCGAGATACCCAGCTGTAAGTCTCTAAATACTTGTATATTGACACCCTAAAAGTTGTCTCAAAACCTACATATGGTAGGGTGTACGCAACTATTAAATTTCAAGGTCAAAGGTCACAAAAATCGTTTTTTTGCGCTTTTTTTTGTAAATATCTCATTTGCTATGGTTTTTTTTGCTATTTGTATTTATTATCAATATTGTAGAATACAAAATTCTCTACAAATTTTGTTCAAAAATATTTTTCATACGGTGAACCGTTTTCGAGATAGAGGGCGGAGAGCGCGCGGTCACAGCATTACTTCAGGTCAACCGGTGCCTCCGGTCGAAAACGCGCCATATATAGTTGATGAACTATCGATAAATCAATCTATTATAAATATTTGTCAATTTTATTAACTATTATATTATATTTTATCATTTTTTTCCTAACCTATCCACTTTTTATTCAGTATTAATTTATTTAACAACACTTACCTGCCCATGTAATTGCAGAATTGTTAAAGAAAATATAGGAATTATATTTGAATTTTAACCTAATTAATATTAATAACTTCTTACATTATGAAAAAAAACAAATAAATTATGAATTAATCTTTTTACTAAAAAATATCATTCAAACCATTTATTTTTATTAAAAGTAAAAAAAATGGAATAAAGGGTACAAAAACTACAATTTATAATTTTAATCATCTTCTTCCTCTTCATCGTCGTTTTCCGGCTGCTGGTAAATTTCAAACTGGTCTTCATTATCGTCTTCAACGACATTTGTCTCAAGTTCTTCCATGATTTCGGGGTCAAAAGTTCCATCTTCGTTAATGTCGCTCTGATATGGTAGAGCATTGAGACAAGCTTGCCCATTACATTGGCCACAAGCTAAAGAGCATTGCAAGCCCGCTTTCCTGCATCCGCATCGCGAACCACAACCACTTTTGCAGTTGCAGAAAATTGTATTTAGCAAATCTTCTGGAGCAGGTGGTAAAATTGTCATGATAAGCTCCAGAAAATCGTTTCGCATTGCCCAACCCCATACCTGGGGTTCCAAATCATAGCCTAACCAAGTTTGAACTTAATATACACGTTTGACGTAGTGGAAGGATTTTAAAATTTACAGATTTGAAAGAAGATGAACTTAATTATTTTCTATTTAAAATGTCATTAGTGTAAATGGGAATATAATTATATTATGATTTAAGTTTTTCCCTTAAGAGGCCGTGTCAGTAAATGTTTATTTCCAATATTCTGCTCTAGAAGTTCTCTCTTTTAACAGTGAGATTTAGTGGCTTTTTCAACCGAAGGAACTGTAGCCGCAGCGCGTGATAAAGCTACTATATATACCCTTATCACAGGATTAGTGGGAAGGTTGACAGCTCGAGTTTACTCGACGAAAAATGTATCTGGTTCCTCGACAATCTGAGAGGATGACAATCTGACCGGCGGCTCACTAGGAAATTGCGGATGCAGGGATTCAGAATCAAGAAACCTCACTTATACAACTATGGTATGAGTCGAATCTAAAAATTTTAATACTTTAAACGTATCGGAATACAATTAATCTTCAAACATGTGGTAATTATTCTTTATCTGGATGTAATAGTCCGTGATAAATAATGTTAGTTGACATTAAAAAGTATACGAAATTCATCATGTAACGTTTTAAAAGGATAATAACATAAATGCATATGCTTAGATATTGCATATGCATCACACACAATCTAAATACAATCTCACTTAAGTCAGACTACCTAATTTTTTACAATGCACCATCATACAGTTTAACAGAGGTAGGTGAACCTCTTATCGACGTTGTTTCAAAGAATTTAAATTTACAAATATTATACTATTTATCTTAATACGATATGTAGCCTACCTTTATGAATACGAACTTACAAAAAAATTATTGAATTTATCACATTACACTTTAACATTACACAAGACTAAAACACTAACAAAACTTAATTTTATACATTGCTGTAGCATATTAGAAGACGAAATAACTCACAAGACTAACATTAAGAGGGCTGCATTACAAATTTACTTTACAGAGAAGAAAATATCCTTTCAAGATATTTCATTACCTCATTCATTACATAATACTGCCGTTGATGTGATCGTAGATATAAAGTATTTAAAAAATATATTCCATTATGTTTATGTAAATATTTTGAAAACGTTATTGCTTAAAGATGCTCATTATTTAAATAATAACGAATCTTTTACTTTTATGTACTGAACAAACAAAATACTTATAAGTTAATAAGAATAAGCTTAGTTGAGTAACATCTTCAATTTGTATTGAATTCAATGTACATATCGAAAATCATGTACAATGAATGCAACAGATTGAATTCAATAAATATTTGATCTTGTGAAACGGCCATAATATTGATGTAGATTAGGGACCGGAAAAATTCGCGGTTTCGACGGCCTTCAGGATAGACTGCACATTCCCCTGTACACTCGGGCAAATAATGGCAGTTCATTTGCTGCTGACTTGTTAGTCGTCTCAGCTTGTTTGTCTGTGATTCGATCCTTCTTTGGTTGGTGTTTTATAATTGGTTGAGATTCGTCCAGATGAACAGTAAGCCAATAGCAAAATCATCTAAAAGGTATATGTATTTGACTTCTAGCCTATCGCCGAATGAATCCGCGAATTTTTCCGGTCTCTATTAATTATAGATGCTCACATGCATCGTGAGAGTCCGTATAAAGCCTATTACAATTCTATAAGTATACATTAAAATGCTTTTAAAATATACATGTGTAATATAATTAAAACTTGTTTAAGTAAGATCATCACAAAAAAAATGAAAATCCTTCAACAGTAAGTGATGTTTTATAAGATTTTAACAAAACACACTTACAATAAGAGAATACTAATCATACCACATAATTCAACACAAAATATACATTCCAGTAGGCGCTACGTAAAAACAACTTCTATTTTTATGCTGATAACTCTGCATTGTTTTATATATATCATTATTTCTAACTTTTAATATTCTCTACACATTAACTGAAATTACTTATTTACAGAGTCTTAGCTAATGTTGGTCTGTACCACATACAGTTCGTACGATATCTCTACGCAAAACACATACAGTTCATTATTAGTAATATCAATTATATTTCATGAACATAATGAAATTAGTATAGGCCCTAGGTTGTTCACTGTTAATTGAGTACTTCTGAAGTATTTTCATTGTGAGTTAACATACATACCAAATGCCATTCTTCCATTAAAGTTACAAAGAAGACAACAAGATAATATAAATATGTATGTAGTACCATATTTTAAACCCCTATTAAATGAATAATAACTCAATCTCTATTCTGGACTATTTAGTAATAATTTTTATTAATGTTATTTATAACTTAAATAAAATGACAACTAACAAATTAGTAAAAAAATATAATTACGTGCGATATAGTGTGACATTTGTACTTGGACGGCAAACGAATATAATAAAATGTCTATGACAATGTTAACTTTACTCATTATTATGGAAAGAAACAAAATGGGCAGATAAGCTTATTCTACGCTGACATTTAAAAATGCTCAATTTAAAATGAACATTCCAAGAAAATTTATTTTATATCACCACAAAAAATCAAACTGCGGCGTCATTTTCCCGATGACAAACAAAAAAGTTGTATGGTCGCGAATAATACATTCGTATGGCGTCACATCAGCGGAATATTCCCTTGGCATAAATGTGTGAATTCTGTGGCACTAATGGAGAAGTAAACCTTCGCTCGAACACAAAAACAAATGAACGAACAGCTTTTTTTTTTTGATAAGATGTGTAATCGGAGACCCCTGGGGTGGTTGAAGAGTGTCAGGTCGGTCGCCAGACCAGATAGTAAAAGCTCAGGGGCTGAGGATAGAAAAGGCATATCTCCAAATTATTAAGTATAAATGTTGTCATGTAATAGTTAAAGACTTGATTACACCCAGGTTTATAAACCCATCATGATCATGAAGACACTGATCGGAAGGTAATGTGCAATACATTTCAATGGCGTTTTCAGTTTTTGCTAAATAATTATAAATATAAGCAAAATTTCAATGTATCTGGACAAATCAAAATATTGATAATATTATTTTCATCACAGAAATAATATATGATATGATAAATAAATTTGAAAAAAGCGGTTATGTTAAATGTATTGTATACTTTCAGTAGGCAAAATTTCCGGCCCCTACCTCTTATAGACTTTGAGAAAAACTGCCTTTTAAAATAACATTAATATAGATAGGAGCGCAAATTTGTGACACGGCCTCTTAATTATTTTTTAATTTTAGGAAACGGTTATCAGTATTATTGAATAGATATAGAATTAATGCATGAAGAAAATGATAAAATATAATATAATAGTTAATAAAAATTGACAAATATTTATAATAGATTGATTTATCGATAGTTCATCAACTATATATGGCGCGTTTTCGACCGGAGGCACCGGTTGACCTGAAGTAATGCTGTGACCGCGCGCTCTCCGCCCTCTATCTCGAAAACGGTTCACCGTATGAAAAATATTTTTGAACAAAATTTGTAGAGAATTTTGTATTCTACAATATTGATAATAAATACAAATAGCAAAAAAAACCATAGGAAATGAGATATTTACAAAAAAAAGCGCAAAAAACCGATTTTTGTGACCTTTGACCTTGAAATTTAATAGTTGCGTACACCCTACCATATGTAGGTTTTGAGATAACTTTTAGGGTGTCAATATACAAGTATTTACAGACTTACAGCTGGGTATCTCGAATTCCGAGATTCTTACCTAATTTAAGCTTAAATGACTGGACTACCAGGCGCGCGTCGCGTCCTTAGCCAACTGATTGCATGTATTAACTTGTATTACATGTTTATAAACATTAACATAACATTATATTTTAAGTGGTGCACTGCAATGAAAGGTCTTTCATACTGCATTGTATGGGTCAGCACATTCTTTAATACGGCAATAATCGAGCCCACTGACGTTTAGATGTTTATTTTTTTTTATTTTCAGGTGCTTTATGACTTTGACCTCGGCCGCCAGTCGCATTACTGCGCTTCCGGCGATTTTATTTCGCTCAGAGGTTGTTGTCACAGTAGGATTTCAATTCGGAACCGTGTTTCCTGTTGTTATAACTGGTTATCTTTCACATTTGGTATTCCCGTTAAAGCTATGTTGACAGTCGAAAATTTTAAAATAAAATAAAAGTGAGCGAGTGTTTTAGTTATCGCTAGAGATGTATAACCTCTTAACTCGGTAACGAGTTGAAATTCATGTGTTCTCATGTTGCAAATACGAAAATCGGACACGAAATTTTAGAATTCTTCACAATAACGCCGAACGTGATGAATATACGCAAATTGTGTTTTCAACTACGTACATTTCTTAACGCTAATCACACGGAGTTTGCGCACCCGCCGCTAGAATTCGCTGCCGGAGCAGCTACGTCGACTATCGATTAGCAGACCGAAATTTTAAACTGATACTGTATAATACAAACGACTCCGATAGAAAACGAAAAAGATTTGAAGAAAAAAAAAATACTAAACCCGGCTTTGGAATTGCTTTTGGACAATAAATTTTATTAAATACTTACTGCCCATGATGTTAAAATTCATTAAACAGTTAATACTATAAATATTTTCTCTTTGTATTTGGGAACTTCAGTTCACGCCACAGATGGCAGCACCGTGGTTACACATTTCCTGTTCCACGCGACTTCCGTCGCATTCACGAGATGACTCCCTCCAAATGCCGTACTCCCGAGAGCGAAGATGTTGCACATAAAAAAATCAACATGGCAGGTCTGTGGTCCGGAACGTTCCGGACCAAGGACCTTCCCTCCAACCAGGCACAAATCTGCGCGGGCTGGCTCGGCGGCAGACACCACACACACACACACACACACACACACACACACACAACCAGGCCCGCCGGCCACCACGGGTTGGGGGGGGGGGTCCTCGGCGCCGGATCAGGTAATTAGAGAGGGCGCTCGGCCAGACGGGCGCCAGGACGCCCCCCCACCCCCTCCCAGCCCATAACTCAAGCTCTCGCGCCAAACTGGGAGTGACGGCCCCCAGCCTCCCATCCCGCTAATTTATAAATGTGAAAGTTCGAATGTCAGGACGTTTTGTCACTCAATTACTTCTTTACTGTTGCTTCTACTTGGATCAATTTCGGAACAACAGTAGCCGGGAATATTAGAATTAAAATATGCGGTGCATTACATCCCGTAAAAAACAAAAAAAAAGTTTGTTATGGAAAAAAAACAAACATTAAAATCACCTTACGAAGATAACGCTAGGTGACACGGGCCGTAATAGCATTAAACAATAGAATCAGCTTAATGACTACATTTCGGTCCTATTACTATTCGGTTTAAATTTTACAAATAATAAAAGTTAAGTGATTTATTTTTAATGCCGATATGTGGTGATAACACTGTAGATATTACTTATTTCCATAAAGATTAAGATAGATAAATTGTACATATGTATATAAGTTTTGACTATAAACGTTAATTTCTTATCTTTACCCCGCTGGGATAGCAAGAAGTTACTTCTAGTCAGTCACCAAAACGCGATTAGTATACAAAAATTTAATAAAGTTCTTGACTGGCATTTAGAAACACGATAACATTCGTAGGCCTGCACCATTTATCCGAAATAATATGCAAATGTTATAGAGTGTAAAATCCGAATGTAATGCCCAGAAACACAAGTAATGACCTCCAATAAAGTGGGAGAGACTAAATAAGGAGACACAAGAATATACTGAAGTCATCTTGAACTAAATATTTTTTTCCGCAACACCCAATCTCACAGTTTATCGTTTTCAAATTAATTTCATGCGAAAATATGGGGATTTTACGGAATACTTGAAATTAATCTATAAGCGTAAAGAAGAAAAAATTGTAACCGAGATTAACGTTTTTTTTAAAATCTGTGGTTAATTTTAAGACAACACGGTGTCCACGCCTAACTTCAACAAATGTAAAAATAAGACGATAAAATAAAATAAAATGCAGCACCTCCTTGTAAGAACTCAAGCAAGTGATAAAACTAAAGAAAGATCAAGTCACGCGTAAAGCGTGAAATATTTTCCGAAGGAATTCTTTTCTTTCCCCCCAAGCTTCTTCGAGACGTGAGGGCAGAACTTGGCCGACTGAAACAATGCCCGAACGACTGTGGAACGACTGGGGAAGTGCGGGAAACAGCCCTCCTAGGAGGGCCCATTAGTCCAGAGATGAGCACCACGCGGCGGATTGAGAACTTCACTCATTAAATATTTCTGCATTGATTAGAAGTTTCGGCCCCGAGGCAACTTTCCGCATGCTGAGTTGTTTCGCGGTCCGGGAAACTTCTGAGGGTTGGAGAAACGAGAACTCTGCGGGCAAGTCAGCCGTCTGGTGCTTGCAACAAATAAAAATTTGTAGACGGTCAGTGATTTTTTTTTCCTTCACGCTTCGCGGTACAAGCAGGCCCTAGTTAACAAATTGGCAGGCTAACGATGTAAAAGCTTGAATACAGGACTTTGTAGGTTTCTTTCAGGTATGTCGAAAACTAGTAGCCAATTTCAGAAATCTCGCATCCCTTAACCAGTCTACATCCCTTGTTTCGTAATATGTGTGCAGTTTTTACTAACAAGAAAATCACCAACCCATTTTACTCGGATTCGGATACACGAATATTCCATTTCGATTCATTCATACTAATACAAAACAAAAGCTGCATCCTAATACTAGCCTCATGGATCCCTTAGCTAAGGGATCCACTTAAAGTGCACCGTAATGGACGCGGCCAACTTTGCATTGCTTCCGAATTCTTGCAAGGGATTAATCGGCATCCTTTCATGCACCCACTAAACTCAAAATTTCTAGGGATACTCGGATACACGATGCGTCCCTACATTAATTAGCCTTGGAGCCGTGTTTTATTTTGTTTAAATATAATACTAGGAAGTCCAGCATGCGTTGCAATGCTTTAATTATTTTTTTTGGAATTTGTTTGATGTAGGTACATATATACAAAACATCTCTCCACCCCTCTATTTAATTCTCTCTCTCTATCGCTATCTTGTATAGACCTATATATATATATGTATATATACATATACCTCTATCTCTATATATACTTAAAACCCTCTCTCTACATCTCCCATCATCTCTTTCCTCTATATGCATATATATATTCATCTCAGTCTCTATACCTATATATACATCTCTATTTTATATTTAATTCAATTCAGTCACACTACAAGAACTGCCGCTAAATTATATGAAATACACACATATGTTGAAACGATTTGCGTGCCACCTATTGTAAAATGGTTGTACTATTTCAGAAACCTTCGCGGGAATGCCATAAAAACTCACAAACGTTTCGTCGCAATCGGATGAATGGTACCTATAGGAACGCAAACGGATTAAACAAATGAACATTCATTTTTATAGGTATAATTAGCCTTTATACAGCTATGATTGGTTGTACTATCTAATTGCTAAAAAGACGACTTCAATTTCAGAACAGACACCCAAGCCATAGATTAACACCTCCATGGATACGACTTGCGCGCCATCATTATTATTCGGACCATAGAAAAGAGCAACAGTCATAAAATATTTACTGGTAGTTATCCGAAATGACTCACGCGCCACCTGTTGTACGTTATTTCACCTAGACATTAACCTTTCTCGTTGTGTTTCAAAGGTTAAGTGTGCAAAATTTCATAGAGATTGGATGAACAATGCATTAAAATATTAAATGGCGAAATATCATCAAGAAAGATTCGATTTTGCTGTAAGGGTTGGTGATATCTAAATCTCACCTAGCCGGTGATCTTCCTCGTGTTTCAAAAAGGTCAAGTGAGCAAAGTTTCGTCGCAATCAGATGAATGGTTTAGGAATGCATAAGGGACAAACAAACAAACATTTACACACACGTGCGACGAGGAAGGACTGAGGGACTGAGGGACCGCTGCAGTGACCTCGAACCGAATGGACGCGGGCGAGTGGACCGGTGCTGTCGGCTCGATGGGGACCGTACCATCCACGAGACCATCGGCACCGCAAACTGAAGCAAGCCCATCTGCTCTTATTAGGATTCCTACTGATGGAACAAGACTTGTAGCCTACCGTCCGCGTCAGTCGCCGTTTGGTGAATTACTGAACTTTGATAAGTTGGCATTTTCACTCTTTCAGAATTTGTGGTCAAAAACCTTTTGCTCGTCCGGCCACGTCAATTAATCCATCCAAAGGTATGATTTGGAATAAATGGTAAAATAACAATTTTACCGCAAGCTATCCCTCAAAATACGAATCGTGAACATCTGGTTCAATTTGATATTAACACATTCTTTGAAATACCATCGTGAGGACAGAACTGTGGCCTTGGAAGGTAACAGCAATTAATTATACGCAATATTTTCTGAACTTTAGCGCTCTATTTACGACGCTACTATCTTGATAATTTTACGTGCCGCATCACGAATTTATGAACAACGCCTTACCCCTATTAAGTAATTTGTTCAAGATTAGCGATGCTGGAGAGTGACGTCAATGACTTTTCTGTCCGCCTTAAATTTTGACATTTTGTTTGAGGTCTATGAAACCGACGGCGTTTTGTAAACAATATTATATATTGGTTCAGTTTAATTGCTGTACCTTGATTGTATGATTATCAAACGCTGCAAGACTGATAACATTTTTTATTTACCTTTTTTAGTAATTTTAGTTTTTATATATTTTGGGTTCCAATATTTAAGTTGTAAAGGTTAAAGGAATTCTGCTGGCTGCCTTTTAGTTTAAAGTTAAATTTTAATGTTATATGTTTAGCGTATATTTTAAGAGTAAATTATTTTCAATTACTTATAAAATATTTATACTGTGAGGCCAAAATAATCAGGTTACCGCCTTGCTTCTTGTTAATGACTTTAGTGTTACTTGTAACTGCGTGTTTATCATTAAATAAGTTCATAACTTTATAAAATTCGTGTTTATTTTTGATAGTCACAAGCCCAAATTAATGCTCCCTAACGATGCTCTGACACTGCTAATGTTTTCTTCATGCGTCGTTTTCAGGCATTGGAGTACTTAGTAAATTAATGTATAATTATATATATAATTTTCCACTCCAGCGAGAGCACAACGGACTTGTACACCTTTTCTGGCCAAGTTGGTGGGCTAGTAGGGGTGTGACACCAACTGTGTTTGTTGTAAACAATTTTATGTTGTGTTGTCCGTGTTCGTAAACAAAACATCATGCTTTGCTCTGCAGGTTACAGTTTGTACATTTGTACCAATGGTACTACTACTGAGAACTGGCGAATTAGAGATAAGTTACATGAAACAGACTATATCGGTAGATATTAGCTAAAATTCTCATGTTAAAAAAAAACTAAGATATATTTGAAACATCGCTGCGATAAAATCTAGCAAATTTACTGGGTGTTAGGCCTCACCATCTTGCAATTTCAAATATTATGTATGATCCCCTTTGCAATAAAACTTCCATTTTAAATTGTTTGGTTTGAAATGTGTATAGGGCTTAGCTTTGGCTACTTGTTGAAATCAACTCCTGTAACTGGTGTTATTATCACGATAGTTACAGTCGCTCATGATCAGTCATTCCTCGCAGCGCTAACAACAATTTACCTGTATGGTAAATATGTGGTAGCAACAAGTTGTAGAAGGTCTGGGAGAAATGATTTATGCCTAGACATGCCAAGAAGTTGGGATGGGTATTTAAAAATTAGAATTATGGCAAAAAAAAAAAAACTACATGGCGGGGCTAAATCTTCTAAATGAAACGAACGACTTTCGCGTCTTCCATTGAGATGAGAAACGGCTACACAAATGTTATCGTCCGATTACTCGGCAGAAGGGGGATGAATATTCTACCTTACCGGGGTGATGTTAGAGAGAGATAGAGAGAGAGAGAGAGAGAGAGAGAGAGATAGAGAAAAAATAGGATAAAAAGAGGAGGGGGGAGGAGCAGAGAGCTGCCGTCAGACACAACAATAAAATGTCTGGGCGTCGCTAACAGTCTCCGTTATTCAAAATTAAGACGACAGGCTCCCCCCCCCCCTTTTCCACCGAGAAGTAGTGAGGAGTTGAGAGGTTTCTTGAGACACGTTTTTAGAAAAGGAGGGGGGAAGAAATGGGAGCAGATTCTCCAATGGAAGCTGCAGTACGCGCCAGCGAATATCGGGCAGAGGTCGAGGATAATCCCAGCGTTCAAGCAGTTTCATTTTATTTACAAAAGTTAGTCTATAAAACATCAGGTAAAAATTACTTCGTCAGCAAGTTTTTTTCCGAACCACTTTTGCGACAAGTTTAAATGTCGGTTAATTTTTATTGTTTTTATTTTTTTAAGACTTCCGTTATTTAATGTTAGGTAATATTATTTTCAAACGACTGTATTTACAACCCTCAGGTACGAATTAGAAGTAAAAAGCTATAATCACACAAGTTTTAATATCTCTTAAACAACAAGAATGCGAAAATACATTTAGGTAACAACATATAAGCAGTTTTAATATTTTGTTATAACATTGTCGCTACTGGCAACATATTTCGAATGAGAAAGTAATACACGCCAAAATTATGTAAAATACTATCGATAAGACGATAAAATAAATTAAAAATATCCAATAACATGTCAGAGCCGTGTACCATAAGCGTACTAAGTATGAAAAGTGATAAAATTGTCATTTACTTTCAGAACGTGCTCATTACTAAACGAAATAATAAATTATCACTTTATACATATTTATTTTGTAATTATATATTTATATATTTTTACTTTTGTAGCAATTTACATTAATATGATTACTTATTCATTGATAATTTATTTAAAATATTTATTTTGAGAAATTTACATATTATATATAAGTATAATATTACTATTAATATATCGAAACTATAATATATTACATACTTTACCACAAAAAAATATAATTTATATATTAAAGTCTTATAATAATATATATTTATTTTTATATATTATATATTAAATACATAATAACATAATATTAATTATTTATATAATAAGGTTATATAATATAATTAAAATAACATTAACGCTAAAGGATTTTAGTTCAAAATGTGTTATTTAACCCCAGGCACTGCATTTACACGACCATGAGTTTTTTTGTTGTTAAAAGTGAATGCTCAGGATCTGTTTCCTTTGTAGCTGGGTCGTTCGAAGCGCGATCAAACAGCGCGGGGCTCGGATGTTTGTGGATATTTCGCACATACAAAAGAGTTTAAGGGGGGGGGGGAACAGAGGTTAATAATTAATAATTTATCGACCGGCAGCGGCGCGCGCCGCGCCAAGACGAGCGAAACAAAAACAAAACAAAAAACACACTCGCGCGCGCCAGCGGCGAACCTCGCTGAATGGAAGCCGAACCGGATGAAAGCATGCAAGAGGGGGATCGGCGCCTGGTGGGAAGGGGGGGGGGAAGGTTGTGCAACGTTATTGGCGCCGTGTGCACGCGTTGTTTATCGGCGGGAAGCAGCCCCGGCCACAAAAGGTTCGCACTAATGAGTAATTTGCGCAATCAACACTGCAATGCATCACCGAAAGCAGGAAAAAGGGTGAAAGAGGTTGGAAAATGTTTTTTTTTTTTCACGAAACAGGAGGGGAAGAGTACGGGGGCTGGAATACACGAAGGTTAACATTTAATAAATCTGGCCCGTTAACACGTGAATAACGGAACAGCGAACATGATTTAAACGCTGTATACCCGTCGGAGTAACCTCAGTTCCACAGGACTCCTCGAGTAATCTGGGTAACTTGGAGTAGCGCACACAAGGTGCGAATAATTATAATAAAAGCGAGTCTTTCAGTACTCGCCAGAGATGTGTAACATTTAACCACCGTAACGAATCAATTCATGTGTCCTCGTGTTGCAAATACACTTATAATACGAAACTCGGACACGAAATTTAACGTATAATTCTTTAGAATAATGCCAGGCGTAATAAAAAATACGAACCTTAATTTATTGACGCGAATCACACGTAGTTTCCACACCCACCGCAAGAATTCGCTGCCGGAGCCGCTAACAAGAACTATTGGGACATTCCATTTGCAGACAGAAATGTTTAACTATATAATGAAACGGTTCCGATAAAAGCGAAAAATACCCGGCTTTGAGGTCTGGTTTTCGACAAGGAATTTTATTAAAATACTGCCAATGTTTTTTTTTTTAATTCACTTAACAGATAATACTATAGAGATTCTCTTTGGCTTTGCGAACTTTGGTTCGCGCCATCCACCACAGATGGCAGCACCGTGGTTACACATCGCCGTTCCATGAGAATTCCGTTCCATTCAGAAAATTACTCCTACTAAATACTGTATGCCGAGAGCTAAGATGATAAAAAAATTTACCAACAGAAAATAATAATCCTCCCTTAAAATGAATACGAAGAACCGACCACTGTGACAAGCACTTGCAAGTCCTCGAAAAACCTAAGCACGACGTGGTCAATTCTGGTAGCAGTCATTAGACCGAAAGTCATTTGACCAAAATATCAGACGAACGACTGTCCGCCAAATGACCTTTCGGTTGAGTGACTTTCGGCAATATGCCTCCGGTATAGTCGGTCAACTGCCTGTTGCCAGAGTTACGACTTTTTCCCAGCGAGATAACATTTCGGAATGTCGGTCATTAGTCTGTCCGTATAATTACTGAAGGCAAAATTAATGGCTGTATACTGTCTTCCGGTCAAACGGTTTTAGGACTACTGCTTTGGCATTTATTTCTAGTGTTCAAATAAAACCTATACTCTAAAAAAATAATAAAATAAAACATGTTGAAAAAACTTACGATATAATAAATCTAAATACCCCTTCTTGCGAGTAAAAAAACTGTAGTAAAAGCAATATTAAACAATTTTGTATTTAAATAAAAGTAACTTAATTACCAAGATTATTTATAAAAATAAAATGTCATAGACAATTTGGAACATAATACTATTGAAATACAATAAACCCGATACATACGTGCCGAATGATTTTAGTCACTGTGATAAACACCACCCTAATTACTCGAAGAGATGCCACAAGTAACTTCCATTAAGCAAGATTTCCCTAACAGTTGGAAATCACCGGTTGCTTATTTCCATACTATTCATGAAGGTAAGACGGAAAACAGAAATATAACGTATGATATGTAATTTGTCTCAAATTTAACAGTTCTCGAAATAAGTACCAACGATACCCATTTCTCCAACTGTCACTTGCAAAGCATGACGTGTCACGAACACTGAAAACCACATGCAGTTGTTTACAAACACTTTTGGCAGAACATCAGTAGCAGGAGGATACACACACTAGTAGTAATACATTTAGAACTTTCAAATGAGACACGTTACATGACACACAATATATCCATCTTTAAACAGGGAAGGGAGAATTTTTACCTATAAAAACAGTAGAAACAAGCTGAAACAACAAGCTGATCTTTTATTCCGCAAGTAGTTTAAGTTATCAGTCCCCGGGTCATCATGACGCAATTCTTATGTTGCACCAAGAATATTTAAGAAATTTTTTTATGCGCGTCCCAAAACGACAGGCAATATGCATGAAAGACAGACAACATACACGAACGTCAAACAACATACACGAACGATAGACAAAATATTTGAATGACACGAAAAACACATGAACGATACACAAAATCCTTACCGAGATGGTTCAAACCTGAAATATTAACTCTCTAAAGGAGTTAGTTCCGTATCTAACAACGCTTACATAATATAACTGCTCACTCCATAGGCCATGATTTCGGAACATGCGTAATTTGCTATCATACCCGTAAGAGTTCAAAAACCTTAAATCCTTAAATCACACAATTTCCTAACATACAGAAAAAAGTACGTAAAACAATTTCGTAGCCACGGCGTGAAATTTCCGTCGGTGTAAAGGTGGTTTCCACATATTCCTCCATAAAACTTCTACTGAATCAATTAAGTCGATAGTTCAAATATAAATCACGATTACCATAAAAATGCATTAACTATTAGGTATTTAAAAGAGACATCAAGTAAATAAAATCATAATAGTTTTTACAGGAAGTATCACACATACAAAACTGTTGCACTCTTAACTGAATGTTAAACGTCATACGTAGTTGAATCGTAGTAATTAAAGACTGTGAAATATCTGTTTTTTCTTATTAAAACGTTATATATTGTGCTTTTTGTTAGCACTCCACTTCAAAATTTTAATTGAATCATGCAAAAGGGTAATAAAATAAAACCGCAATAAAGATGCTTTATTCGTGGAGATCTGGGCCCATTAAGAATAATATTAACTCTATTATAATTATGGCACATTAAGTGGCAATAAACTTCTCTTACCAATATTCTAAAAAAAGAATACCACTTTTGATGCAAGAATTAAAAATACTAAAACACATTAAAACTACGTCATGAATTCGAGATTAATCCATTTGAATTTCACAACAAAGATTTTAATGCAAAATCTCAATCAACAGAGTTTTAATATCCAAAAAAAATCCTAAAATTCAGTGCTAAAACTCCCTGTTGGTTTAAAACACCACTAACTCAATTTTTTTTAATAATTAAATTATTCTGCCGAGACTTTCCGCAACGATTTCTGTAGCCCCTGCCGATTTGGCACGTATTTCAGTTCAACTTCGCGTGAAGGGAAAATTTCATTATAAAAATGATATAATTACAACACAGGACCCTACAATTCTATTGCCCCAAACGTGCAGATGTATTTTTTATATTCCTTCAGTTTTAGTTTTTCTTCTTTTGACACCTTGCATCAAATTACGAATAAATGAATAGACAGGTAAAAAAAAACTTACAGTAACAAGATAGCACGTGGGCAGTAAATTAATGATTAGTTTTAGACTATGAAATATTTCTAAAAACAACTATGCATACAGTATACATTTATATTACAATAACAGTGCCTGAACAACATTGTAGTCCCTCAAAAGATCAAGATTAAAACAGGTGTTGGATTTAAAAAATATTTTGATCGGAGGGGAACTATTGTGGACAAAAGATGGATGTAAACATTTAGGATACTTCCATTTCTTAAAATGAATATGTCTAATAGCAACCGTGCATAACTTGTATGAAAATCACAACGTCTACTTTAAATATCAGATTAGGTCAAAGTTTCAAAAATATTACGTATCTAACGATAGAGGGCATTAATTTTTAATGGTTTTGACATTTAAATCTTTCTTTTCATTATTAATTCATATTCCATGCCCAAAGTTTTTATCTTCAGGCGTGACATACATAGGTGGAAATAAAATGTGTTTCTTGCGAGATTTTAATTCGACGAGAGTATATGCCCTTTTGCGCATACAGATGAATTGGACCAACTTCAAAGAGTATTGTATCGTACTCTCCTACAGTTAATTTTTCTAAAGACTGGTCAGAACATTAATAAAGGAAACTTTGAGACATCACGACATTGTTCGAAGCATATGGCTTTTCTCTAACAATAACACATACACACATAAACGGATACGGGCTCTAAGGAATTCTACCACCCAACAAACAAAAATCTGTAGCAAATAAAAAAAATAGTTTATTCCACCGCCATCTGTATTCATTTGCTGTTGTCGGTCATGTTGTATGGAATCTTCGCAGCCACCTTGGTTCAAAAATTCGCTGTTAGGCAGCGTTTCTGTACCTGGATTGGCTTAAGTGAGAATTGGGAGAGTTGAAAAAGCAACAATTCTTAACTTTTGGAATAAACATCTTGAAGGTCAACCAAAACCACCGAAACCTTAAAAATTCAGGGTTTAGGGGGAAAAGAACATTTTATATTAATTTTTGAACTAAATACTAAAAATGAAGTGTTTGACGGCGAAGGTTACATACAAACGGTTGATCCAAATCAGTAAACCCCACGATTCCATGCTTTCAGTACATGCTAGGACTGACATGAAAATTTGCGTCTACATTAATAAAAACCATAAAATAAGAAATAAGTAGGGACATTTTAGTAGAAAAAAAGCTCTTTATAAACGATATAAAATTGTTACATTATGAATTAATTTACCTAATGGAATGGGAGATATATCCCTAAGAATACGCGTAGTTCTGAGCCTGTATTTCGTTTTTAACTGTACTTTTTTTGACAATAAATGTATGCATTCCCCGTTCCAGTTTTTTTTTTTACGTTCCGCATGTTTAAACCTGCCGACTGAGTGGCCAAACTTTCACAAAATAAATAAATACAAACATAGCATTCTTTTTGGATAATTAGCTGGCAAGGTTGCATTTTCGACGTTTTTGTGCAAGTATGGATAAGAAGAATTTTTTTTTTAAACTATGTATTTTTAAGTATTCTAATTATCTCAAATGCATCATAATATAATAATAAATTGATATTTTCTTCCACAGCAGCACAATGTGATCGTCCCGTTAGCGTGGCGTTGTGCGCACTCCCCGTGCGAGCGCGACAAAGGAGGCTGGCGACCGGGCGCTTGGCACACGGCCCGCGGGGCCACGTCAGGGCAGGGGTGGGGCAAGGGGCGTTAACGACCGCAGTATTTTCATATCTGGCAGCGGCCGACCGGAACCCTGCGTCCCGGGGTCGCGGCGACGCGGGAGCGCCCGCGAAAACAAGCACAGCCTCTCTCTCTCTCTCTCTCTCTCTCTCTCTCTCTCTCTCTCTCTCTCTCTCTCTCGTCTGCTCCTCCGGGAGAAGTCACGACACCTGCAGGTCCAGCAGAGACCTTACCTGGGCGCGCGCAACTTCAGAAGAAAACACGTGATTTGAAAACTGCTCAAAACATCCGAGTGGGGTTCGTTTACGAAAAGGCATGTCAGGACACGATGAGTAGCTCTGCTTCTGTTTTTCGTTTTTTAAACTGTATTTTTTTTTCCGGACATTGGAAAGGGCTGAAGCACGTTTTCAGAATATTTTTTTTAGACATTAAGAAGGTATGTCCATTCATTACCAGGTCATTATTTTTTAATTACGTTCTACACGTTAAACTTGCTGACTTTATGGGAGGCTGAACTCTCACGAAAAACACACACACACACACACACACACATATATACATAAATATCATACGTTTTGCATAATTAGATGTAAAAATTGCATTTGGAAGTTTTTGTGCAGAAAGGATAAAGAAAACGAAGAAATATAAAAGTGGAACTTATTACGTTAAAATACAATTTTACTGTCTACGTGTAATACAACTAAATTTCTTTTAAAATATATTTAATTTAATTCAGCCATTTAAAATCATACTAAATCCAAGAATTTTAAAATGCTAGGTAAAATTAAATTTTCTTTTCCTGAAATAAATTTAAGGCATAACTACACAACAGCGACTATAATTACCTTTAAACCCAATAATTGTCAATTATTTATTCAATTTGGTTTTCCTTATCCATATTGCAAAAAAAAGTTAAAAATTCAACTTTGCCATATAATTATGCAAATTGTATGCTGATGTATATTTTTTTCATTTTGTTGAATTTCGGCTACTTAAATGTCTGCAAGTTTAACCGCGTTAAACGTAAATTTACAATAATTAACTATAACTGGAAGCACACCCTTAAACGCCTGGTATAGATTCTTGAAAGCACCCAAGGGCCATGCATTACACCTTTATCTTTATTTCTAGGTTATGGTTACCGCTCAAATCCCGTACTTGTCCTATGCACGACGAGAAGACTGCGCGCCGGTCCACAGACCTGCGCTCAGAGAAGATACCGCGCTGGAAGCACCAGCGAACGACTCACATGTCGCCTCACTAACACAGATGAGTCCTACCTACTTTTGCGAGCCAAACGAATATTATGTGTGTTAAATATTATGTGTATTAAATTGAAGTTTATATTTATAAAATTTCATTCCTCCAATCCCTCATCCTGGAGCAAAACCCTAACATACTAACAAAAAAAAAAGGCAAAAAAAACAGCATTTTAACGGGTTCGTAAATATTTTAGTGGGCTCCCAACCGAGCACTTGTGTTGCGAGTGAGACTTAGAAATTGTGAGTCATGCCAAGGATTAGGGCCTATCCAACGACCCTCATCGGTGATTGCGACCATCAAGAACAACTTATTATTACTTATTTTTTATTTGTTTGAAAAGAAGATATATTTCAACACTTTAAACGTGAAACTGTTAACTGCAACTGTTTTTTTTGAGACATTTAACTTTTTTTTTTTAATTTTGACGTTATGTTTACAGAGTTGGAGGAAAAGGTTAGGGGGTGTATGGGTAATTATGCCATCTAGCCCAGCTGTTCCCAAAATATGTTCCCTGGAACCCTGGGGTTCCGTGGTAGGGTCACAGGGGATCCGTGAGTCAGGACCAATGCCATATAAAACAGGCACAGTTATTGTCAAATAACTTTCACTGAAGGAGTTGGAGTTCCGCCAAAAGAAAAGTAGATCATGGAGTTCCCTGGCCGAAGAAAAAAAAATGGAAACTTCTGCTCTTGATAACAAGATAATATCATTTATAATGACTTACAACGCTAATTGTTGCTAACGTGTTGTTAAAAATCAATGACATTTATGATTCTTCTTAGCGAATTCTTTTTGCGGTATGAAATAAACGTCTCGTCTGTAATAAATAGCTATGGTTTGTTTTGCTAACCAATCGATAGCTAGAGTGACAACTAATCACCTCCAAGCAAGTACCCGACAGTAACAGTAAAGTTCCACTAAAATACCTGTCACACTGTCAATTTTTTGACTGCAACAATATTTGACAATAGAACTGTAGGGCTAATATTGGTTGGAAAATGGGTTCCAACTTTCTTCATAAAACAAATTTGGACAGATAACATCATATGTTTTAAATCATGTCAAACTAACAAGGATTATTTTTAGTCTGACCCATCTCAAACTTTATAATTATAATCTCATTTTGAAATTTAAAAATACATCACAGTAGTAGATTTAATTTTTGAACCTGTTTTGCTAATTTTTCATTTTTCAATTATTTAAACACATACAAATTTAACTCTGGGTAATAATTGTTCAGTGATTTTCTTTTATTTATAGACACATTGTTTGCTTTTTTCACATTTTTTTTCCGCATACGACATTCATATTAAAATAATTTAGTTGTATCGCTTTTAGTGGCTTATATTTTCTTTGCCATTTCAAAGGTTCGTTTTGACGGAAACGTGTGCCATTTCTGTTTTCGCTGGGCACGATTTTGACGGACAGATTGCATCCCAACATATTTCAGAACGCGTCCTTTATGCAAAATATTTTATGTAAACTCAAGTCATCATCTAACTTGTCAAACAAACATGGCTGTGCTAGTGATGTCTTTGGTGACGTCATAACCCCCCAACGCTATTCTGTGCAACATGTCCGGTGGTGGAAGCGCCTTAAGAGGCCCGCCTCGTCAGGGGTGTATGTGTGTTAGTGAGGCGGGATGATAAGTGCGACGCTCGCTCGTGCTTCTAGCGCGGTATCGCCTCAAAGCGCAAGGCTCTGAACTGGCGCGTAGTCTTTTCGTCGTCACAGGATAACTGTGAAATTTGAGCGGTGACCGTAACATTATATGGCTGATAAAAGAAAGTTAAAGGTGTAATGCAAGTCCCTTAAGTGCTTTCAAGAATCTGTACCGGTTGTTTTACGCCTAAAAATTACTCTGAAAACATGCGTTTAAGCCATTTTAACTCTTCTAGAAATACTGTTTAAAAACTTAATCAAAAATCAGCGAACCCTTAAATGCTTTTCGTAATCAGACCCCACTCGGATATCAGGAGTAGTTTTGAAATCGCGTTGTTTTTCCTGAAGCTCTGCACACCGTGTGTGTGTCCGAGTAGGCGGGCCCCTTAAGGGACGGAAGGACGCAGCGCCGGCGCGACCCGCCAATAGCAGACGGGTTTATCGCAGGCACGCGGCGCTCGCACGTCGAATAAACGGGAGCGCGCCCTCCCGGGAGAGCTTAGGAGGGACTGCCGCACAGCGGGGCGGTTAAGTCTCCGGAGGAGAAATTTATCTCGCCAGGTGTCTTATCTTAATCCCCACCCCCGACCCTTAACACCCCCCCACACCCTCCGCCACAACCCTACACCTACTTCGTGGTCCACAACGTCCTTCCTCCGTGGTCGTGCTAAAAAGGAACCCCGCCTGGCGGCGGACGAGATCGAGCGAGTGATGGGACCGTCCTTCCCTGAGGTAGGTCACTCACACTCGACTTTATGACTACCAGAGTTACCGCGCTCTCACTTACCCCTGAGTTCTCCTTGTTTCCCACGTCAAACAACCCCTTCACCACCCCTTATTTTTTTTCGCCGTCTCATCAATCTATCTTGCACGATAACAAACATTTATTAAACTACAAAAACTTATCGAAACACATTTCAACCACACCTTACATGTCAAACTGGCAAAAAAATTTTTTTTCCCCGTACTATTTCCTAGTTTGCACTGCCATATTTCCATCAACACTATGCAACCAACGCTGACAGTCTGTAATATATAAAAACCATGATAATTTAAGGAAATTTGAAACAATACATTACTGATTGTGAACGGAAATCGACATTTATTGATCGTTCTCTTACGAAACAGATGAATTTTGTGATTAAAATATAGACTGTTTTTAAGATTTTAAAGGAACACACTAGTATTGAAAAATTAATACTCCAATTTGGCAACAAACATTTGGTCAACATTTTGGCACATGAAGTTGAAATATTACATTTCCTTACAAGGAAACATTTTACCAAGTCGATGGAGTTAGATTTCGTAACGCACGTTACAAAAAAATTTCGTAATAAGAACCCCCAAAATGTGTTTGAAAATAAAGTATTAATCATTAAGTATTATTATTGCATGACAAAATGGTTTACCAAAATATATCATTAGGACTATATTAAAAAATTGATAATAAAAAATTATATGTCTTCCGCAATTTTGGAGGCTTAATTCTCCATAATCTAATTTGTGGCAAAATAAAATTTTTTACATAATTCTTAACTTTTTTTTTAACCCATCATATACTTTGCAACAGCAAGTCTCACACAAACTAACCGTGCGCATTTGCGATAAATGAACTTTTTATTTTAATATTAACTCTTGTTGTATTATTTGCTTCTGTCCAGATTAGGGAAAGCGGCATTGAATTAATATTGGAACTACAGCTACTATAACGTGTACAGCGGGTTTATTTTCTGCTGGCTGGGGCAATCAATGTTCAGCATCGATTCATGCAACTTAGCTCCCCGTTTGGTTGGTGCCACACACAGCGCCAGTCCTGCTCATCAAAAGTGGGCCATTAGTAAAATGAGATCGTGCTCTGGCTCCACGCGCCTGCCATCAAGTGGCCATGAACGGAGCTGTGCGAGTGTCGGCGACGTCTTGCGTGTCATCGCTCCACGCACCGAAGCCATCCTGCTGGAACGCACTGCTGCGCGCACAACGAACGCATGCGCAGGCGGACGGCCTGACGGAGGGAGGTGTTGAGCCGATCGACACACGGCCCGTGGACCGAAGGTGGCTGCCGCGCCACGAACTCTCAATTTCCCCCGATCTTACGCCACCCCGACCTCCTTTTTTTCACCTCCCACCAACCCACATCCCACACAAACCCAAAAGCGCATCGTCCTCTCACGGCTGCCGGAATTACGATGGCACACCTCCCCCCCTTTACCCCCTCCCCCTTCCTGCAAACCGTACTGCCCGGACGTGCTGTCAATAAATCACCGCGGACAATATTCAAGGGAATCGCTTTTTGGGGCAGAGGGGAAGGCAATGGCCTCCCAAGGTGTCGGTTATTCCACCTCCTCTCCTTCCCTTTTCCACCGTGGTTAAAAAATTAATCGACGTTCGGAAAGTTCGGCAGTAAAGCGTCGCGAGGGTAGGTATTTCCCCCCTTCCCCCCTGGCGTAACGATGTCCGCGCAGTAGCAGTTTCTCACCGGAACCTCCGGGGGACAACTTCCGGTCGACCGCGCGCCGTGAAGCCCGCTCGCCCCCTGGCTCAGGGGTTGAGAAGGGGGGGGGGGGGCGAAGTTACAGCCCTGCAGACCGAAAATGGTGCCCGATCGAAGATGCCGTCGAATACATTCGCTCGAGACGTCAAGAAAACAAGTTTACGGAATACATTTATTTCAGAATGATATCATGCATCGTTAATCCACTCGGCAGAGATTAACGGTATCGAACAGGTGTATTCTGTTGAAGATCAGGTGAGACTTCCGACAGATGTTGCAGGGAAGATTCTTATTTAGACAGCTGAATATTATCGAGATATAAAAAATAATTACTGATACATGATTAGCTAGTATGAAGCTACACGAAGCTGTGTGTTTTTTGCTTGCAACGTCTCAATATTCGGCTGTTAATTTAAAGATGTTTATTGCATTAATAAGTCTTACCTGATAATTTTTGTCGGTTAACCCCAAGCACAAAAAAAAAACACACTTGGGCCGCACTTTCCATGGGGCACCTGCGAATCCTACAGATTAGCGTCTTTGTACCCAACTGTGCGACCATAGCGATTTCTTACGTCTCCCCCACCCCCAATACCGAAATAACGGCCAGGACTACAATGGTTCTATTTTCATCTAAAGACGTCTTCAAATGCGATCCACAGAGCCGGTAATTTCCCGCGGACGAGGGAGGGCGAGGGAGGATGAGGGAGGTCGAGGGAGGGTCGCCAGTCTTCCCGCCGGGCACTCGCGTCCCCAAGTCGATTTGCCATCGAGTATTTTCCGCCTCATTTCGCCCTGCCAAGGTACTGCGATCGATTGATCGATCAATCACTCGTGAATTTCGTAAAACGCTGTAATGGTCGTAGGGGGCCTCACAATATTTCAACCAACATGAAGCCTAACCTAAGCCTGTGAAATAAAAGTAAAACGCATCCTTCCGACCACTGAAAAACAGGTACGTCGCCACCACAAAACATGTCTGTCAATATACCGTATACACCCTACCAACTATTTTGTGCCAACTACTTTAGTCTCCACAAAACCATTTACTCCTGACAGCAAAAAATTGACAATCAGCAACTTAGTGTTTTGATGTTACTACAATATATCATAATTTTTGTTTGTAACTTTTTTGCGTGTATGAAGATAAATACTGTTTTTATCAGTGTAAGTTGCTCACACATTTAGTATTGTCGTGAGGTTTTGAGCTAAAATTTCAAAAATATTATATAGATAAATTGTAATTCCTGTCTTGTAGGTCACAGAACCTACAAAAAAAAAACTAACATTTTTTGGTTAGAAAAGTTGTTTTATTAATTTATAAGTCTTGTTTGTATTGTCATTTTCTATAGTAGATAATGTACATCTCCAAGTTAACATTTTTTAAAAAGATAAATACAAACCACTGCTTAGAAACTAATTATATAATAACACAAAATATGAACATAGACGTCCAACATGTGCACGAAAATTGAAATCTTGCGGGTACTTAGGAGCATATGCGCAGCACCTAGGAGCAAAGAATAAATGTGAATATTGTTACGAGGACTCTAGCGACGATGCTGGCCAGCCAGCCCACACGTATGTCTCTGGGTGAGGCGCGATGCAGGAAGCGCCCATCTGTCCATTACAGCTACACGCCTAATCCGATTAGTAGCGGCGCCTCGCTACCTATTACCCTTTTTTTTATCCAATCCCTCAGAGTTATCCCATTGAGCTCCGTGAATTCTCTGCGGCTCTCGAAGGTTCGGCACGTTCCCAAAGTCTCGTCTGCAAGAAGTCGCGTAACTAGATCGCTACTGTTGTCGGACTTTCGAGTGTTAAGTCGGGGATTCTAATGTCGCGACACTTCGTAGGGCTAAGAGAACATTCCAGGGCAGGACATGTCAGGAATATAAACGGAGAGACTGACCTGCGAAGGCAGTGAAGTGAAGAGGGTGAGTGACTACTTGGTGAGCGAATGTAGACGAGAGACGGGCTTCGTGAGTGGAGTGGTGCGTCGGGGACCGAAGCAGGCCGGACTGTGTTGTGTGCGCGGCGGACAAACGAGTAGTGCGAGGCAGTGTGCTGGGACAGATGTGCGCGGTAAGAGACGAGCAGTAGAGAGAGCCACTGTGGAGCCGAGGTCCAGCGGGGAGAAGAAAATGTGGAACGTTTTGAAGGAGTTATTAATTTGAGGACAAACATTTAAATTGTAATAATTTAACGAATATTAGGTATTAAATAAAACTGATTTAGTTTAATTACCCTATACTTTCCGGGCCTGTTTTTCCACTCTTAAGAATATGTGTAAATATATACATCAGTATCTCGCTGGTTTTAACAGAAGTTAACAGCTTGATGGTGTGTTTCTGGCAATAATTAAAAACTGATTCGAGAAAAGTGATGGTTTGTTCCAAACTCCGGTACGAATATGATTTGTTACGTATGAGTTCGGCGTAATGCGCTGAAGTTTCCGATGTCATGTAATTTTGATTTTCGTTTTTACTAACGCGTGACGAATATTTAAACCTTAACGAATACACGTACTCATTTCAGTGAATTAGAGAAATGCACGAAAGAAAAAAAAAGCTTGAAACGTAGCCGATTACTCTCCGAGTCTACATCTAGATCGATATCTCGACGTTGCACGTCGACATCGTATACAGGGAAGGATATACACACGAACATTTTTAACCCTTTTAATTTTCTTTTAAATATAAGAACAGAAAAGCATTAGAGTAGGCGTATTCGATTTCAAATATAGTCGCGTGAGCAATAATCCACAAAACGTGAATAACAAGCATTCAAGTAGATCATTATCGTTTTAGAATGCCAGCATCGATCACTCGGAGCCGGCATAGAAATCGACATCTCAATGTAGCTTAGAGTCTGTGGCGACCAAGCCATGGTCCGCAGGTTAACTTTTATCCCGCCAAGTCAGGGATGCATCTGTACAAGTGATGCTTTTTAGTCATTCCCATTCCCCTAAAAAACACAGTTTAAGAACAAATTCCGAAACAGAACTACTCATCTTCTGAGCTCAGTGTATTCTCAAATGCTCTTTGTAAACAGACCCCACTCGGATATCGAGCAGTTTTCAAATCACGCTGTTTCTTCTGAAGCTCTGCACATCGTGTGTGTGTGCCCAGGTAGGCGGAGCCCTTATGCAGAGACCCGCAAAATTAATAGGAAGTCACTAAAACATTTATCGGAAAGCTAAAATCTTTAAGGAGATAGCATCTACTGGAAAAATTACAATTCTTAAAATATACTTTTCAACTGCTTTAGACAAGATTTGTGATCTCACCGATGTAATACTTCGTTAACTTACCTTTACTTATTTTCTATCATAAATAAAAATATATCATTAAGTCAAGGGGAAAAAGGAGATGGTGTTTCGTGTTGGTACTAAAGAGACCACCTATAAGATTCCAAAAGGCCCACTATTTTTTTTCATGGAGACATTAATAAATCTTATTAGAATGGCTGTCTGTTAAAAGTAAAAGTGATTCTGCTTAACAATTATTTAACCAAAACAAACCTTCCCTGTATAAAGTATGATACTAGAAGTCTGTCTAATAGCGTAAAATGAACTCGCTAAGGAACAATCGTAAAAATGCCATTTTGAGGTGAAAGCGGTTTAAAAAAATAGTTGAACAATACTTCAGTCAATAATTGGCGCAAAAATACATAAATAAAAATTTTTTGTCATCCATATGGGAAACGAAGGCGAGCGAAGAGTCAACCTTAGTTTAACTTCGACGATTATTAACATGACAAATATTGCATACATCAACCCCCTAAATTCTTACTCCTGTGGGATTTTTTTCCTTCGTAACTGGCTCTTAGCTATAAAAAGATTGGCCACCTCTGCTACAGACAAACAGCTGCTGAAGTTATACGGTATAACTTATACCGTATAATGTTAATAATACCAGTTACATAAAGAATATTCCGTGTATATATATATATATATATATATATATATATGGAAGTAAGTATTTACGATAAACACGTGTGTGTATATATATACACACACACTCACGTGTGTATCGTATATACTTACTGCCGACACGCTTTCACTATGATTTTCCACTGCCCAGTGATGATAAAAAAAATAGTTTAAGTCATTTGTCAAATGACGGTGGTCCAAAAAGTCGTTAGTCCTAATTTCATGGACAAACGAAGGAAATGGACTTTTTGGGGTAAACGATTTTAGAATAAAAGAAAAAAATGCACTTCTTGGGGTAAACAATTTGAGGGCAAACGACAGAGATGCACTTTCATGGAGGGCAAATGATTGTAGGAAAAAAAGACGGTAATGCAGTTTTTGGGACAAACTATTTGAGGCCAAACGACGTGCCCTGCCTCGGAGCTGCTGGGGCCGCAGCCACCCGCCGCTATCGGCACCGGGCCGGCGCGAGACGACGTCTGGCGACTGCCCCATGTGCGGGGAGGGGGGGGGGGGCAGGACGGGCGGAAATTAAGACATAAATACTGCGAGGCCGGACTGGACATGGCGCGATACTTCAGGGCGTGGTCGCCCGAGGGCAAGGCTCTGGCCCTCGCACAGTCGCACACCAACACTGTTACCAACATTACACAACAATCATCCGCGCGCTACATTCACTATGCACTCCCGTGCAACACCCTCAACTATTTCTTCCCACGAACAAGCAACTACTTATGTTTTACAAATAAATAGCTAATCATCTTTGCTAAAGATAATTTTTTTTAAATAATTTACAAATAGTCATATTTATTTTTTTGCTTAACTTTAAGAGTTATAAATATCGGTTTATTTTGTTTAAAAAACTTATATTATTTAATAAGTTCGGAGATATTTTTAAATTACTGTATTTACAACCCTCAGGTACGATTAATTTAGAATATGAAATTTGAAAAAATTCAATCACACAGTTTTAATATCACTTTACATAAAACAAGAATGCGCCCGAAATTTGTTATGATAAGCGTTTTGTGTGAAATTTCAATGTGTGTCATAACTCAAGCGACAGCATTCCACTGTTTATCTTAATTTATTTCTGCAGCTTCACAAGTTTATAGCAACTTACCACCTGGAAGGCACTCTCACATCCATCAATGAGGACGTATACGAACCTGAAAGCAAAATAAACATACTAAGTATAAATAACTTCGAGAGAACTTTAGTTTCTAAAGTTACTACATGTAAATATAATTTGCATGCCAACTAGTATACAAATTTTAAATCTGACATTTTTATGAAAATAGGTTTTTAAATAAAAATTTGTAATTTTTATAGATATTTAGTATATATATTTAAAAGAAAGTACTTTAACCACATAATTATTCTGTTTTTAACATGCCATACAATAAAAAACAAGCACAAGTGACTACGGCTGAAGGCAGATAAATTACCTTCCGTCGAGACAAAGATTGCAGTTACATTCATTGAAAACTTCTAGAGCCAATCTGACGTTTGGTTATAATGTCCGTTATAAAAATATGTACATTAATTAAAGCTCTCATTTGGAAGATTGTCAAAATATTAAAAATAAAATTGTTCAGTATGATTTTAAAATAAATTGTTCTGGAGAAGGTATAAAAAGAAAGATTATTTTATTTAACTAAATGTATTGAGTGCTGAAACGTGCTATTATAATTGCAGCGTTATAAAAATATCTTGCCAGCCAGTTTTCAAAGGAGTGATGTATTTACACTACCTGGAGTCAATCTTTACGCTCTTGGTTCCTAAGTTCCCCAGGGTTAAGCTACAGAAAGATAACCTGTATCAGAAACTTAGGACAGGTACCAGCATGCTGAGAGTTAATACACGATAAAATTGTTGGCAATGTTATCAAGGAATCCACTATTTCACCAAAAAAAATATTGTCTAAATGATTACGAACTTATCGGCAAATTTATTTTTACTCAAGAATACAACACACATGAGAAGTTTTCACTGCTTGGTTTCGGAATGTTCAAGTTGAACTCGTGAGCACGAGTGCAAGTCTCGTCGACAGTTGGGTTCTTGGGGACAAATCAGGATGGCCGGGATGGGATTCGAACTAAAGGTCCTCAGCAGTGCGAGCCCAATGCGTTAACAACTGTGCCGGCTCGCTTTGCAACGCCGGCTGTACGCCATCCAGCCTGCGTGCATCACGTGTGTTCATTCCGCACGTAAATCACAACCAACACAGATCCATTAAAGTTAGCGAGACACTTTAAACACTTAAAAGCTGCCACATGTGCGCAATGAAGATACCGCCACTCGCTACTCATTCTTTGTAATCTGTTCACCACCTCCATCTGATGCCTGAGCGGCTATAAGAGGGGAGTGTCTAACGACCAGCTGAACCTTCTTTCAATCTGATTCGGGGCTTCACACACGCAATAATGGCTTACGAGGGGAGAAAGCCCAGAATGAGTGTTGGAGAGGGGGGAGGAGGGTTGTCACAACAATATATCGATATATCGGAAATATATAGGTATATTTCAGGTTCAAAACATCGATAATTTGTTGGTATATATAATTTAGTGCCTATATTTTTATATCGATATTTTGTTTCGATAATATCAAATTTGTAATAAAAATATCTTTTTAAGTAAAAGAAACAATTTTATGAAAACTATTTGTAACTAAATTTGGCATAGAAAAATATTAAAATGGTGGACGGAAGGCTTCGGAAAGAACAAATTATTTAAATGGAGAGTGGGAGGGGGGAGGGGGGGAAAGAAAATATTGGTGTTCACAGTGGAAATTTCATAGATTAGGAAGCTGAAGCATTGGATTGCATTGACAGGTCGACTGTAGGGTAAAATAAAATACAACTAAGTAATTTTTCAATTTTTTACTATTCAATATTTTCTTTTCTACGTGTTTGTTGGCTTTTTCGCTTATCTCCAGAAGTCTATAAAAATAATAATCCATAAAAAAACTTTCTAATTAAAAAAAAAATTGGAGGGAAAACAACTAAAGGGAAGGTATTTATGATTAATAGAAAGCAGAAAATAAATTAGTTTTATTCACTTGTGCTAGTAAGAACAAAATTTGTATTTGGTAATTTCTTTATATTTGCTTAGATATATCAAGAACTCAAAATAACATATACTTAATTCATTATTTTATAATAAGTAAAGCATGGGTAAAAGGTTGTATATTATAATAGTACGATATATCGAAATTATAGATATTTTCAGGCCGATATTGTATCGGTATCGATGTAATTCAAGTGATGTACCTATTGAAATACCGACATATCGATGTTTTGGAAAGTTTTTTAACTCTAAATAAGAGACATAAACACCCCTGGATACTCATACACATTTCCAGTGCCCGCAGTCAAACCCAGGAATCCCTACTAGCTTCACCGCCTCGACCGAGAACGATAGTGCCAACTTGCGCACGTAATTCGCTGGCAATCTACAAACAAAGCGCTCCAACTAATAGTTGTTACGTTTGCACGGTCGTTTAGAGCATCTGCGTCCGCTAATTTCTCGGCTTAATGTCGCCATGCAGCCACCGAATTACACTTATGTTCTGTCTGCGACCACCAAAGTTCTCGTTGGCTTAAGTCTGCTAAATGTGTGGCATTCATAGCCAACACAGTTTATTTCTAAAGCTATACCGCCAACATAAAATGTGATTTGTATGCAAAGTTATGTGAAGTAATGACCACATAAATTGGTAAAGGAAAAATGCAAGACTTGACTCTTAAGTTGATTTGATGTTGGTAGAACATTCTAGCGTCTATATTTTCTTCCGAAATGATTCAAAACCATCACTGAGGTTAAAAAATTAAGAAGATCCTTATGTCAATGAAATGAGAATGGAAATGATGGAAATACTGGTTAAAGTTACATTAATAACCACTTGAATTCACATACAGTAAAAATAAGTGTTTTTCTGCTAACACGAATTTCATTGGAAAGTCTCGAAAAGCCCAACAATTAGGATAACTTCAATGAACAGAGTTGTCGATTGGTTGCCACACAAGCGATGCAGGCTTTTCGTTTCTCGTCGGGGTCGAATCCGGGGAAATGTGACAAACGTTGCTGGGTGTCACTGTGATTATATTTTAGCAAAATTCCTTCTTCCCTATCAATGCATGACAGTGCTTCACCAACCCTCAGTTTCACCCAAAACCCGTCGCAAACTGCCTTGAAGTCGATGTGACACGAAAATTAAATTTATTAATTCAGTCTTACGTGTTTTTATATGGTGCAGCTTCTGACACTAGTCACTGGCATCTGTTATTGCTTCCATAGAGCGAATTATTGGCGAATACAGTAGTCAGAAACGAGAAACAAGAAATAAAAACTGTCTCGCAAATTGCAGCTCAATAGTCACCATCTGCTTCATCAGCTACCGTTCTGACACAGCACTTCTATAGCTACTGATAGCCAACCAGAGGCGATAATCTGTAGGATTTTCATGGGGGAGCCCGCGGAATTACTTTTATCTCATTACAGTCTCACAGTTATGATTTTGCAATCGCAAGCGCCCTACCCCCCCCCCCCCCCCGAAACAACTAGGGATCTACGCCCATTCATCCAACTAGCCGCTATACTTAGGCGGAAAAGATCAAAATGTTTAAACTTGACCGCAGTGACGCTAGCGAATAAAAGAAGCTGCATCTTTTGCAGTGTAACGTAAACATTCTCTGGCAATATAAGAAGCTTACACAAAATTAACAGAGCAGAGCCGTGTAAATCATACTCAAAGGACCCGCCTACCCGGGCACACATTCGGTGTGTGGAAATTAAAAAAATTAAACGAAATTTAAAAAAAAAACTGCTCAAAATATGCAAATGGAGCTTGTTTACGAAAATATTTAAAATGCGCTGAGGGCGAATGAGTAGTCCTGTGACAGAATTTTTTTTTGTTTTGTTTAGAAGACTGAAGATGACTAAAACACGTGTTTTCAGAAAAATCTTTAGGCATGAAACATCCGATAGATTTTTTTGAAAACACTCGAGGGACTTGCATTGCATCTTTATTTTCAATTCTCCGCCATATAATATTGTGGTTATAGCTTAAATTTCATAGCTGTCCTACGCACGACGAGAAGACTGCGCGCCATTCCACAGCCTTGCGCTTAAGAGGCGTCACCGCGCTAGAAGGACCAGCGAACGTCGCACATATTACCCCGCCTGACTAACACAGACACACCTCTGACTAGGCGGGCCCCTTGAAGTCAGTGCTGAACGTAGTGGCTATGTTGCGAGAGCACCCGCGCATCTAGTCCTCGAACACGCACAATGGCCCCAGCAAATAATCTCCTTAAAAAAGTAGCCGTCAACGAGTCAAGTTGACAGGAAGGTAGTGGGAATGGTAAGTTACTAGCTACAGTCGGCACACTGTAATCCGGCATTCTTCGGTTAAACACATTTTGTAATGCGGTGTCGATGAAGCCGTCGCATTCCCATTTTTTGGTGTATTTTTAACGGTAACGCTTTTTTTTATCTTTTCCCTTACCATAGAGAAGCTAATTACAATTTACGATAACTTTTAAACTATACTACATACTCTGACGGCGAAATCGCTAATCCGATACGGCCGTAGTCCCGAACGTGACGGATTAAGTCGGGGTTGTGTATGTGTTACTGAGGCAGGATGATAAGTGCGACGCTTGGTGGTGCTTCCAGCGCTGTATCGTCTCCAAACGCGCAGTCCTCTCGTAGAACATAGGATATCTGACATTCGAGCGATAACCTTTACATAATTTGGCGGATAAATAACGATAAAGGTTTAATGCTTTCAACAATCTGTACCGGAGTTTCACGTCTAAAAATTATCCTGAAAAACACACGTTTTAGCCCTTTCCACTCTCCTAAAAATACAGTTGTTGGACGAAATACAGCGTATTCTTGCATGCTTTTCGTAAACAGAGCCCACTATGGTAAACGGGAGCAGTTTTAATTTCGCGTGTTTTTTTTTTGTGAAGCTCTGCGCACAGTGTGTGTGCCCGGGTAGTTCACAGACACGGGTCATGGCTACCCATCCCAACATGGTCACCACCATTCGCCCCCAGCAGAGGTGCCCACGTGGAGGCAGAGGATTGCCACTTGGTGCGGAGAGGCTATATACCCTATTCCCATACTTGCACCCATTCCACGAACCTGTTGGATCATGTCTCGGATACTAGAGCCGGCAACAGCTCCACAAGGGACAATCACCTTCCCCGCAGGGTCAGGCCCACTCCCGCCTAAGGTAAACGGGACCAGTTTTCATTTCGCGTGGTTTCTTGAGAAGCACTGCCCGGGTAGTTCACAGACACTGGTCATGGCGCAAGGCTGAACGGGCAAGTGTCGAGGGAGAACTGTGAGTGGTCGCGGGGGTCGGTGGAGGGGGAGGGGGAGGGGGAGGGGGGTAGGTGTGTGTTTCCAGTCGGAGGGGGGGATCAGCTGCGCAGACCAAAGTGATCGCCATCTCAGTAATCGGATTACTCGTCAATGACAGCGGGCGTGCGTCACGCTGCCCGGGGGCTTGGCGGACCGCGAGGGAGCACCAGGGGCGTCGTCGGCGTCGCTTGCACGCGACACCTCCGCGTTCCCGGAGCGACAACCCAGCGGGGAGTGCAGGGAGTAGGGTTACGAAAAAAATATAAACCAACAAATTTAAACTAGAACAGGTGTGTTCTACTGACTCCATATCAACATCAAAACTATCAGAGAACATGTCCACGTCCATTACCAAAACAATTGTCTGCATTTCCCCGTCGCTTCTCGCGAGGTAGATGGCTGAGGCTAGCTCGAGCGCAAATTTAGTGCCTCGTTCGGGGACTCGTTTTGCTACACTGGCTCATTTCTCTCGGCTACTTTTTGCCTCATTCGATACCTACGACACTTCTCTGCATTTTTAATTGCTTCTGCTCGGTAGGTTTTGCTTGTTTTTCTCTTCTTTCCTCCAACATACCTAACCAGTTTTCACCTAAGCATTTTGGCGATTAAAGGCTCCGAAACCAAATTTAGTTACCTGATAGTTATTCCATTCAACTAGCACCACTCAGTGCTCACCTCATGAGCAACTTTAAAGTTTAAATCACGCAAATCGGTCGGTGTTACAGCTCTCACTGACTTAAATTCCAAACTCCCCACCAACGATCATTACGCCATCACTGCAAATGCTAACCGGGTGAGTCAAACGTAACGACCACGAAAAACGTCTGCTCTACTAAGATATAATCATTTAAACTCTGTAGCTTTAATAGTTTAAGAGTTGAATCGTCAGACGAAGTGACACACAACCCGAGATTAAAAACATTCACATTCCTGTCTGAAATTCATGTCAACAAAAATGAGATTATGTTAAAAATATTAAATTATTTGTTTTTGATGAATTAATAAGGCAAGACACATTAAAGAGAACAAAATTTAATAGTAACTAAACGATAAATCACCGCAACATACGATATACTCAAATGAGAGAATTTAAATGTGTATATACAGTTTCGTCAATCGCAATTTCTATGAACACTAACGTGTAACATTTTGCATGCTACCAATCTACCGGCCAAGGTTTTATTGCACTTTCAGCAATGTCATTGGCACAAATGGGGCCTAACAATTAAATTTTAGGTTGATTATAACTGTTATTGCCACACGTTAAAAATTAAGTAATTACATAGTGGTTGCAGACGATGAGACATCACGATTAGGTTCACATTCATACAAATTATATCAAATAACGTTTTGAGCGTCATACGGAAACAGCGTGGAGCCACAAGTCAATTTTAAAACACTGCGAGGTTTAATTATTATTTAATTATTTTAAAAAGTTAAAGGAAGGCAGGAAAGAGTATTTGCTATGATTTAAAATATTTGGACAAGCTTTTGTGTCTGATAACGCCTATAAAAACTACGAGTTATGACGTTGTTGGTGACATTATTTTTTTAATAGTTATTTTAACATCTGTGCAGAGTTGTTTGTCGGTAAGGACGCATTCTGGCTGAAATGCTGTCTGTTGGCGAAAGTAGTGTGTAAAATTTATAAATAATAATACAAATACTACACCCAATATGTAACAAATACATATGAAAACTATGCATATTTTTACTACTTTCTAACTCAAATTTTGTATCGAGTCTGGCAACGTGCAATGTAAGTAAAATGATACACCATTTGAATGATAAATGCAGATATACGTGAATGTATGATGCTTTTGTGGGACCCGCTATTACCTTGTTGAAATTCGCCAGGGACAGAAAAAAATGGTATCCATTACCTTTTTTTCAATAACATTTATTCGATTGAGTTATGTATCACTGCAGTTGATTAAAAACCGGCCGCAACGGTCCTGTGTGAGCCTAATTTATGAACTAATTGGGCCAAGCCAGGCCCGAGCCATGGGTCACAATCACCAACAAAGCCCAGCACAGTGGAACTGAAAACTGAACAGACACGTGCAATACACGGAGAATGCTGTGCTAACAAACACGTCCTTTAAGGCCCGTCTATTAACAGTCCAATACAAAGCAGTAGTTACAGAAGCTGGAGACCAATCTTTTGCTGCTGAACATAAAGTTTTTACTTAAATAAATTTGGAGACAGTGACAGAAATAATTCGTTAGTTGCGGGAAACAGAGGAATTAAATTATCATTAAAGATAATCATACGTAAAGTAACCTTGTCAGTGAAATATTTGATTAACTGACAGTGCCATAATTTATAAACTCAAGAAGTAAACAATTAAATTTTTGTAAAACAATTATAACTGTTACGTATAGGTATATCTACTACATGAAGAAAGCAAAAAAAAAGGATCTCACAACACCAGTTTGTCTATTTTAATTATCCAGAGATTTCGTAAATGATTGACTTCAATTAACTTAGGTTCATATTATGTTCCAGACGTCGATTATGAATTAATTTAAAATATAACACACTATTAAATTCATGAGAAGAACTCTTTTTCATGTTTTGGGCAGCGATCAATAAATAACATCATACAGCCGGAATATCTATAGAAAACTACGATGAGACCAGGATTCTTAAGTATTTCTTTTTACCAGCCATCAAGTACGAAAACCCTCTGAAATACAACGTTCAGTTTTAGAAAAAAACTAAAACACATGAAGGAATACATTTATATCGTATGCTATGAACGCAAACCAATCAATTTGTTTTTTAAACTTAAGGATTCATTTACAGGAATACGTAAAAGTATTACGATGATAAAACAAAATGCTTAATTGCATAATAAAATAAAGCATTTGTTTCAATTTTACATCTGAAGTTTACTAACATACCCTTACATGTTTTGAAAATAAATTAAGACAAATGTTATCGCGTGTGGTTAGTTATTGTGACATTTCGCGTCGTGCGTGTTATTTTCCTGTAGAGCGGAAATCATCGCATGTTCACTGGCAGGTTGTTGCAGGGAACGAAGCGCAAGGGCGCAAGGAAGATGGCCAAGGGTGGTCTCAGCCCACCAGAAGGGTTGAAGGCAACATTCTCCACGCCGAGATTAGCACCCCTTCTTGGCTCCCTGCAAACCCACTCGGGCGCGCGGAAGGAAAGGGGTTAATCCGGGTGTCGGGCGATAAAATACACCCCCAAGTGACCCCCCCCCCCTTTCGCAAAAACCCGTCGACCAGAAAACTCTCCCCCTCCTTCCTCATCCCCAGAAGCCCGGGAGAGCGGTTTTAATTAAGTAGAGTATGTCCAAATGCAGACGGGCCGAGCTGCCTCCCTGGCGCCGGGCTGCGCTCACAGCCGCGTACCGACTGCCTGTGCTCAGCGCGACTCGTTAACAGCCTGTGACGCGCAGATGAGTGTGGTGCCCCCCCCCCCCTCCCACAACAAACACACTAATACCCTTCAACACTTACGAAGGGGAGAAAATATTGTTACACGTGGAAAATTCAGGGTTCGGAAAGATAGCCCGATTAATTAATTGCAGTTTTATTTATTACATAATAAATACACTTATTTAAATTCACAACAACTTAAATGCATTCCCACAAATAAATCACACTTACTTAAGTCCGCTATACACACTATCTCCACTGGAGATCGGCTCGACAGCTCGGTCTCAAACACTCTTTAATTCGCACGGCTCACTCGTCCCCCCGCACACACAACGTCAACCCGGATGGTCCTGTATCCGAGGCTCCGTCTCTCGTCACCCGCTATCGCTCGCCAAAGGGTCGCTCGCTCTCTTCACCTCACTGCCTTCGCAGGCCGCTCCGAGGATTCGCCACCAGCCTGCCAAAACTATGCTAAATCGAAACACTTCTAGATTCTTTCTGTAACCTATTCGTCATGCAAGAAAATAACTTTACCATCAAATCAATTCTGCAAAGTTAAAAATGAGAAATAATTGTTCGCGCATGCCATCTCAAGCCTATAACAGCGACCAAGTATGCTATTACGAAGAGCGGTAATGGTTGCGACGATTTATTTTGGCTTTAGAGTCACACTGTTATGCACTCGGGGGATATCGGCATAAACCCGTTAGAGTGAGCTCATATGCTCCTATACATCTTCGACTCTGATATAAGGGAAGGTGTACTATGGAAAAAAAAATAATGAGAAATAAATTTTGGAGATTTTTTTGTTACGCACCATGCTACCTATAGGCATTTGATACATGCTCTACGGTTATGCTTTTACCCCTTATTAAAGGCACCTGAGCCCTACGTTGGAATTTTCATAACACGGGTGAATTTCTTCAGGGACAAATACCATCTACCGCCTCTGTTACGATATTTTTCCCTATCTAAAACTAGGCATATTTGTTTGGGAAGGGCCTGGGTTAGGGAAGACTCCAAGTGTTTCCCAGGACGCAGCCTTTACACTTAATCATGCTGGGTGTCAGCCATGCAGAAAGGGTAGCATGCATCGTGTGCTTTGTTCGAGGATTGGCTAGCCTTGGCAGTATTCGATGCCATGACTAACTCCCCTATCTTAAACTCTAGAGTTACTACTAGTTAAGTTGGAGCTGAGCAAAACATACATACACAGGGAAAACCCGGGCCTCGCTCTGCCCTAAGGACTTAAATTCTAGCCATGTAACTACAGATATGAGTGTGACAATTACTGAAAACCGTCAACTAAATAAGCTTTATTCACCTTGGCCCAAAATTACAGTCCCCATTCGCTGATTATTTTATCTCCCGATATGCATATTGCGAACTTCCTTTTCAATGCTCTACGGCGGCCAGTGTTAACACGTTCAGGCGAACGCCATTTGTGTGCGGGAAATTGTTGGTTCCGATTGTGCGCTGGCAATAAAACAGAACTCAACAGAATAAACAAGTTAATCCTCTCGTGGGTTACGCGAATTGCCGATGTCACAATGCCTGGGATTTATTAATGCATGACCGCGGCTAGTACCTTAATTAATGACGGGTAAACTCTGCAACAATCAAGCCGATGTTAGCGCCTGACTCCTTTTTGCTACAAATAAATAAAGAACTGTACAAAATTAGAGTTGTTTAAGATTTTTGATATAAATATTTCCAAAATATGTTTACAATTGTTTGCTGTTTAACATTATGCCTACGGTGAAATAGACAAAATTTAAACCATAAAAACCTTCTGTATTGAGTATTATGAATTTTATCACTGGCTTAATATCGAGAAATACCTTTACAAGTCTTTCTCATTTATGCACTGTACAAAATGATACACCAGAACAACAAATCTGCATAGTAATGCTACATTCATAACTATAAAATAATGCTAAAATAAGTCCAGGAAACTATATGAAGGAATGAATGAAAAAATGTCCCTGAACTACATTCAAACGCAAACGAATCGCATGTTGACTGCAACAGATAACTTGAAGTCAAGCAAAAAAAAGAGCAATTATCAAAGAAATAAGTAATAACATTTTAATAGTTTACTTTGGCACCATTAACTTTTTATGCGGCAACTTTCCAGTTCCTTGTAAATAAAATTTTTCTTTTACTGAATGTGGGAAGTCATCAAAACCTACCACAAAAAAAATTCTAAACCAAATGAAGAAATTTTACATCGAGGCGAAATATGCCTACTATATATATATATATATATATATATATATATATATATACATACACACACACACCCACACACACACACACAGATCCGACGGAAAGCAGAAAAAAAGGCGGAGTAGCAACTAAAATCTCAGTCTTCCAAGAAAGGGGCATCATTCTGTAGAAATGCTGGTAAAGTGAACTTATGAACAGTGAACAGAATGACGCCCCTTTCTTGGAAGACAGATTTTAGTTGCTACTCCGCCTTTCCTTCTGCTTTCCGTCGGATCTGTGTTGCCGACTGCTGTTCTATCGAGCATGGAAAACAATTCTTACGGATCCATCGTTCCAAAAAGCCGACGTCACTTCGAAGAACTCAATATTTCTTGGCTTCTTTGTTTTGAAGAAGGGGCAGGGTGGAAAGGGGAGGGGTTAGGGTTGTGTGAAGACGCTTCATTCATGGGCGCTTCTTGGAATAAGAATACCAATTAAATGTAATCGTGGCCGTGGAAAAGTGTATTGGAGCATGACCACAAGATCGGCGATGCAGATAACGATTTTAATAGAGGTTGTAAGCCAATTTATAACATTTATATAAAAAGTAAAGGCGGTCATAATCACGGAGTGTGACGTGAATAGTGTGCAAATAGGAAGTCTTTGAGAACACTAAATTGATTGACGACGCACGGTACATGTCACCCATTTTTCTGATATATTTTGATGTTAAACTGGAGTTGTGAGAAACAGTACCGCAACATGCTAAACGGAAAAAAGTAGTCACATTAGTCATTAATTACAGCCTGGTGTGTGTGCATAAAAATGACTTAAATGGAGCAGCGAAAAATTATCCATGATAAAATTTATAAACAGCATCATTTGACACGCATTATTCATGGTGTTCATTAAAACCTTTCACACACTAAGGAAAACAAGGATTAACAAAACTGAGATAAATAAATAATTTTCATTTGCTTTAACGATTCTACAGTGCAGTTTCGACCAAGCCTGGTTAAAAAAAAAAAAAAAAAAAAATTATATCAAAGGCAGGGAGAAAAAAAAATCTGAACGCTCATCAAGAGAAACCACAGAGTTATTTGAATAGGCCATTCGCGCACTTTCATATTCTTAAAGAATTGCTGTGATTCGTGTGCCAACAATAGAACGTGTGTGAAAGAAACTCAAACAACCACGAAAGATAGGCGATGCTTAAAATTTTTTCACACACAGCTAATCTCGAAATCTTTCCCCGAAACATAGGTGTCACTAGTCGTCAAAATCAATTATGGAATCCTTAACGAACAATAAACTGTATTAAACAAGCCTTGGTAATGAATGACGTTGGTGATAACGTCCAACGTATACTCAATTTAAACATAAAAAACTCTTGAAACGTGCGGAAACTCAGTAGCACTTAATGAGAGCATAGCATCCTCTTATTAAACTTCCAATTATGCCTTTATGCTGGCACGCTGTTTCATTCGCCTTCTCATCTCCACATCTCCAGTAGAAGGAAACACCCCCCCCCCCCAGCATTTCGATTTCTTAACCCCCTCCCCCCCCCTCCTTCTTACTTTCACGTTCACTAAATACGTCCTAGCATCTTTAAAATTTCGAAATTAAATTCCGGCGCGGGGGCGAACTTTCCAAGGCAGTGCAAACAAACTCCCGCCGAGAAGCGAGGGAAATAAACAAAATTAAAACTGAGCGCCAGGGGTCGGATCGCTGCTGACGTGATTCGCACCCCTCTCTGGCCCACCCCCTTCAACAACACACCCTTCCTCCCCCTACCCGCGCTTCCCAACAAGACGCCAACAAGACGTCACGCTGACAGTCTGAAGTCTGGCAAATGAAACGAGGATACGGACGCGAGATGATCTCCCGGGCACGTCACACCGCGTGGAGGTTAGGAAGACGGGATGAGGGTATTCACGAGCAAGCCAGGGTTTGGAACCTTGCGAGGAGACGCTGACCCGGGGTTGTCGTGCGAGGGGGAGGGGGGTTGGGGTGGGTTGAGGTTGGAGGAGAGGGTGAGTCTGCTGGTTCGACAGGGGGAAGATCCCGCGTGAAGAAGGTCTGAGGAGGGTGAGGAACCGGGTTCGCAAAGTGTGCTCCGAGTGTCAGCTTTCAAACAGCTCATTAAAGTTTCAGGGCTGCCTCCGAGGACGGGTTCGCGGGTGCCGGAGTGCCAAAGAGGGGGGAGGGGAAAGGGTCCAGCGCAGCAGCACAAGAGGACGCGGGAGCAGGGAAGATGCAGGAAGACGACTGAGAGCGCGGGAGCGCGGGTAATCGCGCCCGGGAGTGCGCGCTAAGTGGCTGGGAGAGGCGCCCCGGGTTCCGCGGAATAATAAATAAGTCACGCGTGTGAAGGGGTTGCTGGGTCTTGGGGAGGGAAGCGTCGGGGTTGCCGCGGCTTCGGCGAGGAGCGGTGTTCGCCCGCGCTGAGCCGCCGCCCGAGTGGCGTCTCCTCGTGCCAGCAGCCTCGCTGACGCATCGACCAACCTGCGATCGGAATATCTGCAGCCGGCGCACTGGAAACCCTTCACAACTACCGGGCAGGGGGGCAGTAAGGGGAAAAGGGAGACAGACAATTCTTTAAAAGTAACACCACCATTACTTTATCAACTACATAAAAAAACATCGTTAAGAATAATAGCGGTAAATCACTAAAAGTACCGATCGCAAATATACCACAGATCTTTGTGGTGAATTTACTAAAACTAAAATTACGTAGCTGCGTCGAAGGCGAAGATATCACCGACGTTTCGGTCAACATTGCATTCGCCATCATCACGAGTTAATACTTACTGCTGATGCTCCCTGATGATATATTCGCCTCCGACGCGGCTACAACCCAGAAGCCACACAACTCCAGTCAATGCCCACGAAAACCAAAGATCTAAATTTACTTGTTTGAGGCTTATTTATTGGTTTACTAACAAAACTGTTAAACACTTGTTAAGTCTACATCAAACACACACGTGCTTGTTTACCCTGTTTATACTAACAATTAATTATGTGCTGTTGTTAATGGCAATTAACCTTTTTTGTGTTATTAGTGGTTCGCGGGCAGGGAGTTCGGAACAGGGGGGGGGGGGGCAGCAGGGGCGAGTCGCCCCCGTGCTGTTATGCATGGGGGGGGGGGCGAGAGTAGCATTTCGCCCCCCTCCTTTTCCCAGAATAAATGTTTGGTCCTAGTACCTAGTATTTTTCTCAACCAGTAGTTACAAACGTTGCATTGGTGATCATATTGATTAGAAAATCAAATTTATGATTGTCAATATACTGTAAAATGATTGCAAATTCCTAGATGGCATTTTATTTAAATTGTACTACATCTACTGTCAGAGTAGTATTTAATACATACTACGTAATCAAATTCTTGGAATGGTATATTTAATATTTTGGCTCGGAAACTCATTAAATAGCACAATTATGCATCATCTAAAATTCCCAATTTTTCCGGCAACGAACATTTTGAGAATATTAAATACTCATCTATATTATTAGTTACAATTTTTATAATAAGTCCACTATATAACTTAATTTTTGTCTACTTGTGATATTAAACTGTGGCTCTATCATATACCTATTATGGTACTTAACTGATAAACTTTATTGTTGGCTGATTACTAATTCTTCCGTAACTAATATTTTCATTTAATGTTAAGTGATGAATGTCAAATGCTCTTATTTTAGTATTGTTTAATTGTTTTAATACTAAGTTTTTTTATAATTACAAACCATAGATCCGAAGTAATATTTTTTTAAATTACATCTACCTATCTATTTACTAGATTTGTTTTGTTGGTACATTTCATTCTTAATATATTTGGGCAAACTCTTTTCCTTTTTTAATGCATAACAGCGCAGTGCAGTAAATCAAATCGATCGTATGTGGCTGGACTTTTCATCCTCCAATGTTACTCATTGAGGCTAAATTGGACGGGACAATCGATGGAAGACAGCAATCATTATTATCCTAGTCACAAATGAAAGATCCATACAGGTATTATTTTCTACACTGTAATTTCATAACTTAAATTTGTTTTTCAGTTTTGCTCTTCACTTTGGCTGGCTCATTTATTAATTAAATTTTGACTGTAAATCACGCAGCTAGAACTTTTACTAACTCAGGAACAATGCTGATTATTCTTGTAATGTCAGAACACATTAAAAATGTCATAAAACTTTATGACTTAGATATTTTAAATTCCAATACTAAAAATGGTGAATTTCGTAACCGCGAATTACTTATCAGCGACTACTTTACTGAGTCAAACCTCGAATTTCAATATTTCACGCTACTCTTCGAAAAAGAAATTGTCAAACTAAATCACCGAAAAAAAACACTGCTTTTCGAGTATGCCTACTATAACTAACGCACCGTTGACGAAAAACTTTTTAACTTATTTAAAGTTGTCCAATTACATTTCACACACAAAGTTAACTGAAAACCATATTTGTTTTGGGCAACTCTCCAATTCATGAGAATTTTTTTTTCACTTTCCTGGCACCAGTGTGAAAAACTATCTACGACAAGCGAGAAAATTTGGCCTTCCGCGCTCGCACTGATTATCATCGACGACTACGTAGCGAAGTAGTAAATTAGACACATTTACACGTATTTTAAACCCAGAACAGAATTCAATAGTGCTAGATTAAATTCCAGTCACAAACATTGTAGGCGTGAGCTGGGGAAATGGAATTGATAAGGGGCGAGGGAAGGAAAATGGTTGAATTAAGGGGAAGGGGCAAGGATCATTAAGCTCACAATATTTAAAGTGATCGGGAACAGCGCCAAAGACTTGAAATAATGCTGTTGTCTCGGATGTTGTTCCAACTAACTTCACCGCTCGTTTCTTATTCTTCCGTTTCAAAAACCGGAAACAATGTTTGAGGAAAATACCTCAGAATACAACCAACCTAGCCAAAACCAGTTTATATATATATATATATATATATATATATATATATATATATATATATATAAAGTGATTTGAGAGTTCATATCGCGAAATAAATGCCGAAAGGTTTACGTTAACCTGTTTATCATTAAATTTTTGAGGAATAACATAACAAACGTAAAATAAAGCTCGAGATTAAGGCTGTCTTAGATATAAGGTAAGTAATTTTTTTAACAAATAAAATAATAAGCGTCTCATGTACTTTTCAAGGGATTTAACTTAAATTGGTAACTAATATATAGCTTGCTTGTCATTTAAAATAGGTTAATTTTAGTAAGAATGAACGTTTAATGATTTAAAAGTATTATAATTTTATTTAAAAATAATTATTTGCAGCTAAGGAACATAACTGTGAGCAAGTTTTCTTATAATAGAGAGCCAATAAATAAACCAATTCTTGACTTCTACGGTTATTTTAGTACACACTTACTTCCTCTGATGAAGATACGCGTATAAACAAAACAGGAACGGAAACAAATACCTTGAGCAGCAACGTGGCACAGTACGAAAGCAGGCTGTAGTTAAAAAAAACGCATTGAAGTAGGCCACGCAGTAAAACATTTTGGTACACGGAAGTTATTTGATTATACTTGTCACAATATAATTTTTTATTTAAATGCTACAAGGTAAATGATATACACGTAACAAATAACAGTATCTCCGTGTTGTCAAATGTTTAGTTTCAAAAATGCTCCTTCAGATGATGCAATATATAAGTCGATTAAGTGGGGGAATTTGTGGTGTTTTTTTTTAAATTAAATCCTACAGTAAAAAAAATTGTTGAAAATTGAAAAAAGTTAGTACCTACGCACTTGTTTTCATTTTCGAATTAGGTTTTAAGTTATATTAGTTTTTTACTCTAGCTTTTTGGATTTAATAAATAAAAACAATTTACCACCCAATTTCCCTTTGGTTAGGGGGGGGGGGGGAGATGGAATTGGAGGAAACCCATATAATCATAACGAGCTTATATTAAAATTAATTGGAAAATAAAAGTTTTTAAAAATTAAAATATGTCTTCAATGGTTTTTAATTATAAATATTTTTATTAGAAACTATTAAATACATATTTTTCGCATACAGTTGAAAAAATATATTTATTTAGGTATTGTGTTACGGTTCTAATATGCATTTAAAACAAAAGCAATTCCTAAAAAATAAAAATAAGCACACGTTACCCCTATTTTTTTTCCTTGCCTATCTGTATTCCACAGGAACGTATCGTAAAATTTGACAATGAAACTACTCTTAGATTGACAAGGAAACACGAGTGCAAGCAAGTGTCCAAGTCAGAGTCAGAGTGGCAGTGCCCGCCCCCGGGGGAGGGAGCGGCTCGCATGACGGATGTGCCCGGGGGGCGCGGGGGGAGGGAGCGTGCAGTGCGCGATACGGCCGCAGCTGGCCCCGCCGAGATAATGCGCACGCCTGTGGGTCCGCTGCTGCGCGGTCGAGCGCACTCGCTGGGCGAACCCAGAGGACTAGAGGACGAGACAGAGAAAACAGAGAGGGAAATAATGAGCAAATAATATTGAGAAAAGAAATTGAGAAAATGCAAAATAATAAAAAGAGAAAAAAAGACAAAATAAAGTATTGGAAGAAATATAGAAGGAAAAAGAGATAAACGAAAAGAAATGAAAGGGAACAAGAAATAAAAAGATGAGAACACGGAGAAAGAAACAGAACCAGAAGAAATAAAAGAGAGAAAAGAGAAACAGAATGAAGAAAGAGGGAACGAGATAAAGAAAAAAAGATATGAGTATAAACAAAGATATAAAGAGAAAGAAAGAGTATAAACAAAAAATAAAGAGAAAGAGAAGGTTATAAAGAGAGGAAAGGAGAAGAAATGTCTAACTATGTCTATATACATATAGACACACAGGGCCATGCATACTTCGCGAAAAGATTCCAAGACTAAAATAAAGTTAAAAACACTGTAACTTCTGCTGTGTTTATTGATTGGGTGAGTTTATTTCAGGTGCATGTCGATTGTTACCACACCAATCACAGTAATTCGGTGCGGAAGGAAACGCGCCCGAGTGGTCCGGTAACGCTTGTCTCGCAAACGGCCGCAAATCACAAGGAAGAAACCACTGGTGTGGGTATATCGTGTTGCAGTATAGTAGACTTATTTTTTTTTTCCCGCGAAAAATGCCTGCTCCTAGAGAGAGCGAGCGAGTGTGAGCGAGAGAGCGAAAGAGAGCAAAAGTGAGCGAGAGAGAGCCAGAGAGTAAGAGAGAGAGCGAGAGAGAGCGAGAGAGAGCGAGAGGGAGAGAGGGAGAGCGAGAAGCAGCCGCCGACTTGCAATAGGATGCAATTATAAGGCCATGACATCGAGCGTGAAATGCTGCAGTCCTGAGGGACCAACATGGTTCCACAATGCTCCCCCGGAGACGCTCCATTGTTCACGGCTCGTGGCCACACGACCTCGTCACAGCCGACCACGAGGCGGTGCGCTTGTGACATATGACTCACAGGAGGAGTGGGGCCGACCGCCTCGCGCAAAGGGCGTCACGCCCTCGCGACAGAATGACGTGAGAATCAAATGGCCGGAAGGTGAGAGAATGCACGTCACGTATGGAACCTTGGGTGGGGGGGAGGGATGGGGGTGGTGAGGGGGGAGGAAGCGGGACCGAACACCGGACACGGCATTCCTGGTTTCGGTATCTCATGATATCTCCGAGATCAGGCAGATTCTGGGCTCAACCCTCAGTGTAGGCCATTGTCGATCCCTTTCCCAGTGTCCCCGTGCAGTAGTGTTTGTCCGTCTCACAACCTCTTAAACTGTACCCAAAACAAAAAAATGTAAATGTTCGATAGTTAAAAAAAAGCTTAAAACTCAGGAAGTTCTTAACCGATTGCCTAAAATTATGACAACATTACATTCGAATGCGTGCGTGTTTTTATATACCTATGTCACACCTGTGAAAGAAAAAAAATAGATACAAATGTAAATAGGTAAAAACATAGATTACTAATATGTCCATTGTTATAGAATACTTGCTGCCCGACCCGGCTTCCAACTGCTATACAAATGGAAAAAAATTAAGCCACATCTCCCATTTACAGTAATGGTAAATAAAAAAAAATTCAGTGAAAATTTATTACAATGCTGTATAATGTACCGGAGAGAAAATAAATAGCACCGATGGTTTCCCGACTCGTGCACGCAACGTACAACTGATGTACCCGTACTTCGCTACGGCAGTCTACAGGCAGATCACTCTTGCGCCGCTCATTATACATGCCCCTCCTTGTGGGTACGCCACTGCCGCGCGATGCCCGTTGCCATGGAGACGCAGAAGGCATGAACAATGCAAAATCCTGTTCTCATGCAGACAAAGTACCCACTGTTGCCTGGTTTTAACCACCCATGGGATCTAATTTTCGGAAAATGTCAACCTGTGTAACATAAGGAACATTAATGTGAAGTTTTACGTCTGTAAAATATATATACTTGAAATAAAAGGCAATAAAAAAACAAATTAAACACAGAGAGAGGAAAAAAAACAATAGTTTAGGTTTGCGATTTAAAGTGATAAAAAGTATTTAAATACTAATTTAATTTTTATGAGGGTACTGTTTGCTTCGTTGTTAATATCACACTTTTACTTGTATGGGAAAATTAAGAATGATAAGGCATCTAGTGCGTGGCAACAATGTTAATAGGCAATAGGAAATAAACTTCTAGCGCCTGCGGCATTGTCAACACACACTTCGTATGTGTACTGCATGTTGAATCTAACCCCCTCCAACGCATTTGATTCTAAATTGGACTTTTAGTAAGGATCCCTAATGTTATTGATAATAGAATATAGCCTATAGCCTTCCTCGATAAATGTACTATCCAACACTGAAAGAATTTTTCAAATCGGACCAGTGGTTCCTGAGATTAGCGCGTTCAAACAAACAAACTCTTCAGCTTTATAATATTAGTATAGAAGTATAGATATAAATATATATGTATATATAGGAGACAGATTTACGTGGAGACACACACACACATATATATAGACATGTACATAAGAGATAAGACAGAGAATTAGAGATATAATGGTTTGTATTTGTATGTGTGTACCTACTTCAAACAAATTACAAAAAAAAAGAAGAGGAATGGAAACGCATGCCGGGCATTAGCTAGTAAATAATAAAGATCTTATTTAAAGGTTTGTAACAGATAATCATGTTACTGGTTTAGTCATATTCACAGGTGGAGCCTCAGCAACAATGGGCTAGTTACAGTGGTGGATACAGAATTTTTTTCAGGGGCGGTGGATTTGAAAAATCAAATTATAGGCTATTGTGTATTCAAAAAACTTAGGTCAACAACAAGGGGGCTTGGACTGTTACAGTATCAAATTTGTGAGTCAGCTCACTATGCATCATCATAAATAACATACCCCCTCCACTGAAATATCGCAAATTTTTTCATAACTTGGGAAGGGGGGGAGGAGTAAATTACCCCCAATCACCCCCTCATTGCATCCGCCAATGTTAGGTTTACTAATTAATCGTTTGCGGAAATAAAGTCTGTTTGGGTTAAGCAAATTGTCACTAGTTCAACGAGTGATGTTTAAACTGAGTGACTTGAAACTCGCTTACTCGCTCACGCAATAGTTTCTTGCAGGAGGATGAATTTATTTAACCGTGGTGTTGGAGTGGTTTTTTTATTATTTTTAATGACGATTCAAATGTCACCAGGATTTCATCACTCTTATTTCAGACATATTTATCACTGTCTCGTCGATCTATGTGGCAATACAACATAAATATATTACAATACACATTACTATCAAAACACGTATAAACAAACATAAATAACATGCGACTATAAAATGTTTTCCTGTGCGAAGACAGTTAGAACTGTTATAACTTTAACCAAAAGTACGTAAGAAACACAAGTAGTCTCAAAGGAAAAATATTTTGCTTTTGTTTGATCAGACTTTGAAACGATACATATTTATGATCAGCTGAAGGACTATTTATTTTACTGTCCTTTAAATTAAAACGAGTTTTTTTTTTAATTTGCATGCCTTAAGTATAAGTAGTGTTACAAAAATTCAGATATGGATCAACCGAATACGAATTTATAGTTGAAAATACATATCGCTTTCAGTAGTATGAAAATTTTCTGGTATTATATTGTAAATAACATGAGGTAAATATTCCTGTGTTTTCTAGGTTTTTAAGACACCTTTTCTATACCACCAGGTTTTTCCCCCATCTGTTTTCCAGATACTAATTTCTGGGGAACCCTAGTTAAACGTAGATACATTCGAACAAAATAGCACTTCACCTATTTGCTGATACTCCAACGACCAATAATTACACAGAAATGCAATTGAGTAATACGTTAAGTAAACCTGTATTCAATGTTACTCGCATGAGCAAAGCAAAGGATGAGTAAATGTGTTTAGCGTGATTACCTTACGCTTGATTTTTTTTTGTAAATAGCAAATTCGTGGGCCACGCATACAAATATTTCGTGCAGAATTCACCTACCAGCAATGTTGTCACGTGTTCGAAAACGTCTGACTGACTGGTACAACTCCAACAGCGAATTCAGAGATCACACTATAGGTTTCACCCGATCACACTGGAATAAACAAACTTGATAAGCAGTGTAAAACAGTTACAGAAAATACGCAAGGAAGGATAGAATATAAACCTTAGTATAATGGTTGATGGGGGGGGGGGGGTGATATATATCCTCCCTCTCGGATGTTGGAAGGAAATTTTCATAATATCTGTGAAGGCAGTATGTTTTTGGTTTATCAAGAGGAGCTTCTAAAACACCTGCTATTTCAACTGTGTAAGAAGCTGCGTTGTCTGTGGCTACTACTGTAGGTCCATATGGGTAAGTTCTTTTTTAGTACAAGTGTTCAATATGTTTTTTCATATTGCTCCTCTCTGAAAAATTTCCTGTATCCGCCACTGAGTGGTGAGATTTCTCCGATAAAAATTATTCTCATGAACGTTAACACATTTTTTTTAGCACGTGATAAATTAATTTTTTTTCTGTACAAAATTCGAAATGAATTTGGTAGCGATAATCTCCGGTTCATACAAAGATCACAAGTTTTTGAGTACATAACACAAATATGTGATACTTTTTTGGTATGATAGTAGGCTTTATATTGGACAGTGAATATATATATATATTCCTGAAAACATTAGAAAATATTTATTGCTGTGGCCCAGCGCCATTATTTTAGTTTAATTAGACGACACCATCACCACGCATGCTATTTGATTTTCAGAAGAAAAAATGTTGCTTTTTTAAATTGGTAATTAAACCTGCAAAAACAAACAAGAGACCTTTTTCAGTAGCGATGAAAAAAGGCTGCTCTCATCTATAAGCAACTCTGAGTGCGACCAGCATGTAAACACTGTAGAACCAGCAGACACAGCTCACCCAAGGCCCGGTTTGTAAATACACGCTTGTGAGCGTGACACCTCTCGCAGTGCATCCAGTAAAAAACATAAAATCCATAATTAAATTCAATTAACTTTTTCCATGGTACACTCACTACGAGTAATGGACTGTCATCCAAACGCCTTTATTTTTTTCCGCCGCACTTAAAATACCTTTTGTTAGCGCCCCCCCCCCCCCCTCTTTTTTTTCTGATGGCCAAATGGCTCGGTGATGTCCTGTATGTGCTTGGTGTAAGGGGTTAAAGTGAAGGGTGGGGGAGTGAAAAGAAGAGGGAGGAGTAGCACGTGAGTCGGAGGCCACATGACGCCCTAATAGTAGGCGCTATTTAATCCGGCAATCTTCAGTTCGGAACATTTTGTAATCCGGCACAAATCGAGCCTCACAACGTGATATCAGGGTCTTTTTTTTTAGTAAACATGTGTATTTTTTCTTGCCATAACAAAACATTAAATTAAAAAAATATATATCATAGTGTTGTGCATATTAAGTTGTTTAAGTTGGTATTTCTATGAAAACTTTATTGGCGTTTTATAATCCGGCAAAACTCACTAATCACGGCCCTGGTTTCGCACGTGAAATATTAGAGTGTTTTCACAATCTGCTGTAAGGCTGGATTCTCAGAAGGAATAACTAATAAACACGCGTTTCGTAGCTGTAGTTATAGACCTAATATTATGAAAAATGAGTTAATAGGCTATATAAATTATCACGTTAAAATAAAGAAGATTGACAGCATTAATTACGTAAATTTTGAGACTTGACCTCAAACCGACAACCTCGTACGAAACTTCAAGAACCTGATAAATACGCCAGACAGAAGAGCACGTGAACATGCGTCATGCGTTATGGGCTGTAGAGATTTGTTTCCCCCACGTTTAAACTGATCCACTAAAAATAAGTCTCAAGTAAAACCTGCAGCTAAAATAAATCGCCAGGCCATATATATACACACATATACACACATGTACACACATAGACACATATACACTACCGACAATTAAAAGGTTGGCACGCAATTAAAATGATTAAACACGTTCATCTCCTTAAACGCATTATCCCTGAACACCACAGAGTTCTGGCGGTGGTTGACAAAAAATTGCGCGATTTAATTTTGGGGGAACTTTTGACAGGATTCAGGACTTGTTCGCCAACCACAGATGTTGCTCTCGCGTGGAGGAGTTGTCGAATGTCAGCCGGGTCAGGAGGGGGGCGTGGGAAGAACGACTGGTTCACGGAAATCCCGCGGAACCCGTGAATGCAAAAAAAAAAAAAAATCCCCGGAGACATTTGTGAATTGTTGTGCCGGCACCTTTCCCGAGGCACTCGGGGTGATTGGGTCGCGGAGCGCGTCTCGGAAGACGGATTAGGGCGAGAGGAAGAGTCCGTTATAGGAGGGCGGGGGAGGAGAGATGTCGAGAGAGAGAGAGAGAGAGAGAGAGAGAGTGTGTGTGTGTGTGTTAAAAACTAGTGCGGTGCTTCGCTCGGGTGTTTGAATAAGGGCCATAAAACGCAAACCCCCCCCCCCCCCAGACACCCCTGCAAAGCCAGACAGTCGCCAAAGAAGGGAGTGCTTCCAGTGTGCACACAGCGTCATTCCTTATTTTAGTCACGACTCATCTACTTCGTTCTCAACGGTAGTATAAAAAGGTAAACACAAATAGATGCTGCGATGCTGTTTCTAACGCAAATTTAGAGCCACGATGAAATGCCCGAGATGATGTTGAATTAGATAGTATTTAATCTCCATTCAAGAAAGTGACCAGTCATTTAAAGTAAAATATATACATACTTTAACGTTACTTCAATTTTTAATAAGCTAAAACGTTCTTTATACATTTAGTAACAATAAAAAATTGCTGTTTTTAACAGATTTTTAAATTCATAGTATAAACTTTTTTATTTTTGCCCAGTGAAATTGTGTTTGTTAAAGTGTTTTATTTCAGTACCAATTGACCTCAACTTCAACATAAATAAAAGAGATTTGGAGCCACGCATACAAAATACTAACTTGGGGTAAATTTGAAGTAATTTTTTAGAATTTGTGGTAAAACTATTTTAAAATTACATAATAATGCGCCGATTTCAAAGATCATATTTCTTTACCCTGGAACAAAAAATGCCTAAACGCATTTTAACTAAAGGTCACCCTTCTGGTTAAGTCTAGTCGTATATGACATATTTTTGGACAAGTTTTGGATAATATTTATAAGGTATACTATAAATGTTAGGGGATTTGATACTTTGTCTAAGGGAGTCACGCCATTTTTATCCTTAAACCCCCTTTGTTTCCACCCTTTGAGATAATAGTTCGTATTATAAAAATACATTCCAAAAATAATTGGTTGTAATAGTTTCCATATTAAGAGAGTTGTAGTGATTTTTCAGTTTTTTCTTCTTCAAAAAATAGTCCATTTTTAGCCTATTGGTCTGATTTTTCCCATAAGCGAATTAGACCGAGATTTTCTATACACGGCTATATTTCTTATTCTTCAGCAAGTCATTTGTGCAAAAATATGACAGTCATTGTGGCCGAAAATTATATTTATCATATGTGCATTAACATATACAAACAATTATTAGTTTACGATGATTTTTGGGATCTACAGTCCATAAAATGAAAAACCAAGTAGAAATTTCATGGAAGTCACACCATGGTCTGCATAAGGTAGTTTATTCGAAATCCTCAAAGAAGATCCATGAAGACCTCCTGGCATCCAGAACCCGGATTAAAAACCACCCTATTTAGCTCTTGTACATAATTATCTCCTTCCTCGCCTGTCATTAACATGCCCCGAAATCCTTAAATTAAAAAGGTTAAACGAATCAAACCACCCCTTCAGTAATTCCAACCTCATCTGAAAGTAATTTCAACCGAACTACACGCTTGGCTCGGTAAGGCGAAGCCAGAATGGAACTCTAAAGTGCAGTCAACTGAACCTCACAGCGCCTCAAGAGTCTTGGGTGAGCGTGCGCACTAAGGCATCTCACTCGTATTACCTGCACAGGTCGATTACCAAGCCATTCGGAGTCAGTTTTTTTTATCTTTGAAAACCCATAATAACCTAAGAAACAAATGGAGAATAGAAACCAGTAAACAAAATCTTAGATTCATTATGACAAATTATTATTAATTATACGTCCGATATATATTTACGCTCATTACTGACTCAGTGACTCTGTAACGCCATGTATGTATACCTTGGAGACAGGAATATCATGAAGCACAAATATTAGCCTACTTCATAGAGATGTGTATAAAATAAAAAAATGGAAATGTAATAGAAAAAATGTATTTCACAGCTTCATTAGTGAAACATGCCTTAGATACTAAATTAAAGTGTATATTCCATCATATTTCAACGGGCGCCTTAGTTTCCTTACGAATAACTATGCTTATAATTACTAACAAGGTTTATATCTTAGAAAGTTTAGATCTAAATAAAAAAGGTAAAATTTTTTTTCATTTTTTATTTTTATTTTTTTAAATATAAGTTTGCCTCACGGGGAAACTTTTGATATTTTGAATTATGTACTTATTCACTTTCGAAAATCTTTGTTAAGTTCATAATTCTATTTTTAAAAAAAAACATTGATAATTTTTGTCTTTTATTTTTATAATAGATGTTTGTATACCCGAAAGTTTTTTGGAAGATTTGCTTTTCTGAAGTTACGCCCTTTTGATTTTTTTATATTATTTTCTTCTATTGTGCTCACATAATTTTTTTGCCGCTAAAATCATCGGTAAATAGCACAGTGGCAGTTTAGATATAGTTTTTGTCATCTATTTTTTAGCATTATATATATATGTTTGTATATTATATAGGTATCAGAAATAATATCATTTTCACAATATAAAAAAAAATTGAAATTTTAATGAAAATTTCGTGTATATTAATTACACTCATGCCACTTATACTCTAAAAAAAAACCCAGTTTAAAAAGTAAATACGGAAACTTAAAATATTATTTAAATGCCTTTCGCGGACAGACACCATTCACATATCTAGATCAGTTTAAAAAATCGAGTGCGTTCTTCTCCGCTGTTAAAAAAAAATTTCACGTTAAATTTACGAAGAAAGCTGCTTAGAAAATTATCCAGGGATCTCAATGAATTTATCGTTATCTTCGTAAATTTATAGGTATACTAAGTTCACTTCCTTCAAACATGAACCCAACTAGAATAATCTTGGTATACAAGCAAAATATTCAAAAACTCAAATTATTTAATCCAAAAGTGTGCTTACTGTGTTTGAACCGGCAAACAGGACTCGAAAGAAGAATTTGTACGAAGTTCCCGGTAGCTGAAGTCACGAAGAGCTCTTGTATTATCTGAAGGCGAATTGTTCGTTGAGATGTCGGTGGACTCGCTGTAACCTCCGGCAGTGTGAAGCTCTGCACGCCAGAGGCGCTCCAGGAGGGGATGGGGGGGGGGGGCGGCAAGACGGTGACCCCCCCCCCCCCCTCTGGGTGACTGCTCGCGGCGAGGAGGGAGGGCGGTCGGGCGTGAGATGTAAGGCGACACGAGGCTCCGCCAAGTTAGATGGGGCAAGGAGGTTCCTCCTGAGCTCGCGCGCGGCTCGCCCGGTAACGAGTTACGAGTTACGAGTTTCGCGCAAGTTGCAACCGAAAAGAAATTGCCCGCCCCTAGGACTGGATGGAAACCGCGCGGCATTCTGCATGCGCCCTCAGGCAGCGGCTGGGCTGGATCCCAAATGAATACGCGCGAACGGAGCGAAAGATCGCGCGAAATCGCTTGAAAGCTTGCAAACGTCAAACTACAGAGAGAAAAAAAAAAAACGGGAATTACAATCGCCCGTGGCTTTCGCCCGACATCTTAGCGCCCGTCCGCCAGCACGACATCCATCTGTCTGTCCGTCCGTTCGACAAACATCTGTCCGTCAAACATACGTCCGTCCGTCTGACATAGGTCCGTCCGTCCGACATACTTTCGTCTGTCAGGTCATTTAGTTGATTAAGAGTTCGCAAGCACACATTGACGTAAAATTTTTAATCTAGTAAGCAAGTGACATTTAATTAACTACTAATTAATGATAGTACTATTATTTCGAACCCTGTTCCCCAGCACTGCGTGACAGGCAGGATTGCGAGCTGTGAAGTCACACAGTCATCGGCCTCCAGGGCCAGCGATCTGGGAACGCGACGCCACGCTCGGGTTGCGGTAAGAGGCGGCCACAAGCACAGAAAAGAGCCACTGGAGGTGGGGGTAGGGGGGTGGAATGCTGGAGAAATAAGGGGCCCTCTGGATGAAGAGGGGGAGGGGGGGTAAACTGTTGGCAGCAATCCAGTCGGCGCATGGCGGGGAAGATTTGCGACCGGGTCTTCGGGAATAGATTGCGGTGCGGAAAAATCCACGGGAGGGATTCTCTTAGTCGAGTAGGAGAGGGACGGGTGGGTGTGGAGGGTAGTTTGTTATTCCTCGCCACCCCAACCCCCTTCCCCCCCCCCCTCTGCCTAAAACCAAGCCCAGTCTTGAAAGAAAAGAAAATTTTCTTGCGCAAACATCGCTGAAAGCGACGTCCAAATGCCTCGCGCCGCGCCCTTTGTTCTGCCGACAACAAAACCGCAATTGTTCTCTCCTGCGCCTGCGCAGACACGCGCAGTTATTCAAGAAGTTCCGTTCCGTTCCGTGCGGTCCTGCGAATATTTTTTGCTCTATCTATATAAAAAAAATTTTTTTACCACACCAGGCAGCTTTCGTGATTTTTCGAGCCGCGAAAAATCGTTACCTGTTACATTCATAGTTTGTATTATTAAGTTGGTTTTATATTTCACAAACAGTTTTTGGAACTATTCCAGAGGAAAATTTCAATTGAAAAACACAGTGAAGAACTGTTATGTACTGGTGTTTACTGTGATGAAGCCGAATCGCTTTAAAAACTACAATCTGACCAAAATAAAAATATTTACTGAATGAGGACAAGGTGGGTTTGGTTTACAATACGAAGACATTACTTCGAAATACAAATTGTCCACAAAAGAATATTCCAGTTATAAATTTTAATAGTATCTACTGTAGGCGTTGTAGTGTGTTGGTTCAAGGTCACAAAGAGTAACTCGGAACAGTTTTAGATAAGCGCGTGTGAGATTACTGCTTTGTTGTTTTCTCGCTTGCAGCGCCAAAATGGCGACTCCTGAGTAAAGCGTTTTGTGTACTGCAATTTGCCAAGAGTAAATCTGTAATTTCAGTTCAACTTCCTTTAATTTCATAGTTTAATTGTGATCCCTAATGTGGAAAAATACATCCGCCGATGATTTAGCCAATTCGTGACCACAGAGCTCTTTTTCGCTAGCTTCCACGTTCACCTAACATAACGCCATGCGATTTTTTTTCCTTTGGGGCTTTATAAAAGATCGTGTTTACGTTCCGCCACTACCTAATGATTTACCAGAACTGAACTCCGGATGTGTTAAAGTGTAGAAAGTATTGAACTTAAGGTTGGATGTGTGCCGTATAACTAAAGGTGCACATATTGGGCATTTGTTAGAAAAACAAGGTTATTTAACCTTCAATTGTATGTATGATTTGTTGCAAAAAGTCTAGATTTAATGGTTATAACATCTCATTAAAACTTTAACATTCTGTTATTGACATTACGCATATTAAAATTGGGCTTTTCATGCACACCTTTCAATAGGTTTAAAACTTAATAGAAATAATTTCTGTATGTTGCGAAACATTTAATTTTCAAGATGGTGAAAGACGAAGTAAATCATATTTTTAGCCTGAGAACCAACTCTGGTTATATTGATTACCAGACATGATGTAAATTTAAATACGATGTCACTGAATGGCTAATGTAGCGAAGGTGCGCAAAAGGAAAGGGAAGAACAAGCTGGAAAGTAACTTGAAAAGCTGATTGCGAACGAGCGAGCGAGCGCAACAGCGCGGGGCACCAACTCATCACAGAGAGCCTTTCTGAACGAAGAGCCCGCTCGTAAAACACGAGCTCAGCGAAATATTTCATCGCGCGCCACGCTTGATTTATTACACACCGCGAGCACGGACTGGCTTTCAGATGCTAATACTCCTCGGCACACGCGAGGGTGCCTTCAGGTGGGACCGCGGCATCGCTCCTCTTTGATCACGAGACTGACCTGCGCCCGCCGTGAGGAACCACCACGACCTGCCAGTTCCTCGAGGCACCTGCAGGGTTCTTGCAGGGCCTTAAAGGGCCCACGAGGGTGCCTTCAGGTGGGACCGTGGCATCGCTCCTCTTTGATCACGAGACTGACCTGCGCCCGCCGTGAGGAACCACCACGACCTGCCAGTTCCTCGAGGCACCTGCAGGGTTCTTGCAGGGCCTTAAAGGGCCCACGAGGGTGCCTTCAGGTGGGACCGCGGCATCGCTCCTCTTTGATCACGAGACTGACCTGCGCCCGCCGTGAGGAACCACCACGACCTGCCAGTTCCTCGAGGCACCTGCAGGGTTCTTGCAGGGCCTTAAAGGGCCCACGAGGGTGCCTTCAGGTGGGACCGCGGCATCGCTCCTCTTTGATCACGAGACTGACCTGCGCCCGCCGTGAGGAACCACCACGACCTGCCAGTTCCTCGAGGCACCTGCAGGGTTCTTGCAAGGCCTTAAAGGGCCCACGAGGGTGCCTTCAAAATTTCCATTGAATTGTTTCATAAGTACAATGTAAATGAAAATACAGGTAAAACACTGAAACATAATTATAGTAACTTTAAATTATTATTTTTTTCGATATTACTTATAAAAATATTTTTTTTAATGTATAGGAGTAATTTTGTGAATGTAACAGAAGTCGCGTAGAATGGACGGTGCTGCTATCTGTGGCGGATGGTACGAACCCAAGTTCACAAACCCAAAGTGAAAGTTTAAAGTATTTACTGTTTAATGGATTTTAACTGGACGGGCAGTATATTAATACAATTCTTTGTCGAAAATCAAGTCCAAAACCGGGGTTAGGAATTTTTTTTTTCCACGTCTTTTCCGTTTTTATCGGACTCGTTTCATTATATAGTCTAAAATATCGATCTCCCAATCAAATGATTCAGTAGTCGACGTATGTAGGTGCTACGACAGCGAATTCTAGCGGCGGGTAATACGGAAACTACTTGTGATTCGCGTCCCGAATTTCCGTATATGTATCACGCTCGGTATTATTTTTAAAGAATTTCTACGTTTAATTTTGAGTGAGAGTTTTCATATTATAATTGTCTTCGCAACTCGAGGACACGTTGAGTTTTCTCGTTACCGAAGCCGTGTGTTAACACTTCTATGGCGAGTATGAAAGACTCGCTCGCATTTTTTTTTACCACAATAATATTAATTTTTAAGTGAATGACAGTCACGTTTTGGTTGAAAACCGACCTTTGGCCGAATACGACTTGGATAAATAAATAAATAAATTAATTAATTAATTAACCTCGATATCCGGAAGAAGGACGCGGAAACAACTTGCACGGACCAGCAGCAGCGAGCAGCGAGACACACACGAACTAACATTATAAGCGGGGGCGAAGCCGCGCGGGTGGAGGGGAGAGCCAGCAAACAGCACACGCGTGGTCGGGGCGAACTGCGGCGCGCGGCCAATCATGGTTAACTGACGGAGACTGATCGACGACGGCGCATGCGCGCGATATTCTGGTAATCACTCGCGACATCCCACCGGGACGAACACGCGCTCCAAGCGCGTATCGGCGAATCTGCGAGGGAGTGGACGCGCGCCGACAGTTACCTGACTTAGAATCCGTCGCCCTGACACTGGATGTATTAAATAACTGAATGAGCTTCTTTTTTTCTCAGTTATGGGCTGAAATTAAAGAGAGTGAAATGGAAATTGAGTTATCAATTCAGGGTGTCCACACAAATCTGTAAAAAATATTTCCTCAACAGAACCTTGCATACGCCATGGGTGATGGCAAACTGTATCACATCCCCCCCCCCCCACACACACCGGTATGACCATCACTGGGGATTTTCCATGACTTTCCCAGGATTTCAAGTAAATTACTTAACTTTCCTTGACCTTTCCCTGACTCTCCAGAATGTTGAAATCCTGTATTTGTTACTAATTTCATTTCTTATTTGGAATAAATTTTACTGAGTTCCTACAAATATTATACGTTCGTTGCAACAACACTAAAACGCAAATTTTTGTGTTACACTTGGTTACCACTTTAAAACAAAACTAGCAAAATAACTCATCTGTTCACACTACAGCCCGCTTAAAGAAGACGGTCAGTCACCAGTGTTCCACACCTGGCCTACGCCCGTCTGAAAAACAACACGCCCAGAACAGCTCGCTTAGCAGTCAGCCTGCAGGGGCTGCTTCTCGCACGACACGCCTGTTTAACGGGCTGCGCGCCCTTCGTGGGGCTACAGCACGGGCCTGCACGAGGCGTACATCGGGCGAGACTGTGTTCGACTCGTCGTACCCGGTGCGGTGTTGCCAACTTTTTCTCTACAACCAGAACATTCCGAGAGTTCATTGGAGGTCGGGCGTGGAGTCTAGCGTGGAAACAAGATGCCTTTTTAACTTACTAAACATAGGTATAATATTCGTAAAGTACATGATTGTCATATAAAAGTGCTTATGGTTAGAAGGATTTATGTTTCATATTGTCTCTCTTACTTAAAACTCGATTTTTGTTTGTATTTATGATTCATGAATTATGTCAGGTTTTCTAAAACATATCTTGTTTCAATTATGATTAAGCGGTCATAAAAGTCGATGATTTGTTCAAATGTTTAAAGTAAAATTTAAGGTTTGCCAATTTTGTTGGATAAACTGAATACATAAAATAATGTTAACCGAGAGTGACAGGTTTTGTAAATAAAACATTTTGAAAACTATAATTTATGATATACTATGGCAGTTTTATTTATTGGAAAAACTTGAATATATCGCAGTCAAGTTCTACACAAATAAGAGGAAATTTATAGCCTCATTTATCAACTCTAGGACGTTTATGACGTGTTTTTCCATCATCGTCGACTGTTGTCCCGGGAAGGAGAGGTTTCACGATGGAGGGGGAGGGGGAGGGGGAAGTCGGTTGGTGTCAGTGGATTGGGGGCTAGAGGGTTCTCTCGAGTTCTGGTGAAGGCCCTTTGTCGCGAAGAGAAGACACAAATATTACCCAAAACATTTTAGAACCAAAACATATGTTTTTTTTAGGTGATCATAACTCATTACATGTTCTTTGAAAACTATTTTGATGGAGTAGCTTGGCAACAAGTTACAGACATAGGCCATTACAAAGCATTCGACTATTGCAGAATAATTAGACTGACCAAGAAATTGTAAAAGTATAGGTACTTGCATGCATGTATTTTTTTTATAAATACAATACATATTTTTGTTTGGTATATAATGTCTCAATTTAAATAAGGTTATTCTGTATTGCATGCATTTTAAATTTTATAATGCATAAATATTTAATGATGTTCATACATATATCCTTCACTGTAGGTTTAGCTGAGGAAAAATTACAAATTGATCGACAACTACGTCCGTAAATTTGAGAGTGAAGTAATAAGTGTGTTACTGGATGTGCACAGTACAAACATAATTTCTTTTACTCAGAAATGCGAGTCTATTTGATCATCACTACGCCCCTACTCGTCGACTGAACGCTATGGATCGCGTGAGGTGAACTGTTTCGACCACATACATGCTTGCTGCGAAAGAACATGTTTTTTTTCAGGCTGCGGCATACATACCGCGGCATATTCGTTTAGTCCAAGTCATTTACCCGTTACACAATACGACAGCACAAAACCAAAAGTCGTGTTAACACGTGAAAAAAATAGAGGCTGACCTAAACTGTAGGAGAAGTACACACCTTGGCTACTATACTTGTCTCTACGCAACTTTTCTGATTGCCGATCGACACTCAACTTTGGCTGTCGTGAAAATACAGGCCCGTAATAACGAAATTTATAACCAGTCCCGCTTGTTACTTAAATTTGAAAATCTTTTATAGGTTACATTGATCATTCTTGAGGTCAAAGGTACACAAAAAAATGTAACTAATTTTACCGTGGTGATTAATATGGATTAAAAAGTGTTGAAATTAATATTTAATAATATTAAAACAAAATTATGTAAATCTGTGTCACAAGGTAGCTTCGTAGTCGCAAACTAGGTCCTCGTAAATCAAGAATGTATAATTGCTTCTGTAAGTCATGTCACAGCGGGCGCAGGTCTATAACGTCCCGCAGATGGGTTGGTCCGCACGCGATCTCGCCACGGTCGTAAACAGGCCGCATGCATCCGAGGAGCGGGTCGGACGGGCACGGATGAAATTCAACGTTTTCAATCCGGCGCTCCCCCCCCCCCCCCCGAAGTAAAAAAAAATACGGAGAAGGCGGTATTTATTGGCGTGACTCTGGGAGGGTTCACCGAAAATAAATCCTGGAACCGCATACATAAACCTGCTGCTAAAAGACCCCGGAGCTCTCGGGAAGAAGAGTCCTGACTCACTGAAGATGAAACTGTTGGAAATTTACAGTAAATTTGCGTAATTTTCGAAAATTCATAAAAGCGAAACGTTCTTTGTAATTTCAAGTAACTACGCCGCATTTCGACTTCCGAGTCGTGTGTTTCGTTCCAAAAAAAAAAAGCTAACACACACTTGGACATAACAAGATTGTCCTTACTGTAGACTTAAAACAGTTTTATAATATTTGTTATTATACCAATAATATTATATTAACTCACGTTCAGATTAACTGAACTCAGAGGAAGTTAACCGCAAATTTACGAAGGGATGGCGAGTGATCTGGCGTATCGCTTGATTCTACGATTGGCACTTAATGCATGCGCATGACTAAAAAAAAATAGAGAAAACCTCAATAAAAGTAGTATGAAATCACCAGGTAAATCAGTTAAGACTCTCAAGTTAACAGCATGCACAAGCATGTATATGACTATAGAGTCCATTCTATAGATCACTTAATTCCCAGATTTTACCCTTCTCTACCTATACGTTAGTCGAATTCAGATACAGGATGTCTATAAATTACTAGGGACCTAATTTAATAACTTTTTCAGGACATTATAATTAAATTTTCTTTAATCTTTTAATATCACGGGGTGTATACTTATATATAACTTAGTAAATGTAATATTAAACAGATCTAGTAATCGTATGAATGAATAGTTTCTTAAATTAAAAAGCTAAAACATTTCAGAGATAATTTCCGCATGATTTAAGTAGATATTCTCTAACTATTTATATTTTATGTGCGGCAATCTTGTTAGCACCTAAAAAAAATTACGCAATTTAACAAAAGGCCGCTGAAAAAAATTACCTCAAGCACTGTGATTGTTTATTTCAGGACTTAACGTGACATTCCTGACCAGTCCTCCAGTTCCCTTACTTTTCCGTGACTTTCGAGACCTTAGAAATAATGAAGATTCGTGTGATTTGCCCACTATGAATTACAAAGGATAAAAAAAAATTAAGTTACCGAAGCCGTGCTATTAATTTCACTCGAGGCCGGCTGGGAAGTAAATGCGTAACACGTAACTCCGACCAGCACTGCAACAGACTGACACATTATGTTCTTCAATCGCATCACCCTCGGCCGAGTAAGAGGAAATAATTTGGCTTCCGCCCGAAATACTGGTAGGCACCTAAATTATTCAGCGCATTTTATACAGTACGAAAGCCCGCAACGTCTATGAATGGTAAAAATTCAATTTTAAAAAAAAATCTGCTTCACCATGCTAAATTTATGTGACACTAATTGCTTTCTTGAAAATAAAATTACCAGAGAACAAAACCATCTACCAGGACTTAAAATATATATAAATATATGCATGGTGATTTCGCTCTGAAAAGAAGGAATCTCGGCACCAATTAAGAATTTTAAATAAAAAGCGCAACCAACAGCAGTTTTCTTCGCGGCCGTTTTCTTTCTGCACGAACTGATACAACCGCGAGACGAAACCTGGCTCCCGCATCCAACAACAATAAGGGAACGAGGTAATTAGCATATCCTTGGGACGACGACAAAAAACACTTGGGGAAGGGGGTAAAAAATAATTTTAACGTTCCGAGAGTCTAGTTTTCTCGCAATATCTCATTGCGAGACAGTGGGCGGCGCTGAAACACTCTTAGGTCGCCTCGACAAGTTGCCGCCAGATAAATTGCTAAATGTTGAAAAGTTGGCGAGATTAAAATTAAGGGAAAGAAGTTAAATGAGAAAAAAAAAACTGTGAACCTGCTCTGATTGCGAAGTACAAGCAACTAGAAATTCATCCTCTCTCCAACTTTTTTTTTTTCAAACCACTTCTTCGCTTTTCTCCGAACCTTCGTTTGTATCCGTAATTCTTTGAGAAGAGAGAGAAACAGAAAGACGCCATCTTGGTTTCAACACGTTTATATAATTTAATTTTACAAATTTGGTTTCGTAAAATAATAGTATATACTTGTTTACGGGTGTATGTCTCGTTCCATGTCATTATTTTATGTTTACGTTAGACACGGTTAAATTTTCCGACTTTTTGAATAGCTGAACTTTAACAAAATGAAAAAAATAATCGCATACATATGGATAAGGAGACTGAGATGAAATATATAAAACTGAAACTTTTATATTTAAAGTCAATTTTACTGGGTACTATGTTATAGGGCTTAATTATTTTTCAAAAACAATTATTTAATTTTACCTATACACCTGTACTTTTAAAATCCTTATAATATTTATGATTTTAAAATGCTAAATATATTTAAATAACTTTTTTTCTGTTAGAAATGTAAATAAACCATACCATGCAGAAGTCACCGGAATTGCCTTTTAAGCCCAAATATTTGCAATTATTTATTCCATTTGATTCTCCTTATCCATAATGCCAATAAATGTTAAAAATTCAACTTTGCCAGCTATTTATTATACAAGAAGCATGCGATATATATATGTTTTTCTTTTTGTGCAAGTTTAGCCTATCAAAAAGTTCAGTTTTAAGTGTTTAAAATTTAAAAATAATTGATAATTGATTGCCTGAAGTTAATAGTGACCGGCTGCTACAACCAGCTTCCTCTGAGAAAACGTTAGCATTTAGTATTTAACTCATTTCTGGGAAGAGTTTTGCGTCGCAGGAACGGGATGAAGTCTGGACAACGATCGAAGGTACGCCAGTGTTAGAATTTAAAAAACTGTACCACCAAACGGCAGGAAAAGGGTTAGTAAAACCATTTTCGGTTTTGCATAGTTTCCCGCCGTTGCTCCGCAAGCAAGTATCGGGATGTTTACTCACCATTATACCATTACCGACCACTTTATGCCAGTTCACCTGAATTATTATCGGAAGAATAAAGTGAACGATTGAATGAACTGAGTGTTGGTAGCCTCTGCTCAGTTTCTCGTATATTTTATCAAGTTTTTCCTTCAGTTGTATCAGTTCCCCGGATAGGTGATACAAGGTTGTTAACTTTTTCTGTTACCATTTTACGAAGATAGCAGTAAAAAAAAAATGATCATCTCTGGAAAGTAAAAATTTTTAACAGCGTAGATGAAGAGTTAAAAGTAATTGAGCAAGAGGTTAAAAATTTTTACTATCCAGAGATCTTCGTTCTTTCTACTGCTATCTTCATAAATTTACGGACAAAGTTCAATTACTTTGGACGTGAATCCAAAAGAATATTCCTGATATATTAACAAAACATTAAAAAATCTGTCAAGTCATCAGCAAGAACGCTCTTTCTTATCTTGTCCACGTGTGTTGTTTACCTTTGTTTAGAACGAAACACAGGTACAACTCTGAAGTCGAAGAACGGCAGTTACTAAGAAGAACTCTTAGTTTATTCGAGTTAAATTCTTCGTTGAAAAGTCCGTACATCTACTGTAATTTGTAACGGCGTAGAACATCGTACGTGGCAGGGTTTTTTTTAAAATCTACCAACTGTAAGTAGTATTTTCCAAATCCCACAACTCAGGAAGGGATTTGTAATTTTAAATATATGAAAAGAGGCTCTCCCTTTAAAATACAGCCGTCTCGAAATGTCTCACGCAACTGACGGGAATGAACAATCACCTGAACAAACTGTCAGTTGACCTGGAATAACTGAGGTCACCGGGCTCAGGCCAATTATCGGAGGTTTCGCCTGACAGAACTGCGCAGTCAGTGCAGCTGATCGTTCAGACATTACCTACGTCACACATGGTAAACATGACAGGTAAACTGAGCGTGTAGGGGGCACGTAAGTTGGCAGCAGTGGTTTGTCTCCGTCGACAAGGATAGCTAAAATAACAAAATAAATAAATAAAATGCAAAATTTCCTATAAAAGTATATAAGTATTCCCTCTTTCAGTCTGACGCCAACAGCGAGCAGCAACAGTCGTTTACTGTTCCTAGATTGACTTTAAAATGTGTGATCCCGCCAAGTGTGATACGCTTTTTGAATGAGAAAAAAAAGTCCGCCATATCGAAATTTACAGACAGATAATCGGATTCATGGTAATTTGATGAAAATTGTGCAGCATGCTTAATGGCAGGCGAACTGATAATCACGATGAAAAAAATCTCGGGACGACTTTCAGTTGTGATTGACCAACTCAAATCAAGGATCGAGGGAAAAATTTTCACACGATAGACATTTCACTATAGATGGACTGAAAGAGGACGTTAATGACTGGTTCAACAACTTGACGGTACCTGAGAACGCAGAAGGCATAGAAAAGCTGGTGTATATGTTATGACAAATGTTTAAATTTGTCTGGCGACTAAGTAGAAAAAAATAGCTAAAGAATCAAGTACGTTGTACAATAGGTTTTGTTTCGTTATGTTAAAATAAAAATATCTTGGGGAAACAAACTCTTTTATAACTTTTAGTATGATCCTGTAAAAGTTTTTTTTGGATACCTTATGAATTTTCCATTAAATCCAAGTCATGCACAACGAAGAGAGTAAAGTTGTATTTAAAGGTGTAAGTAAACAGAAACACAAACAACGACCGCCAGTTAATGTCGGTCGGAACGGTTACGGAATACTCGACAGCGCTGAACGACCAGAGCGAGGAAAGGCGGAGTTTGTCCGAGCCAAGCCGGAAGCGGAAATGCGGCAACCTGGGAGGGGGGGGGGTGAGACCCCCCGCCGGAGCAATACAATTTTACGATTGTCGAACACCGGCGGCAGAATGGACACCGCGCGTCGACACAGGGCTAGGCTCAACTTGCGGCTAACAACCGTCCCAGGGAACCAGCCATTCCTGTCCGCCGGGTAATGTCTTTACGACATTCTACGAATAAAAGTTCACAAAGGAACATCTTTGGACCCGAAGAAGGGGAAGCATGCATCCCATCGCACACTTCATCAGACTGCAATGACCATGACCATCTTACCGATTCCTACAAAGCCGGCGACAAAAAAGAAAAATGGAGTTTTTTATTTCCCCAGACTGTCATTCGCTTTTAAGTCAATTCCATTCTACAAAGTTAGTTAAAAAATCTGAGAAATTCATGAATGCTCTTTTCTACAGATTGCCGATAATCGTCAAATAATCACACATAATGTTAAAAAAAAAATCTGGTATTCTGTTCGAATATTCATCTAAGAGCAAAACCATTGTGGACCTCTAAATTATTTTTAACCAGACGTGTATCTTTCTTTATCATAATACACGAGAAAAAAATAATAGCTACACAAAAATATAATTCGTAAAAAAATATATAGGACAGCTAGTTAACTGACATGGAGATGAATTCTAAGATAAATATTTATCAATTTTATTGCTATTTACGAAGAACTTAAACCTTTTGGCGGTGAACTTAACATCTGCAATAAACTTCAATTGCAATAAAAATAAAATATTCTACCCATACTGTCACCATTTTTCAGATAAAAATATTAATTTAAATATATAAAGGAGTTATAGGTCATTCAGGCATGATAAACGAAACAGAAAACATGTTAAAGAACGAATAATGTAGAGGGGAAACATTGCATAACATGGAATATGGCTACACGTACAGATAAGAGGACCAAAATATCCGCAGTAACCTTATCAACATGTAAATAAACCTCTTATCCGAATCACGACGCAGCCTTAGCGTACATGTAGGTATTTTATGATAAAATTATTTCAAATTAAAGCACAAAAATCCTGGGAGAAGATTCTATGTTAGGCTTCATGATGTTCATATGAATTCTGTGACATGTAACATGTAATTGGACAGTTGTCAAAAGTACCTAGTAACAGTGTAACCCACTTACCAGCTGGTACTTGCAAAGCGACATAAGAGGGGCTCCACAACGTAGTGGTATATGTTATGAATTTTCAGCCTGGTATTAGCTACATATTTCACCTCTAAAACGTTCAAATTTTTATTTGGTATGGAAAACTAAATATTGTAAAATTCAGATCCTCATAGGATTGTACAAGAACATTAATAATCACATTAAATCGTTCACCAAAACTGGTGACAGATCAACAGCGGCAGAAGGTGCTTCTGGTAACTGTCTTATTCGAGACAAGTCACGTGACATAGACTATGCCATGTGGTACAGTGTTGAGGCTCTTGCGTTTTGTTTACAACACGCCTCTGTTCGAAGAGAACACACAAATTAAGAGGAAAATACTGCAATTTAGGATTTTTTAAGTTTTCATTTGCAAGTCTGAGTTGTTGATCAAAATATAGATTGACAGGGAAAACATTTATACCTTGTTACAGTACGACATTTACAAACAGCTTCTAGCCTGTAACCGATAGAAGCGAAGACCTGAATTTTCAGGATGGTGATCACAAGAGCCTAACTTTACCCATCTGTAGTTATATAATGAATTTCGCCCATTAAAAATACATTCACGGAAGACTTAAGAGTACGGTTGCCCGGCACAGCTAAACTAGTTTAAGGGAATACGTTTAGACAGCCATATTGACTGTCAAGAAAGACCGTGTCAGATTACACGGGAATCGATCGCAATGTTTATGTTTTATATTTCGGTGTTTATTAAGAAGGGTCTTCATACCACACAATCTACACTGTCATTCATTTACACCAAAAAAATAAGTATATATGTTTTTTTTAACTGTTGATTTTTCTACTGCACGACTCGAGTTCGAGCATATTATTAGCTATTGCTTGTTGACGTTAATCCAGCCAATCACAGTCTAGAACTTGCAATACCTGTTTGGTTTGATTGAGAAGATTCCCCGATCGGAAACCGATTAGTTAAGCGGATTGCGATGAAGAAGTTCAAAGTGAGGTGTAGACGTGGTCTCGGGCGCACACCAGAGACTCTGGTTGTTCCGTGGCGAGTTTTCAAGCAAAGTGGCTTCTGGTGGGCCACACAGCGCGTCCACTTACACCATCATCCACAGGTGCGCAATGCCCTGCCCTGCGCCTCTGTCCAGCACTGGCACCGACAGTCACGGCCGTCGAAAGGTATGGTCAGGATTGGAGGGTAGAAGGGGTGGGGGGGATAAATCCCTTGCGCCCGTTGATCACAGGCGATTTTACCCTGATGCCACGAAAATTTACACGTATATTGCCAATATAATTAATTGGAAACCTTAAGAAGTCATGCGGCATGATCAGATTACTTTTTTACATTTGTGGACCTGGTGAAGTTTTACGTTATTTTTTTTTTTTTTAATCGCGAGGTTACAAAAGTTTTTCGTAAGGTAGGTAATGGGGAGGGGTTCCGAAAAAATCGTCTGCCAACAAGGCCCGTATTCTACCTCGACGGCCCTAATACGAACACCCGCACATGACAAGATGCGTGTTCGTGCTTCACCTTCGTGCGGGAAACCGAGACGTTCTTTATCCCGGCGAGCGCTCGTGCAAGGAGGGGGAGGGAGGAGTGAAAGAACTCCCTCCGAGGGTCGCAACGCGGGTGTCGCCGGGCAGGATGATGATGGACGACCTCCGAGGTGATGTACTACAGCTGTCTCTCCGCTGCGGGGGCACTCCGGAGACGGGCGGGTTGACGGGGAGAGACTGGGGCATATCGCGCCGCCTCCCACTCGTGGGGCCATTATGGTTGTTGTTCTCCTGCCCGCGCGGGCATCACGACAAGGGAGGGGAGGGAGAGAACACACAAGACGCTACTCCTTACCGGCGCTAACAAGAAGTTGCGAAAGATGGGATAGGGTCGAAGGGGTTTCTTGCTCCGGGTATATTTTCTTCCTCTTCCACGCTTGCCTAATTTACTGCCTGGTGTTCCGGCACTTTTCCCTTTTTTTTTATTTTCCTCCGGGTGGCGGGGAAGGGGTGAGAGGAACTCTTCAGGGCCGGTGAGTGATGCGGCTCGCCCTCGGCCCACAATGCCCCTCCGCCCGGCAGCGGCGCCGGCGGGCGGCGTCGGTCCCGCGGCGTCGTTTGTCTTCCGCCCATCGCCACTCCTCCAGTTAGGCCCGCCTTCAGCTCCAGGCGCGGTCGGCCAGTAGCGACATACTCCCTCCCCCCGCCGCTAATGACTCCGCTCACAGAGTCCACGACGCTTTTATACGGCGCGAAGACGGCTTTGCTCTTTCACGAACTGATTTGGTCATTTTCACGCCGGGTGAATTGATTAAGTTAAGTGATTACGATTTCCTGCAAACACGTGCAAGATAATTTCACGGCACATTCAAAAACATGCTGTAAGGAGGCCCGCCTAGTCAGCGGTGTATTTGTGTCAGTGCCGACAAGTGCGGCGCTCGCCGGTGTTTCTAGCGCGCTGTCGCCTCTATAAGCTCAAGGCGCGCGCAGTCTTTACATCGTGCATAGGGCAAATGTGCGATGTGAGCCTTTTGGCTGGTTATTGTGGTGTATCAATGATTGGTACCATTAAGCATATACGTCACGTTTGTCCATGGGAAAAGGAAATCGAGTGTCAGGCTCAACCTTACGAGTGTCACCAGTCGCTGGTTCAAGCAATCATACCTAGCACAGCTAAAATTTATGATTACCTGATTGGTTTGTATCGGAGCCCGCTATGATCTTAATTAAGATGGTCGCCTGTCTAGGTCGTAAAAACGGCATGCTAAGCTCTAGGTGTCAACGCACCATTTACTAACCGCTCAAGATTTCTTGAAAGTGTCTGATTACGAATAGCATTTAAGAGCCATTACACTTTCCTATACAAGTTTCGTTTCGTAGTTTTTTCGACTTAAACGTATTTTTTTTTTTTAAACTTTGATAAAGGCGAAATCGGATATTTTCACAGACGTTTTTAGGTATGAAAATTTTTAAATGTAGTATTGTAAAAATTATATGTAAGTGTAAGAAGTTATACCTTCCATAGGGTGGTTTCCTCACCACCACCCCTAGTTTTTCTTTGTCAACCCAGCTCCCACAGGTATCATCAGCCCTTTCCGTCCGTCACCGTCGCTATCGAGAGAATTGAAAAGCTCCGGTCTTCACCACAATCTGTGAAGTGCTTCTGAATGCTTCATTTACAGACATTGTTGTGTGTTATTCTAGATTTCTCATTCTATAATTCCGCTTTGATTTGCCGATGCACTGTGAATTTCTATAAATTAAGCAGAAATGAAGCGCACAGTGTAGGTATTTGCAGACCGCAGATCTAGATGTGATCTAACACGCGATCGCGCGCACATAACACTGTGGGTACGTAACCACATGTTAGGCTGAATAATTACCAACAATGCATCATCAATGCGTCGTTGCTAAAAACATGAAAAAATATAAAACCTCATAAATGTATTATACTACATTAATCTCTTTAAGAACATGTTAATCATTTAAAAAAACTGTATGCCAGTGATACTCTTATTAAAACATATATATATATATATATTACATTCAAAAAACTTTTAATTTAAAGTTTAAGAATTTTACTTTTTTTTTGAGACTGCAGAATGTTTGTCAAGCAACTCATTCTCTTAAATGGAGACCTATCCAATTATGTATGCACATCTTTAAAAAATTTACTAACTGACAAACTTTTTATTTACTTTTATGTCCACAAATCTTTTCAAAAGACGCGCGATACTCCTCAAACTATAATTGGCACTTAGGAAGCAGGGCTTTAATATGGAATAAATCCGAGGGGGAAAAAATGGCACAAAGTCAAGAGCAACTTTGAGAGGTCGCGACGACGTGAATACAGCTGGAATAATTCCGCTCCACACTCTAGTAAATGAACTGGCCTTTCAGTTCCCGGCCGTATCATCCCTGAATTGAAATACTCAGGCAGACTTCTCCAGAAATATTTATGAGCCCAGATACGTCCCTGGGAGGTCGGAGGGCGGCGGAGACAGCAGACCAGGCGATTGTGGGCCGGGGCTCAGGAGAAACGTTAGACAGAAAGAAGAAGAAGAAAAAAGATAAATAAAAATATGGAACGGAGAGGAAGAAATGATGGAAGGAAAAGGGAGTAGAACTATTTGATGAGTAAAGTCAACATGTCTCGGGAGCTGGGGAGATCAAACATCTGGCTGCGGAGGAATCTTAAAACATTGGTCTGCGGGCGCTCCTGGTCGCGCGCGGCCTGCTGGGAAATCACGAGGATGGGGAGGGGGGAGGGGGGAGGAGGAGGGGAGGGGGAGCCAGGTCAGATAAGAGGGATTGACATGACGAGCCAGGAAAATGTTCGGGGGGGGGGGCGGCGGCTTGAGGGGGGAGGGGCAGTTTGGAGAAAGAGCTCGTGGACCGGGAAATTGGTGCTGACGGTCGAGAAGGGGAAAAAAAATGGTCCCAGTGACAGGAAACGAAGGGTAAATTCAGGGCGATAGGCGTCCTACTTGCCAGCGGCAAGTCGAGAAATGGCCTCATTTTTTAACTGATAAAAATGTTCTCTACAAACTTACAGATGCAATGGGAACGCCGGAAGAGGCCCATTGAAAAAGGTTAGCATAAATTACTTTTTTTTACCCTTGGTATATCAGCGGTTCCAGTATTATGAATGGCCGAGCTGCTTTTCACAAATTATTTACTTTAACACATTAGTTAAGTAGCAAGATATATGCGGTTTAATTGTTCTTGGCATTTTTTCTCACTTTTCAAGATTTAAGAGACCAAATTATTACAATTCACAATTTTGTTATTTCTAAGGTTTAAAAGCACAACTTAAAGAGACTTTAAAAAAAAGTCTCACTTTTATAAACTGCTAAAACAAACAAAAAACGTAGGAGTCATAAGCAAGGACCCCAAAATCATACCTGTCTCTAAGCAATCCAAAGCTTATTTTATAGTTATATATAGTATACAAGTATATATACACACACACACACTGAACAAAACGCTTCCCTGACTAGCACATCGTAATATAAAGAACAGCACTGCCGAGTTTCAAGTCTGTAGGAATATGGGTACTTGAAAAACGTGTAATTTTTATTATACGAGTAATTAGTTTCATATATTAATATATGAAATATGAAAGTAAAACAATATGCTGTTTTTAAAATCCTGGAGCTCGCAACATGTTCTCGCACGAAGCTCTTATGATCAACGAATGAAGAAAATATTAAAAAAAAAAAAATTTAAAATACATACTGTAAGAAGATTTACAGTTGATGATGTAGAAAAATGAATATACGCGCCAAATTTGAAGTCTATAGGCCTTATAGTTCCGAAGAATTCGTGATAAGTGAGTCAGTGAGTTGTATTTCGTTTATATATTTATGTATTGTTTTACTTTCATATTTCATATCTTAATTAATTTGACGCATCACTGATTAGGGTGAAACTTCGAAACGCCACGTCGTCATTTTATACAATAATATCAATATCTGCACGTGATCAACGGAATTCTCGGATCCAAATGTGCAGTGAAAACGTTTTTGATCTTTAATCGTCGCGCTTACATGGCGAGGGTCATGGGTTTGAACCCAGAACCCAAGCATAATTCATATTCATGAGCATCCACGTGGTTTGGAGCCCAATTAAATCTATACTTAACCGCGTGACGTAAAACTCTATCAAATAAAAATTTAAGATCACGGAAACTCAAATATTTGGCTGTTACGAGAGATTTTTGGATCTATCATAATTTTTTTTCCATTCAAACAAATTATATTTCATAAAAATTTATTTAGTTCCGGGCACTAAATCTTTCTCTCGGCGCAAGCTCAAAAAAAATGTAAATTATTTACTCTCCGTTAATTAATATCGTATCCGATAAAAGCTGACATGGAGAGACAAATTCCAATAATAACGGATTTAACGAATTTGAAACGGCGATAATTCGTATTGTATTGTCCCGGAAAGCAGTCAATAGGTGTTATTTGCATTTGTCACGTCGCGCTGATTATTTTAAATTCATTTTTCACTGTTATGTGGGGAAAAAATATTAACCAGTTGCGGTTATTCAGAATTGTTTTATATAAATCGTAATTTCGAAATTCCACACGTACACGAGAGTAATTACACCATCCGCAACCATTCAGTAAATTCGTAGAGGAATCCGCATTATATCCTGTCGCAAATGCATTCTATAATTTTGATATACGTCCCTCAGAATTGATGCGAGAGGAAGTATTTGAGGGTGGCAAAATGTGTCAGCGTGTTTATTTTATTTTAAGGCTTACCTTTATTTTACTCAGTAATAGCCTTGCCTACCACTTATCATGCAATTGTTAGTATGAAAATATAATGTTAAAAGAATATTTTGAAAATATGATAAATAAAAACTATTACAACTAATATTAAAAACATTTATACGATTTTCGTACGATACGAAATAAATAAACAAATTACTAGCAAGTAAAATACACATTGGTAACATATATGTCAAACATAATTTTATGTACTGTAGTTACAGTAAAAGAATTACCGTTTGCAGCTAGCTGTCCTATGTTGAGGGAATAGTAAAAATAATTTCTCTGAGAAAGTTTTGTGTATACAACTTTGACAATAGAGGAACGGGACTGTGTAGCTTATGTTCTCTTTACTTGCAAAAGGCATTGGAATTGTCTTCACACGATATGCCCTAGCCTGTAACGCTAGCTTTATCCAGTAATCCTCGATTCTCAGATAAAACGAAACTGGGTTAGCGAATTTACTCAAGAACAAGATGTGATTAAAACCTCCCCTATACTTACCCCACCCCACACTATTTTACAGATGATCATAGCGAGCTTGAAGTGTGTTAGTAAATGACAGATAAATGATTATTTCTTTTCCAGTTTTTAACGATGAATTTTACCTAATCGAGCAGCACTTGTAACAACAAAGCAACACAAGCACTACATAACCCCCTCGACTCCTCCACACAATTGGTTATGTGTTCAAAAATAAGTTCGATCACTGACAGCTGCAACATATCTTTTGTCATCGAATAACGATATGTGATATTTCACTCCTTTAGCAGTATTTTATTTAAAATATACATCACACTGATATAGGATTATTGAGTAATTTATTAATAAACTAGCAACCTGCACCGGCTTCGCACGAATGAGATCTACTAATGTGACGTCATTTAGATTGAATAAGTAAGCAAGCGGACAAAAATTTAGTCGCAAATGGATCGTTAAGCCTGTGCAGATGCAGCGAACGAGTCCCGTGCTCAACCGCACGCACACTGTCTCTACGTGAGCACCAAGAGGGGACGCACCACAACGCCGAAATGCCAAATTTACCACAAGGACGACAGCTAAAAAACTGCTGTGTACCACAACGCCGAAATACACTAACGCCGAAAAATGTCATTGCAGGACTGCCACAAAGGTTAGGTTAGGTTAACTAGGTTAGGTTAGACTAGGTTAGGTTAGATAAGGTTAGGTTAGACTAGGTTAGGTTAGATTAGGTTAGGTTAGACTAGGTTAGGTTAGACTAGGTTAGGATATGATAGGCTAGGTTAAGTTAGGTTAGGTTAGGTTAGGTTATATTACGCTAGGTTAGGTTAGGTTAGGTAAGGTTAGATTTGATTGTGGTATTTCGGCGTTAAGGTACATTTAAGAAACACACACAAATTCATTCAGTTGTTATTTCGGCGTTGTGGTACACAGCAGTTTTCTAGCTGTCGGCGTTGTGGTCAATTTTGACATTCGGCGTTATGGTATTTCGGCGTTGTGGTAACGACCCGCACAAGGCAGTGGCGATCAAGCGGACACATGGGTGGATGTAAGGACGTGACAGAGTGGAAAAGAAAAGAGCAACCATGTTTGGCCGTACCCATGGCCACACGGTGAGTGAAGTTGCTGGATCTGTTGGTGTTTCGCAGCGTTTCAACATGTCTACAAGCAGTGGTGGCCTACATGTGGCCACGGAACACGACGTCAGAAATGTGGTCGCAAAAATATCCTGACATGACAAAGAGACCGGAGACGAGTTTCACGGCTTGTGAATCAAAATCTCTTCCAAAACCGACACGAATTGCTGCATTCAGTGAGAGAAGGTTCGTCCCAACCCTGTTAGCGAGAGAACATTGCGACGGGAACTGCTTGTAATGAACATTTTGAGTCTGTGATGTTTTGGGGGCGTTTTCCGTTATCATGGATTGGGCCCGCTCACTGAGGTGACACTAACATGCACTAGCATGTTTATTTAAATATTCTGGATGATCAGATGTTGCATTTCAGTCAACATCTGCATGATGAGTATCCTATATCCAGATTTTTCAAGGTGACAACAAGCAAGTTCATCGGGCTGGACGCATATGTGACTGGTTTTATGAACACTCCCCCACCCTATTACATCTCGATTGGCCTGCAAAATCACCCGACTTGAACCCCACTGACATCTGTGGGACATGTTGGAACCACGGGTAGAATGCCGACATCAGCACTCCCGCAAGTTGGTGTAATTGCGCGATCAAATCCTCGGCGAGTGGCTTAACCTGGATGCGACGTACCGTACCAGCACAATCTGGCAGACTCACTTCCTAACCGAATCCCGGAGGTTATCTAGTCCAGAGGCGTAAACAAACGGCGTTAAATGATGCTTCTAATGATTTCTCCAGGGGTGACTAATTTTTTGTCCGGTGAGCTTACTTATAAGTACATACTCGTAACTGTCCGGTGTTTTCGATGATTATATACATATTAACGCGTACCTATATCTAAAAAAAAATCTTTGTGAACAATGTTGACAAACATTTCTTTAAGAGACAAAACAAACTAATTAATAACAATTAAAACAATTGACATACCATAAATTATTAACGAAAGAAAAACACCAAAGTGTGCTGGAAGCACAAAACTTAATCTGAAATCTACTTATTTAATTCATGGATAAATAAAAAAAAACACGTAGGATCCGCTGATAGAAGCTAAATTCTACTTATCTACCTAATTTCAATCATAAATTAGGAAGGTATAACAGAAAAACAGAAAATAAATAATTATGTTCCTATTAAATAATCTCGCACTTAAAAGCACGGTTTGATGGCTCACATGTGATCTTGTGTAACGGTCAATTGATCTAAATTAAATGTCTAAGGTAAATAACAAATTGGTTAAGGATTAATACTATGTTTCAGAAAAAGCTTCGCAAACAACTCATTTTAAAAGATAAAAATGGTTACATAATATAGACATATGCTATCGCGGAACTTTCTGTAGACCATTTTAAGACCTACAATAATGTAATACATTAATTTGAAGTGTCAAGTCACGTATAAGTCAGCATAAGCAGCATATACGCCCCAAAAGCGTCGTTTTACGGCTTGATTACCCAACATCGAGCTTCCTCTACTAATCTTTAAATTTTATATGAATGTATTTTGCACATAAACCTTCCGGAAGAAATTCTCTAAATGATTGTGTAAACCGCATAAAAATCCATTGCGTAATTTAGAAAAAGGAAACAGACAGATGCGGTTAGTTACTTTGTTGTATAGTATTTAATAATAAAAAAAATTCACAGGTCATGGAACATTAATGTAGTATAAAGTACTGCTAGTAGAACACTGTATTTGGTTCACATATTTAATTACAAAATTTTTTGCTAGTCTTATTACATTTTAAAATAATGTTGGAGCCAAAATTACCTAAGGCAGAATATTTAATTTTCGGTATATTTTAAATGGTTTTAAGCACTTTAAGGAATTACTCTTCCTTAAAATTGCAAAAATGTGAGTGAAAATCTGTGCGTAACCTTAAACCTTTCCAGAGGAGCGGAAAAAAAATATTAAGTTTTAATCTCGAATGGCCATCAGCATTACGGAGAAGGTAAAGGTCGAGCTACGATGAGACAGGAAACACTGTTGCCACGAGACTAATGCTTGCGGTGGCATTTCGGAAACTGCAGCGCATTAGTGACGTGGCGGTGGCGAGCAACCCTCAGGGAAAGGTTCAATGACGTCACGCGGTATTCAGGTCAGCAACGATGGGCTCTCGATGACATTTCGCCAGTTGGGTTCACGGAGATGGATCAAGCATGAAGAAAAAAAATGAAATATAGGTGTCTGAAGTTATTGCAGTAAATTCTATTCGTGCACATTGTACATATCAAAACTACAAATTTAAACGCAGTATTTAAAGAGCTATCTAAATAAATATGTGAACGTACTAAACATTGCCTATTAATAGAAACACATAAAATAACTCAAAGGACTGCACTTAATTTTTGAATGGCGTAAAGCACTGAATACAACATTAGTTCCGTTCAGTAAAAAAATTTACAAATGGCTGTATTTCTAAGGAAAAAAAAAATTACGTACAGCAATACATTCGCGAATTAAATGGACATAAAATGACACTCGGTAATTAAACGAGACTATTTAAATAAAAGAACTAAGTACTGTGAATACCTACGCCCCATTAAAAATAATAAGGGCATAATGTAGTGCAAATACTTCTCAGATAATTTATACAATTTTGGCACAACGAAAGTAGTGTAGAATAAGGGCTCCTGCGCCAGACTTCAGGCTGGGGGTGCCGGTGCCTGTGCCGGTATTCAGTCTGTGGAGCCCGACGTTACGGCGGCCATCTTGGATGACCTTGACATTTGACATTTACCTTAAACATGTGTCAAAATTCGCCCAAAATGTCCTGTTTTTCTTTTTTGGAAAAATTCCTCTAAAAAATCTCAAAACATTTGAAAAATAAAACAAGTTCTCTATTTCGAGGGAAAAATTCCGATTCGAGGGAAAATTTCCCGTCTTATTCGTCGAAAATTCAAAAATTCGGAATTCGAAAAACCTCAAAAGACCTTTGCCTTATAAGAACACAAATTCCTAAAAATGGCCCTAATTTTATGCAAACTTTGCTATTTTTTGAACTATCTACTGTATTGACTCTATAAATGCAGGTCTCCATATTCTGTCAATTCGTTCGGATTCTCTTATTTTTATATTATCTTCATTAATGCACGATGCTACCTTTTCTATCCTCATTACTTTACACTGCCCGACACAGCATTTTCCCCGATAGTTGTATTGAGAAAAGGAACCTAGAATTCGAATCTGTATATCATACGCATAAGACACTGTGTAACATAAACAATTTTTTTTCACGAGTGCAGTTTAAAGAATTTTAAATAGTACCTTACTTATTTACTCAACCATGTTCTACCCACATACGTGAATATTCGACATATCGTAGGTATTAAGTGCGACATACCACTATAAGTAACGTCAAACGATAGTCAATTATATGGTAAAAATTAAATTTTGCCCGAAAGTGGACATAGTGTCTATCACCGGTTGAAGAGTTAACACATGACAGTTGCGCATGCGCCCGTACATCGCTGCTGAAAAGATACCGCGCAGCTAACGGAACAAGGCTATCGAAATACGACTCCGCCGACTGCTCGCACAGCTCTAATTTGATTCGCTGCTCTTCTTGCAGCAGCGCGGGAAAAGAGGAGGGATTTAAAAAAAACACCGCGTTGCTGAGTTACCGTTAGGGTCGCCCCACGTGCAAGTTTAATTGCAGCATCGCGAGGGGACAGCGCCGTGACGGATTGGACAACTCGCCGTGGAACTTCAAATATGAACGCCGAGAGAAACCGCCATCTTTCCACGGTACAGGGCTTTCCAAAACTACGGTACACTGGCATAAAATAAAAATTAACATGCAAGTTCAACATTCGCTAGTTCTTATTAGACGCTAAAAGCACATTTTAAAAACAAATAAAATTTAAAAAAATAAAATAAAAAATACAGTATGGTTTATTGAATTAGACTTTCAAAGTTGAGCCGCATCACTAGTGGCAGACTGTACCGACGTTTTTATCTGCATTGCAAAATTTATCTTCAGGATTGAGTGGAGATGCGTGTTGCAATGTAGAATCGAAACGTTGGTACAATCTAGTAGTTGGACGCGGCTAAGTTTTGAAAGCCAAGAGAGTTTATCAGACAATAGCCGCGAAGGCCTGCCAAATTCTTGGACTTATGTGTGTCTGTATGTATGTGTGTATATATACACACTAATATATAAACAGAGTAATTTGTTTGTATGCCCGAAGTAAACACTAAAACTAATTAACATGTTTCTAGAATTATTTAACTGTTATAAAGCTACATTAATCCGGATAGACATAGGTTTTATTTTAAATACATACACTAAAAATTAATAAAATACTTCAAGATATCAGTAAACAAATACAACACTTATATGTACAAGGGATTTTGTTAAATAACGTCCGTTGGGTCACTAAAAAATTTAACTCGTGAAAAAAAGGTTTCTATTTAGAGTTTTAGTTAACTACATGGTCTTCATTTTTCCACATAATAGCCATTCAGTTTTAAGCCCTTTTCTGAACGATGCACTAGTTTATTTATCCTCTATGCATAAAGTTCGCCGCTGGGAAAACCTATATATATATTTGTTTTTTTAAACAAGCGCATGCGCCACACACACTACACTGTTTTATTCTTTCGTTCAGCTATCTCTTTCGGTTATATATTTTTTGCTGTGGAAAAATCATCGCTCAAAGAGAAGAACGAAAACGAACCCAGCTACGTATATAGAATAGTGCTATATATACATATACATATATATATCTTTGGCCAAGTACTTTTTACCCTTACTTTTCGTTCAGAAACTTTTCACAACAATATCTCACGAAAACGTTGCATTAAAATTCCGTTTTGAAATTTTACTCTCATCGCCCCCAAAGAAGTTTCACTTCAAATTAGTGATACTATTTTTTTCCGTGCAAATATGTTGAAAAAAAATTATATTACCGACAGTATTATTTAAAAGACAGTTTCACTGTTCATATACACAGCAGTAAAAAAAACGGTTACTTTTGCCTACCATGAGAGCGAAGTAATGGTACACGGCACACAACTCTATGTAAATGATAGCACGAGTGCCACACAGCGATGTCGCGCGTGCCATTGTAACGGCACGCCTGACAAACAACCTCCCCCCCCCCACCGGGCCAGGCGCGCCCTCGGCCAAGCTGCGGAACATGAAATATGAACACCCGAGAGGCGCGCGGCGCTGGGAGAAATGAGATCTCGACCCGCCGTGCGACGGGTTGCCGCCACCGCCAGGGGCTGCCGGGGACAAACGGAATGCATAACACCCAGGCGCCGCCGGGTGCCCTCGTACACAGGGGTGGTCTCGGGGAAGAGGAAGGGGACACGGGGGTGCATGCCTCTGCATTGATTCTCTGTGTGCCTTGTTTTTTTTATCCTTTCGGGACAGAGGCAAGGCGTGGCTTAAAAATACAAACAGCAGCGACCAGCAGCGAAAAAAAAATATTTTTTTACAACAACTGAATTTTCTGAATGCTCATGTTACTTTACGAACGTTTCTTACGATGCTTGAGTTAATTAAGTATTTAAATTAAATTGAACATTACACGCGTAGAACGAAATTTGCGTCAACTTAGCATAGAACAAAGTTTTTCAGTTCTTAAAATTTAATCAATCTAGCAATTAAACAAATGAAATTGCATGTTAAATGAATTTAATAGAAATTACTAATTATGTCTAGTATAAACAAATAACATTATTACTCATTTTGACTTATTTATAGAAGCAAAAAATAATAAAAGGTGTTTCATTTTTAAAAGATTTTTTGGCTTAGTTTCCAGCTTTAATGAGGTCGCTTGTCTGAGCACACGAGCTCTGAAAAAGGCTCTGAAGGCTACACTGGCCCGCGCATCACACACATATTTGTTTAGTATTATCGCTGGGCTCGCCTTGCGTCGCTGTGTTGTCGTCTAGAATATATGTTTTGTATCATTGTTACGTCCATCTGTCGCTCTGTTGTCCAAGATTGTTGTTTGCATTTTTCTTTCTTGTTACTACCGTCTCTGCGTCTGTGCTATGATTTTTTTTTCACCGCTAATTCCTTTCACAGAATTCTCTCTGTTTGTTGATTTTGTGTTTTAACATTTGACATCGGCTGATTTCGGCTAGTTTTCTGTGTTTTTGTGTATATATATTTTTCTTGTTCATTCTTGAGGTTTCTCTATGACATACAGTTAAAACCAGCAATTCCGTATGTCCCTGAAAATCTTTTAAATCGAGCTTCCCCATTGCAAGAATAATTCAAAGAACAAATAATTTACATATTAAAATAATACATTTGTCTTTGTAATTTTTTAATATGAAGTTTAAAATGAAGTAATTATAACAGCACCTGTCGAATACCGAAGACAGCGACCAGCTATAGCCTTTCCCTACATGGTCATAATCCAATTAATGATGGCGCAATTAAAGATGGCGTCAAGAGGTTGCCGGGTCTTCGACCATGAACCATGCTCTCGGACATGCATTTGTTTAGTACTTATTGTGTCAAAGATATTAACTCGTTATGGGACTCTAATATTATGAACGCTGATATATATTTGAATTAATTTTTGAAACTAAAGGTTACAATTCAGTAGTAGTATGTATAGTGTATAACAATTTCAAAATATTTTAGTTGCTTTATATATAACTTCCAACGTGTGTTCACGCGCAATATTTGTTTTTTGTCTGCTCGGGCGTAAACAATAAAAGGGGGGGGGGGAAGATGGAGGGATGTTTTCGCCCCTCCTAAAATCCTAAAATATTTTCGTAGCAAGGTATTAAAAATAATTGTGCCATAGTTATTATGAGATCATAAAGGATACACAACAAGAATGAATTCAAAGTATTCTTAAGGTTTAACATATCAGCTCTCGGTAGACAGCATTTGGTAGGAGTAATATCGTGAATGGAACGGTAGTCACGTGGAACAGAAATGTGTAACCACGGTGCTGCCATATGTGGCGGATGGCGCGAATCAAAGTTTAAAAAGCCAAAGTGAAATTTCATGGTATTAAGTATTTAATGAATTTTAACAAGATGGACATTATTTTAATAATATTCGTGGTCGAAAATAAGTTCCAAGGTTAGAGTTTACTATTTTTTTCAAGACGTTTTCGCCATTAACGTAGTTGAAAATTCCGGTCTGATAATCACATGATCCAACAGTCGACGTAGCTGCTCCGGCAATGTACTCCAGCGGCGGATGCGGAAACTACGTGTGATTCGCGTCATGAAAATGCAGTTGAAAAAAAAATTGGTTATATATTTACCACTACTTTAAAGAATTCTACGTTAAAATTCGGTGTCTTGAGTTTCGAATTATTAAATGTATTTGCAATATGAGAATGCATGAATTTGCTCTTTTACCGAGGTTAGATGTTACACATCTCTGGCGAGTACTGAAGGACTCGCTCACATTCAGGGCCGGCGCGTCCATGCAGGCGAACAAGACAACCGCCCAGGGCGCCAAGTAGCTGGGGGCGGCGCAGCACGACACATAACAGCTCATATTATATGTTTAACGATTATTAAAACAAGATTAAAATGGATTTTTGTAACAGTTTGGAATGTTTATATTGATATAAGTAGTTATTTAAAGTACACGGTGACCTGTTTATGATTTGTAATAAGTAAAAAAAAAACACAAGCCTGCTTACATTTGATTGTTGATAAAATATTAGGCTTACGTGATGTATTTTGAGGCAAGGAAATTTTTTTGGGGGTGTCCGGCTGGGGTGGGGGGGGGGGGGCATTAAGGTTTTTCGCCTAGGGCGCCAATTTACCTTGCACCGGCCCTGCTCACATTACGCATTACATGGATTTTACGACCAAGTACGCATTACATGGATTTTACGACCAAGCGAGCACTTGCTCCAGGACTGCCTCGCGTGTGTGTGACTGACCGAGCTGAGAATGTGGGAGAAGGGGGAGAGCGCGGGTTGCCGGAGGGTCGTCGAGACGACACCCGGGGGTCGCCACACGGAGACAAGGGCTCCGCGCAAGGGATGCTGCGAACTAACCGTCAGGCCGAACCCGCTTATCGCTCGGGCGAAAGGGGTAGGTGCGCGCTGTGGATGAGTTGCGAGCTCACCCTATTTCCCCATCCCTCTTCGTCCCCTTCGGCCGGGGAACAACCCACCCGACAACAAGAGGGGTTTTTCTTTTGTCCCGGAATTGATTACGTCGGCGGCGGAACACGAGTTGGAGGGAAGACCAGCAGCACGGAGAGTATCTCCGAGGAGAGAGAAAAAAAGAGAACACGGGAGGGTGGGGTTGCGTGTCGCACGAGTGGCGTGGCGGGGGCCGGTGATCAATGATTCACAAGATGGACCCGCCACAGGAGCGCTTGTCGAACTGTTCCTCGTGACAGCCGACAACTCCCGCGGTCGCAGTTACTAGTCCGTTACTGTCCCATGGGCGCCGCAAGGATATATATTTGGGGGGGGGGGGACTTCAATTGATTTAGTGTTGAGGAATATCCATCCCCTGGAAGAAAGCGGGGGCCTCCCCCGGGAAAATTTGAGGTTTGAAGGTGCAAAAAGGTTGTTTTTAGGCATTTTTCTTTCCTAAATATTCTAATTATAGTTGGTTGCAATATATAATTTATTTGTTATAAAAAATATTTTCAGAGAAAAAATTTGTAAAAACACCGTTAACATATCTGTATTCGGTATCGGACCTGATTTTGATTTTACACAAAGATCGAATTAAAAAGTGCTCACATTACCACGATTGGCCTAAATGCACCATGCGCAAAAAATGGGTTGTATCACAGAAATAATATTTTTAATACAACTACGAAACTAAATATATTATTGGAGGGGACGAAATTGAAGACTTTTATTATTGGGGGGGACGTGTCCCCCCCGTCCCTCCCGGTTGCGACGCCCATGGCTGTCTCTTCCCTAGTTGAAGTCGTCATCGTCGGCCAGCCAAACCACAACTGCATAAAGCCAATGCCAGAAGTTCGTTTAATGGTTTGAAAGGATCTCGATCTGAAGATGCGTAAAAATGTCATTTATCTCGAAGCGGGTGTTACTAAACAAAGATGTTGACAACAAATCAGCAAGGAATCAGCGTCAAACTTTATTATAATAAAAATAAGGTTCACTATACATATTGGAAATACAGGAGGGGGAAGACTTTCTTATTTGGACTTCAATTATAACCTTATTTTATACAATCATATTTGTTAGCTATACCAAAACATTCGAGTTATTAATTTATTCTTCTAAAAAAGTTAACGTAAAAACATTTTTGTTTTTGCAAATTCGAAATATTACCCTGTTATAAAATGGTATTAGTTCTTAGATATATTCTTTTATTGGCTATCAATTTCCTATTATTTATTAAAAAGGGATGCTTTTTTATAATCAATGATATTTATTTAGAACCTACAAATTAAGATTGTAACCACCAAAAAACATCTGGGAGAGGAATACATAATATTTAATGGCCACAACCGTTTAGCAAGATGTTAGGTCAAATATTTTTCAATAGATAGGTATTTAGTAATAGTTTTAAATTGTGTTTCATCTCGAAGACATAGCCAGTTGTCATGTAACTGAAGAGATAACCAATTTTTATTAAGTATTTTGCTGTATTTTTTTCTTGCATTCACAAAGTTTTACATAAAATATTAATTCAAAATCCGTTGATCAAAATATGTGACTATGAGTATATAAAATAGAACTAAACCCAATATAAGTAACAAAGATTTCACAGGGGCTTAAATTTTACAAGAACTTCAATAACTGAAAAAAACAAAACATTTTACACACATATGCAAAATTTTGTAGTCACTTGTACGAAATCCAACCACCTGGGAACTTCATAATAGAATAAGATCTCATTCATACGCAGAGTAAAAGTAAATGAGATATATATGCAGATGTTAACTAGAATATATTAATCCCCACGAATGCGTTGACAAAGTAACCCAGTAGTTTCCTGATTATGTAACAGTGTGGTAGGAGAGATTCCGTTGAAACAACCTCAGTAGATGTTGGAGGGAATGTGTGGTCTGCAATGGAGTAGTGATTAACACGAGGGTAGGACTAAAATGAGGCACAATTCGTATCCTAATTTATTGTGATTAAATTATCTCATTACGTCATCTACTAACAACGAAAACAGTTTACATATGCACTACTATTGCGAGAATATCCCTGCGTAGAAGACAGTTACCCTTCATGATCAGAAGAGAATAAACAACAATGTGAAATATTACTTACATATTTCGAGGCAAAAAAAATTAAAAAGTACGAAAACATCCATCTAGTCTGAATGAGCAGGAATGGGTAAAGCAATCACACCCACAAAGAATCATCACATTTTTAGCACACATTAGCCAGCATTAATAACAACGTTCAGTAACACTGCACACCACGGGTTTTCTACACGGAGGGGACGAACATAATTTTACTAAAGTTGTTTCTCGCAACTGTGCTACATAGCCGAATAAAATACCGTTATGAGTGTTGAAACACGTCAGTTTGGTGGAGGCTACAAAAGAAAAGTGAATCTCTACTCCGAGGGGCGGATACAGGATTTGTTTCTGAGGGGGAGGGGAGTTCTGAAAATAAATTAAACAAAACTTAAAAATGCGTATTTTTTTTTAAAAAAAACTTACGTTACTATTCACACTAACATAAGTCATATGGGCTTTGTAGTAGACATAGGCGACACTGATTCTCACACAGCTGAAATTGAAGGTGTTTTTAACAGCTTAGCTTGCATCACACAAAATAACATACTGTCTTCACTGATATTTTGTAAATATTTTCATGAATTCGGAGGCGGGGCGGGGGTATATCCTCTCCCATCCCTCTCCCTCCTTCGTCCTTCACTTTACTCCACTTTGCTCGACCTGGACGATCCAAGAACAAGCGGAGAGAGTAATCGACCCGGGAGCCACGTGTCCTTGTCTACGAGCTCCCCTCGCGGTCTGACCTGCAGGGGACAGCTTCCCTTGTTAGCGAGCTGCTCCTGGCGCTATCGCGACGCTGTTGGGACCTGTGTTAGTTCCTCGCACTAACACGGCGCGGGGGGACGCAGGGAGGGGGAAGATGCGTGTGGATGAAATATCGGACGGGGATTGTTCGGAAGGAGGGGTGGTTGGGGAATGAGACCAGCGCCACCCGGAAGTTACCCCGGAAAAACAGGGAGGAAAACCTCGCGGGGCAATCAATCCTGTGGGAACTGGGAGGCGGTTAAGGAGAGCAGGGAGGGGTGGGGTGTGGGTGGGAGAAGTTTCCAGCGGGGACCTGAAAGGAAGAGCTAAGCCCGCGCCACTGCTGCCAACGCACAAACAGGAAGTTTCCCCCTCTGCCTCGCGGAAGACATGCGAGTCTCGGTGACAGAACCTCGCTGAAAGAGATCTCATGCGCACGTATAAAGAAAGCCACGGCGAGGTTTGATTGAAAAATGACCAAAAGTAGGCAAACAAACTACACAACCGAGGGAACGGTTAGCTTGCGAAGATTGATCAATCAATCGTAATGCCTTCCAATGCCACGAGTTTTACAAATACATAAAATTATGATTACAAATGTATCAAAAACAGTTAACTGTATTTTCTAGCACGATAATTGAGCCTAGTTTGAAACCAACTATAGATTGACGCCACACACACAAACACACTCACACACATTAACTCACACTCACACACACACATTTATTTATTACGAAGTGACTCGTTTGGGTAAAGGTTTGTATATTTAATATAATAGTCATGTCTCTTTTGGACCTAAAAAAAAAGTCCGGTCAATTTAAAAGATAACTAGGATATTCTCGATGTTCTTCGTGTACTAAAAAATTGTCAAAATAATTTTGTGGAATCTTCTGGACTGTGAGTTATTATTATAATGTTTATTGTTTAACGCGTTTTTCTCGAGGTATTTACCTAAACTATTGTTACGAACGTCAGCAGAGTTGCGGCCCGCAGGTGCAGCGCTAGCTGACTGACAGGTGGCCACTGCAACATGAGACATGCTGCGCGCACCTGGGTCGCCCTTGCCACCCCCCCCCCTCCTTGCCAACGTTCCCCGCGCGGCGCTGATTGACATCCGAAACTGACAGCTGCGGAGTTACGCGAGCCGCCGACACGTGTTTTCGAGAGATTTCTGCCGTCGTGTCGGCGCGGAATGACGCGACAGGCCCCAGCCGCGCTCGTGAGTTCTAGAAATGGCATCTGTGATATATAAAAGGAGGACGCCGGCCTCAGAGTCAGTCAGAGTTCAGTCGGGAGTTCTCCTGCGACGGAGTTTCCGGGCGATAGAGCGGCGAAGTCCCTGGACGAAGAGTTCAGTTCCGGGCGATAGCGTCGCGGGCGCGGCGGAGTTCCGAGCGAAGTTCCGAGTGAGGCGTCGAGCGGATCCTTGGCGAAGGCAAGTACGTCGGCGGCGGCGAAGTGCGGCGACGGAGTCCCGCGGCGGAGGTCCACGAGGGGTGCTGCGGCGAGAGTTGCGCCAGAGGTGCGGCCCAGCGAGGTGTGCGGTGTGTGAAAACGAGTGACTGGGGAAGCAACATTTTTTAAGTACAACTGATTAATTGGCATTTTTAGATTATTTGCTAGTAATGTAATTAGTGGCAATAAATAAAACTGCGTGTGTAGTAAAATCTATTAATTGGGCTATCATTTACGAACCCGCGGTAAATCGTAACACTATATATACGAAGTCAAAAGATTTAAGAACCAAAACTGTCCATAACGCAGATTTCGAGATTAAATAACTCTCTGAACTAGTATAGCGTGCTGATATAGGTACGTAGGCCTATATGCTATTGTAGCACGATTATTACACACACAGAAACACAAACAAAGCTATTTGAAAGGGATTTTACTACATTAAATGAGACTTTTTTTATAAAATGTGTGTACAATCTTGGACTAGTTAATCCAACACCAAAATAAGAAGATTTAAATAAGACACCTTATTTCATCTCCAATATAAAAGGCTTAAGGAGGTCTAAATTATACGGAAAATTATGAACTGTACTTCAGGAAAAGTCACAAGATTTGTAAATGATTTTATCAAATCAAAATCTTGGATAAAATGAACATATCAAATGTAATACTTAACCCCTCATTGTTAAAAAAATATATATGGACTGGTACCTTATTAAAAAGTTACCAATTAACAAAACAATTTGTTAATGCAAATCTCTTTACCACGAATTTATTAGCTTCACTTGTACGAATGAATAAATTGACTATGTAATAATATCTTCCCATTCAATTTTTACCCACTTTTCGACATCCGAATGTGTGGAAATTTTGCATACATATAAAGAACCACTGACACTACAATATTTTGATAACTTAAGACTTTAGCCATAAAAGGTTTGAGGGGGAGGGGGGTGGTTTGCCAGAGAATGAAAACACCACTAATTTCGAGCTATCGGTAATAACCAGGGATTTTGTGTATTAATGAGTTCGGGGCATTGTGTGATATTTCCCCGGGGTTGACATTTAACATAGTGGTGGGGAGGGGGCGGGTTAATATACATACAATTTCGATAATTTTAAACTCAAGGTTTTTTTTTAATTTGAAATGTTTCCGAACCAAAAGGTTGGGTTATGGTGGACAAAGTGTTAGAGTAAAATAAGGGGAGGCCATGTAATGCCCCTGAATTTCGATAATTTCAAAAAATATATTCTTTTTTATTTTTAGTGTTTCCGAAGTCGTGTTATGGTGAAAAATGTGCCCGGGGTTCGTTAAGGACAATATGGGTACTATATCAGAAATAATCTGGCCACTCTTCCAACGTGATCAAGAGTATGATACGGACTTTCCATCAGACCGTGGTGATTTCGGCACTGATGGTGTACATATAATTGAACCATTAGCCATTCAATTTCCAGCGAAATACACCTGTGCTACTGCTGAAAGGCGAATGTTGCCATTAATAATGTGTTAGGCGTCTACCGTGTTGGGAATCTGCCGTGCCAAAAATGCAAGGCTGCACTGTAGATTATGTAGTTGTTTATTTGGGATCGCGGCTCTTTGCTGCAGAACAGGCTTCCAGATGTTAGTCGCATAAGTCACTGGATGGTCTCCAAGTATAAGAACTTGTTTTCTCTAAGATAAGAATTGTTCCCTGTAAGGTTGACGAATTAGCTGAAATGACTAGATTACGTGAACATCAATGACTAATTTTAAGTTCATTGTAACAAATAAATACTTGGATCACTCATATTTAGTGTATTTAATTTGTTTCAAATACTCATATTCCATATTTTTGTTTTATTTTGAGACTAAAAATAATAAAATAAACTTATAGTTAAAAAACTAAAAAATACCGTTTTTATCATTGAATCACCTAAAAATTAAAAACATTAAATGTAAATTTAAATTTTTGTACAACAGCCAAATAATGCACCATAACTCTGTATTACTAAAAGCGCGGGGTGCTCTCTTCTTTCATTTTCGTAGTGATTTTATCCTAAAATTAGTGATAGAAAATTTAAGACTAATGATATCAAGCATCCCCCGGGCCCCCCTGAAATTAATAAGCCCCTCACTAATGGGGGGGGGGGGAGGGGGGCTGTCTGCACTGTGACTGCGTGACTGTGAAATATGTCTGATCTCAAAACTAATTTTTATGGAAAACTTTCTGTATATTTTAAGGTTTTATTTTCTTATTGCATGCATTTAGGCCACAACATGGACAGTGTATAGCATACGGGCACCGCATACAGATATGACGCGTTGGTTAACCCTGTATTCGAACATTAGTGATAGAAAATCTGTTACAAATCATATTGTTATTACGGATAGAAAATCTTAGACAAATGATTTTTTAGTTAAACAGAGTTGTGGTGCATTATTTGGCTGTTGGACAAAAAACTTAAATTTAAATATTATTTTTTATTTCATTCAACGATAAAAGAGTATTTTAAACTATACTTTTATTGTTGTTGATCTAAATGTAACTCATATGACATGTGCAACACTGCATAAATAACAGCTGAGAGCATTTTAGTAAAAAGCATTTTGTTCACTTGCGATGAAGATGGTTTTGAGTAGGCGATTAAAGTATCTAAAATGACAGTAGTTCATATGTTATAGTTTTTTAATTAATTTCTTTAATGCCTATACCAACAATGCTGATTGTCAGTACTCCGAACGTAATAAACACTTACCTTGAATTAAAATATATTTTTAATTAGTACCCTGAGAGTCATAAACTGACATAAAACACACACATAAACACACATATAATTACAAGATAGGGGTATATAATTTAATACATCAATTTTATTGAGACTCTTAACTTAATACATTTACAAACGTGTGATACTAGCTCACGTTAATTTCATTCTATCTTACAAAATATAATGTTTATCCTCCCCCTCACTACCATTTTTACATGCTTATAACAGTCTGGTCACAATCTCATTATTTTTTTGGTCAAGAATAACGCTCCGCGATTACACACATCTTTCTTTAACATCTTGTGAGTCTTCCCTAAGTTAACTTTTATCTGACAAAGGCCCTCTTCATACATTACTCATCTGGTATGGATCCGCTTAATTAAATGACTTTTCTTTCTGTGGTAAGATTTACAGAAGGCATCTACTTCTCAAAAAATTCCTTTCGCTCAGTTTTAGATTGAAATAACTAAGTCCTCGGGATTTACGATTAAAGTAAAGTGTATCAGATATTTGCTTTATGGAAAATTTCCAAGAAAATGAGCTTTTGCCCAAGGTCCACAGTGCCACAGTCTCTCTCTCTCTTATCTCTCCTTTCTCCATTCCATCTTCATCTTCTTTTTTCTCGCTCGCTCGCTCTCTCTTTCTGGTTCCCTTTCTTAGCACTCCCCAGGGATGGATTAAATATTCGGCAATACGTTCAGCAGAAAACTCAAGAGCTCAAAGACTCGAGACAAGTCAAGAGCAGCCTCAACTTCGCTTGGAATCCATCTATTATAAACACCGAGCCCATTTTCGAGACTTATTGGCGTCAGTCGTGCTAATATAATATTCTCCTCTGTGCCAGAGGTCAAGTTTACGAAAAAGCTAGAACACATTCCGAAGTTATTTGTTTCAAATGTCTGAGGCACCCATATATACGTGGAAACCTATTCTTTAAACCGCTTATATAAAATTTAACTAGGCACCTACTAAACCAGAAAAATAAAATATTTGTAATCACTAAAACCCGTCTGGCTGATTTAAAAATATAGGTAACTTAGAATTTATGAAAACACAAAATCTAAGGATGTAAGATTTTTTGATGTGAAATAATTTTTTAATCTTCGATTTGGTTTAATCTAAGACAACACACAGTATTATTCAAAACCCTAGGCTTATCAAATATAGCCTAATATCAGTGTTTTGAACACCACTTGTACCAATGCAACGGAGTTTTAAACGTTGTTTTACTTTTATTAAATGCAACAACTTTTTGAAACAAATAGTTGAACCCAAACTCAAGGCCGCAGTATTCTCAACAGTTGCCTGCCACGGTTATTAAGGCAACCGTGCTTTCAGAAGTCGCCGGCTGCAGCAGGCAACTGTTAGAGCGGTAAATAAAAGTTTGAGAGAAGTACTCTTCATATTCCTGAGTGCTAGTAGCAAAAAAATTATAGTTATACATATATAAATTTTGAAGGAAAAAAAAACAGCTTTAATCGTTGAACAACCTAAAAATAAAATAATACTTAAATATAAGTTTTTTGTCCAAAAAGCCAAATAATGCACCACAATTCAGTACGACTAAAAACGTAAGTGCTTGAAATCATTTGTCTAAAATTTTCTATCAGTAATAACAATATGATTTGTAACAGATTTTATATCACTAACTTTAGGATATAGTCATTACGTAAATGAAAGAAAAGAGCACCCCACGCTTTTCGTTATACAGAGTTGTGGTGCATTTTTTGGCTCTTGTACAAAAAATTTAAATTTACATTAATTTTTTTTTAATTTTTAGGTTATCCAAACGATTAAAGCGTTTTTTTCCGCTTTTTTAACTATAAGTTTATTTTATTCTTTTTAGTCCCAAAATAAAACAAAAATATTGAATATGAGAAATAGAAACAAATTAAAAATAGTAAATGAGTGATCAAAGTATTTAATGTTACAATGAACTTAAAATTAGTCATAAATGTTCACGTAATATAGTCATTTCAGGTAATGCGTCAACATTACGTGGAATTTTTTCTTGAAATCTTAGAGAAATTAAGTTCTATTTGGAAATTAGAGCAATTAAGGTATATTTGGAGACCATTCAGTGACTTATGCGACTAACATCTGCAAACCTGTCTGGCAGCAAAGAGATGCGATCCCAAATAAACAACTACATAATCTACAATGCAGCCTTGCATGTTATGCACGTAAATGCCCCACACAGTATAAATGGCAACATTCGTCTTTCAGCAGTACCAATTAATCATATGTACAGCATCTGTGTCGAAATGAACACGGACTGATGAAATGTCCGTATCATACACTTGATCACGCCGGAAGAATGGCCAGATATTTTTAGATACAGTACCCATAATACCATTAACGAACTCTGCACATTTTCCACCATAACCCGACCTCGGAAACACTAAATCGAAAGAATTTATACCTGAAATTTTCGAAATTGAAGGCATTACGCCTCCCCCCCCCCCTTTTTTTTTTTCCAAAACACATTTTTCACCATAACCGAACCATTTGGATCGGAAACACTCCAAATAGAAGAAAAAAACCATTTGAGTTTTAATTTTTTTTTAAGTTAGGGTCTTTAACCTTTCCGCTCCCTAGGGTAACATTCGACCCGGGGCCAATACTTACCATGCCTGATCCCATGGATACACAAGAAGCCTGGTTATCACCCATAGCTCGAAATTAGTGGTTTTTTTACCCTCTGAACCACAAATTACCCCCCCTCCTATTTTCCTTAACACTAAGGTCTAAGTTAGCAAAATAGTGTATTGTCAGCGATTTTTTTATATGTATGCAAAATTCGGACGTCGAAAAGTGGGTATAAATATAAAGGAGGGATTTTATGATACATTCAATTCTTACATATGTACAAGTGAAGCTAATAAAAGCGTGGTAATTAAGAACAAACCTTCAGAAAACTTTATTTGGAAGGACACTGTTTTATTTATTGTATTCAAAACACTGTTTTGTTTTACTTTCTAGTTCAGGGTGTCTAAGCTCTTACTTTAGACCATTTCCCCAAGCTTCCCTGTTTTCCCTGTTTTCCTTGTCTAATTCATCAAATTTTCAAGATAAAATACCTATTAACGTACAAATATTTATTGAAACAAATTTCAGTCATACCTAACATGTAAAACGGCCATAAATGTTTTCCCACGTAAAACATAGTTTAAACTTTCATCATTACCATCAATGCTATTTAACCAACGCAAATCTGCCAGCAAAATAAAACTGCTATGTGTATTTCATCAAACTTTTAAATGACACATCTGCGCGTGATTAGGTAAATGAAAATGACAATTTGTCGTGTTGCGAATCACAAAAATTGATATAGAGTTAATTCAGTGATAGGTCTCTTACAAAACAAATAGGTTCTTAACTAGGCCCCTACACATGAATATGTGATTTAAACACTGACTGGTTTTAAAGGAACACAGTAGTATTAATATTTAATACTTCAGTCTGGTTACTAACATTTTGTTAATCTCCCTGTTTTATTTTTTTTGAAGGTTTTAAAGACAACTTTTAAATTCCTTTTTTTCCCCCAGAATCTCCCTGTCTGCGGGAACACTGCTAGTTAGCCTACTTACTTGACTGGATGGTATTGGCGAGAGCAGTTCTTCCTGTAAGTGACTAGTATCTACTTAAAACTAACACTGACTGTCACACAATGCACAGCTTAAACCGGTGGGTCTAGAAGCATGAAAATTTGCCTGGAAGTTCCTTGTATAACGTAGGTGATCGTTAAGATATGATTTTTTGAAAATTTAACTTTTTTAAGGGGGTTAAATATGGGATGGAAGTTTGTCATTTTTGAAGTTATAAATATGTAAGTTGTTATTTAGGCATCTCTTAATGAATTAAAGTCAGTTGTATCAGCGTTTTTGATACTTCATAAAACCCCATCGGGCAAACAAGAAAGCAAATTCAGTGTCGTCCACATACTTCGTCTACTTTGCATCCCAGATTCACGTACAAAGCAAGGGCTTGATCTCTGAACGGACGTTAGAGAGGCACGATAGCGGAGGATATATATATATATGTATATATATATATATATATATATATATATATATATATATATACATATATATATGACCGAGTCACAATTTTATTTGGAGTCCTTTCTCCCGCACCCCTTTACTCTACCCCCCTCCCCCCGGCTGCGGCTTAGATAAATTTGTTTTAGCATCGCCACACTTGCAAAGGAAAAAAAATATTTATTTATATTCACACGAGCTTTCGCGGATGACACAGAAGGACGGTTGAGCAGGGAGGGGGGGGGGAAGGGGAAAAGGGTGAGCCCTGGGGTGTAATATTCACGGATTACCTTAGTTTATCGCAATATGCAAATGGACCGCACGGGAGACAACTGCATACATCCGACGCAGAGAGAGAGAGAACAGCAGCGCGCTACATCATACATAATCGTTAGCGTGCAAAATCTGGGCCAGCGAGACAGCTCGGAACGTGCGGGGAGGCTAACGACCACAGTGTACAGCAGGCATGGAAAAAGGGAAAGGGGGGGGGAAGCGTAACGTTGCGGGATGACAGTAGTCAATCTGATGAAATCAATCACAACAGGCAGAAACATCTATTTGCTCGCAATTCGTTGGGGGAAAGAGGAGGGATGTTGGAGAAGGGGAGGGGGGTAGAAATGGAGCTTCCGGCCGGCGCGCGTAGGGCAGAAAATAAACAGCAAAAATCGCTTCATTGTCTTGCAGTTATCTGAATTTCCGACCCAGAGTTTAGTATTCATGGAAAATATAAATCTTCCATTGATGCGCGTTTTCATCGCACTTCCGGAAACACTACGCAATTTCATTTTTTTTCGCCCTCTCTACCTTCTATATTTTCAATTCTGACGCGGGCCACTGTGTGGGATCCCGGAGGTGCGATACACCCCCCAAACCCCCCGCTCGTTTGTTTCCAAAAAAAAAAAAAAAACTCGCGCTAAAACTGTCAGGTTTACTGACGACATGCTGGTGGGTGGGAAGTATCAGACGAGAAGAAATACGAGCCCCCCAATCGCTGTTCCCTACTTAACCCCTCACCGCGCGCTAGAAGCGGGTCGGGACAAACTGGGCTTTGAACAGGAGTTCCGCCGCTTCGTCAAAGCCACCCCGCAGGGATTTATTACCCTGCGAATGGCTGGCTTCCCTCGCCTGACCCGGCAACAAGCCATCACGTGCTTAAGCGAGACCCCTAAACCACATTAGAAATAACCGTGCTTTATTTCTTTATCGAAATCAAGCCGACCCATCCAGCACATGTTTACGACGCATCCTCCAGACTAACAGGTGTTCGTAACAACACTAGTCTTTTTTAATCTACAACGTGCACTTAATCGTGTCGCTCATTTTATGTCCAACAGTGTGCAAACATTATAGCTTGTCTCATTTTATGTCCCACAGTGTACAAATCAACACGGAAAAAAAAAAGAGTTGATTTCCTCCATTTTTTCTGCTGGAAACAGTTGATGATGATAATGACGACATTTTTGTAAATGAAGATGAATGGTACTTCAACAATGTTTTCACGGGTATAATATGTGTGTTTTAAGAAAGATTATTCGTAAGGAAAAAAAAAAAGATTTCAGTACTTAAAATATAAATATCCTCTACAACTTTGATTTTTGACTGCACATAACTCCGTTCATAAACGCTTATGGGAAAACGTGTGAATATGTTTTTCGTCTATTGGCCTTGAAAGTGATCGCCTGCCAGGCACCGCCACTGTTGTTGCGGAACAGCCTGTATAGCTGCCGCCAGTATCTGCGACGTTGATTCTTCCCTCCTGCCTTTCTGAACAGTTGAAGGCAAAACCCTTATCATCCAGAGTAGAGGCGCCCATTATTTTCGGCCTATCTCCCCGGGCTGTCACGCTTGAACGCTCTATCTGCGGCGGAACGTCTTGTTTATCCAACTCGCCGACCGTGAAATGACTCCTCCTTGTGGTAGCTTAATTGTTTGCACCGCGCGGTGCCTCCATTGCTTTGTTCTCGCGCCCTGGAGGGGAGATGTTTTTAGTACGTTGTTTAGCTTCGTCTCTTCCCCCTCCCCCCTCTTTCCACCAACGTCATCGCCACCAGACCAAGGGTTCTTCGTCTCCCTCTCTCCCAACTTCGAAACGGGTTCAATTGGCAACAACGTCGAGCGCCGGAGGCGCTGTTGCCCAACTTGCAATAAGGCAGCTTCGACAAGCCTGGAAGTGTGATTACCATGCAAATAACGGCAACACAGCTGTCGCATAAGGCATCGTGACTGAAGGATAAACATACTTGAGAGACGTAATTTGCGAACACGTGTATCTAGGGATCTATTTACTTGCAAATATGTAATTCGTTGTCCAGAACAAAATACTACCCATGTGTGGATTTCAATGAATATTATATACTTCGTGTATTTTATATATATTTATAACACAATAGAATTTTCGTCAAAAAAAATCAGACGGAATTTATACGAATTGATTACGAATTGATTACAAATTTTGGTTTAGTTATCTGAAAAGAAAATAATTAAACTTAATAATCTGTAAATTTAATCACCTGAAACCAAAAAGCTGTTGTGAACACAATAATTTAAAATTAAATTTTATAAGAAAAATCAAATTTCTTTAAGCACTAATTATTTCTCTATATAATGAAAATGGTTAGACTAAATCTATCACAAACTCTCATAATCATCATCTTAAACACCTGAGGGAAACTAACGCCCCAACTGAGAGAACTCAACTCATATGTGGCTAAAGCGCTCGTGCGTTAGGTTAACACTTTAAAGCTCAAATAAAACAAAGAAGGAATCGGTAAGTTTCCGCCCTCTAAAAGATGTTTATGGTGGGTGTAAAACTACCCTTAACCTTTTCAGGCTATTCATAAACCAAAGTGCCCAGTTTATATCTCAATGACTCATGGATTAATTAAACTTTGAATGTGTGGGTCATGGTGTAGCCTACATTCTAGTCGACATTATTTAGGGCTATGAAAAAGTTATATTAAGTAGTATGTTATAATATAAATCTTATAATTTAATATGTATTATAATTATAGTTTAAGATCATTACTATATGAAATATTAAAAAAAAAATAGTTCAGTTAAAATACAAAAGAATATCTTAGAAAATGACAAAGTGTGACTTAAATTAATCAGCAAAAACTACTACATTATATTAAAACAAAATATATTAATAATTACAACACAAAAAATAATTAAAACTTATATGGCTTTCGAATTACAAATCAAGCTTTGCGAACAAACGTACAAACTAAACTGAACCCGCACATCTTGGGAACTACGAATGGTAGTTTAAGCTACTCACGAGACACTCCCGCGCGGGACAAGCCCTGAAACTTACCTGGTGACGAACTGGCTGCCACAAGCTGACTGAAAGGGCCCCAAACATGGCGTCGGACTGAGCCGACTTGAACTGAACTCTTACATGACAATGGTCAGCACATCCTCCATGACGTTGTCTAGAATGACCTTCTCAAACTCACCGAATCCAACCTTTAAAAAAAACCTACAACTCGTTCTTCCAGTTCCGCCTAACCTAAATACGACTTACACTGTTTTGCTCCTACTCTATCTCTTAGTTCTACGTCCGACTCACACGGGGCGGAGAAGTCGAACACAAGACTCTTAGCACGTGGGAAACCTGGTGAACGTTGCCTTAGTTCATTCATTACGTCTGTGTTACATTATCATATCATCACTGGTAATATTGAAGGACAGCCACTTTTCGTAAAAATAAATCAGTGTTACTCACTAGCATGTTTTACAATCATTCTCTAAGAGGGCTTTAAGATACTTCAAGTAATTTACCAGTTATTTACCATATTAACGAGCGGTGAAGTTAGGTTACATATTAAAAATACTGTGAAGTTGTGAGAATGGCGGTTTGGTTAGGTTAGCTACATTAAAATAATTTTAATTGGTGTGAAAAGTTGGTTAGGTTAGCCACATTAAAAATACTGTGAAATCGTTTGAACTATTTGGTTGCGAATTAATTTAACCCAACCAACCGACCTAACTATTTTATAGTAATTTTATGTAGCTAACCGACCGTTCAAAAATTTAAACGCATATCTAGTGTAGGTAATTAACCTAACTAACAGTTTGCACGATTTTAAAGTTTTTAAAATGTTATTTGCCTAATCTATTGTTTACACAATTAAAAAGTATTTTTTGAGGTAGTTAAGCTAACCTAACCTAACCAACCATTCTCACGATTTTACGTTATTTGTAATTTACTAATCTTTAAGATGGTTAATTACTGGTTACCTATTTAAATTATTACAGCGCGCTCAAAGATAATGATTTCAAAACATGCCAGGAAGCAAAATAAAGCACGTTGAATTTTTTTTTAATATTATAATTCTTACGGAAAAGAGGCTCTCCCTCAGAATTACCTCATCACTCTTCATCGTCTCTAACGACGGCTCATGTCGAGGCGTGAAGCCCCAGTTCATTTTATTTTGATTTGAACAAAACCTAAACGCGGGGGATGCGTCCTCACATGTCGCAGGCGGAAGCCGTTGGAGATCGGGGAGGCTGCGGACTCGGCCGATGGAAATGAAATTACGCCGTGGCTCTCGCCGCGCCGGCCCGCCGGGAGGAGATAAGACGCCGGTGCACTCAGAGGGGAGAGGAGTTGGGGGGGGGGGGGGGTAGGGGCTTCTCCCCGGCCGCTGAAAGGCACGGGGCTTTCCGAGCGAGTCCGCGCGCAAGTTGGCGACGCTTTGTATGCCGGCCAGGACAGAGGGGGAGGTATCGATGAACCGGGGGGGCTTGTCAAAGCGGAAGGAAGGACCGGAGCACGAAGAGAGGGGGGCGGGACGCGAGAACTGGAGAAAGGAAGGATGAGCCGTGGCCAGAAAGTGGACGGGAAATCGTCCCTGAAGGGCATACAACTGGGGAAGTTGTCGGGAGGAGGGGAGGAGAGCTACACTTTCAAGTCTTCTCACTTTGGGGTAGCGAGCTGGGCTATCGCCTCTGGGGCAAGCGTCGTAGACACAAAAGGACACCCCAAGGAGCCCGACATTCTGGAATTACACTACACCGGGTTCATGTAAACGGCTTATAACATTTTAAAGTTTAAATAAATAGACGCTTTAATGAACTGATGGTAACTAAGTCTGCAGCAAAAAGTTTTTTTTCTTCAAAAAATATAACTACAAATGTTAGTTAAATATTGAATTTAATATAATATATCAGTTTCACAAAATAACTATCGAAAAGTTATGTGCGTGATTAGTAATATTAACATTATTTTCCCAAGGATCGAAGCCCAGGCGTGTGTGCATGTACCTATATCTTGTCTCATCCTTACATTGCAGTGCGCATTTGAATGGGATTTTACTCTCTTACTAATACACAATTTCTGCCATTAGCGCTGTCCTTGTTTCGGTGTGCTCTGTTGCTAGAAACGCGCCATTGAGCAGAAACTATTTCGACACAGACTTTTGTGTGGAGCCACGCGTGACGCAAGTGAAACTTCTTGCTTATTAGGTTTTGATGGAGATGAATTATCTTTTTATTGAACAAAAGAAAATTCTGAATAGTAACGATGCAGGTATGATCTCAAATAAAAAAAAGATAACACTAATAACACTAATAAAAAATACTGATTTACAAAAGTAATTAAATTAATAATACATACATGAAAGAACAAAATTTTCGTTCGAATGTCCCGTGGCAAGGCGCACAACAAAAATCACAAACCCCTGCAGCATGGCGGGGTTCAACCTGAGCCGCACGCCACCACGTGGAGCCCGCTCAAGGCTGCTCTAGCGATCACCGCCCGCGCCAACGGCCCCGGAGTGGGGATAGCGCTACGTCCACCCCGAAGAAACAACCGCGCATACGCAAGTGCGTAAGAGCACGAAGGCGCAAATGCAAGATGTGCAAAAGAGTGCAAAATGTGCAAACGAGTGCAAAATATGCAAAAGAGTGCAAAATGAGCAAACGGGCGTGCAGGTTTGCGCAAAAGTGTGTGCAAGTTTGTGCAAGTGCAGGTTTGTGCAAACGTGTGTGCAGGTTTGTGCAAAAGTGTGTTTAGGTGTCTGCAATGTGGCGTGCGGTCTCCTCTGACGGTTCCCCCACCACGTACCTAGCAACGTCCCCTCAAGCGATCGGAATTTTCGTAACTCTCGAAAATTGTTAGCCCCTCAGTAAAAAATTTCACTAAAAAAAAGTGTATCAGAAACATTTTATTTTTCAAGGAAAATTTAAATGATGGTTTTTGAAATACTTTTTATTGCATATCATTAAGAATTTCTAAAGAGACGTAACTCAAAGCCTCCATCTTGATTTAAATTATTGTGAGAGAGAAAATGAGTACATGATTTTAGGTATATTTAAAAATGATTTATTAAGAATAGCAAATAATTTAATGGAATGACTTGTTATTAATAGTTACCGACTGCTACAAATCGTTTCTTCTGTGAAATAATCATTGTTTTTAGTATTGAATTATTTTTCTTTCACAATGACTACAACTGTCATAATACTGCCGATATACGGTAATTCATGGTCTCAGGATAGTCAACAAACAGTAAAATAGAAATAATAAAATTATTTATAATAATTCGGTGGTAAACATGACACATATTTGGATACATGAAAAATTCGCGGGTTCATTACGTGCTATTCTAAAATTAAAATAATTATAACTTAGTGCTGCTTCTGCCATCGTTCCACTGTTAATCTGGAGGACTGAGGGCCAATTAGAGACCCTCACTCGTAGAAGTGTCGAATCACAGACCACCCAGTCGAGACGACTCACAAGTCAGCAGCCAATGAACAGTTGGCATTTGCCCGAGTGTGTAAAGGATATTGGAGTCTATCCTAAAGGTGATTGAACACGCGAATTTTTCCGGTCTCTACACATATGTAATGTGAAGAAGCCGAGCTGCACCGATCCGGCAACCGACTCCGCACTGCAACCAAGCGCGAGGCGGCCTGCGGATTGGTCGAGGGGACTTGACTGGGCGGGCGGCAGAGGGCCTCGGGGAAGGGCGGGGTAGGCGGGGAAGGGCGGGGAAGGGCGGGGAAGGGCCGAGAGAGCCGGGCACAATGAGCCCTCCAGCTTCCCGACAGGGGCGGAAGCGCTGACGCGTAGGGCCCAAGTGTCGCCGCACTTCTTGCGACGTGTAGGTGCTTTGGAGAGGGGGTAGACGTATGAAGAGTTACTTCAACCCCTTTCCCTTCTTCCCAAGCCCACCAACCATGCACCTTGCACCCTCGACGCCTGAAAAGGAAGGGGGGTGGGGGAGTAAGTATCTGAGGTCTATCCCACAAAACTGAAAGTCTACAAGCACGATGCCTGTGAGTTATAGGCTACAACAGTTTCACGAATGAACTGCGCAAAACGTAGGTGCCTAAACTAAGGATACGTGGCAAATAATAAAACAAAATTAACTAGTGGCTCGGAAATACCCAACCTATTCGGCTGGACAAACGTTAACTGTAATTTTACGACAGCCAATGACGGACTAGTAGTTTTTTAGAGTGTAACAATTGTAGCAATAAAAAAATATATAACTACCGATCGCACTAACTGTACACCGATCGTATATTTTAATTGGACTTTTAATTTAGTTCTATAGCCTGTAGGTTTGTTTGCCTGTAACTTGTTCTTTTGTAGAACCGAGTTGTGGAAGAAACCCTCACGCGGTTTTCTTGGCACCGTCGCGCACTGACGCAAGGCCTGTGCGATGTTCCCACGCAAAATTTACAATTTAAATATCGAAATACAATGTGAAAAAGAAATCCGGGACAAGGTCACGCATTTCGCATGGGTATATTCCGGACGTTGCATCGAATATAACCTCAAAGCAAAAAAAAAAAAAAACTTTTGAATTCTGAAAATAACAACAAATGTTTTGTTACAAATCAGCCGTACTTCGAAGCGAAACAAGTGACAAAAATTCCGCTGAAATCAGCAGAGATCAGTAGCGCAATTGAAAAGACTAGGAAGCTTTACGGAATAGAGAACATGATAAAGGCACAAGTATTTATAAGGTCAGTAAAATAAGATAAAAAATACCAAGGGCTTTACCGAATCCAACCAATTTATTGGCGATTTGAAATAGATCTGCAAGGTAGACATTTTCCTGTTACGACCACCAATCTTCAGTCTATATTAGCCCGAACCTGTATAATTTTGCTTATATAACACGGTCGCTTTGGAAAAATGTCACCTGCATTATGGTGGAACATCATCAGCACAAGTATGACAAACTCGACCATAGTTTTACGATAGCTCCAACTGTGTTCAAATAGTTAAAGCAGCACGTGAATTTATTATATCGCGAAATGAATCCGCGAATTTTTCCGGGCTCCAGTTATACATGCGCAGTGTTTTAAACTTGCAATTCACTGAATTTTAGCAAAGCAATTTGTTGGTCCTATATTATGTAATTTTGATTTTGGTACAATAGTTCACATGATTGAAATAAATATACTTAAGTGCAACAATTTATGCCCATAAAACATGATTTTTGTTTTGGTAAGTTAATTTGTCATTAAATACTCGCAAGGTTCCAAGAATTTTTCCAAAAAAAAAACTGCAGCAGCACGCATTATGTGATTTTTGACGAATAAAGAAGACGAGAACATAGACCCTACGAATGGAGTGACGCTCCCTTATGACTTAAAAAGATTATTTACAAACATTAATATATATATTATATATTCGTAGCGACTTAGCAATAAGTACGTTTCACGTGATTTTAGTGAATAATACATTGCGTTGAAGTAGACGTTTTGCAATTTTGTAAATATTCGACACTTGAATTTTTATTACTTTCATTCCTTCGTTTCGTTATACCTTTCAAAGTTAATTTTTTTTCAACATTTTCAATATTATTAGTATGTGACGGTATGTACAAATTTTAATTTGTAGTTGCAGTGCGGCTCCTTCATAATCCCTAAGTGCTCTTTTTCCAAGGGTTACCAATTTCATTTACGTTTCGCGTGAACCTTTGCTATTATTGGTGCATAATCGTGAGGGCTTTATGTAGGTGAAACGCTAAATTGTGCTGTGTACGGATGTCCCAATCACTAAAATAATTGGTTTGACATATTTAATTCAAGTCACTCCTACAATAAAGAGAAAAGACAATAAAGAGAAAGGAAAAAGTGCTTATGGAGTGCACGAAGATGAACAAACCATAGTTCTGAAACAAGTTGAAGTGGTAGAAACAATTCCAGCGGCTAGTTGCAAATCCAAAATAACTTTTGAAAATTGTATTCTTACGAACAATAATTCCCATAAATTGTTTTTAAAAGAAAAATAGGGTCAATTACTTTATTGCGTGTAATATTAAATAAGATATTCTGGAAAACGTTTTTATTAGAGGCATAAATCACACATATGGTCATCCCACGCCGTTGGATTTTAAGTACCGTCTGAGATCGCATGTACTAGAAAAACATTTATCCACGAATATTGCAATGAATAAAATCACAGATGAGTAACGAGAAGGGAGAAACATGAACTGAATTTGATTCACATAGACAGATAATGCTTTCAAGTAAAAATTTTATGAATGCAGTAAAACTCTCTGAAAATATTATGGAAATTCATAGCGATTTTTTTAAGTTGAGAAACAAAAACCTTCAAGAAAGTTAAAGGCAAAGTTTTAAACAGACGCATAGAATTTCCTTCAGAAGTCATTTAATATTTTGTAAAAAATCGTTAATACTCACGTATTAAAGAAACAAACAAAGAATTGGGCAACCATAACCGCCACGAAGCATCTAATGGAGTTGTGAACCAACTGCAACCACTCTTACAAATCAAATTTGACAATATGTACTCAACTAGTGCAGACGATCTGTAAATTCTTTAGAAATCGCTGTATTTTACATATTTGCACAGCTACATCTTCAGTTGATTTTATTCGTAATTATTGCTCAATTATACGTATTATAACACAGTAAATATAGTTGATTTCCTAATAAATAAACGGTCATTTTTATAAACTTTAAGATACACTCACTTGAATATATTTCATACAGTTTATTTTGGAACGAAAAAAAAATCGCTTTGATGTGACCAATCCGGCCGGATCCGACCGGATTGCAATCCATATAGTGAAGCAAAGTAACGAAATTGCAGAACTGAAGACACTCCAAGATCCTCCCGAGAACCTGCCAGGAGGGGCAGCGGTTAGCAGACTAGTGCATTAAAATGCTATCCCTACTCGTCCCGCCGAACCACCCCCAGGGAAAACACCCCCGTCCCTGTCCCGCACCCCTCGGGCACAAACTAACGACAGCAATGGAACTAAACGGCCATTTCTATGCGCGACGCGGATCGCGGCCCTTGCAAATCATGCGGAGCTCTGGACCAGCCGAAGGGCCGTGCTCCAGTGAATACCTAATGGCGGGGGTTAAGACATCCGGAGGGGCCATCCTGCCCACCTTAGTTCCCCCTCCTTCCTCACGCTCCAAGCGACGGGAGCACCAACTTGCAGTAAGCAAGCTCGGAGGGTTCTCCATCCCTGTGAAGAGCTGACGTGGTGAGTGACGACACAGCTCCGGGCACTAGCCTGGAGAGCTAGGAGAGCTTGGATAGGCCTCCGCCGGACCACGGGTTTCCTGGGTGATTGAGAAGTCCCACGGGACAGACGCCAGCAGTACTGTGATCTTAAGGTCAAGGACACGGTCAACTGATTAGCTGAGTGAACGGTGACGATTGGAAGGAGTGTATCTCCTCCTAGATGTGGGTGAGGCATCATACACGTCCTCTTCTGTTCTGGTTGAGACTGGGACTGGAGGACCTGGGGATGTGCAGCCAACCTGCGATGGACGTTAAGGGCCAGTATGATGGGTTGGTGCTGGCTGGATGTGTGGTCAGCTGAAGGTCCACCGCCCTTACCCACACAGGCACTCGACGTCAAGAAAGTTTGTCTCCAGGGCCCAACTGGTGCCGCCAGCCTCTTAAAAAGCTCTGGACTGTTGGAAAAACAGTTGTTGCCCAGACACGATCACAAAAAAAAGCTCTATGTTGGCAATACCCGTACATCCGTCTAGAAGCTAAACAGGATCTTTTGCAGCCACGTGCAGCAGCTCTGGAACGAGCTGGACCAGGCGACAAGGCATCTTAGTAATATAGGCTGAAGAAACATCTCTGGAACACCTACTCAGCATCCTCCTGTAAGAATGTGTGTGTGTAAATGTATGGGACAATGGTATTAATGTTAAAATATGTTGGAAACTATTATATACTATGTTACACTAAATATTGACAACTACGTTATACTATTTTATACCGTATATTGACAACTATGTTATACTATATATTGGCAACTAATGACTCTTAACATCTAATTACATTTCAGCAGGTGTGTGTACCAATTTAAAGTAAAAATTAGTTTTCCGTTTATCTTTTATCTTTTTTTATTTAGTTTACATTCAAGTTGGTTTTATATCAAGTATTATTATGCTATGCTTTATTATTTTATTTTTAATATGCAATGTTAATGTAGAGAAATATAAAATTTTAATGTGGTTAAGTGTAAGAAAATGCGTATCGCCTTAACTTCACCACCAATAAAGTTGATAAATAAATAATTAATTGAAAAATACATGAAAGTTTTAACCATCAACGAACATGATCAGCACTTTCCAAATTCTTCTAGACGTTTATTTACCTTATATATTTTTTTTAAAAAATCCATATTTTTTTCAATGATCTAACGATATTTTCTCAAAAGTAACAAGAACACTTTAATTATGCCTATAAACAAAAACTGACAAATTTCGTTAAATAGGTATAAACCCCAAATGGATCACACAATAAGACACTTACCAAATGAAGTCATATGTTTCAATTCAATGTGAGGCCATGAAGTGACGTAGACAAATTTAGGCTAGTAATGTAGAGCCATATTTTTTACGTCTTACACAAGACAAGTTAAGGTTATGTTGCAACTAGTCACGAACAATATATTTCCCCGACGATAACAGAATAAGGACACCTTGTGTTTTTTTTCTGTAAAAAATGACTAGTAGTTAACTGCATGTTGAACAACAAGAGATAGCTCCACGACAGGTTTTAACTAATTGCGTGACACAGCGCCTTCGAGAAAAATTAAGAGCCAGGGGACAAATAATATTTCATGCCCTCCTCTTTATTTCCCAATGTAAAACTTTTAAATGCCATTGTTTAAAAACATTGAAAACTGTAAACTTAATCTTCGCGTACCGCATAAATTAGTTGTATGATCTGCAATATTAGCAATAAACTTATAATTTTGGTCCTAACAACTTAAACTCATGTATTAAAAATGAAGTCAAAACCCAGCCAGCCACAGACAACCCCTACCCCCCCCCCTTTTTTTATTCCCCGCCCAACGGGTCGAAAGCAATGTACATAATACTCAGAAATTCATACTATAAGTTTTTTTTTAGTTTAAAAAAAAACGTGAGCAAGTATTTCAGTGCTCGCCAGATGTGCAACATCTAACCTCGGTAACGAGCAAATTCATGTTCTCATGTTGCAAATATTCTTATAATACGAAAATGGGATACGGAATTTAACGTAGATTTATTTTTCAAAAAATAATGCCGAGCGTGATAAATATACGAACATTGTGTTTTCAACTGCATTTCTGGTCGCAAATCACACGTAGTTTCCACATCCGCCGCTAGAATTCGCTGTCAGAGCAGCTGCGTGGACTATAGAATAATTATATTTGCATAGCAAAATTTTAATAAACTATTTAATGAAACTGCTCCGTGAAAATAAAAAATAATACTTGAAAAAATTGCTTAACTCCGGCTCTGGACCTGATTTTCAACAAGGATCAGTTAATACTTTATAGTGTCCCTTTGGCGTTGTGAACTTTGGTAAATCTTTACGGGTTTTTCGCATGCGTGATTTTCACGATTGACAATAAAATTACATATTAATACGAAACACTCGTTATGATTTTATTCCGACGTTTTCAAGGAAAATCTACGGCGCGGACCCAAAAGGCGCCTTTCTTAATTTTTTTTTCAATGTTTGAAAATAGTCTTAAGTGATATTTTACATTAACCTGACTAGTCTACTTATGTTTTACTAAATATAAACGCTAACACCAGAATCCACGTATCGGATAACATGGCTAAAACTACAACGGAAATGAGAAAATCAGAAAAGTTATAAACAATTTTTTAACTTGATTGACTGTAACCACTTATGCCGATAGACAATTTATTTTTAGCTAACCAAGCAAGATGTAAAACATGCATCCTTGCTTTATTCCGAACCCAAACCCGGAAACACTCTCTTTGGTTCCGCCAAGAACATGCGCAACAGAATTACAATTTTTTTTTTTAAAAAAAGGGGAGAGGGTTCTGGAAATACTTTACGCACTATTTGCTTACAAATTCTATAATTTTGTTATTGGAAATTATAAAGGTTTTTTACTATTGCGGCGGGTGGGGGGAGGGGGGGGGGTGATATCTCAAACTACCCCCTTGATATCCGCGGGGATGTCGACTTGCCAACGATTATCTCGTCTGCCATGTGAAAATGGAACGCCAAAATTACACCCTCGACATTAGCCCATAACTTGTACATACACGTGTTCCGACACTTCTCCACGTTGACCGTTCTTCAGGTCTCTGATGAATGGGTTCCCCCAGAGCATTACAACACAGCTAAAAAGTTTCGCCTTTGATTAACGAAGCACTTGTAGTTACTATTTAAGCAGGGGTCTTGATTAATTGACACGACACACTAGTAAAATTTGCGGTTTCACTAATCTTATACATATATTATTTCTTTCTCTAGTCTGTTTTTTTCTGTCAGTCCGCAAGATATTCCTTATTCATTTATCAAATTCCATGATTTACCTCTCATTTTATCATGCCGGCTAATGACAAAAATAGGCCCACGGTCTTAAAATGTACCGTTTCTCTTAAATTTGAGATTTAAAAACATCTAAGAAGCGAGCCTTTAATGTATGCGTCGATTTTTCTATAGATATCGAATAGGGTTCGATAAATATCGAGTCAGATATAAACTTGAATAGTCAGTGTTTACATATTTATTTTTTAAATTGCACTTCCGTCGTAATAAACAGAACTTACGATAAAGAAATATTACAGGATCCTTCAACTTAACCAAATAATTCTACCAAAAAACCACTTAACCAAAACTTCTGGCCCGTAAGACACTTCTAATAAGTACTTTTGAAATTACTGTTGGGATATTTTGTATCACAAACATAACCTCTTACATTAACTTCTCATAGCATCAGCTAGTATTGAAGATACGTACAACCAAAAAATGAACGATAATCACATCATTACTTCTAACATTTTATTTAAAGAGGTTTTGTTAACGCGTATATTGTTGGTATGTTTGAAAATAATACATCTGTAAAAAAAAATGTGCAACAGCTATTTGTACTGATGTGTTCAATTACATGTATTTTTTGTACCAACGCCTGTTTACGTTTTTTCTATTCTTCTTCAAAATGTAATTTCTCCCAAATTTTTAAAGAATGGAATGCCACACAAAACGAATTGGTGCGCACTGCGGAATTCCGCACGGGTCGACTAGTTGTAAATACAAATGGACACGAAAAATCTTACGTTCCTGGAGTTGTCCAGGTTTGTTGTCTGTCTACATTTACTGTTCTTGTACTCTACTTACTCTTACCGTACTGTTCTTGTACTCTACTTACTCTTACCGTACTGTTCTTGTACTCTACTTACTCTTACCGTACTGTTCTTGTTGAAAATTTATCGTCGTTGTTAGCCCACTGTGTTCGTCTATGGTGTAAATTTCTTCACGACTACATTTCTTCCACGGAGTTCTTGTGCTGTCTGATATTTAAAGTTTGAAAATACTTGCCTGTGCTGTCGTCGTTGTGTTGTCCATATAATACCCATTTGGGTTCATCGTCGTGTACAATCAGTTCGAAAACAGCTGATTTAGGCATGTTCTCTGTAGGTTTATATTTTCATTTTTATTTCTCACTTTGCATTCTTTTCTTCATCACAAACATTGCAAAACTGCAATAGCGTATTTCCAAAAAAACTTTTTAAAATCAACATCAGCTGAAAAGAGTGCTTAGCTATTATATATTGACGGATTCGTTATTTGGAAAAAAAAAGTTTCGAAGAAAAATACTACAGGAAATAAAGTAAAATAAAAATACAACACTGATAACCTTCTTAAGTTTACTAGAATTTTTTTCCTTAAAATTTATCCTGTGTCCACTCCCCAACATAGTGTACTTTTAACACGTAATTATGTAAATAAAATTACATTATGTATTGATTCTGGAATCTTAGTTTGTGAAACAACCATTTAAAGGGTTAAAGCGCCATAGTTATTTTTTTTTCATTTCTTGTAATTTATTATATTTATCGACTCTTGGGACCTACATTCGGATTCGAGGGGTACATCGAAATACTCTTCGGGAATTTTAATTCGAGATCCCAATTCTAGAAAATTTGACATCTGACCCATCACTAGTTTAAACACATTCATTTCGCCAATGCTCCGGACGGGAAATGGGGGGGGGGGGGAATGTTTGTTTTCATATCAGCGAGGTTACGCAATTTCCAGTCGCAATGATCTCTGGTTTTCATGGCTACATAAATCAGCGCGGCCGGAAGACCGCCCGGGCGCCTGGGCGGGTTTATCCAAGCCTGTAGTCGAATCACACACTCCGCCGGCAGACCAATTACCGCAAGCCCTGCGTCAAACACTCGTCCTCCTGCGTTCGTTTCGCGCTAATTCGCTGGCCTGCACTGCAAACACCCTCCCCCTCCCACTCCCCCATTCACCCTCAACCGCTGTGCGGCGTCAGCGTCAATCAGCCGGTCGCAGACGGCCGCTGTTGGTTTTACGGATGACGTCACGCGACCAAGCAACACTTGCGCAAGCCGCTTTGTTCCTGAACCCTGCGTTAGCCTTGCTAATATCACCCAGCTCCTTGCCCCCTCCCCCCGCCGCTATTTCACTTGCGTAGAGTATCCAGTTCACTGCGGCGCTGCTTCTATTAAAGGCCCCGCCTGCCTACAGTGCCACGCGAATTGATAACTGCTTGAAATATACGATAATGTACGTTTACAAAAAGCATTTAAGAATAAGCTAAGGGTTGATGCGTATTTATGTTTTCGTATTTGAGGAGTGTGTAAAAGTCTAAAACAAATGTTTTCAGAGTAATTTTTACACATGAAACGCCCCGCACACAATCGACTTGCCTTACACCTATACCTATCTTCATTTATCCGCCACCTAATTTTGTTTACCTTTTAAATTTCATAGATGGACTATGCACGATGAGAAGACTGCGCGCCAGTTCAGAGAGACGATACCGCGCTAGAAGCACCAGCGAGCGTCGCACTTATCATCCCGCCTCTCTAACAAGTACAACCATGATTATGCGGGCTTAAGCGGACTATAAATATTTGCCTACCTACCGCATTTTTTTTCTTCAGGCCCGTTAAGAAAAACTAAGGGTACGGGGGCAAAAAAAATATTTCACGGACCCCCTACCTATTACGTAATGTATAGTTTGTGAAAATCCACAGAATTAAAACAAACTAAAGACGTGACTGAAGAGACAGGCAACAGACAGCAGTGGAAAGCCAGTGTAACAACTGCTACAGGTAAGGACAGCTGCATAGCCAGTCACACGTGTATCAGCGACGCGCGGCGCTTGTTGGCGGATGTGACGTGGCACCGACTCCTAACGCAAGGCTACCGCCGCGAAGTGTTACGTCGTGCGTCGAGAACTAGCACGTAACATTTTATGACGTAGAAATAAATACACGTGTGCCATGGCGGTATATAAGGCTGTGCTGATCACCCAAGTTTCATTTCTTAAAAAAAAAAAAAAAAAAAAATTTAAGATTACTCGTTTTGGCCATTACAACCCTAAAAAAAATCCAAAGATGAAATTCAATATTTATAACTAAATACAGTCTATGCCAAGTTACACGTCTCAAATTTGACAGTTCGATGGTAATACCAATGGTCTTCGTATCCTCGTACTTTCCATAATGTTTGTAAACAACTTCAAGTCGTTGTGTCTGTACGTAAACAAACATCGCATGTCGCTTTGCAAGTGGCAGTTGGGAAAATGGCTGCCACTGGTACTAATTTTGAGTTTGGGACACGTTGCATAGCACAGACTATATTTGTCATTCCAGACTGGACATTTGTACTTAGCAGTTTTAAAACAGAACCTGTTGTGTCCTCAGTCCAGTGCGTCACACTCGTGTGTGGTGGAGTCACACCTAGCTTCCCTGCGTGAATATCTGTGAGCCCAAAGTCGGCACCATCTAGTTCCTAGTACACTGTGATCTTGGATATCCCGTCGCCTTCAAGAAGGCTGTTTCCCAAATCATTTGGCCTCTAAAACATGTCTGCTCATTGGCTTAGCTCCCCGGCCCGGGGGGGGGGGGGAGAGGTCATCACCCATGGAATTAAGAAGCCCCTTACAGAGGGACGTCGCTTGCGCTTGCAAAAGCGTGACTGTGAAGCGGGGGTTGATAAAACGTAAACTTCAAAACTGTATTTTATTAAAAACTTTCGGTATATTTTAAAGTTAACTTGCTTATTGCATGCATATAAGCCACAATATGGGCCAGTATTCAACATACAAGCACCCCATCCAGAGATGACTTGTATCTGTTCAAAACCACGCGCAAAACTGCTTTATCGAGGTCAGATATTTTCACATCACATTTTATATAATGTATTGAGAATCTCAAAAATTCAAAATTTATAGATTTTATCCTGAAATAATTGAGAGAACGAGATCGTGTTGTATCCGGATTAGAATAAATAAAATAAGCCGTTTGTCTGTAGTGTTTTGTCATAAAACTATTTTTTAATTGCTCAAAATTATAAAACATTTTTTCCCAAAACCCTGAAAAACAATAAAGAAATTAATTATATGTATATTTAAGTTATAAACTAATCCAAAAGAAATAAGAAGTTTCACGATAAACATTTGATATGAATGTTTATATATGGTACAGTAAATACTAAGGCTAAAATATAAATTCGCCTTTTTTAGGTTTTAAAAAGCAATTTAAAGATTAGTATATTGTTCAAACTATTTATGAACAGCATTTACGTTATGGATTAACTTGAAATCTCTAGAAAAAAAATTGGTTGTCTGAAAAGTCATAACAAAACATTGATGAAATGATTGCATACTCTTATGAATAAAATTGAATCATCTTTATTGAACTATCACTATTTTGTATGGATACAAAGGAGTGAAATGAAATCTACAATTTAATTGATAAATTTAATTTAATTTGCACTCAATAATTCAAATATGTTTATTACTTTAACGAACAGATTATTTTAACTATAACTTTTATACATGTTTGCTATTTAACTTCTTCCAATCTGTGTTATTGTGTTAAGGGGCCTCCCTAGTAAAAATGTTTAGCGCGGTGGGCCACTGGCCACGTGCTACGGCCAGTGGTTGGGCGGGGCGATATACCTGAGACTGTCGCCTGCGCCGAGGTGGAGGGGGGAGAGGGCGTTTCAGCGAGGGGGGGGCGGAATAATGGGAGGGTTGTCATTGTGTGGAGTCCATTTGCTACTTATACCTGCGTTATCTGCGAACAAGATCGTGGCAAGAAAGATGACTGTTTTTCCCTTTCGCTACATTCAACCAAAAGATAATGTTCTCATATTGCCTTGCTTGCTTCCTGACAGTGTTTATTAACTTGAAACATTAAATTAGTGTTGCGATCCAGTCCATATCCATGAAATGCAAACAATCGTCAATTCTGTTTAAAACAGGTATTTTTATTTTAATTAACGTTCTACATAATTAAGAGATTTACATACATTACAAAAAATGCTGTCACCAACAATCGATGTGTTAGCTTGTGTTTTCAGGGGGGAAAAAATGCAAAAATTATATCATTAAAAAAATTTCCAACATTATACTTTCGAACTGACATTTGTGTGATGAATGGTTTTGCACGAACAGTTATTCTTTCATTCATAAAAGTATTCCGCACCGCGACGAGAAATCACGTCCTACTAATAATTGAGTAATAAAACTGGGAATAAAATGATGAAAATAATATTAATTATTTTTAATCTTAGACACAAATCAACTTTTTAAATCGCAATAACGACAAATAAATTTTTAACTTACTTCCTGAATAAAAAGTGCATGTCAAACTTACTTTTAAATTCTGTAAAGAAAAAAAATGTCAGGAACAAACAAGTGTTCCCACCAACGACACATCGTCAACTTTGTATTCTAGGGTTCACGTCGTATTTAGTTACACTAAATATTACTGCATATTATTATTTTCTGGCTCTTATTACACGTTTAGCATTTTATTTTATTTTTGCATATTTTTTTAATGACTTTAACGTTGCATAATATGATGAATAAGTATACACGAATGAACTGGAATCACGTTTCGAGTTACATACAGACTGTTCACTACGAGCAGTGTTAATTTCTTAGCTGTTGCAACAGCGGCCTACAGGTGGATTCAGACTGCAGGCTTAGTCAGTCACGCTGAATCCACCTGAGTTCAGATTTTATCGAAGACAAGTGCGGGTGGTATGGAAGAACTCAGTGTGCACTGACTGTTGTGCTCAAGGTGTCAGTGAAATGTATAGCTGGAATCACGGGCGAAAATTTGTAGGATTCCCATGAGGCCCACGGGATAACGTGAAGATTTTGCAAATGCAAGCGGGGCCCCCTCAGACGGACTTTTTTATTTCAGGGAGGTTCGGGCCACCCTGAGATTCTCCCCTCCTCCCGGAATCTACGCATGCAGCTGGAATTAATTTTTAGCCAAGTACGTCATTTGGTGCTGTATTTAGGCTGTCAAAGAAGATACGAAATATGGCTGCTTTGATAATTGACGATAACTCCTTTTTATTGTGGAATAGTACTTACCCATCTACAAATAAATCCCTAAATATACCACCACTACTGTTGGGGATTTTCTATACAAACTATCAAAATAATTTTGGTTTCGTCACTGTCACTAGCTATTATTGTATCATACGAAAACATGTATGTTTTGTGAATTAATTTACGGTATTCATCTCTGTCAAAAAATATATATTTTTCGATAATAGAGTGTAAGCAAGGTAGAATACAATGGCTAATTTTAAAATAAAAATGGAATAAAGTATTTTTTGCTTGCAGTAGTTCAAATTTTTGAATTAATTTAGTTGTTTGTTTAAAAAACCCTTCTAAAATCAAAGAAACTACCTACTTCCTTAATAGATAAATAGTGCTTTAAGATCACACGCTTTCATAAATATTTAAACGCCAACATTTAAAATGTAGATTTCACATAATGATAAAATCTTATCTATTTTCATGGTCACGCCTAATGGAAATAATACACAACAATTCGTCATATATGTTTTTTATGCTTTTAATAACTACTCTACACATGAGCAAATTTCAATATACATAAAACTGAGGAACTCTGCATTACATTTTTAATCTGTGTACGACACTAACAGAAATTGAAGCATAAAACAACATTTTAATTTTTTAATTAATAAGTATTTCATCAACGTGAGCTTTGCTTTCATCTCAATGAAGCCACTCTACATAGAGGAAGTGCACATGTATTCAGTCTTAACATTAGACCCTCCGGATCACAGAGTAAACGAATGAATGGAATTCATAACATTACGCAGGGTTTTATGACATATTTTCCCTTCTACTCAATCGCAACATCTCACTTAGCGCGTAAAATGGTTTCAGTAAACATAACATAAAAAATATTCCCCCCATGTACAGTAGAGGAAACTAAAATGTTTGGAACACTGTAAACTAATTGTATTGTCATTTCTGTAGTCGCTCGAAGTGGCAAACTATGTATCTTTGTTCAATAAAACGAAATATTAAAACAAACAAACAATAACATTACGTTCAGACAATTCGTTACGTGAAGTGAATGTAATAAAATACACAAGACAGTTACACACACCATTACCAAAACACAATCCCATAAAAATCAAAATATTACATGTCGACTTAAAATTATTATTATTCACCATGATAATTTCTTGCGGGTAGCCAGTAACAAAGGGACACAATTTTTATTCATTTAATTAACTTTGACAAAACTTGTAAAACCTGGCATGAGCAAAGTAAGCTGATTCACAATTTTATTTTGCGTCAAAATATTAAACATCAACTAGTAATGAATTAAGAGTATGCTTCGCTTGGTAGAACACCGAATATAGTCATCTCCAGGTATTAAACTGAATTTTGAAAGAGGGACTCAAGTTTCTGAAGAAGTTGTTAACTTTCCTGATGATCCATCGACAGTTCGTAAACGGTCTCATCGTCGGGATGTCGAGCTTGGGACCTTTTTCCTCACCATAGTCCCGTGGTCTGTTCTACCATTCGCACAGCTATCCCAACCTATACAAATAGCCGAGTGATACTACTCCCGTTGCTTCTATCATGGAGCTCGCCCGCAGTCGTACTTCCCTATCCAGCCTGCGTAATACACGCGTCCTACCTGCTAGCCGCCAAGAACGCGTCCATTTGTGAAAAAGCCTCACCCGCCAACAATACTAACTCATTAATTATAATATGCAAAACATAAAAACATTACATATGCGATAAAACAAAATTTGCTGCTGTCATAAGCCGAAGAAAAAGAATCAATTTGAAATATAACACAGACAGATAAATCTAAAATGGAGTTATCGATAGTAATGTTTTAATAAACAGAATAATATATGTCGTATTACACTAAATGCGTGTTCTTACTGACAACCGAATTTAAAAATAAATTAAATTACTTTTTTTGTTTTTAAACCATAACCGCATAGAAGAAACAATACTTTTGATACAATTTTTTGCATAACTATACGACAGGACTAAAAGTACATTGTACGTAATAAGTATTTGCTTATAGGAATTAATGCTGCAGAATATACGAATAGATTCAAATGCATAGAATTTAATATATTGTCAAATTTATTTGGAAATATGCATGTAACAAAAGATTGAATTTGAAATGAATTATCTGTTTTTAACTACAAATATAATTTTATCATATCTCACTTTCATTCAAACTTAAGAGTGTCATTTTCAACAACAAAATAGCCACAACTACACTTAAAAATATTTTAACTTGATACTTATATTGTATAACTTTTGATGAAATTAAATGTTAAGAGGTTCATTTAAGTTTGTAAGGAAACATAAATACAACGTTCAAAATAAATAACAAAAATTTTGTGTAGTTAGGAGCTCCGCGTCATGCAAATAAAGGAAAGTTAAACTTTTCAGTATACGGCTGCAATAATTATAGAGGAAAATGTTATTTATTCTTTACTTTTAATTCCCGTTTGGAGAAAATAAATCGAAAAGTACTATACCAAAAGTATAAAGTTGAAGTTCAATATCGCTTGTCAAGTAAGTTCAAGAACAAAATTAAAAAAAAGAAAATTTGTTTTCTTGAATCTACTTTTTTCAGAAAAGTATACATACATACAATATTATTATATTATAAAAATAAATTTTTTTAGTCCTTAAGTATAAATTACTGAAATATTTTTTAGTTAATTAATTTTTTCATGCGAAGAAATATTTAATTGTTAAAATCACGAGAACATAATTTATTATATTTATGTATTCCAAAAGCTTATGTTAAAGATCGACTATATGCTATTCAATTTGCCCAAAATTTTACTGAAATAGGAGAGCATTACAAAAACACAATTTAACTAATGTAGGTATTATAACAATAAGTTATGTTCATAAACTATATTAATGGGAAACAAATATTTATCATTTAATTATATGCAACTATTTTCCTTTGAGGTAAAAATTGAGGTATATTTAATGTAATAAGTAAATCATCTCATAAAATTTACTGAAACTAATATTCTTCATTGTCCGTCATATTATGATTCCAAACAGTTTAAATCAACTGAAACATGAAATAAAATAGTAAGGTTAACCATGAAGTGTGGAAGAAATTAGAGATTACTTTGTAAAATGTTTTAAAAATTTCTCATGAAATATTGTGATTATTATGTTCGTACATAATGTAAAAAAAAATTCAATACATGAAATTCAACACATACTTTGTATTGCAAGTTATTAAACATATATTTTAAAAACACATGTGCGTATCTAAGTCGAATTGTTATGTAATACATGAACATTACCGATACAACTTCCCTTACAAATAACTTTCACCCAAAGATAAGGCCGCGGACAAATTAGGTATACACACTGGTCGCACGAGGAGCTGAAATAAGTAATATAAGAAAGCAGGCCGGAGTAATTCTTTTCAAGCCAAAGCTAAAAGTAATGGATGTTGTTTGTCTAAAGCAGGCAGTGAAATGACATACAAGTTTACAGAATAGCCATATAAGATCTTTGACGCTTCTAATCCCGTCAGTGGACTGTACGCGAAGAACCAACTGCATCATGGCCCGCCGCCAGTTTTATACTTACGTATGAATACACTTGTAAACGTTGGTTTGTATACTTATGTATGTTGCCGACATCGATAGGTATTCTTTGGCAGCTCCATTTGGATTCATTCGAACACGTTTGCGCTAAACACGACATATTTTTACATGAGAGTGACATCGCGCACTGAAAAAAGTTGCAGGTCTGTAACGCAACAGTGATACAAATATTACATAGTTCGAACATTTTCTGGAGCACGACATTCACTTTGGGTAATGCTAAGCTACTTGATAGGTACCCTTTACCCGCTTTAAAAGTGATAACTTAAAAAAAAAGTGTACATGAAAGCAGACTCAGCCATATGTTTATTGCTGTTGTATTTGTCATAAACCTACCCTACGTTCAATACGGCCTGTAAGTAAAACCATGTTTTTTTTACTTGTGTACAAGCTGTGGTTGTAAAGCGAATTTATATTCTTAGTTAACTAACGTCTATATTTGGAATAAGGCTACCTTAATTTTTTTCTAGATTGCTATATTGTTATATATAAGTATTACTTAAACGGAAATATCTGGTAATAAAAATAAATGAAAAAAGCATGAAAGGTTAAGGATTATTTTTTTTCAACAACAAATAATTTATGGTTCAACTGCTTTGTGTACTATATAAAAACATAACAAGCTTTCAAAATTTCAAAATTTCTTTGATTATCCGTTATAGTTATGTTTGGTTTTAACTCATAAATATTTAAGTTGATTGCCAACGTCACGAATGTACAATAATTTATTTCAAACCGCTCCGGGTTGCAGGTAAAGTAACAGGCGTGCAATTTGATCAGAAACGCGTTCTACTTATTCAGGCCCTTTAATTGGGCGTGACGGACCATGTGCCAAATATGTAACAATTATAAGTAGGTGAAGTATAAAAAAATAAAGAACTTGAATGCAAAATAATGCATATAACAAAAATAATTTGCAAGGTTCTTTCGTGGATGTTGTAATGTGTGGGCAATATTTACTTAATTTTGGTTTTTGGATAAATTAATTGTGGTTTAAATTTTTTTAATAATTTTGTATAATTGCTGTAAAAAATTTATTTCCTGCCCTTATTAATTAATTGAGCTGTAGAAATAAGTTTATCTGAAAATTTACGTCATCTTTATTAAACATTGCCACTAATTATACTTTTTAACTTCAAAATGGTTTTTGAATTTTGTAATTAATAACGTACCATCCATAACTACATATGTGAGCGATCGGTCACTGACCTCATCTTCAATCCTCCTCGTGATTCCTGCGCCAGGAGGAACATTTACATAATTCTGACTAGCTTATTTAATATAGAACTTCCCTAGTTTTTATTTTTTTATATATCATCCCATGAACATTTTTAAAACAGTGCAGGCAATCAGATATCTATCTAACCATAAAGCATAGTTAGCATTTAGTTTTCAAAATACGATTTTTCTTTTAATTTAAAATACATTTTATATAAAACCTACATTTTTAAGTATCAAAACTTTTGTAAATAATTAATTTTGTTAATACCAGTATAAAATTTTTCCCCGGCATTGTAAGATGTGTAAAATTATTTTGGAAAACTAAAATAATTTAAAAAAATATTGGGTGGTATAATAATTGTTTCTTGAATTTTTATTAAAAATAAAAGGAAAAACAATGAAGTGTATTTTCATGTTAAAAATTAAATATAAATTTTGTCGAATTAGCTAGCGAGACTGTAAAGCCACCAATAAATAGTTTGTAGGACAACTTTCAATGTGTTGATTGATTAGTTTCAATACTTTATTTCGTAATACATGATCTAGTATGGTAAGCTTTAGGATATTTGTAGTTTAAACAAAAGCAATGTTTTAGAGATACACGAATAGAGTCACAGAGTAAGTCGAGCACATGGTACTGTGGCGAGGCACATTAAAAGCAATTCTGAGAATTTCTTTCGGTCACGGGATTATCTTTTACCGGTGCCGGTTGTGGGTTGTCTCCCTCTCACGCACGCACGCACACACAGGTAGCCTGCCTCCCCTCCGGCCACGTGTTCCTCCACCCGGCTACCTGAGCTGTGTGGCCTGCGAGCTGGCTTCGCCGAGCGGCAGCACGAGACGGTGGAAAACTTTCAGGATTTGCGGAAATTGTGGAAAAGATATCTCGGAATTCAAAGCGATGACTATATGTTTTAAATACATGAATTTCTTCAGAAAAAAATTATCTTTTTTTCTAGACTTGTACTTTTTTTCTGTCATTCTCCTAAGCAGTATAAAATGGCCCCAAAGTTGGACAAGTTGGTGATTTTTTATTTCATATTTTGATAGAAAAAAACAAAAATGTAAAATTATACAGACAATTCGTGTATTATCTTCTCGTGGGTGAAAAATTTTCAGATTCGTAGTGTCGATTAATAAAGTCCCATCATTATTTTAAAAACATAGTGTTCCGCTAACTTCTGATGCTACTAGGGAGGCCCCTTAAGGATACGACGATGATAGGAAAAGTAGGAAACGAATGGGAGTGTTTCAAGTTTAATGTGCCTCGAAAAAGTCAAATCGATGGTTGTTCCAATCGAGTGGAAGAGATAGATGCGGCGCAAGCGTACAATAAGCGTAACGGGACACAGCGTAACGGGACAATGTGCGTAACGGGTCACTTTTTCGTGCGTGCAGCCGGCGTTCATCGATTTATTAGACGTTGTCACGTCAAAAAAATAACAAGTAATTATAGAAGCAAAATAATGTAGGATACCACCCCTTAAGCCTATACGACATGAAAGGCCCTGCGCCAGGGTTGACGGCTCTTCAAAGGAAGTCGTCTAATATTAGATTGAAAATGTTCCGGTGCCGGAGGAAGTGGCGCGGCGGTGTCGTGGTCGCGTCCACCTCACGCCTCGTTCCGGGAAAAAAAGGGCTGGCGCGGGACACCAAAGGCGCGGGGCAGAACAAAGGAAACACACGTCGGCTGGGTTCTCCCCCCTTTCACAAGGCACGCGACCGCACGGGGACTGCGACGGGTGAAATACCGCGAACGACCGGGAAGCCTTCTTTTCACAGACGAGAGAGCCAAAACCCGAAGTTCCCCGAAGTTCATGTTTTTTTTTCCCGTATCTTTAATGTAGCTATCCTAACCAAATCAACCGTCCACAATGTTTTAAAGTATTTATAATGTAGCTAACCTAACCTAATTGACCATTAGTATCCTTTTATCAACACCGCAATATTTATTTACAATGAACAAAAAATCCCGAAGATGCACGATCGGGCGTTTGGCTCTCTCGTCTGTGAAAAGAAGGCTTCCCCGAACGACCCCCCTCCCCCCACCAATCCAAAAAGGTAGATGACGACCGCGTGGATAGTCCAGGCGAGCGCTCACACCTGCAGGTCATGTTCCACCCCGCGGAAATACGCCGAAAGTTCCAAGCTTCGTAGAAGGTAGGATGGATTTTTTTACGAAGCAACGGTATTTGCAAGAATGGGCTGTGTTCCGTAACTCACACAAAAAGGCACGAACGCCGCAGGCCCGCTGATGCGATTGTTCTTCGAAAAGAACAACGGACTGCCTGCCTTGAGGTTCCACACAGGACACTTGACACCCACTGTGTCGGACCTGCAGTAGGTATTCACTCCATTACGTATACTTTTTACATGCTTTATATTAGCTTCACCTGTATGTTTGTCTGTCCGTCTGTAACTCTGTCTGTCTGTCTGTAACTCTTTCGACTAAGAGTGAGTGACTCATCACAGTAAAATGTCCCACCCATTTCATTACGTTCGTTAGCCGAGCGGTCTAAGGCGCGCAACTTCTATGACGTCAGCTTTCGTATTCAGCGATCGTGGGTTCTACTCCCGGCCACGCGTAAAAAAAAAAATGTTTTCTTTTTTTTTTTCCGGTAAATTCTAAGAATATATACATACATCTAACTGTAAATGATTCGGAGAGACTTTACCATTTCTTTGTGACGTTGCAACTCCAAATAGTTATCTCAGATGGTAATAGGTAGTGTCGGTAACTCATTTCCCTATGATAATTATACACAAATATAGTTTAAAAAACTAAAAAAACATGCTTTTAAAGAATATCAAACTAAAAAGTTAAAAATAAATATAGTTTAAAAAACTAAAGAAACATGCTTTTAAAGATTATCAAACTAAAAGTAAAAAATAATTTTAAAATTTAATTTATGACAATAGTATATAAGCAATACTAGTATAAATGAGAAAAAAGCATGGGGCGCTTAATATACAAAAAATATGGCACAAAGCCGCCTCAAGCTTTTTTCTCATTTATACTAGTATTGCTTATATACTATTGTCATAAATTAAATTTTAAAATTATTTTTTACTTTTTAGTTTGATAATCTTTAAAAGCATGTTTCTTTAGTTTTTTAAACTATATTTATTTTTATTTCCTTGAGAGTTACGTGGAAGTGTGTTTGCTGGTTAATATCAGTTCGCTACGCAACTTGCAACTGTAAGTCTGCATACGACGAATTGTTAACTACTAACCTAAACAAAAGTGTGTCATTTCAGCCACACGTTTTGTATTTTAAGAACTCTGTGCACAAGGGCTTATCCAGGGGATCGCGAAGGGGGTTATGCCTTCCCTCCTTTTGAAGTGGGCAAAAATTAAATCAAAAAGCAGGAGGCTTACGTTAGAAAAAATTGTAACTAATCCTCAAACCTTATTTAAAAAAAAGATACATATTATATTTTTCCTCCTGTTATTGTATATTACTGTATGACACCAAGGACTTTTAAAAGAGTTGCATTCCAAAAAATGCCACCCTCCTTTCTGCTTAGAGGTTGATACACCCTTGTCAGTGTCCAGATCTTTTGCAGGTATTCCAGAAAACGTCGATGCAGGAGATTGGCCGGAATTGGAATGGGATCGATTGTTACGGAATACTAAATGTGAAATATGTGGCAAATTCAAAGCTGCAAAATTAATTCCTTACATTTCTATGTTCCACAGACAACCCCCTCCCTCCTATATTACTACAGAATTTGACACTTCCTGCTCATGTTCGTTAGCAGCCCAACAGATCAAACATTACAGACGTTTATAATAAATATGTTTTGTATTGAATTCTTTATAGATGCAGGTATTGTGGATCCAACTCCAAAACGTTACTTAATTCCCTTTATAAAATGCAGTTAGTAGATACTATGCGACTTTAAAAGTCACCGGTGAAAAATTGAAACTTGTGTGTTAGTGAGGCGGGATGATAAGCGCGACGTTCGCTGGTATTTCTAGCGCGGTATAACCTCTAAGCGCAAGGCTCTGAACTGACGCGCAGTCTTCTCGTCGTACACATGATAACTGTGAAATTTGAGGAGCGGTGACCGTAGCATTATATGGCCTAGAAAAGACGATAAAGGTGTAATGCAGGTCCCTTAAGTGCTTTCAAGAATCTGTACTGGTTTTTTTACGCCTAAAAATTACTCTGAAAATTTGCGTTTTAGCCATTTTAACTCTTCTAAAAATACAGTTTAAAAAATTAATCCGAAATCGAAATTACTTTTCGGCCCTCAGCGAACTCTTAAATGCTTTTCGTAAACATACCACACTCGGATCTCTTGAGTAGTTTTGAAATCGCGTTGCTTTTCCTGAAGCTCTGCACACCGTATGTGTGTGTCCGGGTAGACGGAGCCCTTAAGAAATGCTTGTAAACGATTTGGAAACTCTCGAACCGAAAAGATTCGGGATAGCACGAACAGTCGAAAGTCGCGAGTGCATTAACAATTCCTAGGGGCGGGAAACAAACCGATTTGGGAGGGGGGGGGGGAGATTAAAATTCAACACCGCTCCCCGAAACACATTCCCGCCAACTGCGACGGAACATTCGCGTTCCAACATTTAAAAAAAACGCGGCAATAAAACTTTTGGCAATTATATCCGTGACCAAACACTCGTTGACTTCACCAGTACATGAATAATTTATAACTGGATCGCGACGGGCATAGAAAGTGCTGTCGAGCCGAGAAGAGAAGGTTAATGTTTGTTTCTTTGCTTTACTTCGGAGTAAATCAAGCGAAGCGATTAATTTGTGTCTGTTCAGAACGCGTAAACTGCGCAGATAACACAGTGCATAGCTACATGAATCAATACACTAGATTACAACCAGACTTACGACTATCAGTGCCATCATGTTTTCATGGAACAATCTCAGTACCAGGGGCATACCCATCATACCCATCTATCATTCCCACCAACAAGAGGAAAGATTTTGAAAGCAAACTCCGGGCGAAAAAAATCTACGTACGCTTCTGCTACGAACGACAAGGAGTTAACTTTTATTATGCCGACTCTGTCTTGTCCAGTAGCGTCTTCCCGCCAGATTTCCCATAGACGGTTTCAAACAACACACGAATTAAAAATGAAAAAAAAAATTGTCGTTCTGGACGTAGCAATAGCTCTGAAGCATGAATCATCCCCTGCTAAAAATTCATCGTCGGAAAGAATAAAAGCCTGCGATGAAATGGGGGAAGGGACACACAAAAAAAATACACAGTCACACACACACACATTCGTATTCTAATCACCGCAAAAAAAAAAAACGCGTCGGCGGTCTAGGCGGAGATAGGAGAGGAAACAAAGGGGTTGAAGTGATGGGGGAGGGGGGAGGGGTGACAAGCCCCGTCTTCCGCACAAGCCATCCGCTTGTCCGCGGCTCCGGGAAAACAAATAGCTCCAGGTTTGCAATTAGCGGTGCGGGCGGAGACCGCGCTGGGCATTTATATGCATATGAGTGAAATGTTTCGAGGGGGGGGGGAGTGGAGGGAGTGAGATAGGGAGATAGGGAGATAGGGGACAGGGGAAGAGGGTCAAGAGAGCGCTGAATCACACGAGTCGCGCGGTGGGAAGATCGCTAGCACAGGGATACGCGCAAAACACACAACACACATATCCCCTCCCCCCCCATCATCCATTCCACCCTCCTCCACCAGCAGATGTAGTCAGAGGAGGACTTTAGGAATACCTCCAACACTGTTCTCAGGATAAAATGGCTCATTTTAGGCACTTATGTAGTTGTTTTGCAGCCACTTGCAATTGACTAAATCCACAAAGATATTCAAACGTTTTCATGCTGCTCACCCAAACTATTGTTTCTTTTATTTTTAATAGAAGTATCTAATTACAGAACAAAAAGCCATCAGACACGCAAAGCAAAATATATGCTAAGTTGTTCTGCAATAAATGATAAGATAGTGAAGATTTAACGGTTTTTAGTATTGCTATGTAGTTTGCTTTTAAGTTAAAAAGTTTGAACTCCAACTATCATGAATGTTTCATGTATTAAATATCATCTTTAAAGTACGCATTTCACAAATTCGGGCAACAACGTCAATGTTCTAGGTTTTTTACCTATCTTTACATTGGTTTCCCTGTGAAGTATGAATTATCTGTAATGGCGTAGGGGAGACCGGGGTAAGTTGGCGAACGGGGTAAGATGACGAATCGTATGTAACTAATCCAGAAACACAGATAGACGGTTGGCGCACCTGTGACCTTGTGTGTCACCATCTGCACCTACTAGGCAGGTGCAGCGGAATTTTCCAGTCAGTTTGAATGTGGCAGTTTTGAGAGGCAGTCTGTTTCGTGAGCCATTGTTGTAATATTGAAGGTACGTATGTTAAGCTATTACGAGAAAAGAGTCCATTTGTTTTAAATGTTTATATATGTAAAATGAAATGCTGACTTTTGGGAGTATGTTAGTGTATAGATTGTTGAAGAAAATTTGTTCATGTTGTTCGTGATTTTGGTAAAGCAAAAATACGGCTGCTGGGGCAAGATGACGAATTCGTCATCTTGCCCCTGCAATCGTCAACTTGCCATAGGTAATGACAGTGTGAGCATCATTTTGTATTATATGTGTTATTCAAACCAATGATGTACAGATATGACGAACATTTAAGTAAAATAAAAATAATAATGAAATTATAAAATATTATAAATAGTTCCTGTGTTAATAGTCGTAACAATTTTGTTTGATTTTTTGTAGATGCCTAGGCATATTATAAGCGGAAAACGGAAAGGAGGCGTTGGAGTGACGAAGAGATAGATAGAAGAAGCAGAATGAAGAGAAGAAAAATGAAAGAAAAACTAAGAAAACTGAAAAACAAAGCTCTGATCATTCTGTAGCAAAACCATAAAGCCTAAATAGCGTTTCTTGCCCTGCATGTGAAGAAGTTTACGTGGAACCTCCAAATGAAGACTGGATTCAGTGTTCCACATGTTCTGAGTGGTGGCACGAAAACTTTTCCAATTATGAAGTCAAGGAATTATATCAAAGTCGTTCAAATATGTTACAATATATCTTCTTTACATCCTGCACGTTGTTTAGTGTAGGATATCTATAAAACTATTGTTTACTTTGTCCATAAATATATATATTTTGGTTTCGTCATCTTACCCCAATAGGTTCGTCAACTTACCCCACTCCTGGGGCAAGATGACGAATGTGCTAACTAATTGGTTTCTTGTCAATAACTTCGGAACTACACAAAGTAATACAACCTTTTTACATATTTAGGTAGAAATTAGTATGTACTTCGTATTGGTACCAAATTAGATATTATATATGCTTATTTATCTGTTAAAGGCCATTTCAAAGCTTAACATCGTCAACTTGCCCCGGTCTCCCCTACGTCCAATATCATTGCTCACCAAATTTGTGGGTAGTAAATATTCCAATAAACGACCACATGGTTCGCTCCACTTATCATCTTACCAACTTGGTAATTTTTTTTTACCAATTTATTCAAGATAAATAACCGTAAGTCTATGCAATACGCTAAGGTTTGGCGTCTTCGATGGAGCAAGAAACGGGTAATTGAAAAAAAGCCACCAGCTGAGGAGTCAACATAGAGGCCATGTCGGCGATGGCATGCGTTAATGACCATGATGGTGGTTTATTATTGGAGGGGGGGGGGGGGTTGTTTGTGTACGTGAGCACCACGAGAAAAACGACAAGTTTTCCCACTTGCAGAATATTCGGGCTTGGCTTGGATCACCTTGGTGCACTGTATTTTTTTTTGTAAATGGAACGAAAATATTAATGTAAAATTACAGATATTTAAAAATTTGTACGTTTACATGAAAAAAAACTGTGCGCACATTATTAAGCATAATAAAAATAACATAATGCCCAAATTTTGAATATTCGATTATCTTTTCAAATGTTTTAAGAAAAATTATGCTTGAATAAAACACCAATTAAAATATACAATTATGTGCAAAATTTTCGTAGGAAAACAAACTATCAATTGGAAACTGGTGTTTTTGAAGGAATCTTTTGTAAGAGTACAGTATTTTATTTTTTTTTCCCCCAGCGGGACAGGACAGTCGTCCAGCCAATCAGACATCTCTGCCTCGGGCAGGTCAATGGACGGGGATACGCGCACGTGACTGGAAGCTCGTGTCACCGCAAGTTCATTGCCCTGCTCTCGAGACTGCAGGCGCTCGTGAATCAAGTCTCCCGTGGGAACGACTTGTTAACCACAGGGTCAGCTTCAGACTTCGGCGGCGCCGTAGCCAGCAACCTGAAACCTAACGTCTCCTGAATACAGACGTGGGACGGATCTCAACTGAAAAGGTAAACACGTGTACGTCTAGTTTCGCAAAAAAAATATATATATGTATGTATATATATATAATTTTCCGGGATGGGGGGGGGGGGGGAGGCGGGGTCATACCTGCGCTACGTCGAATTTGCATCACAAAGGAACACCGCAGAGGAAGCTCGAACGCGAATGCCATGAATATAAAGGTTCTAGGATACGTGAAACGTGTGTCGAAGCAGAGTCTTTTCATCCCGGCGAAGCCATCGCCGTTCTCGTTCGGAATAACGCGCTGCAAATTTCGTCGATGATATTTCCGCTCCACGGGGGGGAAAAATTTTTTTCTACGAGGAAAGTTTTGGTTAGGAGGCTAACTACTCTTTTTTTTTTTTTTTTTTTTTTTTTCGTAAGCATTTCCACGGTCGATGTAATATTTCTTTTGAGATCACCTGACATTACTTAACACATTATTCACACGATTATTGTGGCCACGCAAAACATATATAGTAGCTTGCCTCTAATAAGCGCGAAAGCGAGTTTTTTCACTCGCCTCGTCGGACTCGTAGTTGCGAGGCACTCCAGCGCTCGCCCGATGACTCATGTCGTGGAGCAGCGAGCTGGAGAAGCGGCGAACACTCTGCCCGTTATTGGCGGTCTTATGAGACCTAAATAAGATCTTGAATCGTGGCCGTAAAACAACGAAGATAGTGGTAAATTTACGAAGATCCCTGGATAATTTTAAACCGGCGTTCTTCGTAAATTTAAGGTGAAAAATTTTTTTTAAGAGTTTACGATGTCCGGTCGCACCCGGACGGGAACTCGAGTTTCTTCCGAATTACGTTGCGCCAACTCACCGTTTAATTTGATACATGTTGCTCTCGCAGACACCCTACTTTGCTGCCATCTCGCGCGACTTAAAATGAAAACTCTTGAGCTGGCGCCTACACGGTGGCGTCTTGTCTCCTCAGGAGATGCATCTCGGATTCCGCGCCGCGTGAAGTATGATCAGTGCTCCCGAGGAGGGGGGGGGTTCCCCCTCCCCCCCCTCCAACCCTGGATAATGGCTCCATCAATCCGTGTTCCGCGCCTCCCTTCGGCCGTGTTACTGCCCGGATGTGCCGGCATTGCCCGCGAGGAGCGCGTCCATCGACGGAGCTTCCCGGCGGCGACGGTGGCGCCTCGGCGTGCACCACAGGAACTAGGGCTTCTCTCGCAGTAGCGTGCTCGTGGTGTAGAAGTAACATTTCGATTACATCCTCTGCAATAACATTTTATAAACTAAACTGAATTCTTATTATTTTATAATTTTAAACATGTACTTTAATAAATCATAAGTAAAATATATATATTTTTTTAATTTTTAATGTTTTGTAAAAAAAAACTCTATCCATAACATTATGATATTTATTCAAACACAAACATAAATTTCAGCACTTTTTTTTTTCCACATCGAACAAACAATTTTCAATCTTGAGTTTTCATTTGAATTTTCCCTCTCTCCCCAACCAAACATTTCTATGCTGAAGGTAAAAATTAAAACCTCTTATATTATTTTTTCGTGAAATATATCACGAATAAAAATTCTTGTGTTCCAGTAAGATATAAAGATTATTAACATGTGCACATACATTAATTTACTCAGAGCTAAATGAAAACCGAATAAACTTAAAAAACAAATTAGGTGTAATTTTTTGTAGTAACCTAGTATTACACTTTAAATTTTAAAACTAATAAAATTATGGTCTGTAAACCTTAAAAGTACCTCCTGGAAACCTAAACTAAAATGTTTGTTTACGGAATGTAACAAAGATCCTTGAAATAAATACATATTTCGAACATGCAATTTTCTTTCAAATGGCTCACTTGGACGAGTTACAGTTAAGGCGAAATATGATTTTTGAAATTTACATGCATAATAATATTTTATAGTACAAAATATTTTGGTGTGGTATTGTTTTTAAGTACAGGCTCAAAGTTGGTATTGACCCCCATTCCCATAATTCCCCCCCCCCCCCCCCCCATGATCACCAGTGTTTAAATAACCGTGTAAGGCGTCTAAGGCAAAGGTCACAGAATTGTTCAATATTCATTTTATTAAACTAGAGAGGAAACGAAAGGGTTCAAACACTTACCATGTACTCATACAGACGTGGCCACCCTCTGATTTTAAGAGCCTCGTAATTAAAGCAATCGTTTCTCAATGGTAAATTACCTACTTCAACTCACAACCACGCATCAAAATCCACGCCTTACCATGACAGTTTTGTTAAAAAAATTCTTTTTTTGAGAAATAACAGGCCAATTTGCAGGCGCTTTACATAAAAATAATACGCGTGCTTTCACACGGAGCCATTACGAAGCCACGCGGCAAATTCCCCGCGAGTGATTGATCACAGCGGGGCTGAAGGGCACACGCTGCCAATAAACCCTTCAGATTCGCATGTCAGTCAAGCAACTTAAACTCCTTTGTCGATAAATTTTATTATGGAAACTTTTAGATGAACACTTTATTTCTGCAGCCACTGTATTACATCGCCCTGTGTTTCAAGAGACGGAAGGCCACAAACACAATTCAATGGCTGGTTGCACCTTTCAATTTTCTTCGACAATCACTTAAAATAATTTAATTATCATAACCAAATTTTAACCAAACCAAACAGTAAAATTCGTGTTCACGCCAAGTATATTAACAAATTTCAACAAATTGACCAATGTCTGGTTAGAACACACAACTTGAAAGTTTTAATAGTTTACAGCTACACCAACAATTTCTCACACTTATTGGTTAATTTTTTTACAAATATTTTAAAATAATTTTGCAAACAAACTTTATTTTTAAGTTATAATCAAAAATTTAAATCACAGAATATATGTATAGTCCAATATATCACAAAGATTTTATGATTATCAAACGGTCTTGCAGTAAACATAAAACGGTTCGCTGGTAACTACAAAAAAAATCCCTACGCATTATTTTAATGATCATAAAACCAATTCTGCAACGGCAACACTTTTAAACGCATAATGTTGCACTACAAAAAATATTTTAGAGCCTTTCAACGCAACTAGAAACGAATTTTACAGTCTGCGGTACAAATGAAAGTATGTGAAAGTATCTCCGCTATCTAAAACATCAATAGTACTTTAATAAATCGGTTCGTTATGTTCAATTATATTAAACAAAATTTATGTATACATAGTTCCAGGGCAATCGTTCCATGGTGGATTCAACCAAATTTCCGTACAAAAAGCCGCAAAGATACTTACCCGTTTTCCCCACGCTGTATATTTTTTTTATAGAACTTCAACGTCTCGGTCGGCAGTGACGTCACTGAAAATACGGGACTCGCCTTCACAAAGCAGAGATGTATTGGCGTAAAGTCTTTGCTTTTGTACATTTTCTCGGAGTGACTTGGCGTCTAACTAGGATGGGCGGACCGAGTTCCAAACCTGGGCACCCCAGAACACGAGTCCAGCGCCTCCCCACTGCACCTAGTGTCCATAGTGACCCAGCCACTTCTGTTTCTTTTTCAGTACCAAGGTAGATTGCAAAACATTTTTTTTTTAAACTTTGCATTTACGAATAACACTGATAACCGAATTATCCAGGGTCTTAGTTAAACTCCAGAGATGTTGCATTTGTAAATTTACAAGTTTTGACGATACTTTGAACACAAACTTAAAAGAAACATACATAAGTATTATTAAAAAAAAATTAAAATTTGTTAAATCCAAATGAAAAAAAAAACAACATTCTGCTCGCTTGACGTGCCTGTTTACGCTGTTTACTACAGAAAATAACTATGAAGTCGAAATATGGCGTAGTTTATTCTAAGATAGTGTAATTTGGAATTACGAAGAAACATTTATTTATTTTAGTTGCTTTTTTTCATTGAGAAATACGAAAATTTGCTGTATTTTCCACGAGTTCCCTGAAAAATCACAACTTTCCTGGGTTTCCATTAAATGGATACCCTGTTTAATTTGATAGTATAATCTGAAAGATTTTTGTCCGACCAAGCGAAGTTGCGCAGCAAAGCAATCCTTTATTAATGATCTAATTGTACCGCCACCTTGGATTTTACAAAAGAATATTAGCCACGGCTTGCAGTACACCTTCCGTGTTACTTGTCTCAGCTCGATCGGGCAATAACACTAAGCCTTTAGCACCTGTTCAAATTAAACTTCCGTTCACTTTTTTGATAATCAGATCGCGTGGAATTAACAGTTATTCAGTCTGTGGCGTGAACATCCGCGTGTAAAATGGTATAGAAGCTCGGGAAGATGAAATTCATGCTATCGAGAAAACAAATTTAGAATCAATAACACAATATGAAGTTATAACAATTTTTGACGTGACGTCTAATAAATCGATGAACGCCGGCTGCAAGCACGAAAAAGTGTCCCATTACGCACACTGTCCCGTTACGCACATTGTTCAGTTACGCTGTGTCCCGTTACGCTCATTGTACGCTTGCGCCGCATCTATCTCTCTTCCACTCGATTGGAACAACCATCGATTTGACTTTTTCGAGGCACATTAAACTTGAAACACTCCCATTCGTTTCCTACTTTTCCTATCATCGTCCTATCCTTAACAGAATAACACAGATTGGAAGAAGTTAAATAGCAAACATGTATAAAAGTTATAGTTAAAATAATCTCTTCGTTAAAGTAATAAACATATTTGAATTAATGAGTGCAAATAAAAGTAAATTTATCAATTAAATTGTAGATTTAATTTCACTCCTTCTTTGTATCCATACAAAATAGTGATAATTAAATAAAAATGATTCATTTTTATTCATAAAAGTATGCAATAATTTCATCAATGTTTTTTTATGACGTTACGTTTAACTATTGTTCTTAAACAGACTTTACAGACAACCAATTTTTTTATTATAATTTAAGAGTTTATTCCCAAAACATTATTACGATAGATCTTTTGCATTTATTGTTTGTTCGCAAACTTGACTTTTCACTTATATTAGACAAAGGATTGAAGAAACAACGAGATGCAAAAAAAAACTACGTGCAGGAACAGCTGTAGAGCTGAAGAAATGACAAGAGAATGAAATGAACAATCGTGGCGCGTGATCTACCCGCCTCTGGACGCGCCCCGGGCCTGGAATGTTCCGCGAACCCGGCGGAGAAGAGCCGTGTGGACCACGTCAAGGGCATTCTCGGCGCCGGTAGGCCGCGCGGGGTCAGAGGTCGCCCCGGCGACTGATGTGGCCGGACCTTCCCCCTGACCCCTCCCCCACTATCTCTCCCCCCCCCCCCCCCCACCCATGCAGGAGCGCAGGCTGTACCAGTCCTTCCAGCCAAGACGCTGGCGTCAGCCCGGGCCGGCCTCGGTGGGAAGGTCTTTCATCCGGCACACGTCGATAATTGTTGCCTGATTATAGAACGTAAATCTTGTTATTAACGGAAATAACCAAATACATTTCAATTTGTTTTTAACTAAGGAATGAAAACAAAAATTAAAAATGACCGATGCGTGTATGTTTTCTTCGAAAATTCATTACGGAAATGTACCCTGTCACCCGCTGTAAGACTGTAGTGAAATGAAAAACCAACAGTAACGATAAACTCCGCGCAAACTGGAGACGCCGGCTGCTTAGGAACCAGATCTACCGGTCAATCCACCCGATCAATATGTAACTTATTTTTGATTTTGTTTCTTGCATACCACTTGACATGCTTTACAGATATGAAATTTTGTATTAAATTAATATCATCATAATATAACCTCACCCCCCCCCCCCCTTCCCCAATTCAATTTCGGTCCAATTTTGAAAAGTTACACGACTCTTCACGTACTTAATTTGTGCTCATTTTTATATATTATTTTGCTAGATTGAAATACACTATTTTTATACATAAATTGTAATAGTTAAGTAGGAGGTTGTCGTTGGTTAAATATTGTTATTGAATACCTTAACTTCCACTTAACTTCGGAGATAATAGATATATTTATACCTAATCATAAAAGCATTCTTACCCTCTTTTCACTAATAGAGTGGATAGTCAAAATTATAATTATTTTTATACATTAAAACTCGCCTATTAGTTTTTGCGTATTACAGGAATAATTAGACCAAAAAACATGCAGATTAAGGAGTGGTTTCATTTTTTTTCTCTACAATTCTGTACAAAATCCTCTTAACCTTTCATAAACAAACCATTAAAGAATAATGTTATGCTTTAAGAAAACGACTGAAAAATATTAATCACCGTCCGGCATTGCAAATGATCGGACGTAGATCTAGCTATACATCATATTGTGTACACGCCGGTTAATTAATAACGAACAACTAAAAGAGTAGTATTTCTTAACGTTTCATTTAAAATGAAATATTTAAAATTCGCGAGGACCCTCGGTGGCTATGACCGGGCTTACACTTGTGCAGGAGGTCTAGGGTTCCGTCCCAAAACCCGGATAAACTCATAATTACTAGCACCGACTGAATACCCAAGTTATCTGGAGCCAGCTATAATACTGTAAACCTGTCGCTTTTAGCAGCCGTGGATAACCGTCCGACTCCAACGCTACACCATTAAGCTTTAATTTGGTTGCACTAAGTTACCTGAGTGAATGTAACGTAAAATTAAGGTTGTTAGTAGTATTTCCTAGCATTTACACGGAGTGATATTATAAACCACGTTAAACTTCAATCGTGAATTCTGTACACAAATTCAAGCCCATTTCCTTCGAAATGAACATGTATTGTCTTAGCAGTGCATCAACTCACTCCTAGTAAGTTAAAAATTAATTCTCGCTGCTACTTAGTATCCAACAGAACTACACTTAAAAACGTAGAACGACACGCTTAAAGTAATATGTTTCCAAAAAAATATGTATATATAATTAATTTTTATGAACTACTGGTAAACGGTCATTTTGTTAGGGTACACTAAATTATTTAAAATGAATCCTTGCTAGTTATTAGTGCGGCTTAAACTAACACAATAGCCTTCTTCAACGAACAGCTCAGGGGAAGGTATACAACCCTCCATACTTGGATGCGTGGCGGGTTAAACCGAGAAACTACACCCTGAGACAGATCATTAAATTTGCAACAGATGGCAAAGACCCCTAGGTCTCGGGTACAGGAGCAACACAGCAATAAGGACCACAACAATACGCACAGCCAGAGCTCCATCATCCCTACGATTAATAGTGGTTTTCTTTCCCGTCGCGTTGGATGAATTGCTTTAGGGACCACCACAATTCTATTCACGCGAAAATCCAAAAGAGTTTCTGCCATAGGTACATATAAAAATAAATAAAGGAATACATAATAAGCCGAATTAATCATAACACATCGTTATGAAATTCCAAACAACTGCAAAGCTGCCAACTTCCCTGTATAAACCATTAGTAATAACTTTTATGTATACAATTGAAACACGCGTAAAACAATACTATAAAGTTTATCCCAAAATACCGACACACACTCCTATGCAGTAAAAAGTTAACCCATGCATTAAATAACTTTTAATATTCGTAGGTTAGCCAAACCCATTATCAAATAAGCTAATAAACTTTTTCGGGTTTATATTTTTTTATTTAAATACTTTACTTATTATTAAATGAGTTACATGAGCAAAATTAATCAAACATAACTTTGTTTTACACACTAATTTGGACGTGTAATTAACTTTATTTGTTTGCTATTAAATTAATAACTCTTAACTCAGAAAGTTGTCATCTAAAAACAGTAATAATCACGGAAAATCGTTAATACTTGGCAACTCTGAAGTAATACGTACGGCAGAACGCACCCTGGAAGGAAGCAAAATATGTATAGTCTACAGGGGCGTCGGATGGGGACGACGGGCAAACACCCACCTCCCCCCTTCCTACTTTGTCAACCCGAATATTTTGAGTAAAAAACCCCGTGAAATTTGATGTAGAAAACATGAAATTTAATTTAAAAATCATTAAATTTTATTGATATTTAAAATTTAAAAGTTGAAATTGCTGTAAAACAAAACTAAAAATGTGATGAAAAACGGTAAATAGGTATAATTGAATTTTTAAAAAAAAATTGTCGTAAAAGCACGGAATTTCTTGCGAGTTATTATTTTGTGGGTCCGTATCGGCATATACAGTCACTACTCCCAGATTCCGACGGCGCCCTTCGGTAGACGCCACGACTGCAGTGGGAGGAGGCGTCGTGTAATGGCCAGGCGTCGCGGCGCGCCGTCTGGCGGCAGAGGGCGTCGTTAGCGGCTGTCTGCCCGGGTGGAGTGGTGTGACGCGCGCGTGAAAGCCACGGTATATATCGAGAGCCGTCAGCTCATGCACACCTAAAGGTATTTTTTTTAGGTTAGATATTTTTTTTGTGTGCACAAGTTAATACAAATATGCCAGAAAAAAATACAATTCCAAAAAAACAATCAATTTTATTTTCTTCTTCAACAATATTATTTTTTATTTTCCAAAACCAAAACAGACTGTGAATTGATTGCAATCAGTCAAAAACATGCACACGTAAAAGAAAACTAAATTTATAAAATGCTCATATATATATGTTATAACGTTAGTATTTATTCATTGTCATAGAAGACAAATTGAAGAATCAAAAAATCCTTTTATACGACAGATTTTTTTTCAAACGTGTATAGGTTGTCTGCTGAGCAATAAGCCACTATTTTTTTAAGCAATTAGTTTTAAAGAAGAGAATATTGGAGATAATGCGATATTCCTAAATAAATCTACTGAAATTCGGAATAAACAACACTGTTTTAACATTACTTTGTATATAGCTGTTCACAAAAATAAAAATAAAGAAATGTTGACAGCATTACGGATGAAAGGTAGATACTTATGTAAACAGGAATTCATGCAAAAATGACTGTTGCAAATGCATTTGTTTTCTAAAATATTTTTTTGTTTGAATATGTACAATTTTGAGCGCTGAGTATAATCTTCCACCAAAACGAGTTTGTAAGACATTCGGTAATGGCTGATGATATTAAAATCGTGGGAGTTATAAAACGAATTTTTTTAATGTTGTCACAAAGGACTTGGTTAATTTTCCAAAACCGATTTTTTTACAACGTAAGATAGTAAAAATTCTGTCTTGACTACAGTAAAATTTTGGGATTTTTATTAGGAACCAAATGTCATCGTAGAAAGTGGAAATCTGAGGATTTCGACTTCCTTTACATATTTCACCAGTTCGCCCCGACGCACAGAATTCGTTACGACGGACGAGGAATCAAAAGCGATGTCGGGAGGAGTTTAACGAGCCAGAAGAACAAGCCCCCCTAGTCGTAAAGGAGAAGTTAAACAGTGGCCAAAGAGATCATTATACCGCTTCCGGGCGCTTCCAAGGACGGACTCGTTTGTTCCGCGTCGAAAAACTCCATTTCGAATCTGCAGCGGACAGCTCGACTCCGTCAACAAAAGCCTCGAAGAGGGAAGGCACAGGAAAAAAAAAAGATTGGGTTGCGGGGGGGGGGGGGATCTTCCCTGTAAGATCTTCTCCCCCTTCCCGTTAAACAGTCCGGTTCCTTTGCTTTCAAACCCCACAAATATACCGCGATAAAGTCGCGCCCACGAGAAAGAGAGGACATAACAAGGGACATGTGCAGATAACAAAGGGGGTTCTTTTATTTAAAATAATTGGTTCGTCAGAGCAGGTCTTATTAAAGTTCGTAGTTGATGTAGATAAGTCGTCACAAAAACTGGAGAACATTTGAAAAAATGGCGGGGGAAAAAATCTTACGTACAGTTCGTATTTAGTTTCAAAAGGACAATGGTTCAATATCATATGATTTAAGACATATAAAAAAGTTTAAAGGCGTTCAAGTCTTAATTTTGTATGAAAGATTTTTAAATTATACTTGTTCACTTCGAATAGAATCGATACCCGTGGATGTAGAACATCACATTTATTGCTCAATGACAATTAAGTTAACAAAAAAAAGCGACAGTAAACTATACCACTCGTGTCTAAGAAAGATCATAGTCCATCCTAGCTTTAGTTAGGGTAAAATATGATTAAAAGTAACACGCTACCAACACATTTAATCCAGGCAGAACTCACGCCAACATAAATTAACATCCATAACTTAATTAATGATAGGTTTATACTGGAGTTAGCAGGGTGGGAAATGATGAAAGCAATTCTTCAAAGGAACAAATGTGCATGTGTGTTTGCACTTCTAGCAACAATGAGATTTGTCACTTTGAATTAAAAAAATAGTAAAATTATTACAATTTAACACAGTGAATGATTTTTAATATTCAAAAGCGCTCTAATTTTAATTTAAAAACTTAAACATTGTACGCAAGATCGCATTACGTGTCCGTGGTAAATCAAGGATGTCATTTTTAATTGTGCATTAATGTCACTGTATTAGCTTAAGCTACATTAAAGTTAGTTAAACGATTTTAAATCAATTTTGTCAGATAATTACGATGACTTTATAAGGTTGCTGAAGCTCTAGTGCTTGCCCTGTGTCGAAATCTTGATTAAAAAACGCAACAACAAAATTATATACATACATATGGACAACGGAGCCGAAGACATAACACATTTTTAATATTTTTATGAGAGAAAGTTTTTAGTTTGTTTTGTTTTTATTTTAAAGTTTATTCACGTAAGTTTGGAATATATTTGCGAAATTTAACACATTATCATCCTCAGTATTCTTTGTTAGACGAAATATATAATTCTCAAGATAATAGTTTGATCTTTTGATTGTGCCGACTCTTAGTACAGAGAAGTAGAAAACACAAAGGAAATAATAGGTTTTTAAAAGTAGGGTGAAGTGGCGAGCTTAGAAGCCATAAACAAACTAAAAGATCTAAGTAAGATTCGCCCGGTGATACAACACGACGTGTTAGAAGAGACTCGCGGACGTATAGTGTGCTCGTCTAGGTGGCTGCCGCCCTTCCAGGACAATGGCCAATCACGAGCCTTGTAGGCGCTCCTCGGGGCCAATTACAGGACCGCTAGCGCCGCTGGGAGAGACTCTACCGGCACGGCGACGCGGCGTCACGACACGCACGCAGCTAGAGACCTGAAAAATTCGCGGGTTCATTTCGTGTTGTGCTAAAATGCAAATAATTGTACCTTAGTGCTGCTTCTGTCATTGGTTCACTATTAATCTGGAGGACTGAGAGCCAATTAAGAGACCCTCACTCATAGAAGTGTCGAATCACAGGCCACCCTGTCGAGACGACTCACAAGTCAGCAGCCAATGAACAGTTGGCATTTGCCCGAGTGTGTAGAGGATATTGGAGTCTATCCTGGAGGTCATTGAACTCGCGAATTTTTCCGGTCTCTACACGCAGCGAACGGGCGAGCAGGCCTCGCCTGGAGTCAGCGCCGTCACGTGGCCGGCCGCCGCTGCGGGGGGAGGGGGAGGGACAGCAACGAGGATTGTCAACTGTTACTGCCCTAGTGTAGCTAGAGAGAGCTTTTCATTAATTTGTTCTGAAACAATTTGTTACTAGGCGAACCATTGCTGCAAAGAGTTGTAAAAAAAATAAGGGGTAGAATTAAAAGAAAAAATAATAACTCCCTTAGTATGAATACTATCAAAAACCGTTAAGATTGTTTGCAAATCTTATCATTTTTACCTAAAATTTTTGTCCAGGGTTTTGAAATAAATAAATGGGTAGACTTAAAAAAGAAATCATTATTTACGTATTATGTACACTGATGCATCCGTTATGTTTTATTGTAATACCTTAAATTATTATATGGAAGCTGTTTAGGGTGGGCGAATGACATTACAATAAACTCAGAGGGACACAAAGGAGAAACATTAAAAAAAAAGGACTTACCTCTCACAAGAGGAAGTAGAAAATGGATCGTATTTGAATAAATAAAAGAAAGGAAGAGGTTTGCTAAAAGCTTACTCTTTTTATTGTTAATTATAATTGTTCGTTATTTTCTTTTGATGGTTTCAAGAATTACCAAATCACACAAATCAAAATAATTGGCCGTCAAAACTTATCGATTACAAATAGATTACTAATTGTACCTCAAAAACAAATTTAACATTCTCCTTTGACCAAACAAAACATGTCATAATAATGTTTTCACAAAAAAAAACTAACATGAATAATTAAACTAGAAAGTTGAAACATATGTTAGCCCAACCAGTGCGGGACTATATAATTATAATGTAGGTAAATATTTTAGGTTGAACAATATCTGACATCGTTGACTGTTCACTGGCGGTGACTAAAAGCGAGAAGAGGTGACGGCTCCGAGGTTAGCCGGCTGGAGAGACGCGTGGAATTCATGTCCATATAAGCAGCCAAAATGTAAATTTAGTTGAATTTGGCGATGTACTGGAGCCGAAGAAAAACTCGAACACGAAGACCATCTCTAGGACCAATTCTTGGACCCCACTGGAACCAAAAACGGGAGGTCTAGTGGTCAAGAATATAAATAAGGGATCGAGAAATCAGGACAAAGTTAAGTAGAGAGCCAACTATGGGCAAAAGGCGTAGAGTTATGGGAAAAATAAAAAATAAGTAAAATAATAAATAAAAATGAAAACATAAACCCACAGAATAAAAACCTAAACAAGTTTGTTTCGTCGTTCTTAGGCAGCTGTGTTCGTCTGTGCTGTTAATTATTATTTTTCATGACTATTCTTTGAACGGAATTCTTGTGCTAAGTTATGTTTGAATGTGTTCGTCTGTGCTGTCATCGTTATGTTGTCCATAAAACCTGTTTTGGTTCATCGCTGTGTTCTATCTGTTTGCCATCAGCTGTTTTAGGCTTGTTTTCGGTGGGTTTACGTTATTTTTATTTCTTATTTTGCATTTATGAATTTTTTTCCACGTCACAATGCAAAACTGAAATTGCGTAAGACTAATTTTTTTTATTAAATCAGATGGATACTCTAATTCATAAGTCATTAGACGCGGTCAGGTACCATTTACGCAATGTTTTAGGCGTGAAAATACGGTGATGTCGAGATAAAAACGAGCGACGTACTACGTCACAGCATGCAGTCTCCCGACAATTCCTACTCCATGGGCCTAGGGCATGCCAGCAACAACTCGCAATGGCATCAGCGTGAGAGCATCTCCAACCCCGTCTTCAGCTCGGCTACACTCGTTTTGATGGGTTATCGCATTTTCACGTCACTCTTAACATTTTTACGGATGTGTAATAAGCACTTCAAAATACTTCTTGCAGTTATTTTTTTTATGGCTCAGGTTATCTTCTATGTGGGGTGTCAGCGCCACATAAACTATTTTTTCTTCTTTCCCTTCATATTAGTATAAAAAGGTTAACTATTAACTTATAAGTCAACTGTTTTGCTTGATTATGTGCAAATAAAAATCTAATTAGTTTCAGGAATAAAATTTTGATTTGGTGAATATTTCATCAATTTATTATGTGAAGTATTCATAAATAAAGGTGCTTGCAAGCATTAATGTGAAACTATTACGAATATATTTGAACTTCAGTTAACGAGTCAGGTACGTAAATAATATCACTAGATTAATCCATTTTCTTAGTTTATCTTTGAGTGATTCAGAATTTAAGTATAAAATAAATATTTCTATCTGCCTTTCAATTACGATATAAGCTTTTTTCTGTGCTTAAAAAAAAGAATCATGTTGTAGATCTCTTGGAAGTTTCACAAAAAAAAACTTTACTAATTATCATTATCACGCCCGTTTGTACATTAAAAATGTCTACAGTTGTCTGTAAAACGTCCGTCAAATATCGAGGATTAAAAATTTAGTTCGATTCACTGCGTTATGGAAACTTGTAGTGAGATGTTAGTTTTCTAAAGTCTTCACATCTGGGTTCCCAACATGGCGAGAAACGTTAAGTCAAATACTGAAAATTAAAAATTTCATTCCATACATTACGTCATGGAAACGTGTAATGAGATGTTATAGTTTTTTTAAGTTTCCACACCTGGATTCCCAACACACCGAGCCTCGCACTCGGCGTGCTGGCAAGGGAGGGTGCAAGCACACTCCCCGGGAAGTTGAGAAGTGGAGAGCCTCATCATTACGGAACACTCTGGATTGTCATCCTGCAGCTGCCTCTTCCGCCGCGACATTTCTTTCATTACGCGCGGCCGCGACAAAACTGAACAGCCTAGCTGCGTCTAGCAAGTCACGCCCGGGAGATGCGCGGGCGCGCCTCATTAGCACCAACCTGCCCCCCCTAAACGTCACATCAATCACCCTCGCGGTGCAGATGACGCACAACGGGCGAGGAGAGGAGGTCAAGCACTTCTGTACAGGCGACTCGTCGACGGCGAACGCAGTCGCACTCTCTCTCTCTCCCCTCTCTCTCTCTCACTCTCACTCACTCTCTCTCTTTCTCTCTCCCCCGTCGCGCTTGTTAACGTAATGAAACGCAGCTCCCGTCGATGCACGCGCGACCCGGCGTCACAAGGCTTGCCAACTTCAAGCCGACGATAACGGAAAACATTCTCCCGCTTTACTCTTCCAGGGCCCAGCAACCGTTGAAAGACAAATTGTGATGGCAGTTTCTGGCATTCAAGGCCTTGGTTAATGAGCATCGTAAATGACTTTACACTAACAATTATTTAGGGACAAAAATACAGAAAATATATATATTTTAATAAATATCAATTAAGTAAAAACGAAACAGAATAAAAATATTTAGTAAAAAAGTCAGACAAATATGCTGATTAGCATCGATTTTTAGATTGGAAAGGAGTAAACAAATAAAATGATTACGTTGAAACTACCATTACACAAAAATTAAGACTTTCACAGTCTGCCACGAGCTTCATTCGTTTTCTTCCTGCTAGTGTGAGGCTCAGCAAAAATATTAACTTGAAGCGGAGGTTCATGAGTTTCTCATGTAATGGTGGCATGTACAGTTCGTTTTCCACCGTTTTGTTTGTCGAACTTCAACTCCAAGCCCCAATAATATGATCCAAGGTCATTCACGCATTTGGCCCAATGCATTTCGTGCAGTGTGTTTCCTTGGACCTCAAAATGGTGCAATATTATCAGGCAAAAAGGTTGGCTTTTAAAGCGGTAACGCAGTCAAAACAGCGACTGGATATGCACACATAAAAGAACCCGCCAGTTTTTTTTTAATCCCAGACCGAGATTATTTCAAACATTAATGCTTTGTTTGTACCACGAACGAATTCTTATACCCTTTCTTTTATCTCGGCATATTCCCGGCAATATTTTGTATAGAGTGCAGATCGCCGACAGAGGGGAAAAAAATAATAACTCAAATGACGTAGTTTCTATGCAATCGCAATTAACCTTCCAATTTCTCATGTGCCTCACGCACGAGATCTCTGGTTTTGAATATTAAAAAAAAAAACCTCCTCTCATAAAAACAACTCGCAAAAAAAAATTACCTCGCTAAAGAATTTTTGCCGGCATGAATCACGAAGCAAAAGGGGGAAACTGCCTTTTTTTTTTCCTCTGGCCTCAAAGCAGATAAAGCCAACAAGAGTTTGAATTCACACCGGCGAACTGTTCTCCGTAGGCGCTCGTCCACCGACTGGGCTATTGTCGCTCGCCGCCGACCGCAAGTCCATTCAAACAACGTCGCTGTTTACAGCAAGTGCTCAGCGAGTTAAACTGAATCCACGGAGACAGCTCGTGTGCGTCACTTGCAAAGAACATTCAGTTACGTTTCTAGACAAGTCACGGTAGTTACCAACTTAAAAAAAAATTGGGTAAATATTTTTATTTAATTTATTTATCTTTATTATTTTATGGAGCGAAGTTATGGCGATGCTGTCTTGTCTTACACTCAACCACATAAATCTTTACATAGATGGTAAATGTAAGTTAAGATTAATATTTTTTTAAAAAAAACTGAAAAGTACAATAAAATACAAAATAAATTAACGAATAACTAGCAAATAAACGATTTAACGGATACGATATTAAAACTAAAATATTAAAGAACGTTTAAAAGTTGACCTAATTATTTAAAATTATTTTGAGAGTCATTTATAAAAGTTAACCAAGACATAAGCCATATTAAAAAAACATATTCACTAAATGAATACTAATGTTTTTTTTGGAAAATGTAAAATGCATAGTTTCAGGGTCCGACATGCTGGCAAAAAGAGCATACGTATATCGGTGCCGCGGGTGTGTATTTTTGTTTGTTTGACGTGTGCTGCTGCTTTCTGGTGTGCGACAAATACTCAACATTTTAAAAAAAAATGTATATATGATGTAATAATGAAGAAATGTAGCTAGTACGAGGCAAATATATTTGTGCCTATTTAAAATTCAAGTATATACTGGATGCCATTTACTCCATAAAAAAAATTATACTTACGTCGTTGTGAAAAGTGTGTCGAAATGGTAACAGACGCACTCGGTAGAGTATAAACAAGTCGTGCGGATAATGTGAAATGATTAAACACGCGTTTATTTCATCGAGAAAATACAATAAGTAAATTTTTTTTCGAGCTTTCGCCATTTTGTAACGACCGTCCACAGAGTGTCGGGGACGTCACTGTTCGTGTTCTGGAAGGGAAACAAGTTACAGTGCTTCTCGAATCAGACTCCTCATCGACGCATGTATTCAAAGACCTGTTTGGTTTAAGTGACAGGAAATCAGAAAATGAAGGAGGGTTGGAGAACGGTAAGTGGGAAATCTTGTTCGCTAGAATAACGAGGGGGAATGAAAATAAACCACGAGCGATCACTGAAGCTGTGATGGGAGAGGTGTCCCCCCCAAGGTATCAAATTGAGAAACTGTTATGTTCATAACAACGCCGTACGCGTGTATTTTACAAACAAACAAACTGTTCGCGTGTAGACAATTTTTAAGTGCTTTAAATTTGAGATTAGTAGTGAGAGACTGTTCATTTTATCTCCGGATTAAACCGCTTTAAATACCGGTCCGTCATTCCTGGTTTCCGTTTCCCCGTTGTTTTACCGAAATAACTCCTGCTGCTGCGATGGGTTACTTGTAGCGTTACGGTCGATTCATGTGATGATGTCTCTGATTTGTGTGTGCTTGCTTTGTGTTTTCCGTTTCTAATGACAAATCATGGCACAAACATCCACAAACCTCGTACTGGCAATGCACAATCATTAAAACCAAAAACACCCGAAATATGGAAATACACAAGCGCCTTCAAAAGACGGCCTTGGAGTAATGAGCTCGGACTCCCGAAGTTTAGCCACGTGTTTTAGCCACGTGTAGTAGACACATACTTTCTCTAGTATACATGATTTTGCAATACAAAATGTCATGTTTACAGCATCCAGGGCCTCAATTTTACGGATCACAGCCTGCAGTTAGTCGTGAGGTCTTGTCCGACAGTCAAACTGTCAGATTTTTTTTACACCCGCAGAGTCCTGCGTAGTTAGATTCGCTTCTGTGTTACTGCGTTTCCGTTTTCTATTTTATGTTTATGTTTCAATTATTTACTGACATCCATTTTAGGCATTTATTAATATTTTCTTCGTCATTATCTGTGTTGTCTGGGAATTTAAAGGACCATTGACGATTCCCATGAGTCTCATTTGGTCCCGTTTTTAATTCGTATATTTTTCCACGTATCTTTATCGCGCTCGGCATTATTTTAAATAATTCTGCGTTACGTATCGTGCCTGAGTTTTGTATTATAAGTTTATTTGCAACATTAGAACATATTAATTAGCTCGTTACCGAGGTTAGATGTTACACATGTATTAGATTAGTGAAAGACTCGCTCAAATTTTTTTATATAACGATTATACGTCTCAAGGTTTCACAGACAAGACTTCAACGGTTTTAGTGGGCTCCGAACAAACTTGACACCGACTCAGTGCTTGTAAACTGGAGTCACGCCGGGTTTCAAGACCCGGTGCGTTTCAATAGCGATACGCATCTGCTACGCACAATGATATATGACCTACTCCTAGCCGAGGAATGCAGCAGCTGTACACGCAATTGCTGCCGCCTCTTAGATCAAACAAGGGGAAGGGGGAAAAGGAGGGAAAGACGTGGTGAAGAGGGGGAGAGGAAGACGGACATGGAAGCAAGCTAAGAGCCCAGTCACGCTGTCAAATGTTTTGTCTTCAACACTAACGTTTGAGGGGGGATATTAGAAGAAAAACGGCTTTCAATTTCTCCATCAAATGAAGTTGGATAGATAACCTCAAAAAAAGGTTTTTAATCCATTCATGCTATCAAAGTTTGTTAGTGGACTGAGTAAGTTCAAGCTTTCCAAAGTTAATCCACCATAGCCCACCATAGTGCTGGATCAAAATTTTTAATTCATGATTTCAATTGTATTTTTCATAACTTTTAAAACATACGTAATTTTAATTCATATAAACATTCAGTGCACGGTAAAATATTTTTTTTTTGCTATGTCTAAAAATTTGAAGATCAAGAGCATGATTTGCTTTTTACAGATTAATTTATTTACTTAAGTTTTAGTTTTTTTTACCTATATAAAATCTTTAATCTCCCATGTGCTCCTTGCCACTATGCGGATTTACTGAGAAATATACGCACACGTCCAACATATTTTAGAACCCGCTTTTTAAAGAAAAACTTTGACGTAAACTAATGTCAGCCAATTTGTCAAAACAAACATGGCTGAGAAAGTGATGCTTTCAGTTTTTTTTTTCATAACCCCGCTGAACTATTTGACGAGCTTCGGTGGAAGGTGTAGCAAGCAGAAGTTTGACAGCCTGTCAGGGCCTCGGGGGATTAGCAGGCGGGGAGTGAGGAGGGAGGGAGCCGCGAACTCGCAGAAGGTACGACGCGAGAGGAACAGACGTCACCGGAGCGCCCGTAACTCGCAATCGTCGCAAAATGATGTCTGCGGGCGGCGTGCCTCAGGCATGATCTACCGCCCGTCCGCCGGGAGCAGGTGGGAGGAGGGTTAAGTCGATATTTGGTACCATGAGGACACGAAAACTGGGTTGGAAGGCAGAGTAAATCTAGTACCAGGAGGCGCGTCCATCTGCAAGAAGAACAATAAAAATACCCACTGCAGTAGTGGTTCAGCAAAATTAAAAAAAAAAAAAACAATACCTTGACTTTTCCCTTACTTGTGGAGGTCTTTCGTGAATTTTATTTTCCGAACACCTGCAATATTTCCACAGAAACTAAACGATATAAAATTTTGCGCTACTTCCTAGGACTACGTTAGTAGTTACAGTGGCGATCCTCTGAGAGGGGCTATCTCTCCCCACCTTCCTAACTCATCAATAACCCCTCCTAGATGTCGAGATAACTGAAGGATATTTACTCCACTTAGCACCTGGCCTTTGAATGCGGTATAAACTTTTATGAGAATATATATTATTTTAGTTTTTTTTTTGTAATTCTGTACTGTATGCAATTAAAAAAAAAACTTAGTAGAACTCTCAAAATCTGATAGAAAATAGTTTTAAAGACTTTTCAAGATGTCATAAATGCCTTAAAATAGCAGTTTAATGAACTATTATATATATAAATTTCAAACTCCCCATTAAATGTGACGGTATTCCATATACTCTAAACTCTTAGGTCTTTCGCCCTCTCCAAAATTCGAGGCAGGGTCCACCAATGCTTAGTCACAACGGATTCTTCGATGTCATGACCAAGTTGTTTACACATTAACACAATTCCCAGAAGCAAAACGTAATGTTTCTTACACCACCATCCAAAGCACTATCAGAGATTACATACATCTTCATCAATACTTGCATAACTCCAACAAACAAATATCAAACTCACATACAATGTGCATGACACAGGTAATGGATTAGCAATACAAAATAAGCCCATGTCTTGCAGTTTCAGTTAAATTTCCTGACCTGACTTATATTTAAATGACTTGATTCCTGATTATTCCTAGCGTTTTCTAATTTTTTTCTTGATGCTGGTCACACGGTGAAGAACAGTTTGGAATTTGGGAACAGTAATTTCAACCCGGATTTCACGGTACTAACAGTTTCCTGCGATCTGTTGAAAGTGTAGCGTTTGGTGCCGCCCGGTTTCAATTACCAAACCACGTGTTGCACGTACTCCCGGCTCGTGCATTTCGTATCGGCGTTTATCTCCCATGCACGTAGAACATAGAATTTAACAGTTCCGCGGTAGGCAATTCAACACCAACAAAATATTTCAACAACTCGTATCAGAAGGAGCTTTTAATTGTAATTATGATCAATTTCGTGACATTTTACAGCTCGTAAACAACGTTTGGTAAAAAAAAAAATCCAGGAGCGAAAAATTTGAGACGAAACCACAAATGCAACAGACAGAACTATAGTAATTAGTAGGGGCATGCAGATTTCGCGAAAATATTTTGAGACTAGCTGAAAGTTAAAACACTGTAGCATCGCCTGTGTTTCGTGATTGGGTGAGTTTCTCCCAGATACATATCGATTGTAACAACACCAATCACAGTAATTCAGTGCGAAAGCAAACGCGTCCTGAGTGGCCCGGTCAAATTAGGCAACGACTTCGCTCGCAGACGGCCGCCAATCGCGAGGAATAAACCACAGGTTCGAGTATACATTGTTGCAGTCTATTAAGCGTTCATATCTTTTCGCGAAAAACGCCTGCCCCTAGTAATTAGTCTACCGGAACCAAAGAGAAAAAAAGTAAAAATGCAATAACCCAAGTAGCTTGTAAGACAGGAGTACCCGGTGGAAATGAACTGCAAGCCACGTCATCTTCAGGAGTCCGCACCTCCCCTGCGCCCCGGGAGACAGATCGCCAAGAAGGGGGAGCAAGGAAGGAGTTCCATTCTCCTCGTATATTATAGATAACGGTTTATTTCAAGTACAGATTACACGCCGTCTTCCTCCCTCGGTCCGCGGAGGGGAGGGGGGGCCGCCTCTTCGAGCCCTCGGCGGGAAACAAGACCAGCGTCGCTGCGGCACGGGCCTAGGGGCGGTTCGACGGTGAAGAACTTGCGGCAGGGCGTCTCCGCGATCTGCATATCTCGCAACCACGTCGGGGGAAAAATAAATATTTATATAATTGCCTCTGTTCCATGAAGTAAGCTGTTGGAAGTCGGGATTGCACTTTTAATGCTAAACTAAATATGTACCATCAGAACTCGTTATGGAATTTCATGTTTTAAAGCACAAAAATACATCTGCCACCGTTTCTCTCCCAGATCATAACTACTCAGCCCAAAACAAAACAAAAAACAAAACCCTAACGCCAAAGGCCACTTGTCTTTCAAAACAAACAACTGAATGACAACACTGTGCGACTCAACAGCCTCCTTAATTTTATTTTTTTGCAACATGTTCCGGTAAGGTGTTGTCTGTTCGCAGAGATGATAAAAAAAAATATCTAAATTTTAAACACAATCCGATTTTCGATCTGAAACTTCTTTACAACTGGCTGGTTAGGTCGATATCAGAGCGTAAGGAAAAAAAAAACGAAAACTGCGACGCTCAAGAGTGGGACGCTCGATGTGGAAAAATGGGAGGAGTGGAGAAAAAAAACTAAAGAAGTCGAGTGTCAGAAAACTGTAAGACGCTTTTGCATATTATTTACTTTATTAAAGCGTATGTATGCATTATATTTCAGCAATAAAAATTACTTGCCAAAAACACAGGTGGCATTTATACCTTGCGTACTTGTGAACTTGAAAACTGTGCACTTGCTCACTCGCATACTTCTGCACTCTTATACTAGCACATATTTTATACACTCGTATACCTCTACACTTGCCTTTACGTTTGTATACCTGCACACACATGTGTTTCATATATGTGTGCTCTACAAATTTCCTCTTCCTCTAGCTGTGAAGTTTCACTTGAAACGCGCGTGGTGACCATTCGCCCATGTTTGTCCTCTCTAAGCGTGCTTCTTTAAAAGACAATCACCATGATCCACACAACCCCAAACAGCACAATTGGTGAGGTTATGATGGCTTTAAAAGAAAAATCAATGAATGGGTTTCACAATACTAACAAAAATATCAACACCAATCCTCTTTCTTGAAAAAAAAAAAAAAAAAAAAAACAAACAAAGGAAACAGGAGTCCGAGATGGTGAAAAATTGTCTCAGAATTTGCACGATTAAACGCGTAAATTATGCCAGCCTTTCTTAGGTCCCAGTCATTTCATTCATACAATAAGATAAACTAGTCGACCCATGCGTAATTCCGCAGTGCGCACCAAATCGTTTTGTGTGGCATTCCATTATTTAAAAATTAGGGAGGAATGATATTTTTAAGAATAGAAAAAAGTAAACGGGTGTTGGTACAAAAGAAGACATGTAATTGAACACATCAGTACAAATAGCTGTTACACATTTTTTTTACAGAACCTCTTTAAATACAATGTTGGAAGTGATGATGTGATCATCGTTCACTTTTTGGTTGTACGTATCTTCAATACTAACTGATACTAAGAGGTTATGTTTGTAGGTTATGTTTGTGATACAAAATATCAACAGTAATTTCAAAAGTACTTACTTATAAGAAAAGTCTGACATGCTAGAAGTTTTGGCTGATTGGTTTTTTGGTGGAATGTTTTGATTAAGTTGAAGGATCGTTTAAGATTTCTCTATCATCAGTTCTGTTTATAATGACGGAAGTGCAATTTAAAAAATAAATATGTAAACGCTTATGTTTAAAATGGATATCCGATTCGATATCTATCGAAAATTCAAAGCATCCATTAAACGATCTTTTCTTAGATGATTTTAAATCTAAAATTTAAGACAAGCGGTATATATTTAGACCGTGGGTCTATTTTTCGTCAGTAGCCGGCACGATAAGCTTTAAAATTAGGGGTAATCATGGAATTTGATCAATTAATAAGGAAGATCTCGCGGGCCGATAGAAAAAACAGACTAGAGAAATAATATAATAGATTCCAAAACAATATACCAACAAAAAAAGCGATCAAGCGCGGAAAGTGAATCAATTCAACCGTTATAGATCAAAACACAAGTGTTCCGCTAAGAGGGCGGTAAATTAATAGGCAAATTTTTTATATTTACTTAACTTGTGGCTTATGATTGCTCCATTGTATTATATATGCATATTTTTTAACGTTTTATTCCTAATTGACAAAACATGTGAGAGTAAAATAACCAAAAATGTAGAAATAAAGTGGTAATCATGGGACACGAAACTGTGAAATACATATATCCACTAGGGCAAGACCTAAAACGTCAGCTACGAAAGTTATCCTTAATGAGAATAATTTCTAAGAATTTTTGTTAGTTTTTGTGTCACAGATGTCATCATTATTAAAATCAAAATCGTTGGTGTGGGATGAAATCAATGTGAATTAGTATTCAAATTTTGCCAAATTCAATGGTGTTTTAATAAACGTGACGTGCTGCTCAACAGGCTCAAAAAATTTTGAAAGACTAAATAAAACAAAATTCATTTGCAGCAACAAAGCTGTATTCAGGTACACAATGCCAGATGAACCATCGCCAAACGAAATTCAATTACGACGAAAGAAAAGATAAATACAGATTTAAAATAAAAATATAGCAATTTCTGATTACAAATCCGGAAATATTTTTTACGTTGTGTTAAAAAAGTCCTAAAAAAATTTATGTAAAAAATGAATACAACGAGAATCTGCGTAGAAGCTTGCGCAGTGAGAATACTATCAAAATTAGCATATTGGTGATTCAGTGAATCTATCCTCTGTGCGATTTTAGCCCAAGTTCTGAATAAAACAAATTCTGTGAAAACTTAAACCGTCGATTGGATTGCGATATTTAAGGGGTAGTGATTGGAATTTAAATACGCTATATTGGTTCCAGCAATTGTTATGCCATTAATATTGTTTTTTTACTATTAGTAATGAAACTTTTCCTTCGTTAAGGCAGGCGTCACATATCGAAGGCCAAAACATAATGTGTAATGACATTATTACAAGAAATAGTCATTCCCAAAATTTAATTATCCATATTTATAATAATCCATAATTATCCATAGTTAATAATTACCCATAATTAATCATCAAAATTACTCCAAATGGGAAACTATTTGTAGCCGCTCACTGAAAGAAAAATTTGTTTATCTCAATAAAATATTTGATTGTATATGGCGAAATAAATATATTATGTTGATTCAAACTAATATTTTGTAGTACGGACGATTTTGTTGACCCAGCAAAATGATTTTGTCAACTCAACTGTATCAACATTTTGTTGGGTTTAACAAATTCCATTTTTACTCAACAAAATCCGTAAGGCCAACAAAATATTTTGTTGCAGTAAGTAAATATTTGTTTCGTCATATATAAACAAATGTTTACACTGTGTAAATACACTTTCTTAAACCTCAATTTATCTTATTACTATTGTGAACGGGGTTAGTGGAGAATATGACTTCATCATTTGCTAGTGACAGAATTATCATTACATTATTTTTATAAAAGTATATTCTAGTATTAAAATTCTCCATTCAACAATTTTGTTAAACACAGCACAAACCAATGACGATGATTGAGAATATGTTCAAAAGTTGATTTTTTATGACTTTATAAATATATCACGTTGATTAAAACTATTACACTCAATTCTCATATATCATTTATTTCCTCAGATTAACACAACAAAATTGGTTGTCTGTAAAGTCGGTTTACGGACGATAGTTTAACATGCGTGACGTCATAACAAAACATTGATGAAATGATTGCATACTTTTATGAATAAAATTGAATCATTTTTATTTTAATAATAAAAGAATAAATACTTGAAATTATATTAGTAATCAGATTTTTAAAATATAATAATTAACCTTTATTGCCGAAATTATTGTTGTAATAAGCAATGAAAACCACATTAACTTTTCACTTCACTTTATAAACAGTCGACGAAACAGTTCAGGTGTAGATGACTTGTAATTAATTTTAAAAACAGGTGTTTATCTATAAAGTTTAAATATAATTATGAACAAGTTTTCATATAAATAAACTGTAATCAAATATCTATCATAAATTATATGAATCACCATAATTTTTTAGTCAATTGTAACATAACCTATTATTACTGCACTCGCCGACAGCGTAACGGAACACAGCGTAACGGAACAATGCGCGTAATGGGACACAGCGTAACGGAACAATGTGCGTAACGGGACACTTTTTCGTGCGTGCAGCCGGCGTTCATCGATTTATTAGACGTTGTCACGTCAAAAACTAAAACAGTTGGTTTCAAACACAAACACTTGTAGACGCGACCTTCTACAAAGCCCCAAAGGAAAAAAAAAATTGCATGGCATTATATCAGGTGAACGTGGAGGCCAGCGAAAAAGAGCTCTGTCGTCTCGACCATTACGGTCAATCCACTGGCCAGGGACATCGACGATAAACCACTCTCGTACAATAAGATTCCTAATAAAGTGTACAGGTTCACCCTCTACTAATTGGGGAAAGACTCATTATTTCGTGCTGCAAGCGAGAAAACAACAAAGCAGTATTCGCGCATGATTTTATGTAAAACTATTAGAGTAACTCTTTACATGTGACCATGAACCAACACTCTTAAACGCTTACAGTTTATACTATCAAATTTTGTAACTAGGACATACTGTATTCTAACCATAAATTTTCATCTACACAATAAATTATATCTGTGTTGATACGGAAGTAAAGCGTTTTAAACAATTACTACAAGGAATAAAATCGTGGCCGCGTTAGTAAACAGAAAAATCATTTACCCGACAGTCATTAGACAGACAAGCACTACACCGAAAGTTATTTAAATTCAGTTGACCAATAGTCATATATGATCGACAGTAGTTTCTTCTACATTTCGGTCAAGTGACTTTCAGTCCACTCATAATGTGCGTTATTTGCCGTTATATTTTTTTGGTGTAAATTTCAGAATTTTTTTTTACGAAATAACATGGTTTGGACAGACAATAGTATTCAGCTCAATACATATTAACACATACTACTGATGATTTTTATTTTCATTATCCACAATGAAATCATAATTAACAACAGCATTAACATTTAAGTACTAAATTTAAAATTTCAGAAACAGGTGAATTATTAACAGCTTCCAGAATTCGCCATGATCCCTCCCAAAGAGAATATATAATATATTTGTTTTGTTTATTTCAAACGAACAAATCCATAATTCGTTCCTCTGAACTTTTTTTTCTTTTCGGCAAAATGAAAAAAAAAACATGACAAGCTTCCAGTGTTTTTTCTCTCCAAAATTAAAAAAAAAAGTAACGCAGGGTAAGACGGGACCTTGTTGGTATGACGATCATCGGAAAACACTCGTCTGCCTGCTGGAGCACAGCCCATCAGTGTAATAACGCACCTCTCTCTCTCTCTCTCTCTCACTCTTTCTTTCTCGCAGCTTTCCTCTTTACTAACGACACGCGGTGTCTCGTTATCCAAGGAGCTAACGACGTGCTCCACTATCAATCAAACCGGCGCCGAGTTCGATTCCTGATAGCAGCTGATTCCCACAAGAGTGGAGTGCGGAGTGTGTGGGCGAAGAGAGAAAAGAGAAAGGTGATCGATATACACTCCCAATTGGAATCAAAACTATGTCAGATATTTCAACTTAAAGTGAAGGGTAAACCTCAAATACAAAATGCGGATAACCGACGCCGAAATCTTCACTAGGAATGGCGATGACCTACATAACGAAGAGTAGGCCTCTCTTTAGCAAAATATTTAAATAAAAACATTTAACTATCGTAAATTATATCCAATGTATAAAAAGTAAACACCTTGAGTTAGAACAAAACATAAGTGACCCCAGATGTAATTTGAAACCAAATGGTGTGTGTCAAACAAAACAGTGCCTTAGAGCAGAGTCCCCAGTAGAAAATAACTCAAAAAATTCAAAACTTACCTCAAACAGTAATTTGTATAATATATTACACGTAAACATCCAGTCAGTAAGAAATAAAACATTGGACTTGGAAACTGTTCTACATACTGACTTAAATCACTACAGTGTAATTTGCCTTACAGAACATTGGTTAAATGATCAAGAGCAGTCATTAAATATTATAGATGGCTACCAAACAGTCTCAATTTTTTGTAGAAAAAATGGCTATGGAGGAAGTTGTATTCTAGTTGATAGTTCAAAAAGCAGTAACTTTCAGGAGTGCACAAACATAAAGAATTTAAGTGTTGAAAATGAAATTGAATGCAGTGCAGTAAAAATAAATACAAATTTATACCATTTTACAATTGTATCAATATATAGGCCACCAAATGGTCAAATAAAACTCTTCTTACAGCAGCTCGAACTAATTTTGACATTGACACTTAAAACCTCTAATGACAAAGTTTTGCTGTGTGGGGACTTAAATGTTGACTATTTAACTAACTCTAAAATTAAACATGAGTTCATTGATATGATGGAAACATTTAATATACAAAATTGTATAAATGGCCCAACTAGAATAACAGAAAATACTGTATCACAAATTGACTACATGCTGACAAATCTAGAGATGTATGATGCCAAAAATATAAATCTAGGATTGTCTGATCATATGGCACAAACTATCACATTACATTTTAAAATGGAAATACGTAAAACCAACATTAGCTATAGACTCTTTAGTGATGAAAATATTTCTCAAATGAACAGTCTCTTATTGAAGGAAAATTGGGAAGATATATATCTCACAAATGACACAAATAAAATATTTAATTCTTTCTTAAACATCTATTGTAGAAACTTTGAAGCAGCTTTCCCTTTGAACCATAAAACACTAAAAAACCCGTATAATTTAAAAAAAGATAAAAATTGGATAACTAAAGGTATTAAAATATCTTGTGCAAAAATTAAAGAACTACACTGAATTTATAAAAAAGGGAACACTACTAAAGATTTTGAAATTTTTTATAAAAATTACAAAATTATATACAAAAAAGTATTGAAACGTGCCAAACAAAACTACAACAATCATAAAATAGAAACTAGTAACAATAAATGTAAAACAATGTGGAAAATTATCGGAAATGCAAATGGGAAAATAATAAAACAACGAACAGACAAAATCTCTTTAAACATAGAAGGAAAAAATGTACATGACTACCAAGCTGCGAATTTCATAAATAATTACTTTATAAACATCTGTAATAATGAGACACCATTAGATACAAAGCTAAATAAAAATTCTACTTTGCAAACGTGCGAACTTCCTCATACCTCCAGTTCATTATTTTTAGCACCGGTTACAAAAATGGAACTCATAAAAGTACTCAAGAGCATAAAAAACAAGCATACACAGGACATATATGGTATATCAAGTTTTATAATGAAAAAATGTTTTGACCCTATAGCACAACATTTTCTTTACTTAATAAATACAGTAATAGCATCTGGAATATTTCCAGACAACATGAAAACAACTAAAGTAATCCCCCTACATAAAAAAGGTGACAAAACAAAAATAGAAAATTATAGGCCAATAAGCATATTACCCTCATTTTCAAAAATAATAGAAAAAATTATTTCAAATAGAATTATACAGTTTTTAAACAAACATAATTTATTATGTGAAGAACAATTTGGATTCCAAAAAAATTAATCCACTACTACAGCGACTTACCACCTTCTTAAACACATCCTAGAGTATCTGGATAAAGGTAGTGAAGTATTTGGCATTTTTTGTGATTTATCAAAAGCATTTGATTCTGTACATCATTGAAATTTAATAAGAAAAATGGAAAATTATGGTATAAGAGGTATTGCCATTAAACTACTCTCATCATACTTAAAAAATCGAAAGCAAAGGGTTCACCTAAAAGAAGGTACTATGGAAGTAACATCATATTGGGATACAATTAAAACTGGAGTTCCACAAGGAAGTATACTTGGGCCGCTACTCTTTCTTCTGTACATAAATGACCTTCCTTCTCAAAAAATAAATGGGAAGATGATACTCTTTGCTGATGATACAAATATTGTTATAACAGCCCCGAATAACACCGAATTAAATGCGTTAGCCGTAAACACTCTAGATAACATGGAATCTTGGTTTAAAGAAAACAGACTAAAACTAAATCTGAATAAAACAAACTTCCTACACTTCAAGAGAAACACAGTGTTCAATCCCACACACACTTCTTACACTTATAACGGTCAACTAATAGAGGGAAAAAATTCAACAAAATTTTTAGGTTTTGAAATAGACACCCACCTAAACTGGCACTCGCATATACACAACACTGTTAAAAGACTAACCCGTGCTTGTTATGGTCTTAGGGTGATTCGAATGTTATTGTCTAAAGACTATGTAAGATCTGCATATTTTGCAAATTTTCATTCCATTATGAGTTACGGCATGGAACTTTGGGGACACACAGCAGAAGGAAACAGAATATTTAAGCTTCAGAAAAAAGCAATTCGACTAATTTCATTTTCGAAACCATCATCATCCTGTAGACAACTATTTCAAGATCTCAAAATTATACCTTTTTACTGTCAATATTTTATCCAGCTAATGATTTTAATGAAAGATAACATACATCTACACAAAACAAATAGTGACATACACCCGTATCAAACAAGAACTACACTCAACCTCAGAATACCATCTCACTCCACCAGCCAATATGCCAAAAACTGTAATTATGTGGGAATCTGCTTATATAATAGTCTACCTCGGCATGTTAAAAATATTAATAATAAAAAATTGTTTGCAATAGAGTTAAAAAAAATAGCTGAAAAACAGTTTTTTTACTCTTTCAAAGATGTAGAAGACTTTATAAAAATAAAAAATAATAGCAAAGATTTTATAGGGTAAATTCAATCCCACTTGTAATTTATGTTAACTTATAAGTAAAATGTAATTGTATATTATTATTTTTTTTTAATGTGAAATTGTATATTTTTGTGTTTTTGTTTTTTGTGAAATTATATATTTTGTGCTTTTGTTTTTTGTGAAATTGTATTTTTTTTTGTGAAACTTTATATGTATATATATATATTTTTTTTTCCTATATGTACTTGACATGTATCATACCCCAGAAATGGGGTCAAAGGATATGAAAATAAATAAATAAATAAATAAATAAAAAATAAACAATAAACGTTTTAAATATAGAATGTCAAGCATTTGCCCAGTTTAAATAATTATTGTCGACACGCTGTTTTTCACTATGATTTTTTTTGCTGTTAACTGATATTAAAAAAAAAAATATTTTGTCTTGAAGACGTTTGTACTAATTTTATGACAAAAGATTTTAGGGCAAACGACGGAAATGCACTTTTAGGACAAGGAAAAAACTATGTTTTCCCCTCCCGTACCGTGAGGGGAATTCACTCGCGGAGATTCTCCGGACGAAGGCGTACAACACATCGCACAAGCTGTTGGCATTCCCGGACCAGACACTGGCTCCTCTCAAGGTCTACGGCTAGACTTCACTGTATGTCCGCGACTGCCGTCCGCCGCGCGCGCCTTGCAACGGGAGAAGAACAGAGTGAATGGTTCTGAAGTCCCAAAATGGAACATGTCCTTTAATAAAGGGAAATATGGTCATCCTTATCGCCAAGTTTTAGTGTTCTGCATTTTCGGTGCAAGATGTTCATAAAATAAATTAAATGTTTGAAAAATACGTGTAAAACTAATGGTGTTTTGGAGGTTGCTTGGCTTTTGGGTTTTGGTCGCTTCGAAGGAGCAGTGTTCACCGACGTTTCTGTTGAAATGCAATCGCCATCTTAAGGCCAGCAACTCCGACTATGGCCGGGAAAGCCTACGATACTTATTATCGCTAAGTTCGTTAACAATTAACTGCTTACCCACTTGGCTTGAAAATATACAATTATATTAGTACATAAGTTATCTTTAAATACCAAATTTTTAAGTACCAAAATTACTACACGTAACAAATTTAACTTGTAATTTTTCATTCTATTTATATACTACATACAAAAAAAACATTAAACATCGTTATTACCTCTGCATTTTCGAACTTTTTATGAATTGATAACACTAACATATGATGTGAATTTAAAAAAAATTCCGCGCGATGTTTAAGTTAAGGGAATGGTTTTTAAAATTATTTTGCATCCTAATCTTGTTTTCCTGATGTATATTCAAGTTGAATCAATAAAATAAATAAATTTGATAATTTATCACTTCAATGTGTGAATTTAATGGTTTTAAGAACTTTTGAAGTAAGGTCATAGGAATGAAATCTTGTGAAAACAGCCTTTGTCACTAAACTCTTGTTTATAAGCTTTATGAAATAAAACATTTTTTATTTTCTGATTTGTGAATCATTGGCTTTAAATTAAACAAATGAAATAACACATAAATTAAAAAAATAAAGATTTAAAATCAAAACTGTATGGCATACGATTACTTGCTCAATGTTTATGTTAAGATTTAATGAATTGGCCTTTAAAATGTCTAAAAACAAAATATTAAAACAATTATTAAGTTGAAATTATCTATAAACAATTACCCGTCCTTATATTAATGCTTATTTAAAATCACGAGCGAAAACATGAATTTATTTAAGTGCTATAATTTAAGTTCGGTCTCATTCGCCATGAAGGTCTATTCATTTGCCCGCTATTACTATCATTTAAAGGGAGTTTCTGTAAGTTTATCACGATGGCTGTCTTGTATTTTACAATTTGTCTTAAATTTTATCAACAGGTTATTGACTAAATAACATAACTGTGGTAAAACGCCACGCCAGTCTCGATAATTATTATCACTTGCGCAACCATTCGAAGTTCGAAGATAAAGTTAAATAAACATCTGGTAAAAATTCTGAAAAAAAAAAAAAAACACATTCGAGAGACCTTTGCTAGTATACTTACAGATAAAATTACTTAGTTAACAGTAATGACAAGAAAATGAAATAAAAAAATGCGCGTGTGAGATCGGTCGTTTTAAGTTGTCCAAGCCGTTTGCCGGCCCACCAAGTCCGTGTCCTCTCGCAACATGCGAGACGTCCCTACACCCAAGTCATCGTTAACATTCGATTCATGAACACATCGATATAAGTCGATTGCAAGATGAATCGACATATGTATCGATAGGCTACGATAGTCGCTCGGGAAAGATCGAATCATTCTATTTTCTCTCCTCTTTTGTGAATCGAGCTCAAGCTTAATTTTACAAAAGGAAACGTTAGGTACAAAAAAAAAAAGAGCACGCGTAACTCAGTAAAAATGATAGAAGTGAAACTTATCGACTCTTAAGTATATCGTAAGATTAAAACGGCAGAAAGAGAGAAAAAACCAATATATATTTATATTTTTTTTTAAATAACAGCACTTTTTCGATTTTATTTCTTTTTCAAGTAATTATTAGAAATTTTATCAGTCCTTTTCGCTTAAGAAAAAATTCACAACAATGTTTCACGAAAACGTTGCGCTAAAATTCGGCCTTGAAATTTTACTCTCATCGCACACAAATACGTTTCACTTCAAAAATATAATTGTTGTCGCAATTAAAAAAAAGAAACTAAAAAATAATAGGTAGGTAGTGTTAAAATATTTTCGGCGACGTCTTGCATAAAATATCGAGAAGGAAGGGCGGTCGACAGGCAACTGAAAACGCGGTCCCTGGACGCAACTCGCGCGAGCACGTTGGCAGCCCTGACGGCGGCCCAGGGGCTGGCGACGTCGATCAGCCGCCTATCGGGGATCACTGCAGCGGGGAGCGGCCCGTGTGCACAGCCCGGTGATCACCGTAATGGCACCTGCGCGTCTATTCTCCGGAGACAATTGGCGCACAACCACCCGTGGAAACACCCTCCCTCCCTCAAACCCTCCTCCGACATACTAATATTTGGCCAGCGAGCCGTCGGCGCTTTCTGACGCGACACGTGGCCGGCGAGCTACGAGTGGCTTTGTCGACGCTACGGGAAGGCACAGTATGCGTAGAACCTGAAAAAAAACCATTGGTGCCTGTACTTATGTACGCACATTACTAGTTATCCTTAATTGACGTTATAAAAATCCAAATTTTTGTTACATACAAATAATATAAATAAAACTATAAAAGGACTACAATGGTGATATAAATACGATTAATAAAATATAAATTCAATATAATTAAAATTTTAAATAAATACTAAATATTCATTAATATAAACACATGTATAAATTATTAAATTTGGTAAAATTATAGATAATATTTTATTAATAATTGGTCGTATCAAAAACTTATTCAGTCAAAAGATTTCGCTATTACTCCTAAGAGTTATAATACGTTCTAACATGTGTTATTTTCTATATTACGGGAGTTACAATTTTTCTGTTTTTCAAAAAAAATGTCTCCATTTCTACCCCTTTAGACGGATATTGTCCATTAAAAACCCGATCAAGATTTTCGACTAGTAGGTTTATGGATCAGTTTGAAAGTGATTTGTGAAAAATTGCGTCAACTATCGTGTCCACAAAAAAGTGTTTATATATAAATACAATTTTGAGTTGACGATGGTTTTGAGGTCTATGAACCATGACCATGAAACGAAAAACTATATAAACATTTTCCGAAATGCGCACTTTGGTAACGACTACAATAGGTAGTACTCCTTTGAAATCTTCCTTAAAAATAGCGAATGCAATATTTAACAAAATATAAACAGATAGGTCGAATATCACGGTATGTGCGATACACAGCGTATCTACGGAATATCGCAAATTGTGATTTTACTATGTATTGACGACCACATTATTTGTAATATTGACATAGCGATATTTGCTCATTTCAGTTTCTTATCAAAGTAGGTTAGATGGATGAGGAGTGTTCTCGATATTTGCAAAGTCTCAAACGATCTTGATGTCGACGAGACGTTTGACCCTATTCATTATTCAATGACTTATTCATTATAGTATTCATTCAATATTAGCGTTAATTATACCATCGATATTCGTATTAACAAAATTTGGTGTGATAAACAAGTTTCTGCTACGCCATTTTCGGTGAAATAAATATTTTAATTGTTAATTTTCGCAATGCCAATTCGGAATGAATTCTGAATAACGTTATTTCCGATACCATCATTTACAATATCGTTAATAACGATACAAATATTAGCAATACAAAGATGTCAATTTCGATTTTTATCTATGTCGTTATGCCTTTTATTTATCACAACAATATAAAAAAAGGAAGATGTTGATTTTTTTTCTCGCCATTACTATAAGCCAAGGGCTAATTGTGTCTTGCATTTGTTGTTTTCACTCACTTGCGCCAATGTATTACACGGAGTAAACATCCGTTGCAAATATTTGTAATATAAAAACAAATGAAAGACTGTTTAAGTTTTAAACAGAAACAGTCTTTAACTAACAGTAAGTGACGATAAATTAAAAAAAAAGAAAGAAATCTAAATGGCGTGTGAAATGCAGCCTTAAAAGAAGTTTGTTAAAATAAAAATTCAGAAAAAAGTATATTTCTTATGAACCACAGCTTTCGGTGTTTGCCACGAGCAGACCGAGAGCAAAGACTGTGTGAATCATTGCTGTTCGTAAACAAGGGGCGGTCCCCTCGGTATCGCCGGACCGGAATGACAAGTACGAGGGATATTAATGAAGATGGGGGGAGGGGGAAATGAGAGAAACCCGAGGGGTGGGAACGGGGGAACAAGTCTGCGCCTAATCCCAAATACGACACCAAAAAAGGGCGCTGTGTGCACATCGGGACACTCCAGCCGCCCTCGGGAAGGAAAAGGGTTGAAAAGACGTGGTCATTAACACACCAGAACCGAGAGAGGTACATTGCCTTCCAAGGATATTATAACGCAAGGCACAGACTTCGTTGAATATTTTACTGAATGTCAGGTTAACATGAGCAGGTTATTCCCACCCCTTTTCGCATTTCGCGTATGTGTTGCTGCATAAATTCACAGCTACACTAGATAGCCCCACACTTTCTCTAGATTATTAGGCTCTTATGAACAGTTACGTTATGAATCCAAATTATAATCTCAATACATGCCTACATCAGAGATAAGTTTTCATTTTAGAGAAAACTTGCTTAAAAATCACTGTTTGAAGACAAAAAATTACATCACAATCATTTCTATGAAAGCACGTTACCAACAAACTGCGACCAGTGAACGAGAAAGTGCACATTTCATGAAACCTGAACACCCACTCCACAGTAAAAACATAACCAAACTAGTTGATAAATGAGAAGATCGTACATGCCGTGCTTGCAAGATAAACGGTGTGGCAAAACTTATTTTGAATACAAAAGTGACAGCGAGTTAATTAGACAACGTTGCGGAACTACACACGATCGTCCCAACGTTACTCCGGAAAGCCACGGGAAACGGAACTGAGGCTGGCCACGGGCCAGGACTCGAACCCGGGTCTTCTGGAGTGCGAGTCAAGTGTCATACCAACGCGCAACCTCTCTTTATTGAACATTTAAAACAAAAATAAAAATTAGTCGCGAAGTATTATTTATTGTCTTAAGATACACAGTAGGTACTGCATATTATTACAGCTTCACTCTTGCGACGTCACGTCTCTTCCCACACGTCGTATCCTCCTGGAGCACCGGCAAACAAACCCCTTCCCCCTCTTTGCACCTCCTATCCGACGACTATTAAGCTGGGTTCCACTCGGAAGGCGCGTTCAAGGGCGAGCAGTGGGCAAACACAGGGGGGACGAGCTGACCCAAACACGATCCCCCCCCCCCCCTCACTACTCCTTCCCGGGCCTACATACACCAGTCTTTTGGGTTCTTCTCATCGCCGTCTCCCGGCGGGTCGCCGCTTTATTGCTGTTTGCACGCCTCCCCTCGCGGGAGCTTATCCCATGCCCCGATGACCACGCGACATGCTCGGCACACTTCACGGTCGGCGCGCTTATGAGGACCGCGATGCGTGGACCTGGCGCACGACATTCGCACCCCCCCCCCCCCTCCTTGGGCCAAAAAACCCAAATTTTCGCTTTACCAAACTTTAGGCCGAGGCCTCAAAAGTAAATTTAAATATGATACTTAGCAGCCCTACTATCCTTTAAAACAAAACTATGCAGACACAGTTTTTTTTTAAATTCAACAGTGGAGGTTAGAGGCAACGGTGTGATGATGGCTGTGATGGTATCGCGGTGACATGCCCAGGACTGCTTCACTAAGCAACTGTTCCGAGTCGACATGCTGCCTCCTCCGACACCACCTTCAGGGTTCCCCGCACTCCCACTTTCAACAGGCTTCCTCGACTCCATGTTTCCCCATGTCACACCCAGCATTTCATTCCTTTTGCATCTGTCCATCAGGCAAGATAACCCATCAGCTCAACTACCAATCATAAACACATTTCAAAAAATCGGTTGTATGTAAAGTCGGTTTACGGACGATAGTTTAACGTGACGACGTCATAACAAAACATTGATGAAATGATTGCATACTTTTATGAATAAAATTGAATCGTTTTTATTGAATTATCACTATTTTGTATGGATACAAAGACGGAGTGAAATGAAATCTACAATTTAATTGATAAATTTACTTTTATTTGCACTCATTAATTAAAATATGTTTATTACTTTAACGAACAGATTATTTTAACTATAACTTTTATACATTTTTGCTATTTAACTTCTTCCAATCTGTGTTATTCTGTTAAGGATAGGACGATGATAGGAAAAGTAGGAAACGAATGGGAGTGTTTCAAGTTTAATGTGCCTCGAAAAAGTCAAATCAATGGTTGTTCCAATCGAGAGGAAGAGAGATAGATGCGGCGCAAGCGTACAATGAGCGTAACGGGACAATGAGCGTAACGGGACAATGGGCGTAACGGGACACTTTTTCGTGCGTGCAGCCGGCGTTCATCGATTTATTAGACGTTGTCACGTCAAAAAGGATGCATAACACGCATACAAAATGTTTTCTTGCACGATACACAGTTTGAACGGTCACAAATCTCATCGACACTATACTTAACCAAAACTGCCAGTTTGAAAAATAATACGAATACATCTGTTATTTCAAGTTTTGAAAATAATGCATTTCTGGTTGAGACTGGGAGAATTCGCAGATTATTTTAGTGATGGGCTAGAATTTAAACAATTTTACCATATGTGCTGTTTTTGTTATGAGAGACCTTCAACCAGGGAAGTACGAAACGTCTCGTAAGTTAGCAGCCGATGAACAATTGACATTTCTCCGACTATGCAGAGGAGTTGAGTACCTATCTTAAAGGTAAATGAAAATGCGAATTTTCTGTCATTAATGATTGATTGTTATCATGGAAAAAATATTTAGATATTTGATTGTGCTTCAAATTAATACACAGTTGTTTGTAAGTTACAAAGTAGCCATGTGTAAATCATCAACAGTAATTTATTAGTAGTAAATTATTAGCAGAACACATAATTTAGATTAAAATACATTCTGTTAAGCTATTAAGATACTAAGTGGTCAGAATAATAACTAATACAATTTTGTAGTAAGATATTGTCAATTTACAAGTGTTTTCCGGATTTTCCAGGTTGCAGAAATTTCCCTGTCTGCGGAGACCCTCTCCCCTCCTACGTTCGGCTCGCTCCATCATCGTTTTCCGACAGAAGTCAGTCGGACATAAGACTGCCAGTAACTGAACTGGAGTTAGGTGAATGTACAGGATGCCCACCATGAACTGAACTCATGTAGGTCTTTTTTTTAGCGTTAATGGTTACATTTTTTTTTCAGCAAAGAAATACATTTTCGTGAACAATTTTTGGTGCACTACAAATTTTTTATATGTAGTTATATTATAAAGCGCGAATGCATGTTTGTTTATAAGGGGTAAACTCGAAAACTGCTGTGCAGTTTTCCAAAACACATTTAGCTGTTATTAAGATTCATTATTCCTAATAGACATTGGCTATGTTTAAATTTAAAGAAGCTGTGGTTCGATAAGATAGGGAAGCAACACAACATAAAGATATAAATACATACGGAGCACAGTGTATGAGATTCGTGACAAATTTTGAACCTAATTGGTTAACGACGAATAACATGCTACACATGCGAAACATACACAGCTATAGTATCCCAATAAAACAATAGTTTTAAATGTTTTGGGAAATAACTTTGCTATATGAATGTAGTGAAATACTAACATTTAATTGAACTAATTTTATTTTTATTTTTCCTTTGATATAGAAAGAAAAGTTTATAAAACCATTAAACACGAAACATTTTACGACTGTCGACTTACAAAAATCACAAGATAAAGAAACAGAAAGAACGTTTTTATGGCTAGTTTACAATCGAGTACTTCAGATTTAGTCTTATCGTTGAAATATGACTACGCATACAAGCGTAATGGTTTATGAGTGTACAATTTAAAACCTTTACACTTGTGCACACATAGTAAAGCCAAAATCTTACTGTTTATTCCTAACATAGGCTTATTTAGTAGCAAACATTTTTCCAAACCGCAAGATTCTCACATTCGCCACTTTTCGGTTATTCTGTTTCCTGTTCACGTTTGCCACAGGTAGCTATTGAGATTACGCAACTGTCAGAAGCAAGCTGAAAAAATGTTACGTGCTAGGAATGCTTTATGGTCGAAGGGTGACAAAGGTTAAACATGCACAGCCCCCCTGGAAGAAGATGGAAAAAAAACAACGTATTTCCGCAGGTAAAAGAGTCGAGAGCTGCCGCCCAGGTATAAAGGGCAATAAGCTTCTAATTACGAGCGCGAATCGAAGTCTCGGGAAGAATCACGGCTTTCGAATCGCGGGTAATTCAAATAACGTGTTTTCTCTGGCGACAGAGACGGTTAATGGACCGACGGCAGCCGGCTCGACGGTCGAAATTGCGCCCATTGTAGTGCGGAATGCTTAGTTTGTAGAGGTGGTGGGGGAGGGGGAGTAAGGGGGGGAAGGGAAGCTCCTTGGCAAACGGGGCGACGGTAAATAATGAGAACTCGCGAGAGGCAGCGAGGGAACGGGAGAAGTGTGAAGAATCGATTGAATGTGAAATTAGTTCCTCCATCCACTTCCGCCTGCCCCCCTCCCCTTCCTCCCTAGAAAAACCAACCCTCCTGCAGTCAGCCCCCGCTGTTCTGTTGTTCGTTTCGCGCGCGCGTGCTCGAATTTCGGGGGTTGTTGGAGAAGGGGTAAGAGGAACCCAAGGGCGGGGGACAGGGAGTAGGGGGGGGGGGGGAAAGGAATAGGGAAATACCTCATCACCTTCACCCCGACCCCGAACAACCCCCAGGGGGTGAGATGCAGCGTGATTAAAAGCTACCCCCGCGGAAGAGAGCCCGGCGCAGCGTCCCAGGGTGACTGCAAACAAAACCCACGACTAGAACAGCTCGACTCTTCCCCCGAGTCCTGCAGGTCTCTCACCCACTTCCCTGCCCAGAACATACTGTAATATGCAATACTGACAGTATTTATTTGTAACATTTCAGTTAGTTCTACTTCCTAGGATAAATAAATATTAGAAGAAAAAAACATTTGAGCAAATCTTTCAGTACTGGCCAGAGATGTCTGAAATCTAACTTACGTAACGAGCAAATCCACGTGTTGTAATGTTGCAAATACACTCATAATACGAAATTTGGTCACGAAATTTAACATAGAATTCTTTAAAATAATGCCGAGCGTGATAAATATATGAAATTTGTGTTTCAAACTGCATTTATGGAAGTGAAATCACAGGTAGTTTCCGCACCCGCCGCTAGAATTCGTTCCCCGAGCACCCGAGCAGCTGAGTCGACTATCGAATCAATCGATTTGCGAAACAGTTCAGATATAAGCGAAAGAAATCTTGAAAAAATATTTAACCGGAGCTTTGAACCTGATTTTAAACAAGGAATTTTATTAAAATTCTTTAAAGTAATTGAAGTCCATTCAACAGTTAATATTACAAAGTTTCCCTTTGGCTTTGTGAACCCTAGTTGGTACCAACCGCCACAGATGGCAGCACCGAGGTTACACATTACCGTTACACGCAACTTCGCATTTTGTTATTTACTACAGTCGCAATAAAACTGATGGAGAAAACAAAGCGGCTCCAAACGTGCAATGGTAAAAATTCTCTCCTTAAATGTACGAAAAACGCTGGTTACAAATCCCCGAAGGATTTTCGTAAATTTACTTTACCTTCTCCAAGTTACGGACACTGAGATCACGTTATCTGTGCATGAATCCAAAATAATATTATTTGGTAAATAAACAATTTTTTTTTTCTTTCAAAAAACTGATTAGTAACACGTCCGCGTGTTAGTTTTATCTTTGTTCGGAACTAAACATGCCACTTTTGAATTAAAAACATAGGCGTAGTTTCTAAGAAGATTACGTTATTTGAAATAACGAATAAACTATTTCGTTTATTTGAGGTTAATTGTTGTTGACTGTAATTTCCAAAGGTGTGCCTGGACCAGGCAAGAACTAGGACGGTAACGCTCTCGTCGGTGCGGGTCGCTGCAGCCGAGGGTATGAGGAGCTGGGACTCGCAGCACCTGGAGGGCGGGTGGAGGGGAGGGGCGGCCCGGGACAAGATGGCGAGCCCCAGCGCCGCGCGGACACGAGTCCTCCGAGGCGAGAAGCCTAAGATGTACATCAAGTTCTGTCCCTGCCCGAACACGCCCGAATATTCACCTTCGGCCAACCTCGGGATTTGTTTTATTTTTGCGCAGGAAAAGTGAATTCAAATATTAAAAGTGGTCGGTTAGGTTAGCTACATTAAAACAATTTAAAACACTATGGACGGTTAGTTAGGTTAGTATAGCTACATTAAAATAAACAGAGAAATAATATAAATATATATCAATAAACCCGAGGTTGGCCGAAGGTGAATATTCGGGCGTGTTCGGGCAGGGACAGAACTTGATGTACATCTTAGGCTTCCCCTCCAAGGCCCTCGAGGCCACATAACAAGGAGGGAGATGTACAAGTGCGACTCTTACAGCGGAAATGAAACCATGTGTCGCGCGGCATGTGACGCTATCTGTTGGGCGGGCCCATAACTACTACCAAAAAAAATAATCGGGATAGAGGTTCTAGCACAAAATTTTATGTAAGTAAAGTTAATTTATATACTCGACGACTAATTACTTAGTAAAGGTAATTTCAACTGTGCGAAGAACACTTAAGGCTGTTTTTTTTTAATTTAAAAAAAACGTCATGTTACGTAGAATTGAGTAGGAAATGCAAACATTTCTGGTTTGCCACACCACAAAATATGTAGCTACCAAAATGGAGTGACTAAATTTTAACTGGTTTGTTTGCCTGATAAATAGCTTATGCATTACTTCTCACAATCAATGTATCTATGTCAGCAATACATTATGAAAGCCACCATCTAGCGGACGGGCCCGAAACTGCTTCAAATAACTAGGTCTCAGTTTCGGCAGTTACAGTGTCTCCCCCATGCTCGAGGCCCTGCTCGCGCCAGCGTATTTCGGCAGCGCACGTGGAGCGTCAGCCAATCAGGGAAGCGCGTGACGTCACCCAAGCCGCGCCTGAGCCCGACGCTACGCACGCGCGCACTGACGTCGGCGTCGGACAGAAGACGAACGCTCGACCCGCGGTTTTAAATAATTTTGTTATAAAACATATAATTAATTATTATGCATTTTAGAAATAGCTTTTACCCGTAGTAAACAATGGCAAGCCTCGAACTAAATAATTGTACCGAGATATTTGTACTGACAAACTTGTTAGAGGAGATTCGCGGTTGCTATGAACACATCTCGCTAAGCTACGGTACCGTTGTTTGCCGCGACTCGTGACCACGACTCAAGTGACGAAATAATTACAAAAATTACTTGCAGACAAATGTTACGGTATCTTTTGCTACTATATAAATACAGGTAGGCTACTAATCAGATTGACACGAAACTTTAAAATAATGCACAGAATATTATCTGAAGCTTCTACAAATGTTCATAGTTCACATTGAGTCCTAGAATTTTAACGTTTCATAGAAGAAGTGGATGTTTCTCTTTTACATGTATCCCTACAACGGTGCGCGTTAGAACATTCAAATATTAGGCTACATTCCCGGCACAGGCAATTCGCCACCACCATTCTGACGTGAAATATTTCCATCTCTTGTTACAGTAATGGGTCCGTCCAACATTCTTGCGTGACAAAATACCGTCAGAGACTAGTAATGCGTCAGCAATGGTTGAGCCCACAACAGAAAAAATCATGCCTTTACTTGTTTGTCGCGCAGTATTTTTTTTTGCCTGTGACGTAATATTACCAACGATGGGCGCACGCACGTGATTTTTTACAAATTCGGTATGATGCCCATGACGAATCCTGCCCCATACAACACTCGGCAACACAAACCTCGATATGACTCACTAGACACTTGAATTCATTGCGTTGTGAGGTAGCTACCACCATGCGATAAACTTATGATTTATTCTATAACCATTATAGTTCTCTGCGCAACAACTGAATTATATAGATTGATAATTAAATTTTATATTAATACAAAATGCTAGTTCTGACGTTTCTCAAAAAATCTACGGCGCGGTCCCGAACAGCGCCTTTCCCTGGCGTTTTTATATTGAACTTCCCGCTTATTCGTAGACTGTGTCATTTTAATTTTAACAAAACTTAAGGGCCCCGCCCATCCGGGAACACGTACAAAGTGCAGGGAGCTTCAGAGAAAAACAACGCGATTTGAAAACTGCTGAAGATATGCAGAAGTGTGTTTACGAAAAGCATTCAAGAACAAGCGTAGGGCGGATGAGTATAAAAGTCCTTCATTTTTAAACTGAATTTTTAGAAGAGTTCCCGAATAATTTTCAAGCATGAAACACTCATTAAGAGATTCTTAAAAGCACTCAAGGGAGTTGAATTACACCTTTATCTTTATTTGTACGTCATATGTTACGGTTACCGCTCAGATCTCAACGACGAGAAGACTGCGCGCCAGTTCAGAGCCTTGCGCTTAGATGCGATACCGCGCTGGAATCACCAGCGAGCGTCGCACTATCATCCCCCCTCTGACTAGGCGGACCCCTTTAGGAGGAAGTATGCGAAACGAATTACTCCATCTTCCTCTCAATCGTTTTTAAGCCATAAAAAATATTTCTACCTATTGATTTTCCGAATTTGGCTTCTTTAAATCACAGTTTTGAGCTTAGTGGAATTTCTGAAGTTAAAATTAACTGGCTATATAGATAGTTTACCCTGTGAAACATTGGTGTTAAGAATTGAATTTTCAGTAATGACAGTAATTGTAATATTTCTGTTAATATATATTATGGTAGGGTGTTAACAAATCTCTTAGTGTAATTTCGCTGCATAAATGAAGCCAACTTTTGAAAATCAAACGATACATAGTTTTTACGGCATAAAAATCCCTGAAATCCGTTCGTATCTTCACCCATTAATTACGCCTCCAATTTTAAGCTGTTCGGATAACTGAAGGGACAGGGATGTGCAACTGACAAAAATGCATACAAGTCTCACGCGCGATTTCAACCAGGAACATCTAGAACCGAAACTGGCGCTACTACTTATCGCTTCGCAGCGCTTCGCAGAAATCGGCAATGGATGTCATTACAGAAGCAACTGCAAAGCATCGAGAATCACGCATATTGCGGGAATAAACAGCCGTGACTTATAGCAAGGATAAAAAAGCGTACGCAGAAATAATTTCATTTGGGAAGAAAGGAGAGGAAAAAAAAGAGGGTGGGGGGAAGTTAGAACCACTTTGACCGCTGTTTGCTTTCAAATTCTTTACTTTTGTTGGTGTGAATGATAGATGTTTTAGTAGTTCGCTGGGTTGGTGAAGGGGGGCGTTTTATTTACACTTATCCCCCCGTCTCTGGCAAGGTTTTATTTCCAAAATATCCCTGAATCAATTTCGAAAAAAAAATTTGAAAAACGCATAAGAATGGCCGGATTAGTACTGGAAATAAAGAACTCCGGAAAAGTGCTCCGTCTGGTCCGGTCGCAGCTCTATCCGGCTTCGCTTCTCGTGACACGGCTGACAAATAAATTAATCAACTTAGCGTGTCAGTTCTCAATGTTCTCCTTCCCTATCCAGGCAGATTCTTAAGCACAAACATTACTAGAACTTGTATAATGTATAGAATTCATAATATTAAAAAGTCAAAAATTATTTTTAATTGTTTAATAGAGCCATAGCTACGTGCTCCGAGCCATTTATCCGAGGAGGAAAAAAAATATATTATGACATACACGTAGCTTACTATTAATATTTTTTACCAAATCCCTTGAGAACATCTTATTGGATAAGTTAATAAATGCGATAAAACAAATCTTCATATTGCTGTAGTATTTTTTTAATAATTAATCAAAGAAAGATTCTAAGTCGCAGATCCTTACAAAAATGTGAGCTATGTGTAATTAAATCATGATAGTATAAATATAAAATTTAATAGAAATATGTTTTTTTTTCACAGAAAATAATAAATATTTTTCTCCAAAATGATTCACCGATATTAAAAGCAACGACAGATGTGTAAGTAACTGAAATACTATAGTCATAAATGTTGATATATGAATCTCACAAAAAACTTAGGAGTTAGTAGGTGAATTATCAAGTTTTTATAAGTTGCGTGTTTTCGAGTTAGTGATTCTACTAAATTGTTTGTGCTCGTTGCTCAACGTAAAACCACAAACTCAAAGTTTATACCTTGATCCTGAGGACACGATCGTGTGTGTATATATATATATATATATATGCACGATCGTGTGTATATATATGTATGCACGATCGTGTGTATATATATATGTATGCACGATCGTGTGTGTATATATATATGTATGCACGATCGTGTATATATATAGATTATGCTTGCTGTTTTAATTTAGTACGTCGTAAGATCCTGGCTAAACAAAATCTTGAATATTACAATACAAACAAATGTGTCAAATTTTTTAGAATTTTTTTATTTAGATCACAATTAATTGATCTATTAATTTTTGACCAAATATCACAATTTACCACAGTATCAATGTGTCTACAATCATGCCATCAGGTAAGTAACTTCAATGTACATATTAATTAGAAATATCGGTCCAACTTTTCTATCCAAATAACCTGTTGACAATTGTTCATGTCCCGTGAACGAAGTGACACGTGGCAGCTTGTTACAAATACGAGTCGTATCTTAAATTAACTGCGGAAAAAAAAGTCCTGTTATTTTTATGCCTAAGAATTTAGTATATTTACATTAATTTGACAGCGTTTCCGTTTCAGTAGAATGTTCCTCTTGTTGGAACTTTTCCATGAGAATGTTCTTACCTAGCGGGGATAACTTGAAATCACGTGCAACGCCGTTCCTTCGGTAAAAGGGACGTGATAACGCGTTTTAAAACGAGCAATCTGAAATTCAGCATCAGGATTACAGCTGCTCCGCTATTAATTGACTCCTCCTAAGCCCCCGGCTGCATTAAACACAGACAACTTGGCATTTCCGCCTGCAAAACGTCTATTTCTATTCCTAATTGTTTCCGCTCCTGGGTACCACTCCACCTTCCCCCTCTCCACCCCCCCCCCTCCTTTTACTTTTCCTAATTACCGCTGCCGGAAGATGAATAGGAAGAGAGGAACGGCGGAGGGAGAGGAGGAATGCCTGATAGAGTTTGCAGGAGCAAGGATGCTGCAGAAGAGAATTATTCGTCGGTTTCCTAATCCCTGGACCACGTGAACCATTATCATTATTCCTCGCAAAGGGGGGAAAAAAATTACCGGATTTGGCCCCGGGCATTTGTAATTTACTGGCCGAGAATTAAAAAAGGGTACAGTAGTTCCGACGCTTTTACTTTCGTCGGATATTAAGTCGTTAAAAAAATAAAATAATAAAAGTTTTTTTTAGTGTGTTCAATGAGTACACGTTGGTACAGCGCAGCCATTCAGGAAAGCCTCACGACTTTAAAAGCCGCTCTTGGCCACGAGGATGTTCAGAACATCGAAGTACCTTAGCGAGAGATGATACTAAAGGAAGATTGCCGAGTCTGGTTACGTGAAATCGAAGGAAAAAAACTATGCAGGTTTATGAAACGGAGCAATAATTTACTTTGCCTCAAGTCACGAATCTGCAAGACGGCCTAAAAATATTACTCAGGAACGTGCGCACCTTTCCCCTACCACGACTCCGGGAGGCGTTGTCTGCTTCGTGACGTCACGCAACATTCATAAGGCAACACAACTCCAGGTTAGGCTCGTTCTACAGTGACACGGAAACGGAGACGGATCACGTGAACGAAGAAGGATCTTACGGAACAGAATTTCTACAATACCATGCAGACGGAGACGACCCATAGGGATTAGCTCGACAATGCTTTACGTTGCTCCGTGCGACAATTAGAAGCCGAGTATCTGACTGCGGTGGTATCCATATTTGTTTATCCTCTAAATATGTTAAAAATGGTCTCAAGTAGCTACAAGAATGTCTAGTGTTCTATAATTATGTTGGAGGTTTATATTCATTAGATATATAAATGATGCCCGTGCTATAATCTCGAAACATTTTTTTTAATTAATTAATATTTCGAAACTTTGAAAAGCACTCACATTGGTTGTCATTTGTTACGTGTCTGTGCATTGTGGAAGCAGTGAAGGCAATAGTGAGATGTTCCGGGAGATACGTCTCCGTTTACGTAATCTGCCTCAGTTTCCGTGCCATCGTACACCGGGCCTAACAGGCTGTCCGGCTACAAGCTCGAATTAATCCGCGTCGTGCGAACAAAATTCCACGCATATCAGTCCTACAGCTGCAATAATAATAATAATACATGGATGTACTATTTATATTCACGTTCTTACCATGTGAAGAAGAACTGGTTAGTAGTGGGTCGTACAAAGTATAAAACTGGAGCTCAACATAAAGAGAGTAAAGTATGATGATGCCCGTGTAAATTTCTAAATATTTCTCTTAAAATCACTTTTTTTGCTCTCAGAAACAATTTTTCTGGCAGCTGCGAATGCTGCACGGACCAACCAGTTTGCCCGCACACCAAGACATACGATCTGAAGTGATCCACCATCTGACGTCTCCACAACTTCGCCGTTACTCTTGTGAAGTGCGCGTCCGTGCACTGGACGCAACTGCGATATGCTTTCTTGAGAGAAAAAAACAAGCTTCACACTCGTCCAGCGACTTCTGCTGCATAAGTAACTGATATATATGTATATGTATATACATACATATACATACATACATATACATACATATACACACATATATACACACACACATATATATGCACACACACATATATATACACACACATATATATACACACACATAAACACACACACACATATAAACACACACACATATATACACACACACATATATACACACACATATATATACACACACACATATATACACACACACATATAAACACACACACATATATACACACACACATATATACACACACATACATACACACACATACATACACACATACATACACACACATACACACCTACATACACACACACCTACACACACACATACATACACACACACATACATACACACACACATATATACATACACACACACCTCCAATATTATAGCATTTATGATTTCATTTGGAATTTTCTCAATAGTAATTACATTAATGCAATCACAAGTTTCCATAGTATACTATTATAATTTTATTTTTCTCAATCCTGAGTAACCCTATTATGGAGAAAATTACAAATTTAATAGTTTAGTAGTGCAGGGTCCGTCATAAACTGATATATCAATTGTTTCCGACAAACTGTATACTGTATTTTCACACTTCTCTGCTACAAAACAAATAAAGAGAAAATAGCCTACGCAATAACCCATAACAACCATACAAGTAAAAAAAAAAAAAAAAAAAAAATCATGTAACCAGAACTTGTCACTTTTCCATCGTTAGTAAAAGGTGACATGTGAAAATAGGTACATTCCAGACACACGGAGTAAATGTACAGTATAATGACTAAGTCTAAATAATTGAAAACTAAGGGCGCGGTTATACGGGAGTCTGAACTACTTCAGGTGAACATGTTCAGCTCTTGAGTGCGGTTACACACAGTCTGAACATGTTTCGTTCGAGGCCATTTCCCATTTAACTTAAACAGGTTGGCAAAGTAGTTCAGATCGACATATCTTCTACATTAGCATCTGATTGGCTGTTTAGAATATAAACAGTCCTATGCATAAATTCAAGATGGGAAGTGTTCCTGGCACTAGTTCGAGTAATATTTTACCGAATGCAACAAAAGAAATCAACAGGTAATTATAATTCTTTTTTAATTGATCCTGACCTTTTTTTTTTAAACTGAGAAAGGTACTCTCGCTCAAAAAATAATAAATAATTAAAAAAAAAAATTCTGTGCATGTTATTTGAATTTCCGATTTGTAAAAAAATATTGAGCAATATGAAAACACATCCCATTTCTGCTGATAATACTGTATAAACAAGTGAGAAAATCCCGCGTTTTCTGGATACAAAATAGAGAAGATCAACAACACAGTCATTCGTTTTAGAGCTGAACACACTTTTCAGCAAGTACCGTGTAACCGTACACTTTCGCGTTTGTAAACGTGTTTACTTAAACATGTTCACCTGAAGTAGTTCAGGGTCCCGTGTAACCGCGCCCTAAGTCATCGACCGAATCATCAATATGTGCTTCCACTCTGCGGCCGGGTCGTCGTAAAATGTCTCCACCTTCTTCTGTCCTTCCACCATTCCTCCTCCTTCTCTCTGTCCCATTATTCTCTTCTCTCCTGCACTCCTTTAACAACCCGCTCTTCCCACATCCTCCTTGTTCTTCCTTTGGCCTTCTGTCTGTGTACTTCCAACTTCATCATTTTCCTAGGCAGCCTCTCTTTTCCCCATTCTCTAGACATGGCCATTCCATCTCATTCTTGCCTTTTCCATGATCTCATTCAATGAAAACTAAAGCAGGAAATACAATAGTACGTTGCGTCCGTCCGTCATTCGTTAGCCGCCGAGCAATCCACAACACTCGGTTCCTACATACCTACTGCCAACTTGGAGAAAACTTATATTTTGGATTATAATTCTTTTGTATAGTTAGATTAGTTTGACAATCATGTAAGCTATTATCTTATAACTCATTAAACTCAATATTTTTTTTTTCACTTTGACATTTATTTCAACATTTCCAGAGTTGCCATGCGTAATTTATTACACTTGTTTGAATCTGACAGTTTATGTTTCAAAACACAATCTTTAAAAATGTTCATAATTAACTTAAAAGCAATTATGTAAGCATCTTACCAAAAAACTAACTTTAAAAACTTTTTAATTTAATAAATATTTGACATGAAAAACCTTGCAGACATTTGGAGGTAATAATATCGAATTTTCGGCTGATAACATTGGCTGCAGATCACGTGATTGACGGACTGATAGACGGATAAAGGCGACGGAATATTGTAATTCCAGCTGATGTCTACATACCTAAAATAAGATCCGGTGGACATCCCCACCGCTAAACAATTTAAATATGGGGGGTCATACATTCGCATGAGACGATGTCCGAGTAACATTCGTGTGCGACCCCAGCCAAGATAAATGACGCCCTATAGATCCAGAGAGTAGTATAAAAAAGGCAGTTATGGGCCAGGCTTGTAACCTGAGTAGCTGAGGAGCCTCCAGCAGGGTCACCATCTTGTTTTGGTCTGCTGGTAGCCGCCATCTTAATTCCGAAGCCAGTGTCACCGATGATTTTTATTTTGTGCAAAATTATTTATAGAAGGGACACCAAAATGTTGAGGTTTGAAAACTTACGCCTTTAACCACTCGGATAACAGGCCAGAGAATAAAGAAGTATCTAAGGAATATATGAAATGCTTTCAAAGTATGTCTTTAAGCCAATGGTAGTAGTGGTGACGTATGGTAGGGAGTACTAAGTTTAAATTTCAAAAATAGTTTCCTAGAGGACGCCATCTTTAGTCCTAACCATTGCTGGTAGAAAACGCCATCTTTAATTCAAGGCATTGCTGCCACAGGGCGCCACATTTAAATTTCGAAAATTGGTTGCCAGAGAGTGCCACCGTTGGCCATCTTTTAATTCCAGCTCAGGTTCCCAGAGGGTCGTAATCCGGACTGTTTGCAGAGAGATCTCCAGGGACCGCCACGCCCGATGGTAATCACGGTACAGGGTCCCGGCGGCGGCCACAGATCGCGAGGGCTGAAAGGGCGGGAGTTACGTCCGGACGTAAAGTACAAGACGCGAGGTCGCGTCAGCGCATCAACGAGCTCTTCCGGGCGGCGGTAACCTCCACCCCCCCTTTTCCCGACGGCGAGGCAAACATCCCCCCCCCCCCCACAGCCCCCGCGCCAACAGCCACGGACGCCTAATGGATTGGAACCTCGCCTGTGAAGGCATCCGGCGCGGCGGTCGATACAAATCGGGGAAACCACGTTTCGGAGGTCACAGACGAAACACGACACTTCTCTCAGTTCGTATTGCGAAGTCTGGTAAGAGAACTCCGTGTGATATCTTTTGCACGGTAATCATATGTTCTGGGATGTTGAATGTTATAGTCTGTACATGTAACTTGTTCAAAATCTGACAATTCTAAAAAAAAAAATTAGCAAACAACAGCGAACCCATGATTTCCTTTAAAAAAAAAGGGGGGGTGGGAGAGATAGAACCACTTTACCTGCTGTTTGCTTCCAAATTATGTACGTATTTTGATAGTAGGAATGATACGTACATATTTTAGATTTTCAGGGGGAGGGGGACGCCCCTGGTAAAAATTACCCACGAATCACTTGTGCCTCTATTGTTCTGTCAACAGTGTTTGTAAACAACTTCGTGTGGCGTTCTTTGCTTTTTAAAACAGGTCAAATGTTAGGGAATTGGTACCACAAATTTATTTTGACAACTATCAAAATTTTTTAGAAAATGTACATGAGTTTTACCTGACTTATAGCGTCTCCAGTCACCTCGCTGACGACGAGACTTTAAAATTGGAAATTAATAAATCCATAAAGCGGTGCCCGCACGAGCGAATGTAACGATGCTGGGGCCAGGCTTGCGCGCGCGGTCAGTACGCGCGAGCAGACGCAGCTGCGAGGCGGCAGGCAGGTGTCCCGTGCCGGCGGGAGAGGGAGGGGGGGCGCTAGGAGGCGCGCGCGACCGGAACATTGGGACCCCCGCCTGCCTGGGCGCGGAGCCTCCCGTTACCGCAGCGGCGTCTGTTTACGAAAAGTATTCAAGAATACGCTGAGCGCGGATTAGTGGTTCTGTTTCCCGATTTCGTATTTTTACAAGGGTGAAAATGGCTACACCGCGTGTTTTCAAAGTTACACACGCGTGTTTTCAAAGTTGACCACGTGCCACTCAATCTACAATCCATATGTCCTTTCTAACGTCGACTCTTATGAATGAAATTTGTCAGGTCCTAAAATGACACACGTAACCACACAAAAATTAACGAGCAATTCTTTAGTAATTTACTTACTGAAATTCTGAACGCTGGAGGCAACTTCAGCATCATGACCGTTACTAAGTCTGGCCTAAAGTGGTTTGCAGACTATTACTAAGATAAGTCCCATCAACGGCATGTTTCTAGGGATAACCCGCAACCAAATTCATAAAATAAAAAAAAAAACAATTGTTATTCGGCGCTTTACGTAACACATCTAAAGATTCTGTTGGGACATAATCTTCGCTCAGATCACCCAAGCCTCAGTCAGGACACTTCGGAACAGCCGCTGTTCGTCCTTCGACAGAAACGCAACTGTATCTGTAGCTTGATTTCGGGAGAGGGACTTTCCTCCAACTCCTCTCCAGCATGCCACGTTACATTTACTACCACCGTGAAATATGCTACCCGTCTGTACTGAGGTGGTGCTGTGGTAAAACGTTTAACTACTATTTGTTGAGGACCAGCTTCCGAAATCAGGTCCTTCCATCCCGATTTCAGTTTTCAATTTATCCCCGAAATCAAATCCAAAAATAAATGCTCTAGCACTGTTCCTTGAAATAGGCTATCGACGATTCATTCCCCAATCACCCTGATTTGTATAGTGTCTCTATCTAATAATTTCACTGTCGACAATATTCAAACACTTAAACAAATATATACACCTATCTGATGAGGAGGCAATGGTGATCACAAATCTAGGAACTATTTACATCCAAAACTCCAGGTATTTTTAAACGATAGATGATTTGTGCACGAGCATCAAGTTTGCCTTACGAAAGCAAAAATGTGACCCTGTGACGACTAAAGTGATACCGCGCTCGTAATATATAAAACTATAAAGGGGGAGAGGAGAATTAAAATTTTTAAAACACTAATAAAACATTTTTGTCATGAATTTAATCCAAGGCCTATATTAGTATGTTTTCAGCATGAATGGGGAGCAATAAAATATTGAAATTCAAGTCCGGCATTCAGAAAAGAGAATGTCTATGGGGAAAAAAAAAAGTAAAGCTACGCCTAACAAGATGGGAGAAGGTTATTCATACAACAGCCTGCAGCCTGCAAACCTATATTCTCCCCTATCTTTCAGCTTCAGTCGGAACACCTCCATCAAAAGGACATCCACTGTGATTTTATTAATTTATTCACAGTGAAATTGCAGGCCTTGGACCGTCATGAAGGCTCGGCTCTCAGGTATATCGCCCACGAGTCGACTCGAATCGCCCGCAGCTGACGGCCCCGTGACCGTCGACCAATCCCACAACCGTTGCCTTTTAGGTGCAAGGTCATTGCACAAGCGCATCCGAAAACAGCTGCCTGGAAACTGCTATCTATACGAAGTTCCCCTTCACGGGAAAAAAATGAAACAGCGGAACCGATTTACTCTCTATAGTTTTCAAACTATGTCTGGTTCACGTTTACCAATATATTTTTTTGGGAAATCTGGTTAATAAATTTTTCACAATCATTCTAAGAACTTTCACGGCAGTGCCTGTACCTCTAAATTCCCAGCTGAATCCTACCCTATCAGCCCTTAGTGCAGCCTTAATTGCTCTTTAATAATAAAAAAATATTGTAATTAGCTTTCACTAATGTAAATTATTAACTTTCATACAAGATTTCTTATGAGTAAATGTATTTTGAATGTGGAATTTTTATAGTATATTCCTTTGTGTTTATTTTTTATTTGTTATTTTATTTTGACTGTATTCACTTTTCAATGTGCTGTGTATAATTAATTGCTTGGAAATACGCGTCCACGCCTCACATTTGATTTAATTTTTCCTTATTTCTTTTTCAATATATGTGTTATGTATTTATTTGTTTTATACTATTTTGATTACAGCCTATTTTTGATTGTGTATGTTGGCCAGGGCTTAATAAATGTATAATTAATAATGCATTAACATGAACTCTGGCCTAGTGACTTTTAAGCCTTCGGCCATCAGTAAAATAGTAACCGCAGTCGAATGAAACATAAAGGTGAACAACTTTTTATGGCGTTGGAATATTTCATTACACTATTAAAAAAATATTATTTTACATGACCATTTTTGTTTCATTCGATTAAAACAATCTCGGTCTCACACGCCACGTAGGAATTTTTCTTCTTGATTGTTTGAGGGCTTCTCCTGTGGATTCATTCCACTATATATTTGGTATTTATTTCATGCTTCGTCTCACCTTTTCGAACAGATATTTAGTAATATCATCTAATAGCGGTGAAAAAGAAAATGGCCATACTTATGAATGTACACGTGACCTATTACAGCTCGATAATATTAGGCTAAGTACAGACCGCGTTGAAACAATATTTTTGACCCAAAAACGAATATCAGATAGCTATAAGAATAAATTTACAGGTAAAAATCGTCAGTGATATCAATTACTGAAAAAGTACACAACTCGACATGTGTGAGACCGAATTCTAAGTGATACATCATGATATGTTCCAGTGGATTCTGTTCTAGAAAAGCAAGCTTCCAGAGATTAGTGCGAATTGTTCCAGTGGATCCTATTCTAGAAAAGCAAGCTTCCAGAGATTAGTGCGAATTGTTCCAGTGGATCCTGTTCTAGAAAAGCAAACTTCCAGAGATAAGTGCGAATTGTTCCAGTGGATCCTATTCTAGAAAAGCAAGCTTCCAGAGATTAGTGCGAATTGTTCCAGTGGATCCTGTTCTAGAAAAAAAGCTTACAGAGATTAGTGCGAATTGTTCCAGTGGATCCTGTTCTAGAAAAGGAAGCTTCCTGAGATTGGTGCGAATTTTTCCAGTGGATCCTGTTCTAGAAAAGGAAGCTTCCTGAGATTGGTGCGAATTGTTCCAGTGGATCCTATTCTAGAAAAGCAAGCTTCCAGAGATTAGTGCGAATTGTTCCAGTAGATCCTGTTCTAGAAAAGCAAGCTTCCAGAGATTAGTGCGAATTGTTCCAGTGGATCCTGTTCTAGAAACGCAAGCTTCCAGAGATTAGTGCGAATTGTTCCAGTGGATCCTATTCTAGAAAAGCAAGCTTCCAGAGATTAGTGCGAATTGTTCCAGTGGATCCTGTTATAGAAAAGCAAGCTTCCAGAGATTAATGCGAATTTTTCCAGTGGATCCTGTTCTAGAAAAGCAAGCTTTCAGAGTGCGAATTGTTCCAGTGGATCCTGTTCTAGAAAAGGAAGCTTCCTGAGATTGGTGCGAATTGTTCCAGTGGATCCTATTCTAGAAAAGCAAGCTTCCAGGGATTAGTGCGAATTGTTCCAGTGGATTCTGTTCTAGAAAAGCAAGCTTCCAGAGATTAATGCGAATTGTTCCAGTGGATCCTATTCTAGAAAAGCAAGAGTGATAGCTTCAAGAGATTAGGGCGAATGCAACAAGTCTTTCTCCGTTGAGTGTCAAGGCACTAAACCAAAGGTCGGCAGACCGCGGCTTCTTCGCAGGATCTTACGGCTCTAAAACTCAATGCGCTGCTACAGGACACAAACATAATCAAATGGCCCAACCACAGCGCATGTTCTCAACCCGCGCGCCCGCACCAACAATCGCAACGCCCGCTACCGCACTCGCCCAGGGGCTTTTTTATTTTTATAAATTATTAAAATAATTTAGGTTGCCTTTTTTTATCAGGAGAGCTCTACTAATGGCTATCAATTATTTTTTACATTTACGTGGTCTTTTTTCCTAAGTATCCTTTAATTTTAAGACTACGTTGAATTTGTGAATAAAATATTTTCATTTATTCTCTTTCTTACTATTGTCTTAAAATTCCATGAAGATGCGCTCTCTAAAAATTGAAGGATCTGTTTACTAGAAAGTTTGCCGAGCCCTGCTCTTGACTATCATCGATAAAGGTCACTAGCTACAGACCAGCCAACGAATCTATCCCGTCAACTAGAAAATAGCCGATGGATACTTAACATAGGGCGGTATTCCTTCAAAGAAATTGGTTGTCTGTTGCTCTTATCCGTGTTCTCAATTTCAAATGGAAAGCATCGCTCGGTCTGTATGTTGTTGTCAACAAGACTTAGTGACATAGTGAGTGTTTTACCGCAGTCCTATTAAATTGAGCGGGTACGTTTATTAATTGAGCGTATTTTTATTACTTTATGAATATTTTGATGTAGTTGATTGGATTATTGTTTGCTGAAGAAAACATGATATGGAACAAAAGAGCTAGTGATAGAGCTAATCGAAATGCTGAAAGCTGCCTCCGCATTGTGGGACAGTAAATGCAAGGAATATCTAGATAAGAAAACTCTCAAAAATGATGACATGCCTAAATATTGCCTCGCAATTAAAACAAATGTCGATGAAATATCCAGGAAAATTAAGTCCCTACGAACTCAATTTAGCGTACGTAATTTGTATGATAAATTTCTTCCATCAAATTAATTTTTTTCTTCAGGAAATTAAATTATGATGTACGGAAAAAAAACTACTCAAATTATTATTCGAACCGTTTTGAAAAACATGTCATGAAAATTTTTTTTGAACTCTTAGTTATTGTTTGACTAAAGTTCTAAGTTCAAAAGTAAATCACACATTAAGTTTTCGCCGTAGCTTGTCGCATTTTCTAGCAAACTGTCTCAGCCGCAATTTTTTTTTTTTTTTTTTTTCGTTTTTGGACGTGGGCAGCTAATGTGACGAAAGCAGCAGTCGTTACTTCCATATTTACTTCAAAACTGAGTTTGGTTTGGATACGAAACTGCTTTTGGTTTTAGACGCACAATACTGTTGAAAACATGTATCCAGGTGCTGGTTTATGTGCCTAACAAATATGTTGGCAGCACCCGACGACGTGTTGCCAACATTATGTTGGCCGGACTGTACTGACCTTCAGGTCTCTCGGACTCACTTCTCGCCTGCGCTTGCTTCAGCAGTTCTTCGGCCGGTGTTGCACAGTGCATTTCTTCCGCTACGGCTACAACTTCCGCGGCATTTTTTTCTTGCTGAATATTCTTACGACTGATCTTTTCCAGAGTGCAAAATGCTGGTCTCCTAAGAATGCACTAAGTACATTTATCAAAATCGAGCATGTGAACAACTGATCTAGAAGAAATCGCCGAATATAAACTGGCATCCACTCCGGTTCATTCCCATGGTGTTAACACCGGCCTCAAGAGGGCCCACCTAGTCAGCGGTGTATTTGTGTTAGCATGAGGCCGGATGATAAGGGCGAAGCTCGTCGGAGCTTCCAGTGCGGTGTCGCCTCTAAGCGCAAGGCTGTGGACTGGCGCGCAGTCTTCGCGTCGTGACTAAGGGCAAGCACATATTAGATTTTTAGTGGGAAACGTGAAATAATATGTTGGCAAAAATTAAAGAATGAAGGTATGGTGAAAGTCCCTCGAGTACTTTCAAGCGTTTCGGCGTTTACATGCCTGTATCACTCTTAAAACACTCGTGTTTGAGCCATTTCCACTCTTCTAAAAACACAGTTTAGAAACGAAATACTGAGACAGAACCACTCGTCTGACCTCAGCGTAACATTAAATGCTTTTCGTAAACAGACCCCATTCGGCTAAGTTGAACAGTTTTCAAATCACGTGGTTTTCCTCTCGATCTCTGCACCGGATAGGCGGGGCCCATAATCCGCGCCGAAGAGGGTGGTTCCTGCAAGCTCGTTGAATAAGTGCGGGAGTGATCTCTCCAATGTCAAGGATGACTTCACCAGGTCGCTCTGCACTGAAAAAAAAACTTTTTATGTCAAAAGATTCCTTTGGAAAACCAGATGCCAACAAATAGTCTGTAATACTACAAGAAATATATTGTAACTTTATTCAACACATCGATATGGTTATTTTGCATTTATGAAAGAGGTTTTTTTTTGTAAATATATTACCGAGTATTTCTTATGAACATTGGCGCATGATTTTGTATTTCAGTCAATTCACTCAAGCAAGATTTGTTTTTTTAAATCTTGGAAAAATATAATCGAATATTCAACCATTTGAACTTGTTGTATCGTGCTTATTGTTTGCGAATTTAACACTGGAAAGCTATTTGGGGAACGGTTTACAAATAACTTGAACTCTCGGAGATGCTGGGACAACACAAAGCATTAATTCCCAGGTAAGAATCCGAACCCAGTATTACTGTGAACACTATTTTGTAGTGATACTGTTGTTTTTATGTAAATATCCCAATTTACAAATATCTTGTCATTTGGCATGAATATTTCTTTTCCTTTACAAAGAAAAAACGATCACGTGTCACTTGGTATACGTGATAAAAGTGAAACTTCCATGGCCATTCAAACCTTGACTCGCAAGTATTTCGCAAGGGTAAAGCGGCATATATATACATACATATAAAATATAATTTTCTGAATCTTCGTTATGTTGCCCTCTGCCCAAATACTCCCTTACTAGATGCCAGCAAGTTAGAGGGCATCAGGCGCAGGCGGGTCCCTACCGCTCGACCCGCCTGTCTCTGCAGCATAGCCACCACGTGGAGCCTGCTGAAGTGAACGAGGCCTGGGAATTCTCTGCACCGTCCAAAACCTATTCGCCTCTAAAACATATTTACAGTGCTTGGGAGCCCAAGTTCCCGCCCATTTGCATAGTAGTCTTTCTACTCTGTCCAACTCTTCTTCCAGAACCATCCTTCTGTTTCCTGTAACCAACCTGCTTGTAATTAATGCATGAAATTTTGCATCCCGCATGTCAGTTTCCAGGGTTTTCCCTGTGTCTATGCGGGTTTTACCTGGGCCCAACGTATCTAGTTTTAACGTAGAATAGTCAGTGAGGGAAGTTAGTCATGGCTAAAACGTTGCCATGGCTGGCCAATCCCCTCCTAGCACATGATGCATGCTCCCTCTCCCACATGGCTTAAACCCTGCATGATTAGAGCGTATAGGCTTCGGCCTGAGACGCACTTAGAGTCTATCCCTAACCCAGACCCCTCCCAAATACACTTAGTTTTAATTTAGGTTAGGAAAAAAAATTGTGCCTGGGAGCGCGGCCAACCTACAGCTCAGTCCGACGACCATCAACGCCACAATCCTCCTCCACACGTTTCAATGGGCGTAGCCCCGCCTGACAGCGCCGCGTGCAACCTCGTGCAGCCCGCTCATTACGTCACGCACTGTTCCGGGTCTGCCCAATCAGCAACCACCCACTCTCCCTCCCTGCCTCCCGCTCAACCCCCGTGGCCATCACAATCCTTACAACACCTGCCTCCACCCTCGCCCTGCCCGGGCTCTATACAAAACTCCAGTGGCAATCAGGCCTCCGACACCACTTTCTTGCCCGCCGCCTGGCCCTCACTAATGACCAATCAATTGCTCCTGGCCAACAATGGGTCGTTTTGAAAACTAAATAGAGGTTCCTCGTTACATTTTTTTTACAGTCCATTGTGCATTGTCAAAACTGTTTCAATACAGCACTCGTATGCTCTTAATAGCCATGCTTCGTGAATAGAACGTTTACGTTGTATACTGCCTTAAGAGTTAGCAGCGTTATTATAAATGTTAAAAAAAAAATTATATCGATGTTTTCGGACAACGCCCTAAAGTACAAACTAAAAAATTACCAAAGAATGACATTATTACTTTCCTATAATATTCTCCATGCAGCGCCTAATCTAAATAACTTTCTCAAATTGCAAATGGTTATGATTTTTCTTTTACTTGTATATCTAATTTTATCGATAAATAAATTGCACCACCACAAGTCGCTGATATAGCTTTGTGACATGTAACCATTTCCAAATCTGACAGTTCTCCAAAGCACTAACCAATTCTCAATGTATCCTTCTCTCACTGTAGTTCTGTCGTATTTGCGAACAACTGCATGTGGTTGTCAAGTGTTTGTAAACAAACATCGTGTGTTGTTTTGCATGGACAGTTGGGAAATTATTTCCACTCCTACCACTTATGAGAAATGTCGAATTAGAGACAAGTAGTAATTCACAGGCCTTATATATAGTTTTATTAAATTTCAACACTGACTGACGGATTCGCAACGCAAAGCTTAAACCGGGCTGTTAGTAATATAGATGTTTTCAACTTTTTTTTTGGTGATAAATATTGTCGCAAACGGTCGGACGAATTCAGGCTCACCTCGCAGTAGGCTGCTGCATATGTGACTTTGAAAACTTCTAACTATTGCAAATATTGAAAGGAAAAAATTCTAGAAATATCATCCACCACCGAAAAAAAAGAGGGTGTACGACACGACCTGCGGGGGGGAAAAATTAAAAATTCCACTCGCCTTTTAAGTTGTGAGAAAGAATTTCAATTTCATCTGGGAGCAGCCTCTCGCAGCGCTCGGCCGCGGTGAAAAGGGCTGAGGAGGAGAAGGAGAGCAGACAGTAATTTCAACATGTCAGGAAGCGAACCCCATCAGCGAAAAGTTTGACGGCTTGCAAAAGAGGGTCTTGGACAAGAAGGGGTGATGGGGGTTAAGAGGGGGGGGTAGTTTAAAAGCTGGCAACTCCTCAGGGGACTGTGCCTGAAATGCTAGCAGGGTTGTAAAGGGGAGTGGGGGATGCACCCCGCTCCAATCTTGGTATGGAACCCCCGCGCGCCATGCGAGTCCGCCTCACTTGGAGCACAAGGCTCTCAGCAGTCCAAGAGGTGAGTTGCAAAGTGCCAAGTGCCAAGTGCCAAGTGCCAAGTGCCAAGATGGAGCCAGCCCTTCCATTTCAACTGAAATAACGCTCGTCGGGGGGATCACATTGTCAGCCAACACCAAGCACAACATTTTAATAGACGAGATAGTGGGTATAGTGATGACCGATATGACAAAATGGTGATGACAGTCATGGTCATATTTTAAGCACACTCTTAATAGCCAAGTGTAAACCAACATTTCATCTTGACATGTATTTTTGAAAATCAAATCATTACCGCACGTTAAGAAAATCTCATTTTTCCCGTACCTCAATTTTTTGTCCTATTTTTTTTTTGCATGTCAACTTCCTCCCACCCCTTAAAAAAAACTGGCGCTCTGGGCAAATGCCCGGTTGGCCCGTTTGTAAATCGGTGCCTGAATTCATTGCATTCGTGTGATGGCCGGCAGAGTAGGACTTCTTTAATGACGAGCCCATTTAAGGTTTACGTATTGATGAATTGTACCAGCATTAACTATAAGTGGGAATCGTATACACTTCTGAGGTAAAACCATCAACAGTGCAGGCAGCAAGAACTGAACCCACGACTTCCCGAAGCGAGCCTGACGAGCTACTGCATAAACAAGCAAGGTCGGTCATGATTCTGCACATTGAAGTGACCTCTAATGAGCGAACAGCGACTGTGTGAAGCCAGAAACCTACAAAATAAACAACGTTAACCTAGCAAGAAGCTGTACTTTCAGAGTAAAAAAAAAATTACTGATTAGTTATAGATTTGTTTGATTAGAGGAAACCACTTCACAACTTAGCATGAATACTGTGATGACCAAAAATTAGATGTTTATCTAAGAGTGTACTAAATTTTTCATGAGTGTTCCTCACCAACCCACAAACATCCTGCTCACAACAGACCACCACATTTAGGAAATAGGAGTGAATTAACTAATCTACTGTTGTAGATTCTCCCCTCCGTTCCAGTTATTAATGCGTCTATTTTCAGACGTCAGCATAGGAAATAGTAGGACTTTCTCCAGAGCTGAGAATAATAAATGTGTATCCTATAGTCTAAAACGGTATAAATAAAATATACGCATTGTGTTAGTTACCCAAATAATCCCTGACAGCTACTTGAATACCCTCTAATAATTATTTATAAATAAAAAAAAATGGGTTTGTATTTGAAGTTATACTTACTTGGCGTAATAGAAAAACAACTTTAGTTTGAATGCAAATTTTTAGTAAAAATAGAACTGGAGGGCTATTATAAATACGGTTGGTAAAGTATAAATTCAATATAATTAAAAAATTAAATAAATACTCAGTATTCAATTTTTAATGTAATTATTGTATAAAATAAATATTTAATACAGTAATATAATCGAGATAAATTTTAATTAATAAATGAAAATCAATAAAAATGCTGAATATCGTTTTAATTTATTATACATTCGGGAACATAAACTCACGCACTTGAAAATTTTTAAACATAATTTCTATCACTAATATTCACAATAAATACATATTTTAATCATATGGACCAGTACTCAATATCAATCACTAATGTATAAGATTTAAAAGCACATATATAATTGTTATTTGTACGTAGCCTTATTTTAATCATTTGAAAATTTCGTTTCATGTTGCGCGTGCATGGTAAAAATACATTCTCATCATATTGTTCCTAACGCGACTAAAGAAATATAACTTCAAAATTGAGATATTTTTTGGCTGAATTCTTAAAATGTTCATAGCGATCTTTCTATTCCAGTGACAGGGCGATAACAGTTTTGAAACTCTACTACAGCGGAAATATTCAATTCATGTGGCAAAGTTTGGATACAAACACTCAATTAAGACCGTTCGGGGAGAAGAGATTTACAGTCTCAATGTGTAATTTATCTATATTAAATACCCTAAACTTGGTCTCTGTAAAAAAAACACTATGAATATTGATATATACACCCAATGCGAAAAAAAATACGTCGGGGTATCATATATTTAAGTTCTTCCGCTGCACGTTTAGCCTTGCTTCAAATAATTTAATCCTTCCTTTTATTTGAAAGAACCATTACAATTTATTTTAAAGATCCTCACAGTTCACTATCAACATAATTAATCAAGTATATTTTCACTTCACAACGGACGTTGATTGGTTTTACTGGTATGCACTTCAATGTATTAATCAAGTGTTCTAACACTAACTTTGTGCAAAATATTGTGAACTCAAAACCACAAGATTCAGCATGTGGCGTTAGGAAATCCGAAGCATGTTGCACAGTTTAACAACATTAAATAATAAAAGCTTTATAAATTTAAAAACTAGTTAGAAAATGCAATACCAAGCAAGCCATGTTCCGCTGATATAAAACATTAATAATAATAATAATAATGGCTAGATTATTTTATTTAGTACTGCAATTTATTTTTCTCGCAATTCGTTTCGTACAGTTGAATTTTTTTTTTGAAAGTCAACGGTATTGAAATATGAAAATAGATGGGTTTCTGTTTTTTTTTTTTTTGTAATAGCATTAAAACGTTAGCGTTCCGGTGGATAATTTCCAAGAGCGTTGGGAATTGACATCGCGGCCCCCCTCACCCCTTTTCACCCCTTACAACGAATCGCTAGTGTTTCAACACTCAATTCCATTTCCTGTTATCCACCGTTTCACGAACCGCGGCCTGGGATTTCATCGTCCGAACGACTGGAAACTGTTAAAGCGGTCATTAAAACCCCCTCCCCCCCCCCCTCCCGCTGACCCCTTCCCCTTCCCTAACCCCCACAGACATCCCCCCCCCCCCTTTTGGGGCGGCAGTGACCGGTCGACGCGAACACGCCGCGAAACTGACGAAAATGTAATCACAAAACGTCCACGTGCAGAACCACAATCTCACCACGGAATGAGGGGGACTTTTTTTTTTTACACTAACTTACAAAGCTAGATGCTACTGTCAGTAAAAATTAGTAACGGGTATATTCAGCTTTTTTTTCAAATCCGAATCTCGAATTCAGTTCTTAAATGAATGCCTCGAATCCGAATTTAGATACCAAAGAGTTCGGTGTCAAATATATTATGAGCAAAAACAAGCAAATTTAAATTTTTAAAGAAAAAAAAATTAACCCATGAATTTTAGATTTTTAAACTACACTTCATGATGCTAGCGGTTTTAATTTAGTACCTCGAAAGACCCTAGACCACGGGTCGGCAACCTGCGGCTCGCGAGCCACATGCGGCTCTTTGGATGTGAAGCTGCGGCTCTTTAGTTCCGAACCAGAAATACTGCATCACCAGGTCATTTATACAGAAAATACTTTTTTATTATAAACCAGTAGTAATACTGTTTTTTTTTTCAACGCTTGTTATATTTTACTAAACAATATGTCATCAAGCAGTTAAATTATCATTTTTAGCTATCCATCCACCCGAGGTTTTCGTTTTACTAGTAATTACGGGCTGTGCTGTTAGTAAGTGTTTAATTGTTTTATTTTTATACTAATATAATAAGTAATTATCTAATAAGACCATATATATTATCTAATTTGTTGTGAAAAAACACTACTTATATATGAATAAATTTTTCTTATGAATAAATAGATTAGTTTTTTTTATCAAAAAACTTTATTTATGCAAGTACTATTTATTGTTGGCAAGACAATGTTTTGTGGCTCTTTAAAAACTTTCAAATTTTGTAAATTGTAATTTTTGGCTCTTCCGACTCAAAAGGTTGCCGACCCCTGCCCTAGACGTAACAAAAACTCGAATATCACTATACAAAAAAATTATGCCAGGTCTTGTCGAAAAATTTTCTTTCGTATTTAACTTACTATCATAATTAATTGTATAGGTATCACAAGTTTTTGCTGTCCAGGATCTTTCGACGTACTAAATTAAAACAACAAGCATGATATAGCACAAGATCAAAATATATAGAAGAAGCATGCCATCAGGATCAAGAGAACTTGGATATGTTATACGAAACTTTTACTCGACTCTTTTCGTTTTGTGTCAAAAATTCTCTGAAGAACTAAAAAACAAAATGTTGTAGTTGGTGGCAAATACGAATATTTATTTGATAACTTATGTGGCTCTTGTCAACCACAAACGTGCTCGGACATGAGTACATTTAAGCAGCAATCTATTCGCAATGGTAAGACCGCCATTATATGACGGACTCGCTTCGTACCACCTAGGTATTACGTGGTGCTAACCAAGGCCGTTGATAGGCTCGCCAAGTCAAGGTGTGAGGCGGGATGGTAAGTGCGACGCTCGCTGGTGCATTCTCTCCTGAGGACTGGCGCGCAGTCTTCTAGTCGTGCATAGAACAGCTATGATATTTGGGCGGTGACCGTAACATAATGTGGCGGAGAAATTAAGAGATAAAGGTGTCGTGCATGTTCCGTAAGTTCTTTCAGGTATCTGTAACGGTTGTTTTATGCCTAAAAATTACTATGAAAACATACCTTTTAGTCATTTAAACTCTTCCGAAAATACAGTTTAAAACCTTAATCAGGAAACAAAACTACTTACTGGTAGGGGCAGGCATTTTTCGCGAATAAATCTGAACGCCTATTAGACTGCAACAAGTTATACTCACACCAGCGGTTTCTTCCTTGTGATTGGCGGACGTCTGCGAGGGAAGTCGTGTCCTTATTTGACCTGAGCCACTCAGGACATGTTTGCTTCCGCAATGACTCACAGTGATTGGTGTTGAAACAATCGATACTGACCTGAAAGAAACTCCCCCAATCACGAGACACAGACGATGCTACAGTGTTTTGACTTTCAGCTAGTCTCGGAATCTTTTCGCCAAATATGCATGCCCCTACTCATCGGCCCTCAGCGAATTCTTGAATGATTTTCGTGAACAGACTCCGCTCGGATGTATTGAGTAGTTTTCAAATCGCGTGGTTTTTTCCGGAAGCTCTGCGCACCGTGTGGGGATCAAAGGAAAAAGCGAGCAAGCAGAAAAAAAACCAGCCGATCGCGACAACTTCCGCTGAGTTCCCCACTTGCAGTCGCCTGGTGAGAGGCGAGTGGACTAACCTCTCGTCCACAGTAGCTTGCCAGGAGGTGCATACCTGGACTCTCTCTTTGCAGACGGCAGTGTCTTGTTTCAGTGAGGAGTATGTGCCGCGTCTGCCTCTGTCACTTTTCACCACCTAATATCCGTTTAAACGTTTGTATTTATATGATTTTCGAATCATTACACACAACATATTTGTACTGCAAGAAAATTGGATGCATAAATCATTCTATCTGTAAGAAATTCGTTAACTCAAAAATCATTTATACGTACACGTAAGGTTTTAATGTGTAATATCATATCTCTCGGCATATGCGGCATTTGGTGGGACATATTAAGTAAATGGAACGGTAGTTGCATGGAACGGAAATGTGTAACAACTGTGCTGCCATCTGTGGCCGATGGCGCGAAACAAATTTCACGAAGCCAAAGAGGAAACTTTTAGTGTTTAGTGAATTGTTTGTTTAAACTGTGTAGTGGATTTTAACAAGATGGGTAGTAATTTAATAAAATTCCTTGTCGAAAATCAGGTCGCTAGCTGAGGTTCAGTATTTTTTCCAAGTCTTTATCGATTTTACCGGAGCTTTTTTCATTATATAGTCGGAGTAGCTGTTCCGGCAGTGAATTCTAGCAGTGGGTGCGGAAAATACGTGTGATTAGAGTCAAGACATTTAGCTGAGAAACAATTTGCGTATATTTATCTCTTGGCATATTTTTTTTTTAAATTTCATGTTAAATTTGGTGTCCCGAGTTTCGTATTAAAAGTGTATTTGGAACATGAAAACACACGAATTCGCTCGTTAGTGAGGATGGATGTTACACATCTCTGGCGAGTTCTCAAAGACTGTCAGGTGTTTTTTTTTTTAAATTTTTTTATTCAGCCTATGGCTTGAGCTGAGTGAAATTCTTTTTTTTTTTGCCGGGAGGACGGCAGACGTGAACGGCGGCAGGGGTGGGGGTGATTCAGGGGTACGGGGAAGGGGTGGAGGGGGCATGGGGTCGGCCCGACGTCGGGAAGGCGTGGGTACTGGCTGCTCCGGGTCCCACGTGTGCGGCGGGATCACAGAGGCGTGCGCGCCAGATTTCACAGCCGCCCTTCCGCTAACCTTCCCCCACCCTTCAAACCCCTTGCCCGCGCTCCAGCATAAAGGTCCCGGCGCTTCTCGGGTTGCCTGGTGGAACTCGCACCGGGGGGTGGAGGGGGAGAAGGGCTTCGCATTTTCAGCACCGACGCCTTCCCCAGTGTCGTAAAACTTTGTTTGGAGTAACCCCCCAGTCACGTGACAAGCACACGGCGCGTGACGGCGGCAGTGTTTACCCGCCCCACGTGCACACATGGACGAGCCGATCACCATCGTTGCAAAACAACGTGCGGGTGAGATATATCACAGCGATACTCTACACAACACCGTAAGAGTACCTACCTGTACGTAAGTCACGTTAAACATAATTATCAGAAGCCACCATACTCGTCGTAGTTGACGGATTTTGATACCGACCTGGTAACAAAACCTGTTATATCGTGAAGAAATAATAACTGAAGACGCCATTTTGTTTTCAACGATTTTAATGCCATGAAGATTTTTTATCGTTTAAACTTGAGTATATTAATTCGTTAAAACAAATATTCCACATTAATATGTTTTATAAAGTCCATAACATGGTGTCAACACTATTAATCAAGTTGTAGTAATTTCCGATGATTAGTTTGATACCAAATGCCTATCGACTTCACAGGCAAAAACTTCTTATATCAGCAAGTTACAAATACCTTCAGGTATTCCATTGACTTATATAAATACAATGGTTTTACGAAGTGAAATTTTGACAATCTTACCACACAAAAATTTTATTCCCTGAAAAGATTGTAATAAAAAATGGCGTCAGTTCCTATATATCCCCCTTAAATGTATTCAAGAGAGAAGAGTGTCAATTTTCAATGTTGCGATGTCGGTATAAAATAGCTGCCCCCGTGACGTAATCATTACGAATTTAAATGCTGCTGACAACTATCCCATATGAAACTTAACTTAAGAAATACACATTAAAAAATACTTCTGTCTCTTGCCAACCAGTATTTATATTATGAACGTTTCAAGCCTTTAAGCTAGGGAACTATAAATATTAATGATGACATCAGGAGGCAGCTATCCTGATGAGGCGACTGAAATGTCGACTGAATGGTTGGGGAACTCTTCAGTTTTGACGCAGCTCAAAACCACCATAGAAAAACATTGAGAGCGAATATTTCAGTATTTGCTAGAGATAGTTAACATCAACCTCTATAAAGAGAAAATTCATGTGATCTAATGTTGCAATAGACTTATAATACGAAACTCTAATACTAAATTTAACGTATAATTCTTAAATATAGGCTAAATATATGGAAAATGCGTTTTAAGCTAAGTTTTTTGATGCGAATCACACGTAGTTTTCACACCCGCCGCTAGGATTCGCTGCCGGAGCAGCTACGAAGTCTATCGAATCATTCAATTTGCAGAGCGAATTTTTAAACTATATAATGAAACGGCTCCGATAATAGCGAAAAAGACTCGAAACAATACTAAACGCTGACTTTGGGCTTGATTTTCGACAGTGAATTTAATTAAAATAATGCCCATCTTGTTAAAATTAATTAAATAGTTAATACTATAAAATTTCCCTTCTGGCTTTGTGAACTTTGGTTCAAGCCATCCGCCACATACGGCAGCACAGCACCGTTGTTATACATTTACGTTCCATGGGACTTCCGTCACATTCACAAAATTACTCCCACCAAATCCCGTATACCGAGAGATAAAGTGTTACACATAAAAAACCTCAGACAAAGGCCGCGAAAGCCAGAGATCCTTATTATTTTTACTAAAGTTTCTAGTGTTAACAAAATGAATTAAATTCTAAAAGCTAACGACTTCACAGAGGGAAACTATTCGTAGCAGCCAGTCGAAATTAACTTCAGGCATTAATTAAACTATGTGTTATGCTTTGACGAAGTCAAATTAAAAAAAATAAAATAAGACACAAAATTGTTACGGCCTGAAAACTGTTGAAACCAAGATGGCGTCTTTTGGAGGCTCATATCTCTCTCCCTTAATAACGAGCTCCCCTGGCTCTGAAGCGCGGGAGATATTAAAACAAGAGCGCGCGTCAGGCCTCATCCGCGCTGGGGTGTCACGTCCTTGAAGAACTGTCGTCTCCTCCCTCACGTTTTGCCGCGGGAAGGGTGGGGGGGAGGGGGTTATCCCTTCGTGACTGAAAATAGGGTCGCGAGAGAGGAGGGGATCGCCTTTAATTAGCGCTGATCCCAGGCTTTGCGCAAATACGTGCAGCGGGGAAGATACAGAGGGCTGCGGCAAGAGGGCTGCAGGGCAGAGGAGAGGCGGGGCGGAGGGGATATAAATAAGAAAGTGGGAATGGAGCAAGAGGAGACAGAAGGTTGGTTCACGATGTAAAACGGGGAGGGCGTTAAACATTGTGACATTGCTGCTCGTGTTCGTGTCGTGCGAGAACATGTCATAATGTGAACACGTGTGAAAAAAAACTACGCAAATAATATTTCTTGAAGAACTTATAGCGCCTTTAGCAAATAGGAAGTTATCAAATATGAACCCAAGAAGTTTTCGAATAACGAAAGTATAGGTTAAGAATGAAACTAAGGATTAGGATTAATAATTGTTACAGATAAACGAAAATAAAAATAACATGCAACTATAAACTTATTCAGTCAACTAACTATATGGGACCAGTAACATAAGATGCAATATTAAGAAAATTAACACACTTCGTTTCAACCCTTTCTCACACACTAATCATTTCCAAACCTAAATCTGACTGTTTATTATTTTAACTGGACTATTTTTTCCAAAAAAATATAATTATAATAATATGACATGTATCAACACTATTATAGTATGAGAAATAACTAGAGTAATATATACTATCACAGGAGTAAAGGATTTTGTCAACTAGCATGTGGAATTTCAAAGTCTGTATTAACTCAATTTATTATTGGGATTCATATCGTACACTACAGTGATCGAATAGACTCGAAGGATTAAGGACAATGCACTCGTTCTCGTGCAGACGTTCTTAACTCAGTGAACTAGTAACGTGAACTAGTGATGTGTCGTTCGTGAACGATTCGTTCAAAACGAACGAATCTATGAGCGAACGAAATCATGAGATTCATTCGCGATGTAAAGAATCGGTTCTTTGAGAGTCGATTCCTTGAAAGCTGAACACGAGTCAAAAGAACGAGACGAGAACCGGCCAAGCGGCCAATCTGATTCTTTCCTTGGATTCGTTCGTGAAATGAATCATGACGTCAGGAGTCAGAGTAATCAGTAATCGCTGCGTGAGTGTGCGTATACACCAGAGCAAACGATACTTGATAAAAGAAAATAGGGTAACATGAAAAGTATCTACACTTGACTATGTCCACGATTAGGTAGTACCAGTTTTGGGTTAATAACTTCACATCGCTTGTACTGGCTTTCTAGAGTGGTGCTAAAACCAAGTTGTTATAACTATCACAAAAAGAAAAATAACGCGTGAAAAAAAAAATTATTTAAGTGTTTTTTTATTTTTGAACAAAAAATAGTAAAACCGACATCTGCTAACAGTCAGTATACAGGTGGACGTCTGGAGTTTCAGCTATCCGAGCCGAGCAGATAATGATAACCAGCCAGGCGCAAAGACGCCAAAGGGTACGCGAGTTATGATTCTTGATAAGAGCCAAATGCCGTAGAAGAACGAAAAGAACGAATATTTGGAACGAATCATTACAAGGAACTGATCCACATGAATCGTTTCGGTAAAAAGAAGCTTTCTGCCCATCACAAGCGTGAACTAACCGTACGGCAGACTGTCGGCTCTATATCGTGTTCTCCTCGTGCGCGACAAGGTCTGAAATGGAATGAAGAAGGGGGAAAGGGGTTCCAGGGAGCGGGGAAGTACCCCTAGATCAAGGGCTTCCCCTGACACACAAGCCGCCCGCAGCGCAGGGAACACCACAGAGAACTAAGGAAGCAGAGGCCCGCATGTCAACAGACGATACACCAGACAACCCGGAACTGTTCCAAGACCGCGGTGGCAAATAATTTTTGATCTGCAACACCTTACCTCTCGGTATACGGCATTTGGTAGGAGTAATTTCCTGAATGAAACGTTAATGTTTAACCACGGTGCTGCCATCTGTGGCGGAAGGCGCGAACCAAAAGTTCACAAAGCCAAAAGGAAACTGTTCAATGAATTTTATCACGATGGGCAGTATTTTAATAAAATTCCTCGTCGAAAATCAGGTCCAGAGCAGAGGTTTCGTTTATTTTTTCACGTATTTTTCTGTTTTATCGGAGCCGTTTCATTTTATAGTTTAAAATTTCTGTCTACGAATGGAAATGATTCGATAGTCGGACGTAGCTGCTCCGGCAGCGAATTCTACCGGCAGGTGCGGATGTGATTCGCGTCCATAAATGCGGATGAAAAATCTATTTTCGTACATTTATCAAGTGCGACATTAATTTTAAAGAATTATACTTTAAATTTCGTGGCCGAGTTTCTTATTCTACGTGTATTTTCAACATGAGAACACACCAATCTGCTCGGTACCGAGGTTACATGTTAAGTATCTCTGATGAGTACTGAAAGACTCGCTCACTTTTCTTAAATTATTTATTCACACTAGTTGATGCACCAAGGCTTCTCTACGGTAGTCTGCAGGCGAAACATTTTCGCTCTGCTCATTACACATGCCCCTCCTCACGGGTACGTCATTGCTGCGCCAAGAAAGAAAAAGAGAAAAAGAAAATGACTCAAATATTGAAATCAACTAATGGAAGAAAAAAAAATCGCTGGAACTAAGATAAACTAGAAGTATAAACCAAAAATTTAGTCTTGACTTCCAAAATTTTCAAAACCTTTAAATTCCCATTAATTTAACTAAACCACCGTGTCAGGATTGTAAAGATGGTAACTGAAAGAACACGAAAGTGAATAAAATAACAAGCAACCACCGTCACCTTTACCTCAACCGCCATCGTTGCAATTTTCGTTACGGCTGCCATCTTTGAAATCTGTATTTTCGAAGATATAAAATCGAGGAAAAGTTTTGAAATTAATAAAATATATCTAATAAAGTTGTAAATAAAAAATTTCCGCTATATTGTACACTAGAACGTTGCATTTTCCGTTTCGGCTGTCATCTTGAAAATAAGTCAATTTTAAGCTAGAATATGGGGAAACAGTGCACTTTTGGGCATTTTGTTTTTAGTAAAAAATAGTATTTAAAAATGTAAAGCTAGGCAACAAGGTTATCACTTAATAATTTAGGTGCCTTAAGAAATTTTGAAGTCTGTTTGAACAACAATTAAATCTACATAATTTCGAGACAGAAAAAATTTTTGAATAGGAGAGATTTGAACTCACCAAATCTTCAGATTTGGGTCACAAATCTATAGCCTAACCCATTCAGCCAATTCTACCTTACATTTGTAGAACGAGAAAACGGTTGTATAACAAATCGCATAAATTGGAATAGGTAGTCAATACATATTTGTAAAAGTATTTAGATTTACTTTAAGAATAATGTAAGTAGTGCATAAAAAGTGAATGAGTGAATATCCAGCTTATAAGTAAATGTTGCCACTACGCTTCCAATAGCAAACACCTGAAATCTTACGATAATCGTCATTTTACGATCGAGAACTTCTTTCCGAGTAACTTAGAATAAATCCCTTGTTAAGTTCTGTAAGTTGAATAGTTAACTTTAAGCTGGAAGAAATTTTAAATCACTGCCGTCATTTCAGTGTTTTTAAAAATGGATCGAAATAAACCGCACTGAAGAAAACAAAAATAATCACGGTGATTAAACGGTTGAATAAATAACCTGTGCAATTATTCTGCAATTAAGTTGCTGATAACTAAAATAAATATTATGGGCATAGTTTCAAGTCAATAATTTTTAATATTTTATTTGCATGCTTATTCCGTAGGAAAGTGGACGAATGAGTTACTCCTGAAACAAAGTTTTAATAACCTATACATATACAGGGTGAGACTGAATCGACCGTCAAACTTCGGCTGCAGGTTCATTACGAAAACACATGTACGACTTACTGGTTGAAGTGCTACCAAAGCCTGGCTTACGATTTAAAGCTGGAGCGGAGCCACTGATTTATTTCCAATAATATGGAAGTATTAAGATGGAGCACTAAGTGTCTGAAAAATACTAACGTTAAACAAAGTTCTACAAACTTCGCAAAAACTTGTGGCTGTTGTAAACTTATTTCACTCAAATAATTAGAGGTAACGCTCTTATTTCCCATAAATGTTTGTGAGAAGAAAGTATAATGTTTTTTTTTTTTTTTTTTTTTAAATTTATGTGTTCTTTGAAAACCCGTCATAGGCGTGAACATAACTAATAATCAGTGAAGCTCTAGCATACTGGGTGTTGAGCGTGTTGCATATCTGCCAGGCGCTGCATTTATTTGTTCTAAACCTGATATTGACATTTATAGAAAACGGTGGGGTTAATGGTAATAACGCAGCTATCTTTCTTTTCGTTTTGTTTAAATGAGCATTAATAATACGCTGAAGACTTCATTTTAAAACATTTACTATTATTTGTAATAATTTCGTTTTATGTGCACCAATATTTTAAAGACTTATCATCAGCCTTGGAAAGTAATTCATACCATATGTTATAAATATGTTTCCAGCTTATTATTTACGTAATGAACCTAAGCCAATGCTTGTCGGTTGAATTCATGCTCACTCACACTATCAGGATTGTAACGAAGTCAATGTTTCTGTGCTGCATCTTGTGTGGGCGTGGCCATGTACAGAGGATATAGTTCGTTGGGCTAATTCCGGCCGTCCGTAGCGTAAGCCACTCAGTATGGCACTTCTGACGGCCGTGACCAGTTTAAATTGAACGAAGTCGCCTATAAGTAGGGACAATTGCTATTAGATTTAAGTGTTTATCATAATATATTTGGAATCGTTCAAGATATCAGAAAAAAATATCTTAAAGAAACCTGGGGTTACTATCCAAAAATTGTTTGAATTTCAGGGCAATAGCATTAGCGGTTTTTTTAGTTAAATCATTACGAACTCACAAATATTTTTAACGTTTGATTTGGTTCAGATTCTAATTTTTTTTAGCGGGGAAAAATATTCTATATGTAATCATTCTAGAATCACAGGCAGCACATATTTCGATTTTATTTTATTTGTATCGGTGTATTAATTTGTCTCACTCCGGTACTGGTGTGCTGTTGCACCTATGCGTGCCTGCTACGCCCGGTACCCAATTCCCGTGTAGTACCAAGATATAAGCTATAGCAAAAACCCTAACGAATGTCGTACCCAACATAAATGTACAAGTAGAGACGTCAGGGCGAAGGAAAGTTGTGTGCTTTCACGGCTGGAAGAGCGGGAATCGGACATGATGAATAAGGAGAGAGGAATAAGGCTCGACGAGGAAGACGACGGTAAACAGCGAGATACGTGAATAATGAAGCATGGACCGTGTGTGTGTGGAGCGGACTAAAGGAGGCTGAATGGGGTAACGACGACGGGAGAATCTGCTCGCGAGGGCGGGAAGGAACAGACCTGGATCCGAGACGGAAGGCTGGACGACAGCGAATGAAAGAGAGATCCTTGACAATCCGGAGCAGCTTATTGGCTTTGACTGCCTCGGTTCAACGTCTAACGTCGGAAAATGTCTTGACAGTCGAAAGTAATATTCAAGAACGAGATGCTTCTTATAGTATGTTTTGTACTACGTCAACAAGGATTTCATTTCTTGCTATAAAAAAAATTTCGTTTCTAGAAATGCATTCAAATGTTTTTGTATGGTAAAGAACGGAAATGGCACACACATAATAAAAATGTAGATAAATGTCGATAAGTTAAGGTAGCCAATATTTTTTCTAGTTTCTTTTATAATTGCATAGGTGGTGGTGACTACAAACGTATCATATCCCATCCAATTGCCTTCGTGATTAATGCAACGGAAAGCCAGTCTAAATGCTCACATCTCAAAACGGCTTAAGGACTTAACTATTGCACAGTCTTCTCGTCATGCATCGATGAGCTATGAGGGGTAACCATAATACAGTTATGTCAATAAAATAATGTCCCAGTTTCAATGGTATATCAAAACAGTTTAATTTCGCTATTTAAACAAATAATACATCAAAATGAAAATAATATACCCTAGTTTTTCTTACAAATGTACAATATGTGAACAGTCATTTATAATCATACATCCAACCTAAAGTTAAATTCTTCCCACACTTTGGTTAACATGTCCGGAATAATGGAAATCTTCAATTTTGTGTCCCAACTCTGGCAAAATATTAGGTATCGGAGGAACAACAAAACAATCTTTTATAAAGCCCCAAAGGAAAAAAATCGCATGGCTTTGTGTCAGGTGAACTTAGAGGCCAGCGAAAAAAAGAGCTTTGTCGACTCAATCACTATGACCAATCCAACGGTCTGGGACTTTGAAGTTCAACCATTTTCGTACAAAGAGATTAGAATGGGGAGGGCTGAAATTACAGATTCACTCTAAACAAATTTCAGAACACAAAACGCTTTGCGCTCAGGAGTCGCCATTTTGCGTAGGTGGCGCTGCAAGCGAGAAAACAACAAAGCAGTACTCGCGCATGTGCTTATCTAAAACGGTTTGAATTACTCTTTAATTGTGACCTTGAACCAAGATTTTACAACTCTTACAGTTGATATTATTAAAATTTATAACTAGGATATTATATAGTTAACAACATGTATTATATGGCGGAAAAATTAATATAAAGGTGTAATGCAAGTCCTTTGAGTGCTTTCAAGTATCTGTCATGATTATTCAAAACTAAATATTATTCATAAAACCCAAATATTAGCCAATTTCATTCTTCTAAAAGGAAGTTTTAAACACGAAATAAGGAAACAGAACTACCCTCAGCGTATTTTTAAATGTTTTTCTTAAAAGACCTACTCAGCTATCTTGAGCAGTTTTCAATCACATGTTTTTTTCTCAAGCTCTACTAACTGTATGTGTGCTCAGGTAGACGGGGGCCTTTAGTATTCATTGTAACGAATTTTATTAACACACAGTTAAAACGAGGTAATTGTTCTCTTAATATTAAACTGTTGGAAAACTACCATAAATCAAATACGTTTAATAGATTTTATCAGTCATGTGACTGATTTGCAGTAGTTAAAAAGGTTTCATTTATATAAGTAGTAGGCAAGATAGATTGCACGCAATACTGAATTTTAAGTAAACTCGGGAAAGATACCGGTAGGGTAAATTATAAGCCAGCATCTCAGCATTTGCCTGTAGTTAATTTCAAGGAACAATGAGAAACTGAGATTGTAATGGCTGCCCATGTTCTCGAACCCGCAGAGTACAATATTTCGCCATTGTTTCACCCCACGCCGATGTTGTCAAAATCACTTCATGAGCATAGGTCCGGGGAAGAGTTCCCCTGAAATTTAACACATTCAGCAAATGGTGATATATGGTGGGGTCTTATCAATTTGTTTTATGCACTTTTTTCAGAAAATAGATTTTTACCTTAATGAAAACTGTATATAAGTAGTATGTGAATGTATGTCCGAGATCTGGGTTCTGGGTGTGGTGCCGGTGCTGGTGTCCGCCATCTTGGATTTGTGACGTCACGGCGGCAAAAATTCCTCAAAATTCCTCAAAAATGCCTCAAAATGACTCGAAATTTCCCGTTTTAAGAAAAAATTTCCCGTTTTCGAGGGAAAAATTCCCGTTTCGAGGGAAAATTTCCCGTTTTATTCCTCAAAAATCCCAACGGCTAGAAATGTCCTGATAGAGGCTTAAGCATCCTTAACTCAAGCCTCAGTTAAGCCTCTATCAGGATGTGACCTTGACCTTTGACCTTGACCCCGGCGGCCATCTTGGATCCGCCATTTTGGATGACGTCATTTCGTTTTCTAGAAAATTCCGGCATTGTGTTATCCGCCATATTGGACGATGACGTCACCGTTGCAATTTTCGTTACGCCCGCCATCTTTAACTTTTTTATTTATTATCCGATTTTAATGAAATTTTTTTTAAAATTTATAAAAAAATTCATTTAATAAAAATTTAATAAAATATTAATAAAAAATTACTTTTTCGACACGGAGTTTGGAGTCCGCGGTTCGAACCCGGTGAGGCCAAAAAAAATTAAAAATGGCGACCGATCCTCCTCCCGTGGTGACTTTTGGCAGACTGACTCCCACCACATTTCTTAAAGCATATATATATCGTCACCTAGTATGACGTCATGTCCGCCATCTTGTCTTCGATGCTGGAAGCCATCATCATCATTGTATCGTCGACGAGAGTGCGCTGACACCATGTTAGTTTAGTTCGTATCCGCTAGAGTGCAGTAATCATTTATTATTACTGTGACACCCGCCATCTTGAAATATGGCCGCCATCTTGAAAATCCGTAATTATTTAGCTAGAAATTCGGGAAAAATTCCAAAATTCATTAAATAAATCACTCATTAACTTACATATTGATTCGATCCGCTCCAGTCCTTGGTTCGATCCCTGAATGATGCAAAACATTTAATTTTATATAAAAAATAATAATTTCAATAAACCATGTACAAATTCTTAAAGAGACTTTAAATCCTCTACTACCATCATCCTATCAGACACAAAGACCACCATATTGGAAATTCGTAATTGTAATGCTAGAGATTCGGGAAAAAGTTCAAAATTCATTAAATAAATTTGTAATCTATATACTGATTGATTAGATCGACTAAGGTCCTTGGTTCGATCCCTGGCCGATACAAAACAACTTTAATTTTAAAAAAGTACCAGAAAAGTGTAAGGTTCGAAAAATAAAACACCTCAAAGTCTTTTACAAACATAATATTTATTACACAATTTCTATCCTACTACAGAATCACTTGCGAAAGCCAACAACAATCTTATAAACATTTAGCCCTGCATAGACGTGCAACGACTACTTCTTAGCTCCAAATGGCTCCCAAAGCTCCAACAGCCTCCAAATGCTTAACACAGCTCCAAATGGCTCCAAATGCTCCAAACGGCTCCAAATGCTCCAAATGTCTCCAGCAGCTCCAAATGCTTGACAGCTCCAAATGCTTCAAAAGGCTCCAAATGCTCCAACAGCTCCAAAAAAAAGGCTCCAAATGCTCCAATAGCCTCCAAATGCTTAACACAGCTCCAAATGGCTCCAAATGCTCCAAACGGCCTCCAAATGCTTGACAGCCTCCAAATGCTTAACACAGCTCTAAATGGCTCCAAATGCTCCAAACGGCCTCCAAATGCTTGACAGCTCCAAATGTCTCCAGCAGCTCCAAATGCTCCAACAGCTCCAAAAAAAGGCTCCAAATGCTCCAACAGCCTCCAAATGCTTAACACAGCTCCAAATGGCTCCAAATGCTTGACAGCTCCAAATGCATAACACAGCTCCAAATGGCTCCAAATGCTCCAAACGGCCTCCAAATGCTTGACAGCTCCAAATGTCTCCAGCAGCTCCAAATGCTCCAACAGCTCCAAAAAAAGGCTGCAAAAGCTCCAACAGCCTCCAAATGCTTAACACAGTTTCAAATGGCTCCAAATGCTCCAAACGGCCTCCAAATGCTTGACAGCTCCAAATGTTTCCAGCAGCTCCAAATGCTCCAAATGCTTGACAGCTCCAAATGCTTCAAAAGGCTCCAAATGCTCCAAATGCTCCAAACGGCCTCCAAATGGCTCGAACAGCTCCAACAGCCTCCAAATGCTTGACAGCTCCAAATGTTTCCAGCAGCTCCAAATGCTCCAAATGGCTCCAACAGCCTCCAAATGCTTAACACAGCTCTAAATGGCTCCAACAGCTCCAAAAGACTCCAAATGCTTCAAAAGGCTCCAATTGCTCCAAGAGCTCCATCTTCAATTGGTTCCAACTGATTCCTATTACTTTTATCGAACTTGGCATGATTACTAACATGTCTTTATCAGTATACATTTTGACTGGCAGTGGTAACGTTTTTTTACACCTTTAAGTTATAAGTTTTATTTAGAAATCAGATTTTGATAAATGATAGCTTCCATCTGGAAAGAAAATATATTTATTTATCTTCAAGTTTATACACATACATTTAATTTAATCCATTATTGTATGTAGCCAGCTTCCCTCAGTTCTTTGAGTATGAAGGATATTTCTTTAATGTTCGAATAGTTTCCTGCACAAAGCGATCCATGTAGTAGTCGTAGCCTGTTAACCAATATGTTAGGATCTTCCCATGAGGTATAATCAATCTCTTCTGCTGCCTTCATCATCCTTGCATGTTTATAATAAATATTATCTCTGGTGTTTATCGTTTTAACACCAACCACAAGGTCACTTTCGTCATCTTGCCAGTGATTATCACAAGCTTGATCAGGATAATTTATTTTATTACGCCGTTTCCATCGTTTTGGTCTCAAACCACCATCACAGTCTTCGCTCTTGCATGCTTTTGGTGCTTCAGTACAGTACTCAATCATGTCAGCCTCAGATGTGTCACCACAATCTTCAATCATGCCAGCTTCTGATGTGTCACCACAGTCTTCAATCATGTCAGCACCACAAACTTGATCAGGATAATTTATTTTATTACGTCGTTTCCATCGTTTTGGTCTCAGACTGCCATCACAGTCTTCGATCTTGCCTGCTTTAGGTGTTTCAGTACAGTACTCAATCATGTCAGCCTCAGATGTGTCACCACAATCTTCAATCATGCCAGCCTCAGATGATTCATCAAAGTCTTCGACCTTGTAAGCTTCAGGTGGTTCTCCATCTTTCACATTTTCATGGAGACGACTAGATATTGGAGTAAATATATTTTCATTTCTAATGTGGTTACAACTTCCTTCGTTTGTTTTAAATTTTAAATTATTATCTTGATCTAGATCAGTAATTTTAGCATTAGCTTTTTCGCCTTCGTTCCTCTTCCGCGATGTTGTAGCCCAGTCTTCGTTATCTTTATTCATCTTAATTGTACAGGTCTTGTAATGTCTATCCAAGTAATATCTTCTACCAAAGGATTTCTGACACTGACTGCAATGAAATGGTTTTTGACAAGGACCCAAATTACACTCGCTTCTCTCATGTCGTTTAGCATTCTTTCTCAAGGTAAACACCTTGCTACAGTATCTACAGTGATGACGTTTTGATACAGCAACAAATCCAGTTTCAGGATTCATATTAGTTATTGAGACTAATGCCAGATGCAAACTAAGAGTTTTAAATTAGATATATTACTTAAATAGAATTTTTTAATTATTTCATCAGCGAGAATTAATTTATCTCATTCAAAGGTACTTGTTGCAAGTAGTTCTGCTTTTCAACAACAGATGTCGCCACATGTTACTTGCAGGTAAATAATATTTAGTTCTTTTATGCGGGATGCGGGATGCTCACTAACGATCGCAAAAGAAGGATGGCTTCGCTAGACTCCAAGGAGAAGGAAGTTCGTCCATCCTGTTAGTGCTTCTTAGATTTCTCAGAGATTATTTGACTGAGTAATGATATTTTTTTTAAATTTATCACCTGATAAAAATATTACAAGTGGTGATTTATTGACAGAATTTCACTAATTAAATGTAACTCTGAATAGAAATGACATGACTCATTAAGTAAAAAATTCTTCATGCAGAGATAGATTTCTCACAAATAATCAGGAGCACTCGGATAAAACCATCAGATGTCTAGCCAGGAATAATCAGAAACACTTGGAGAAAGCCATCAATAAATAATATCAAGAATAATCAGAAGCACTCTGAGAAAACCATAAGATGTCTAGTCAGGTATAATCGGAAGCACACGGAGAAAACCACCATAATATTGTCAATATTATGGTGATTTTCTCCGTGTGCTTCCGATTATTATTGACAATATTATGGTGGTTTTCTCCGTGTGCTTCCGATTATACCTGACTAGACATCTTATGGTTTTCTCAGAGTGCTTCTGATTATTCTTGATATTATTTATTGATGGCTTTCTCCAAGTGTTTCTGATTATTCCTGGCTAGACATCTGATGGTTTTCTCCGAGTGCTCCTGATTATTTGTGAGAAATCTATCTCTGCATGAAGAATTTTTTACTTAATGAGTCATGTCATTTCTATTCAGAGTTACATTTAATTAGTGAAATTCTGTCAATAAATCACCACTTGTAATATTTTTATCAGGTGATAAATTTAAAAAAAATATCATTACTCAGTCAAATAATCTCTGAGAAATCTAAGAAGCACTAACAGGATGGACGAACTTCCTTCTCCTTGGAGTCTAGCGAAGCCATCCTTCTTTTGCGATCGTTAGTGAGCATCCCGCATCCCGCATAAAAGAACTAAATATTATTTACCTGCAAGTAACATGTGGCGACATCTGTTGTTGAAAAGCAGAACTACTTGCAACAAGTACCTTTGAATGAGATAAATTAATTCTCGCTGATGAAATAATTAAAAAATTCTATTTAAGTAATATATCTAATTTAAAACTCTTAGTTTGCATCTGGCATTAGTCTCAATAACTAATATGAATCCTGAAACTGGATTTGTTGCTGTATCAAAACGTCATCACTGTAGATACTGTAGCAAGGTGTTTACCTTGAGAAAGAATGCTAAACGACATGAGAGAAGCGAGTGTAATTTGGGTCCTTGTCAAAAACCATTTCATTGCAGTCAGTGTCAGAAATCCTTTGGTAGAAGATATTACTTGGATAGACATTACAAGACCTGTACAATTAAGATGAATAAAGATAACGAAGACTGGGCTACAACATCGCGGAAGAGGAACGAAGGCGAAAAAGCTAATGCTAAAATTACTGATCTAGATCAAGATAATAATTTAAAATTTAAAACAAACGAAGGAAGTTGTAACCACATTAGAAATGAAAATATATTTACTCCAATATCTAGTCGTCTCCATGAAAATGTGAAAGATGGAGAACCACCTGAAGCTTACAAGGTCGAAGACTTTGATGAATCATCTGAGGCTGGCATGATTGAAGATTGTGGTGACACATCTGAGGCTGACATGATTGAGTACTGTACTGAAACACCTAAAGCAGGCAAGATCGAAGACTGTGATGGCAGTCTGAGACCAAAACGATGGAAACGACGTAATAAAATAAATTATCCTGATCAAGTTTGTGGTGCTGACATGATTGAAGACTGTGGTGACACATCAGAAGCTGGCATGATTGAAGATTGTGGTGACACATCTGAGGCTGACATGATTGAGTACTGTACTGAAGCACCAAAAGCATGCAAGAGCGAAGACTGTGATGGTGGTTTGAGACCAAAACGATGGAAACGGCGTAATAAAATAAATTATCCTGATCAAGCTTGTGATAATCACTGGCAAGATGACGAAAGTGACCTTGTGGTTGGTGTTAAAACGATAAACACCAGAGATAATATTTATTATAAACATGCAAGGATGATGAAGGCAGCAGAAGAGATTGATTATACCTCATGGGAAGATCCTAACATATTGGTTAACAGGCTACGACTACTACATGGATCGCTTTGTGCAGGAAACTATTCGAACATTAAAGAAATATCCTTCATACTCAAAGAACTGAGGGAAGCTGGCTACATACAATAATGGATTAAATTAAATGTATGTGTATAAACTTGAAGATAAATAAATATATTTTCTTTCCAGATGGAAGCTATCATTTATCAAAATCTGATTTCTAAATAAAACTTATAACTTAAAGGTGTAAAAAAACGTTACCACTGCCAGTCAAAATGTATACTGATAAAGACATGTTAGTAATCATGCCAAGTTCGATAAAAGTAATAGGAATCAGTTGGAACCAATTGAAGATGGAGCTCTTGGAGCAATTGGAGCCTTTTGAAGCATTTGGAGTCTTTTGGAGCTGTTGGAGCCATTTAGAGCTGTGTTAAGCATTTGGAGGCTGTTGGAGCCATTTGGAGCATTTGGAGCTGCTGGAAACATTTGGAGCTGTCAAGCATTTGGAGGCTGTTGGAGCTGTTCGAGCCATTTGGAGGCCGTTTGGAGCATTTGGAGCATTTGGAGCCTTTTGAAGCATTTGGAGCTGTCAAGCATTTGGAGCATTTGGAGCTGCTGGAAACATTTGGAGCTGTCAAGCATTTGGAGGCCGTTTGGAGCATTTGGAGCCATTTGGAACTGTGTTAAGCATTTGGAGGCTGTTGGAGCTTTTGGAGCCTTTTTTTGGAGCTGTTGGAGCATTTGGAGCTGCTGGAGACATTTGGAGCTGTCAAGCATTTGGAGGCCGTTTGGAGCATTTGGAGCCATTTGGAGCTGTGTTATGCATTTGGAGCTGTCAAGCATTTGGAGCCATTTGGAGCTGTGTTAAGCATTTGGAGGCTGTTGGAGCATTTGGAGCCTTTTTTTGGAGCTGTTGGAGCATTTGGAGCTGCTGGAGACATTTGGAGCTGTCAAGCATTTGGAGGCCGTTTGGAGCATTTGGAGCCATTTAGAGCTGTGTTAAGCATTTGGAGGCTGTCAAGCATTTGGAGGCCGTTTGGAGCGTTTGGAGCCGTTTGGAGCGTTTGGAGCCATTTGGAGCTGTGTTAAGCATTTGGAGGCTATTGGAGCATTTGGAGCCTTTTTTTGGAGCTGTTGGAGCATTTGGAGCCTTTTGAAGCATTTGGAGCTGTCAAGCATTTGGAGCTGCTGGAGACATTTGGAGCATTTGGAGCCGTTTGGAGCATTTGGAGCCATTTGGAGCTGTGTTAAGCATTTGGAGGCTGTTGGAGCTTTGGGAGCCATTTGGAGCTAAGAAGTAGTCGTTGCACGTCTATGCAGGGCTAAATGTTTATAAGATTGTTGTTGGCTTTCGCAAGTGATTCTGTAGTAGGATAGAAATTGTGTAATAAATATTATGTTTGTAAAAGACTTTGAGGTGTTTTATTTTTCGAACCTTACACTTTTCTGGTACTTTTTTAAAATTAAAGTTGTTTTGTATCGGCCAGGGATCGAACCAAGGACCTTAGTCGATCTAATCAATCAGTATATAGATTACAAATTTATTTAATGAATGTTGAACTTTTTCCCGAATCTCTAGCATTACAATTACGAATTTCCAATATGGTGGTCTTGGTGTCTGATAGGATGATGGTAGTAGAGGATTTAAAGTCTCTTTAAGAATTTTGAACATGGTTTATTGAAATTATTATTTTTTATATAAAATTAAATGTTTTGCATCATTCAGGGATCGAACCAAGGACTGGAGCGGATCGAATCAATATGTAAGTTAATGAGTGATTTATTTAATGAATTTTGGAATTTTTCCCGAATTTCTAGCTAAATAATTACGGATTTTCAAGATGGCGGCCATATTTCAAGATGGCGGGTGTCACAGTAATAATAAATGATTACTGCACTCTAGCGGATACGAACTAAACTAACATGGTGTCAGCGCACTCTCGTCGACGATACAATGATGATGATGGCTTCCAGCATCGAAGACAAGATGGCGGACATGACGTCATACTAGGTGACGATATATATATGCTTTAAGAAAAGTGGTGGGAGTCAGTCTGCCGAAAGTCACCACGGGAGGAGGATCGGTCGCCATTTTTAATTTTTTTTTGGCCTCACCGGGTTCGAACCGCGGACTCCAAACTCCGTGTCGAAAAAGTAATTTTTTATTAATATTTTATTAAATTTTTATTAAATGAATTTTTTTATAAATTTTAAAAAAAATTTCATTAAAATCGGATAATAAATAAAAAAGTTAAAGATGGCGGGCGTAACGAAAATTGCAACGGTGACGTCATCGTCCAATATGGCGGATAACACAATGCCGGAATTTTCTAGAAAACGAAATGACGTCATCCAAAATGGCGGATCCAAGATGGCCGCCGGGGTCAAGGTCAAAGGTCAAGGTCACATCCTGATAGAGGCTTAACTGAGGCTTGAGTTAAGGATGCTTAAGCCTCTATCAGGACATTTCTAGCCGTTGGGATTTTTGAGGAATAAAACGGGAAATTTTCCCTCGAAACGGGAATTTTTCCCTCGAAAACGGGAAATTTTTTCTTAAAACGGGAAATTTTGAGTCATTTTGAGGCATTTTTGAGGAATTTTGAGGAATTTTTGCCGCCGTGACGTCACAAATCCAAGATGGCGGACACCAGCACCGGCACCACACCCAGAACCCAGATCTCGGACATACATTCACATACTACTTATATACGTTAGCAAATAGTTAAAATTCGATTTGTGAAATGATTGCACTTAGAAGTTTTTTATACTACACTCTTTACAGACATTTTAAATTAATTCCCGAAACCATATTCTTTTCTGCTCTATTTATTACTTTTAAAAATCATAAAGTATACCAAGCACGCTGTCCAGATTACTTGTGTCTGTTACTTTCACATGCGAAACCCTTGGGCCGCAGATTATGCCTCCCCCCTTTTCCCCCCCTCTCCTTTCCACCGTATTGCTAAACCTACAGATTTACACCCCTGACCAGCATGATGTACCGTATTGATGTAATGTACATTTTTAAGCGATTCCCATTCGACTGCCACTCCACACATAATGACTGTGGTTTTATTCTCGCTCGCCAATATTGTTTGCGGCCCCCGATCCCTTTAACGACCTATTTATACCTGCAATTAAATTGCCTTCTCTCTGCGCGATTGTCATGTTCTCGCGCTTTCATCAACATGCAAGGGAATTCGCAGGTCAATTTACTGTCATCCGTTAATGCAATTTTTTTGAACCCGATGTGCCTTTTTGGATCCGCCGTAATATCCATCTCTTCACACGCAAGCGTAACTTTATTTCCTCAACAAACTTACTAACGCACTCGTTGGCAAATAAATACATCCACATTATATTACGAAAAGTACTCCAAACTGTTGTACCGACATAGCCATCAAATTTACGGACATTGTAATTTTTATAAATTTGACCAACCATTTAGTAATGGTTCGTTTTCGGGAAAGTGCTTTACGCTCTTAGAGACTCAAAACTCTCATTAAAAGCTTATAAACAACTCTTTTTTCGTTTGGCCAAGCTGTAAAGCTAATTCACCGTATTACATAAAACTAATTTCCAAAAAAAAAAAAAAAAATTATATATATATAAGCCCAAGTAAAATTAGATGTTATAGTTATCATAACCGCTCAGAAACAAAGTTTTCTAATAACGAATACTTAATTTATGATCGTGCTGTCAATACGAACATAAATGTTCAGTTAAAAAACTTTGAAGAGTTCTGCAACAATGTGGTGCACTGGGGCCGATTTGTGAAAACCTTGTGTACCTTAAGTCTGAATCCCACATGCCATGTTGGTTAGTTTATGTTCACTACTATTATTTTACTGTCAATTTCTGCAAATTTATTACGATAACTCTAATGCATTTGTTGTTTGTTTTGCAAATTCCAACATGTAACGCGTCCGGACACGCAACAACGTATCGTAGTGCCACGCCATCCTGTTGTCATATTTGGATGCCATACCGTAACTGCAACATCGTGACACAGTGACGTGGCAGCGTGACATCGCTTGTCGGCTTCCCAACGTCACAGAAAGGGTGAGTTGCGCTGTTGCGTTGCGCATTCTCCTGGCGAGTCCGAACGGGACTGCGTGACAGTGCCTCAGTTTCCAACATGGGGTGGGCTGAAGAACGTACGCTGCAGTTTATCGAAGTTTATCGCAGTAAAGAACTGGTGTGGGACTCAAAACATCCTAGCTATTATAATACATTTTTAAAAAATCTAGGGATGAACTTGTGGGAAATTTTCAAACTACAGCATGAATGCAAAAAAAAAAGTTAATTTTTGTCAACGTTCAGAAGGAAAAAAAAAGAAAAGAATGTTGTCTGTAAAGTCGGTTTACGGACGATAATTTTACGTGATAACGTCATAATAAAACATTGATGAAAAATTGCAAACGTTTTAATTTTAAAATATTATTTACAGTTTTTTTGCAAATTTAATTTAAATAATTTGTTTAAATATAATCACGAACAATTAGTAGCCCACCTTAACCTGTTTGATATTATGAGAGATGATCTCGCACGGTGGTTGGCCGGTTCTTGCACGCTCGGCTCAGGCGGAACGTGACAGTTTTTCGTGCGTGCAGCCGGCGTTCATCGATTTATGAGACGTTATCACGTCAATAAGAAAAAAAATGAAAAATACCTGAGTTACAGGATCAGGTAATTTTATATAATACATAAATAATAATTATCACTAAATATAAATAACTCTACACCTACGTATATCACTCCTGTACACGAACACGTATTCACATGAACTGAATTATGGTGTTGCAAACATCTGTTAAGCGTTGATGTCCCGTTGCACGTACGACGTATGTGTCACAAGGGTATCCTTTTGCGATGCGTACCACGATGTTGAGTTGCGTGTCGGTGTCACGTTACGATCCGTTGTTGCACGTCTGGACCTACCTTCACCAAACATTACCTGCGAGCTGTAAAACGCCACGCAAGATATCACTGTTATGAACACTCGCGTAACTTTTCACAGCTCACGTTCAAGTTCATTATGTCTGCACTACTCTGCTTTGCGTGCGAAGTCCTACGCGAAGGACATAACCGCTCGCACTGAACCGAAAGTAAAACACGGAGGTAGGTATCATAAAAGTATTGAATGTTCGCAACGTACCTTCGTCTAGACGTCGCTGACGAAACAGTGCTTGTAAATATACTACCTTCAGGATTCACACTGCAACACGTACCTGAAACAAAAGTAAAACGTAGTGGTAAGCTTTCCAAAAATCACTAAAGTAATAATTTTATTTTACTTCGGAAAATGGGCTAAATATATCATGTACTTTACACACTCCTACTTTCTAGCTATTTTAAAACTTGAAAGACATATCATAGACATTGTAAAACATACTTCCTTAGATTGTGCAATTATTTTTCTATATTTAACAATCAGAAACTCTGTTTTATGATTTTACAAACTGAAAAAATTACATAAAATACAGAAGAGTAACAATCGCTGCCTAAAATGAAAAGTTACCAGCTTTACAAGTCATTTTCATCCTCTCTTAAAACCTTTTCTAAACTTTAATGGCATGTGAGACATGTGAAATACTACGCATGATAAACTTTCACAAATTATCGTGGTTATTTAATAATAAATGACCTAATGGGTATTGCTATGGTTTTCATTATTTTTGTATTCGTTTCTAAACAGTGCTTTAATTATTTTCTTGCATAGAACATAATGTTTCACAGGTGATATAATAGTCAGCAGTTTGAAACAAACACAAAAATGAACTGTAGCTTGCACCAGGAAAGGTCACGCATTAAAAAAAATTGGCCAATTGTGAGTCAACATTTTATCAAGTACATTTTATTATCAGTTGGATACGCAGAAGTTTTTCAAACAATCTGTATATTTATTTTACAAGTTGCGAAACGAAAGCTTTTAAATACCCACCCCAAAGATATATTTCTACAAAATACGCGTATGATAACTTATAATACCATCACTTTCGTATTTTCCTCAAAGTTTTACCATCGTTATATATTACATCGCTGCTTTGCATGTTACACAATAAAACAAAACGAGGCTGATATTATATATATATATATATATATGAAGCGGTTATTCTTGTTTTATTTAAATCACTATCAATGCGGCAAATTTAAATGCCCAAAATGAACGAATATGTTTTGAACAGTAAGTGAAGTAGAATTTCCACGTTCCGCTCGGTCGCAAATAAGTCAATGTACCTTACTTCTAGCACTGTGGTCATGGGTTTGAATCCGCCTGAGTCATTCGTGTTTTCAGAGTTCAAAAGTTTGTATTCCCTTCTCTTCTTGGCCTCCCCTAATAAAATACATATATGTAATTAATTTTTTACTTAAATTTCCAACTGGATATAATTTTATTTGCTTATTTTATGAAGCAACTACTGATATTAGTATCTGCATTGATGTTAGTGCCTTAGAGCTTTCAGTTTTTAATCATGAGCTACTTCTGAAGGAGGGGGGGGGGGGGGGAAATAACATTCACCATATTCGACCTCAACACATTATTATATATTGAACCACAAAATTACAGACAGTTTGTGTAACACATATTAAATATCAAGCCATGCGTTTTCAAATGTTGAGAATTAATTGCTCGTTACGTTCGCATCGCGACAAACAGTCGCACAAAGCGGTAATGCGCTCGTCAAAGTTTTAATATGTCAGTGAATTGAAAACGCCCACGGTAGAAAGTTTTTTTGTAATTGCGCGTGTGTTTGGTTAAGACTAGAACATAAACCGGATCACATGAATGCGTAATAATATTTAGTAACAAACGTAAATTTAATTCCACCTGTAAATGACACGCCTGAATGAGTATGATATAGAGTTATGTCACATCCTGATGTATCCTTTTCATCCCGCCCGCAGTATACGCCTAGGTTTTTAATATTTTTACAACTAATGAGTTCTCATCTAAGAAAATTTCCAGTCTAAGTGATAATAACACCTTTCTGAAATCAAATTGTTCACCACTCTTCCTTAAAACGTAAATAAGTGTTGATTAAAAATTAAAATAGCGCTAAGAATGGTATATGCATATAGTCCTGAGAAACTATTAGTTACAAATGTCTGAGGTGCGGAAGTTAAATTTCAGTATGGTATACACATACGACAGACACCTTCGCTCACTTATCTGTGCTACTGTACAGCCGTGATCACCATGCCTACACGCGCATGTATGGTGGCTAAAACAAATAGGTTATTGTTCCACTTCAACTGAAATTGATATGAAAATGAACACATTTCAAAGCGACGTGGAACCCATTTATTACCATTTTGTACGATTTTGAAATGAACCCTAAAACTAGAGTGCAATAAAGGACGACTACAGTACTTGTGCAATTAAGTTATCGCAGCCGTTGTCCTATTTGTGGCCCTGTACACGCGTTCACGGAAATTCGGGTGTATCTCAGTATTTATTATTTATATTCAGACTTCACTTCCAGCCTTCCGACGTAACTACAGCGACACAGGTAGCAGCTTTCTGTTTACTCTAGAGCGCAGACCTGTTCCAAGACCTCTTACAATTCTTGAAAAACAATTTTTTTAGACAATTATTCGTATTACTGCAACAATTTTATTTTTGAAGACACTAACTGTAATTTTTGTAAAGTGAGACTATAAATTAATATATCAAATTCTGTAATTTTGTAACCTAATCTCGTGAGTTTCTCTCGACGGCGTCGGGCGCGGGCTGGGACCGCTCAAGCTCAGAGATGTGCCGGACGTCGCTCCTTGGCAAGGGGGAGGGGGGACACTCATGCATATTCACAGTAGTTCACTTTCGCCGCGTGCTCGCGACCCACAAACAAATGAAAACCACCAATTTATTCATGATTTTTTTTAAAAGACCGGCGAGATTGGAGCCTACCACCTGGTAATGACTCTGGCCGCAGTTGGATATTACGATTTGGGGTGTGGTGGGAGGGGGGAGGGGTGAAATAACAACCATTCTTCGTCATCACTACAAATAACAAAATTTACTTTTCACTAAAATAATAATACGCACGGTATCAGCTGGGTTGCAGATACTTTTCTGTAATTATTATTGTGGCGTGCTTGGCAACCACTCGAAAATAAATTACTTACCTACTTTTTAGTTTGACTAAAGGCGTTCCATATTTTGCGATTTCGCACGAGACTGACTTCGGCCGTGTGCCTTCTCGTTTTTTTTTTTTTCGAATGCGGAAATAAAATTTCGGCTGCAAAATGTAAAGATATGATGGTTGGTGGATTCAAAAACACCACTAGTTAACTATATTTTTATCGTGCAAATAATACTACACGACACAGTGATTAACATTGACGTGGTTACTGAATGTTAACTAATTTCAATACTACAAAACTGAATGTCTATACCAAGATTGCTTGCAAAAAAAGATGGCTTTTAACATATTAAATAAATGCTTTATGTATCGAAGTTGAATACCATTTTCAACTATTTCCAACTATCCCAATAACAAATAAAAATCATTCACAGGAAAAACTCTTACAATTTTTTAACGAAGTTTAATTTCTGCGAGAGTAGGCTCCATAATCTATCTCGAAAAAAAAAAAAAAGCTTTTTTACATAGATTAAACGCTAATTTTACCGACACCCGATTTTTCAACTAATGTTTTCAGATATCAATTCAATTCATAGAATCCACACAAGTAGTGTGTGATTGCCGAGGTCGAGCAGAGTTCGGGATAAGATGCGATATGAAAGTCAAGAGACCACCATCTTGGATAGTGACGTCACGGCCGCCATATTGAATTACCTTGACTATCCTACGACCTTGACACCGGCCGCCATGTTGGATCCCGCCATTTTTGTTTTCTAGAACATTACGCTGTCTTGGAATTTGCCATATTGTGTTCTAGAACTTTACCCCATATTCGATTTCCCCATATTGTTTTCTAGAAATTTCCGCAATTTTGAATTGTTAAGTCCGTCATATTTAAAATCCATAATTACCAACCAAAAAAATTCAGAAAAATTAAAATTTCTAAAAAATAATTTGATAATAATTTTAATAAAAAACGAACTTACCATCATGGCCTTAAATGTGTTGGGTTCGATCCCAGAAAGAGTAATTAAATATATTTTAATTACTCCTCCATGTGGAATAGCAGCATATTGACCCCCACCACTAATGCCAAGAAATATATTATTTCCGCCATTATGTCATTATGCCATCTTTGATCCACCCTATTGGATCCCTTCTTGTTTTCGTATGCTAGAGTATGTTGCCTGTCACATTACCAGTTTATTAATAACCAGTTTATTAATTACCCGCTAGAACGTAATAACCTCAATCAACAAACTATTGTAGCATCAACATCTTCGCAGTTATGTTGAAAATTTGTAAATATCAACCAAAAAATCGGTAAAGAATACATAAATTAACAATTAATTTGTTTATGTCTTGAATGATAAATCGATTCCAGTCCATCGTTCTATTCCAGGCATATAGATTTAATTAAATTGACAAATTAAAAAAACACTGCTATACTTCTGACACAAGTAAACAAAGTCTACTTTTGCGTGTCTTCCCATGGAAAATTACCCTTGAATTAAGCCGTGTTTCTCGCACGCGATGTAATAGGAAACAAGCATGGAATTGGCTCTTGCTTCGCTAGAAGGCACCACATCTGCATTGTCATTAAATGGAAAGTACTCCAGACCTTCCACTGATCGTAAAATCGTAGCTAAACGCTGATACTTTGGACCATTTGTTTCCTCCGACATCAAGATCATTCAAGATGGCGACTGGGGTCAAAGTCAAGGGTCAAAGTCGAGGTAATCCAAGATGGCAGGCATGACATCACAATCCAAGATGGCAGTAGGTCATTGATCTGTACCTCGCAACTTATTCTGCACCAAACTCGGCTATTACACACTACTCACGCATTCCTATGTTGTAAATATTGAATATAGTCGTTCGCCTTTAAAAGAGTAGAAACAGCCGTTGTAGGCTCCGTTTTCTATTTTCATTTAGTTACTTCCATCAAATGTTCTTTTAAAGTCGTACTTCATTTACTATTCCAAAAGCCTCGTTTTGAAAGTCCCCTTTCCCCCTTTTCGCAATATTCTCAACCGCCATCGTTACAAATCCTCTTACTCAAACGAAACTTTTAATGAACCTTCAACATCCATAAAAGCTTCCAAACGAGAGTAAAAAAAAAGAAGAGGAACCCCGTGTATGGGGAAAAAGAAGGGTGACGAGGGGACGCACGTTAATTTCGCGAGCCGCGGCAAGACAAACTGACGCAGGTAGCCAGCCTCAATGGAGAACGCGGCACCCGCCCCTCCCGTGCCTGTTCCTCCGAGGCTCGACAAACGAAACTAATTTGTAAAGCCTACTGTCCGCTCTCTCGAGGGCATGTGTAGTGAGGCCAGGTTCCCAGGCGCTTGGACTCCACCACACCATCGGTTACACTCTCGGCGAGTCTGCACCGTGTGTTTTCTCGACGTGAACGTCCTCAAGGAGCGATTACACAGGCAGCATTACTTGTCCTAGTAGCTTTCCTGTTTACTCCACCAGTATAATCGATCCTGTCACTAGCCCTAATTGCTATCTCGTAGAATAAACGGAATAGCAACTAAGGGGCGGGGGGGGGGGGTGAGAAAAGTCGCACTACTACCACCCTCGTTTCGACATTTGGGAAAGTAACTGGCAGAGGAATAAAGCTAGTAGTTGGAAGAGTCGAGTAGGGTAGCACAAGTGGATAGTAGCTCGCCCACTCTCCTTCCCCCACCCCTGTATTTTTCGCTATAGGTACTGCTCACCAGCCTGCGAACTTTACGTGCGCGAACGGTGAGGTCTGGTAGAGGAAAGCTGGCGAGCTAGTTCATAAACAATGGTGCTCAGTTTACTCAAGATCAAGTAGTCAAACGAGTAGAAACTATTGAATTATAGAATTGTAACGCGAAAATGAATTTTAGTAAAGCATTAAAAATATACATTACATTGTACAAGGGCATGAGACAGGCAGCATATAAGGATATTATTTTATCTTTTCTATGCTCTTCTAAAGATTCCCATACCTCTTGCAACAACATTTTTGCACAATTATTTTCCAAAATATTCTTAAGAGCACAAAGAAGAACATGATTGTGGATTGTATGCTGGAAGCCACTTCTGGACTGAACCATTACATTTTGGAATTTTGTGTGTGGGCAGCTGCTCTACCACGTTCAGCATAGTAGAGTAGTCAGGAGAGCTCACATGCCCTAGTTGCTAGTCCGTGTACTCTGTGTAATCGATCCATTTATAGCCAGTAGGGCAATGGCCAGTTGCACCAGTCTGTTTTCGATCCGATATTTGAGAATATACACGTATGTATTCTAATACTAATAATTCAGTTCATCTGCGTGCCAATTTTTTTGTGTTCTATCGCTACGATAGTCAAATAAATATCTGCAGTAAAAATTACTTTGCCATTTTAGCGCCTCCTCTCCCCTCCCCCAAAAGCTGTGCCTGAGGTACAAGCCCCGTCCGTATGCCCCCCCCCCCCCTTTCTCGTGGTTGCATTCCTGGTGGGCTGTGAAGATTTAAAGTTTTACAATCGATTGTGAGGCGGCGAGAAAATGGTTGATGTGGCGGCCACAAGCTAGCAGCATATGTGTTGGCTGCTTCATCTCCGTTACGTTTAAATAACGATTGTAAAAAATACTGGAATTTAAATTTTTATTAAAAAACGAAACAGTCTAATATATGAGTACGTTTTGTTTCAAAAATTTATTTATAATGGAAATAATTCAGGCAGAATAAAGAGCCTTAATTAAACATCAAACTAAAAAACGCACATTTTAAAGACATAAAATATAAGTATGTCTCTCAAGAAGTGGTTGCTACACTAGAAAAAGGACCAGCGATAGCATCTGGATAGCATCCGGAATTTTTCAACTAATTTTAAAATATTTACGACTGAGAAAAATAACAACCTCATAACGTTGGTAAAATTTCCGGGCATGTCTGCCGGCACTGTTTGGATCCGAGATCATCTTTATGAACTGCCAGAACTGTCGGTTCATGAAAGACGGGAAATTTTTGATTTTTAACGTCCCCGCAACCCCCCTTGGGAGCTGATTTTCGTATAATCGTTTCTTAGCGGATGTCTCTAAGTAGCAAAAGGAATATGCATGCCAAATTTAAACTCTGTATGATTTATTGTTGAGGAAAATTCGTGATAAGTCGGTCAGTGAGTGGTGTTTCACTTCATAGAAACTTTACATCTTTTCACACATGCAGGTATGAAATTTCAAAAACTTCTTCCTTTGTGCACTCCTAGGGTCAATCCTCCAAATTTGAAAACTCAGATCCACTGGTTTAGGCTATGCGTTGTCTGTCAGTTGGTGTTAAAATTTTATTAAGTAAATTGTTACAATTCAACTCTAATGGTGCAACTGACTAAGTTGAGGCGATGACAATTTCAGAGAATCATTACTAGCAACTGAATTTTCAGGTTCAGATAAATGTTAAAAAATAACTTACACATAAATTTATATTTTATTATACTAAAGCTATACTAATCACTAATTAATTTATATTTTAGCTAACACGTTACTTGTTTTAAAAATCAGATGGCAACAGCAACAGTAGCACCGCTAGTGAGCTGACGTGGAACTACAAGCAGTCCGTGATGTCACTCCTACCACACGTGTTTGCCACGCACTTCCACGACTTGGTGAAAAGAGACAAACACATATATAAAGCTAAACGAACGACAAGTAACATGTTGAATATACTGAATTACGCACTATTCTATAGAACCGACTTTTATGAATTTATAGAACAGTCATCGCTCTCATATATAAAATAACATGGTAATTCAACCCTGCAAAGAAACTACAGTTCCGTAAGGAAGAGTCATTAAATCCCTTTTACATACTATCTTACCACGAAACGGGTCGCAACAGCTACCGTGTGGGGGAAAATGTTTCATTTAGATATGTAGCCTCTGCCATGTTTAAAATTTCAAGAAACATTTCAGTTTGCATTATTATTATATTTTATAATAAGGTATACAAATCTAAAATATTTCGTTTTTGATTTCTAGTTTTCTGTGAATATACAGTAAGTATCAATATTTTCATTCCTATAAGGATAATTATAAACGGAGCTGGGCGCTTTAGAATAGTTTTTGATGAAACGACATGTAGCCTACAATAGATAGTAAATTATATAAATAAGCTTTTGCATTTTTAATAAATTGATATGGAAAAGCTAACCTTATCACAGATTTTGGCGTATCATAAATGACCTCGGCTGACTAACCTAGCCTAGGCTGACCCATACTAATCTATGAGCTACATTCATGCGAACAGACTCATGATTCAACGAACACAAAATTGAAATACTAATTATTGATGATGATATTAAGAAAAGATTGACATTAATAATTATTTTTAACACAATTTATAGCTACTTGACAAAGTAATGTTGGTATGAAATTTAAAACATTACTATAAACATGTGGAATGCAATTTTTATGCCATATTAATAATTGTATACAAGTTTGTGTTATTACTACGCGAGAAAATTCTTCATTTGCAGACGATTTCTAATTCAAGTCGAAAATGGTATTCTTTGTGGATAAAATATTATGTCTGAAGCGATGTTGGAGACAACAGAGATTGGTAAAGAATGTGAGTGCTATCTCAAGTCTCCGCTACAATCTAACCCACGGCCAATCACCTTCCCTCGGCAAGCATAAGCCACGCGAAGGCGGCGAGTGTGTGCGGCGTCGGACGCTCGACCCAACAAATTAACCCCGATTACGTCGACGTGACACGGCGAGGTGGGAGTTCGGGGCGGTGTGGTTAGGACGAGAGGTGAAGGGGAGGAATGTGCTGAGCCATTCGACACCGCCTGCCCTCCCCTCTCGTGGCTGATCCTCCACCAGGCGCACCGTCGTCGCGGCGAAGGGTCGGGCAGTTCGACACCGGAACGAGGTCGTCCTCCCGAAAGCCCCTCGTGAGGTCGCGGCAGGCAAGGTGTGCACACCCCGAACTGCCGGGTCGGCAGGACCTCGGCCCAACGGCGGCGCTATCGAGCACACGAGGCAAGCGCGGCCATAACACGGGTCGAGCACACGGGATAAGCACCCAGGGCAAGTCAAGTCAACTCTCCCGTCTTCTGTGCTATCCCAATTCACGGCAAGGCAACCAACTGTCCACGCGCAGAATTTCAAAACGGGATGTTTTCGCTACTGAAGTGGCTCCCAGCATGCAATGCGCAAATCCAGTTCGTCGTCATCCTCTAATAAAATGTTTGATAAATTACACACAAAGATTGTTACAATAGATACGAGAATATTTAGAAAAGCATATAATGAAGAAAATAATACTCTTATAAGCTGCCTGTTCCATGTCCAGGCTTCTGTAATGCATATTTTAAATTGTACACATTTCTTAGGTTGTTTTCTATCTAAATAATATGTAGGCCTACTGTCTACATGAGATATATACTTAATATGTATATAATATATTCTCATCGCACTAAAAGATGCTTTTTCAAAACGTGCCAGACAACACCGGCTAAACAGCTACTCTAGGATACGAACCAGGCACCTGTCCGAAGGTCCGTGCCTCGCGGCACAGTTTCCCACGTTGACTATTGCAACGAATTTTGCGCAACATTTGTTGGCCATCGGGGAGTTTATTTCCCATGGCCATGCTCTTTGACGAGAGGGGGGCTGTATTTGCCTATAGTAATTACGTTTCGCAACGTTGCCCTCTCTCGTTTTGTTTGATGCGGCCATTCTGTCGGAGCGGCGTCAACTTTTACCCGCGTCATAAACCCCCCTCTCCCCCTCTTTTTCATAATCCTCAGCGCAGTGCAGAATGACAGGCGCGCGAGTAATCATGCTGCGGGTCGTGTTTGCAAATGATCGGTTGCTAGGCGCGACCGGCGGCATCGCACCTGTCCACGTCACTCGGCTCGGGAAGAGCGGAGACAAATGATAGCGGAGACAAAAAAACACGGGTCATTTCTGTGGTCGAGTGCGTCACATTCGAGAGGCAGGAACTCTCCGCAGTCATGATGTCTGATGTCAGTTATTTGTGCAACATTTTTGAAGTGGAGCTGCTTTACAGCCGGTCTAGACGGTGACGTCATTGAAGGATAACGAAAATGCAACGCTCAGAGGGCAACGAAAAGTGCAAAGATTAGGATAAAGCATTCGATGCCACGTTTTTATTATATCATATTCTATTATTTATACACCTGCATACTTGCGCCATCGCTTACTTGCGCCATTTCGTAGTTGGGCCATTGAATAGGAATTTTTGCGCATGTTTACTTGTATATTCGCAGACTTGCACACATTATTATACTTCTGTCTGTTAAGTTGAACTATGAACTCTCTTGGCGGCCACGTACCCATGTTTTCCCCCTTAGCCTAAAGTCTTCCGACAAGGGGACTCGGTGGCTGTGTGGTCGGATCATTCGCCCCCCCCCCCACCAGAGGCGAGGTCAAGTCCGGAGTGGGAAACGTGACGTACGTTACCGTGAACCAGTAGGGTTTACTTAGAGTACTCTTTTTTCCCCCCTCTCCCATTCATAACATTGATGTTCCATTCTCATTTCATCCCCCCTCAAACCCCACCGCAACCGACTGAATCCATGAATGGATAATTAATGGTTAAGGGCCCCGCCTACCCGGCCACACACACGGTGCGCAGAGCTTCAGGAAAAACAACGCGATTTCAAAACTACTCAAGATACCCGAGTGGTGTATGTTTACGAAAAGCATTCAAGAATTAGCTGAGGGCCGAAAAGTACTTTTGATGTAGGATTAAAATTTAAACTGTATTTTTAGACAAGTTAAAATGGCTGTAAGGCGTGTTTTCAGAGTAAATTTTTAGGCGTGAAACAGCCCGTACAGATTCTTGAAAGCACTCAAGGGACTTGCATCACACCCATTTCTCCGCAAAATAATGTTACTGTCAACGTTCAAATTTCAAAGTTTTCCTATAAACGACGAAAAGACTGCGCGCCAGTTCAGAGCTTTGCGCTTAGAGGCTATACCGCGCTAAAGTACCAACGAGCGTCGCGTTCATCACCCCGCTTCACTAACACACACACACACACCTGAGCAGACGCCTACCCCGGGCACACATACTGTGTGCAGGGCTTCAGGAAAAACTACGCGGATATTCCGAGTGTTTTCTGTGTACGAAAATCATTTAAGAATACGCCGAGAGCGGATGAGTAGTTCAGTTTCTGTATTTCGTTTGTTAACTGTGTTTTCAGAATCATTTTTAGGCAAAAAAACTTGGTACGGATTCTTAAAACCCTCAAAGGACTTGTATTACACTTTTATCTTCGTTTCTCCACCATATAATGTTATGGTTACCACTCAAATGTTGCCTGACGAGGAGACTGCACGCCAGTCCACAGCCGTGCGCTTAGAGGCTATACCAAGCTATAAACACCAGCGAGCGTCGCACTTATCATCTAAATATACCCATGACTAGGCAGGCCCCTAAACATCTCGTCGACAGCGAGGCCATTGGAGTCGGAAGCGCAAGGAGATCGGGGGATGCTGGAGAAGAAACCGATCTTGGCCTGCAATAGAAATGTATCCCAGCAGTTGCTTCGATTCACTTCGGGGTACATACCTCGAACTTGCTGGTCTACTACAATGTTTTATCAAGAGATATTCACTCAGTTTAATATCATAGGTGTAAAAAGTCGTGCAAGTGATGATAATTATTACAAAGACTTGTTCTCCTATTTACACCCATGATATTACACTAAGTAAATATCTGTTGAAAATATTTGTGGCAGAACGACAAATTCAAGGGAGGTAGAGAGTTCACATTTTAGAAATCACCCTTAAATGATATTAACAATGAAAAAAAAAACAAAAAAAAAACAACAACATAGTGTGTGAGATCTTTCCTTAGAAAGGCTATATGAATTTTCTACTCTGTATTGGTAGGGCGATTAAACAAGTGAAATAAGAGTCAACGGTTAAAGCTATAGTGCTGGAACACCTAGGTGGTTTCACAGCTAGTTGTCATAATACGTATTGTGCCATGTTTGTTCTCTGAAGTTCACGAATCGAAGACGGGTAGGCGAGGTTGATGTGTCGCGCAGTTTTTGCTGACTGAATATATATTTTTAATGGAAGACTGCTAGCCACGTGGTCACCAAAGTCGTTGATGATCCGATTGGAATGGGTGGAAGTCGGGAGGAGGCCGCTCGAGTTCGGACGATATCGGCACGTGGTCAGGTTCCTTCCCCCAACCCCCCCCCCCCCACCACGCAGAACTCGTCTTCACACAATACTCGCGGCTATAAATACCCGTGACACTCGTGGCCCGCGAGTATTTTGGATCGTCCTTCTTTTGACCCGGTGCCAGCGAGCAGCTCGCCTCTTGATCCGCCGTTGATCGTCTGCGCGGGTGCTGCGGAGTCTTCGGAAGCAGAGGGCGAGGAAGGAGGTGGAAGGGGTGGATGGAAGAGTGCTGGGGAAAAAAAAATACAACATATTCACTAAATTTAACCGGAAAACTCTCGGCCAGAAGGCACGTTATTCATTGGTTCATCCGGTTGATAAAGCCGAGCCGAGCGTATTTTTACTCTGCGACCTAACCGGCGCGTGGATGCTCTTGAAATACGACGACTCTTGAAATGCCGTGGGTGGTAGCATACGCTGAGCATCACCCAGGCCCTTTTCGATCTGCCTTCCGGTCTCCTCACGATCCCAAAAAGTTCCTTTTTTTTTAAATGTTGTTTTGCGGTACTTCCGGGCAATTTTGTATTAGCCACGGTCTTCAACTACGCCCTTGCAGCGTTACTCCTTGCAAACATTGGAGATCCATAATACTGACTTGGAATATACATGGTGCAAACGTTTTATGACGTGGCTTTTATTTAAGTGGGAGATACAATAACAGGAAGACGCCATGTTGGTTTGAAAATATTTTTGTGCCATAATTAATTGTATCCTTTCTGACGTCACAAGCCATGCACTCTAGACGTTCTAGCACGCACGTGGACACCGCTACGCCGCGTGCGTGTGTTCGCTCGGCAGTGCTTAGCGCGAGTCATCGCAGTGCTCGCCGCTGCACTTTATCAATCCTGTACCCTATGTCCGGACTCCCAACTTCACTTAGCGCGGGCCATCGCACATCGCGCACAAGTTCACCAAAGCATGTTTACGTCTTTCCACAGCAAACACCGCCGCATAATGCCAGCGAAGTTCCCTAGCAAAGTTCTGCCTGCATACCAAAAATAACTGAGTGTATTTAAGCTCACAAATACACTTAACATAAAAACTATACAAAAGTAAACTACAAAAATTACTAAAATTTAAAATGCTTTAATCATTTTAAAAAAGGTAAATTAAAAAAGTATTTTTTCTTATTCAGGCCAGGGGACTGGCCACATAATATATACGAAATTTACAATTCAATTTCTCTTAATATTGTGCAAATGAAAATTATATCATATTATATATATGGAATAATAAATATTTTTTGACCAAAAATTATACATATCATCTGCTCTATTAACCTATAATTTTCGCAGCACGAAATTAGGTCACCACAAAAGGAAAACTATTATATAAAAATTCATAAAGCCGTAACTGCCAAAAAAGCAAATCTGCCCGATAAAACTTTCGGGCATATAACATGAAAAACCAAAATAAGTCCTAAGAACGGTTTTTTTTAATGAAATTATAAACTTCAATGATACCTATTATATTAAAAAAATATATATATTTTTTCGAAAGGGCATACGTTCTAGATTCAAAATATCATCAAAAGATACCCAGTGACGCAAACTCAGACATCCAAAAAGGGAAAAAAATTTCACCGTTCAGTTGTTGCGATATATGCCTTTTTTTTTTAGTAATTATAAGCATAGTTATTCGTAAGGAGCCACTTTAATATTTAAGGAGTGTTCCATTTATGTAGCTGCATTTCAAAAGTTACTATGTTGATTTCACGTCCATTTTCTATTTTATACACATCTCTATGGAGTAGGCTAATATTTGTGCTTCATGGTACGCTTTTCTACCAAGGTATACATACATCATTGGCGTTACACAGTCGAGTGAGTCAGTCATGCGCGTAACTATATATAGGATTTTATATGAATATTTACGAAAATAAAAAAATACAGTGCACTAGAGGATTGCACGAGACCCAACATGTTTGCAAAAAAAAAAAACCATGAAAGTATTTACGAGAGAAAGAAAGAAGATCCTTCAGAACCGCCGGCGAGCGGAGATGCAGCCAGCACTGCTGCCTAATGGTTTAATGATTTCCAAGAAGCGAGCCCGCACCGCGCCGGCCGGCAGATAAACAAGTCGTCAGCAGCGCCGATAAAGCGGCTAACGACATGGCGCTGTGCTCATTGGAGTGGGGGAGGGGAAAAGGAGAGTAGCAGGAAGGTCAGAAACACAGCGTTATCAGCTACGCGCCCACCAGCGAAAAGCCGGCCCGGCCATACGGTCGAAAATAAATACATAGTGCTACCGCGCCACTCACACACCTTAACCCTTTCAGTCCTACTTTGTCATCTCCTAAGATACAATTTTAATTTATTTTATTCTAGCTAAACTATTTTTTTATATTTTATGCAGAAATATTCTTAAGCTCTAATAATAATAATACACATTAATATATAATTTTAAATAACTTAACTTAATTTCTTTTTCATAGCCTTTAAGAATGATATCGACTAGAATGTAGACCACACCATGACCCACATATTCAAAGTTTAATTAATCCATGTATCATTGAGATATAAATTGTCCACTTCTGTTGACGAATAGTCTGAAAGGGTTAACGACTAGATTTACGAGAGAGCGAGAGAGAGAAAAAGAGAAAGAGAGCGAGAGAGAGAAAGAGAGCGAGAGAGAAAGAGAGCGAGAGAGTGATAGAGTGAGAGAGAGTGATAGAGTGAGAGAGAGTGATAGAGTGAGAGAGCGAGAGAGAGTGAGAGTGAGAGAGAGCTAGAGAGAGAGTGAGAGAGCATGTGTGCAACTGGAAAAAAAAAGGTCGTACACCGAAAACCTGAATACGAGTATTTTCAATCACAACAATAAGTTATAAAAATACATGCACACTTTTGAAATTTGGTTGCACCTATTATTAAATCAGATAAACACAAAATATTGAATTTTCACATAAAATATTTTGCACTTTTGAGTGACTATACAACTATTATTAGCGAAAAATGTCGTAAATAAATCAGTGTTATAGGATAACTTTGATACAGTAATAAACTGAAAAACTTTAAATTTTATATATATATATATATATATATATATATAAAAAATCGAGACCTCTGTCGCTTCTCCCTTAGTAAGCATACGTTTCTGGCTTGAGGACTACATGTTTCCTTCTTCCACTCACGCCTCGCAGCAAAAAAAAAATGCAATTTCTGCTCGCACATTCAGCGCGTTCTGCGGGAAACAATTACGTCAGATTTAAAAATTCATTAGCACACTTTTTACACCTGCGCGGCAATTATTCTGGGGCAACGTTGCAGCGATGGGGTTTTGATTAAATTTTATGTGACCAGCAATACTTGAGTATTCGCAGCGGAGGAGGCTATGACCAATTCATTCATTGAATGAGAAAGGCTAGATATTACCCTAGTAACCGTGTGTATAAATTATTATTCATACATTCCAGAGAAAGAATGTGATTTGGTCTGGCGTGTTTATAATCAGAGAGTAGTTTCTTCGTTGCAGTATACAACATTCTGCTGTTGTACGATAGCTCACGCTAACAAAAACCGCAACTCTCAAGACACATTTAAATTGTTTTAGCCATCAGCTTATCGGTATCTATCCACCACTACATTAAAGTGTGGTCTCACAAGTCATGTTATTTTTTTTGTGTCATTACTTTTAGTGAAAGGCTTGTTATCTAAATTTAAAATACTACCTTTCTTGATTTTTTGTTGTTACAAATATTTTAAACAGATACTTACTACGTATGGTATAATTGATGTAAAAAAGTCGTGGAAGTGATAACACTTACAAACACATGGGAGGATTTTTACACCCAGGTTTTACACTTAGTAAATCTCTGTTGAATAATTTGTGACAGAACAAGAAACGCAAGAGGTATAGTATTAAATTCGCTGAAATAGCCTTAGCTAATAACAATGACGAAAAAAAAATCTAAGGCCGGTTTGCTTGAAAATTCGACAAAATTTAAAAAAGAAATAAAAAGAAATTGATCAGACTTCTTTCAAAGCATCTTACTGCTGTAGATTTTGTTATTTTCAGGCCTTGATGACAAATGTCTACCTTTCAAATTGGCTCCACAAAAAAACAAATCCGCAGTTACTTTTACGGAGCGAGTATTGGTAGTCTAATACTCAAGATATTCTTACTTACGGTGGTCGACTGGATAAGTCGCCAAACGGCGGGCAGACCATTTTTGGCGCGCCATTTACAAACCGCTCCAGACTTATTACAAGTGTGATTACGAATAGAATTTAAGGGCCATTGCACTTGTCTACAAGTTTCGTTCCACGGTTTCATCTGTAACAAACTAGTTAAATTTAACGATTTTTTTTACAGTTTAAACAACATTGAAAGCGTGCTTTTTAGTTTTTAAAATATAATCTTATTAGAAGTCACCACACGCCACTCTCTTATAATTATGTTCTATACCACCCTAACGTATGTACCACTAATTTTTAAACATCCCGTATTTAGACAAATTGTCAAATGAATTTTTTTATAACATGCTCTAAATCTAAAGGTTTAAACGTTTCACGTCCGAGGTATGCAATCGGCGGGTCACAAAAACGGAAAGCCTAAGATGTCCATCAAGTTCCGTCCCTGCCTGATTACACCCGAACAATTCACCTTCGACCAACCTCGGGTTTATTTATTTATATATATATATATATATATATATATATATATTTATATTTCTCTGTTTATTTTAATGTAGCTATACTAACCTAACTAACCGTCCATAGTGTTTTAAAGTGTTTTAATGTAGCTAACCTAACCGACCACTTTTAATATTTGAATTCATTTTTTCCTGCGCAAAAATAAAAAAAAAATCCCGAAGTTGTGCCGAAGGTGAATTGTTCGGGTGTAATCGGGAATGGCAGAACTTGATGTGCATCTTAGGTCTCCCCACAAAAACCACCCTGCCGCGCCAAAGATGTGCACAACGCAAATGTGTTCGGTGCGTGTTTACACGGACGAAACCCTCAACCTCAAGTCTCCGGCGGTGCTGGCAGCCAGCTGTGGAGGAGCGCAGATGCGCCCCGGCTGCAGTCAGACACGCGCAGGATGGCTCGTCTCTCTCCGGCGAGTGGCTACAGCCGAGACAGTCCTGTTGGGAACACTTCCCCGCGATACCACAAAAAAAAAATTGGTTGTCTGTAAAGTCGGTTTACGGACGATAGTTTAACGTGAAAACGTCATAAAAACCATTGATCATATTAATGCATACTTTTATGAATAAAATTGAATCATTTTTATTGAATTATCACTTTTTTTTATGGATACAAAGAAGTAGTGAAATGAAATCTACAATTTAATTGATCAATTTACTTCTTATTTGCACTCATTAATCTAATATATAAAATTCTCGTGTCACAGTTTTCGTTGCCATACTCCTCCGAAACGGCTTGACCGATTTTGATGAAATTTTTTGTGCTTATCCGGTATCTATGAGAATCGGCCAACATCTATTTTTCATCCCCCTAAATGTTAGGGGTAGTCCACCCCTAATTTAATTTTTTTATTTTTTAGACAAAATTTTTAATTTCTATTTTTGGTAGGAAATCACCATGGCAACGGCTGTTGCTTTGTTGATGCTTCATTCGTTTCTATGGCAACGACTATTTCATTGATAGTGCAGTCCTCATCACCGTTGAAATTTTGCGGGTACTTTAAATATCAAAAACCACTTAACCGATTATAATAAAATTCGCACACCATGTGCAGTTCGATCCAACTTGAGAGATAGGATAGTTTTTATTTCGATTAATGGTGCTAATCTGATAATTTTAGAGTTTTCTAATGTGATGTATGTATGAGTTGGCAGAAAATCACCACGGCAACGGCTGTAGCATTGTGAATGCTTCATTCGTCTCCATGGCAACGACTATTTCATTGTTAGTGTAGTCCTCATCACTCATTAAATACAGACCACCAATTATTCAAATTAAGAAGACAATTACTAACTACATCTGATTTCTAAAAAGGTCCAGTGAACTCTTTACCAAGTCAACCGATTTCGATGAAAATTGGCATTTATGTGTAATTGTTTCCAACTTGAGAGATAGGGTAGTTTTTATTTCGATTAATAGTCTTAATAATTTATAATTAATAATAAACTGATTATCAATGTTGATTGGTGTTTAAGCCCGGGAAACAGTGGGTACTTCGTCTCCATGACAACGTTACGTGCTCGAGAGTCGGGAAACCATCGGTGCTATTCGTTTTTTCTTCGGTACATTACAAAGCATTGTATTAAGTTTTTGTCAAAATTAATTAATTTTCATTTTATTTCATTTATTATAACTGTAAATAGGAGATTTGGTCTCATTTCCCCCCCCCCCCCCCCCATAAATACAACCGTGCGAAGCCGGGTCGGGCAGCTAGTTGAAATATATATTTATTACTTCAACGAAGAGATTATTTTAACTATAACTTTTATACATGTTTGCTATTTAACTTCTTCCAATCTGTGTTATTCTGTTAAGGATAGGAGGATGATAGGAAAAGTAGGAAACGAATGGGAGTGTTTCAAGTTTAATGTGCCTCGAAAAAGTCAAATCGATGGTTGTTCCAATCGAGTGGAAGATAGATAGATGCGGCGCAAGCGTACAATTAGCATAACGGGACACAGCGTAACGGGACAATGTGCGTAACGGGACAATTTTTCGTGCGTGCAGCCGGCGTTCATCGATTTATTAGACGTTGTCACGTCAAAAACTTCCACTTTCAATCCTGTGTTCAACGGTTTTCGCCGTAGGACCAAACACAACCAATATCTTCATGTTCTGTTCTTTGAATGATTACTGCGATGGCGGAGATCGATTTTAATGATTATTTCGGACATACGCCAGGGCTAAGTTTGCACTGTTAGAGGAAGACCGAAGAATACACATAACAAACAGAAAACCAGCTGCCTATACAATTACATACATTTTAAATGTTTCATTACATCGGCTGATGCTCGTTTCTGTGTGTTTGTCATTCATCTTTAATTATTGTCCGTTCGAGTTATCTCTATTGTCTTTCAGTGCAAACTATCAACGACGTATGTCCAAAGTAACGGTTTAGATAAATTATCATATTCGTTCAAAATCGTAGCTAAGACATTATTTTGATGTCAATACAATACTAGCTATACTTCACAATATCTATACAAGTTGACTTTTTTTTTTAAATCTAGATCAGGTGTTCCCAGAGTTTTAGCAACTGCATACCATTTGGCATTTTCAGAAACGTTGGTGTACCACTAGGTACTAGAACTACTTAATCTTTTAGTTTTAGATATTAATATATAAACTATTGTTTTTTTTAATTTAAGAAAAAATAAAATGTATTGAATAATGAAAGTTTTATTTATAAAACATAAATTGAAAACAAACAATTATAGACATTAATTCAAATCGACCAACATCACAAAAAAAAAAACAATTTCAAACAATTATTTCAAATAGAGTTCAAAACATTAAGATTCATTAAAATCACGTTATTTTAGTGGAAAATCTGTTGCTGTTTGTCAATTATCAAGCTATCAATATCAGGGTCAATGGAACTTATCTTGACAGCATTTGATTGCCTACATATGAGGGCGATGAGACATCGCGGAGGTAAGCGGCGATGTTGAGCGCCGAGCTCTAACTCTGTGCTCGTCATATGGATCGCACGACGGGTTCGGATCGTACCACTGACTCACTACACTGGTGTGATACCCAGATGATTGACACATGAGTACGCAATACTTCCATGTTCGGTTAAGGAAATTGTATACTAGGTTTTTATGGCCATTCAATTTAACATAATATCACTTCTTAAATGTTTTCAGAACGCTGAAAAGTTAATTTTTTTTTGCATGCGTATACTTTATTTAAATTCCAGGCAAAAATAATAAAACATTTTGTCCAATAATCGCACAAAATACTATACACTAGAGAGAAAAAAAAACTGTTCTGTCTTCTTAGTTGCTCGCCGGATTTACAAATCGAGCAGTGCTACTACCATTTCCATGGTATCAAAGGAAGGCTACGCATTCCGACGAAGGTGACGTCACTACACGCACGAGGGGGGGGGGGGAGGGGGTTGAAAATAACCGCTTCCTGTTCGCCGCACGTCGACGAGTTGTGTTCCCAGGTGGCCAGGACTCGGCGCGAGCGACGCGCGATAATACCGGCGCGACCATCTGTCGCGACACGTTCCCCCTTTTCACCCCTCTTGCGACGCCCCTGAAAGACAGCCGCCCCATTTACAACACTTTCCCTCCACCCCAACCCAATCCCTTCGCTTCTTCCGGTTATAGTGTCGAGTTTCCGCGCCACCCCTGGCGAACTCCCTGCGCCCTGCTTCAGTTCTACCTGCACGACACCGCGAGACACCCCAAGAACTTACGTGGCACTCTCCTGGGCCATATACGAGCTCATCAGGTGACAAACACCGCGCATACTAACAGATGAACTGAAGCACTCCTCTGGTTCTCCCGGAGACGAGCGAACTCCCTCGAGAGACAACTCGCACAGAACGACGTAGACCCACCTTCGGAAACAGCCCGCGGTTTGATGGGTAACACCTTTGAATATATATACTGTATAGAAGTCGTCAGCCCAGGTTAAAATTTCTAATACGGTTTGAGGTTGTTGGTTAATTCACCGCCGCAATCGCCACCATCTCTAGGGCATCGACTTGTGGTGGTCCCTAGCGGACAAGTGTCGAACTCTTCAAACACCCCTTCCCCCTCCCACTGAACGACCTTGGGCTGCCGTGAATGATGGGTGGGGGGTGCGGGGAATGACAGCGGGCGACAGGGCTGCGCTCTAACGTGTAAATAACAACTAAGACGATACAGGGCGTTACGGCAGCGCACTGCAGCGGTGAAGTTCCCAAGCTGCTCTCATACGCTTCTGAAAAAAGTAGAGTAAATCCTATCCACTCGCGACTTCTATACAGTATATATATTCAAAGGTAACACTAGGAAACCATCTGACCGAATCCACGTGCCACTCCGGAGAGAAGGTGAAATGCGGCAGCAGCCAGTGACGTGAAAACGTGACACCCGCTTCGATCACGCACACGGTTTTTTTGAAGTCCAGCCGGGTGCCAGACAAAAATGTTAACTTCGCAGGCCTCTAGCAATCAGCATCGAGCATTGAAACATTATATACCAGCTGAAACATTACATTCAAAAACTGATTTAAAACCAATGATTTAATCGCAAATCTCAAATTTGCAAACAGTAATATGAAAGGATATTTACAGATCGTCAGGGATGTGCAACATCTAACCTCGGTAACGAGCAAATACATGTGTTATGTTGCAAACACACATAATACGAAACTCGGACACGAAATTTAACGTAGAGTTATTTAAAATAATGCCGTGCGTGATAGATATATACGAAAATTTAGTTTGCAACTACATTTAAAAGCGAGTCATGCGTAGTTTCCGCACCCGCCGCTAGAATTCGTTGCCCGAGCGGTAACATCGATTATTGAAGCATTTCATTAGGAGATAAAAAAAACTTAAATTATATAATGAAACGGCTCCAATAGAAACGAAAAACCCTTGAAAAAAATACTAAACGTTAGCTTTGGACCTGATTTTCGAAAAGTAATTTTATTAGAATAGTTACCATCTTGTTATTATTCTTCACACAGTTAAAACTATAAAGTTTCCCTTTGGATTTGTGAACTTTGTTTCGCGCCATCCTCTACAGATGGCATCACCGTGGTTACTAATTTCCGTTCCATGCGACTTTCGTTCCATTCACAAAATTACTCGTACCAAATGCCGTATCCCGAGAGCTAAGATGTTACACAACACATACAAGTATCACAAATTCCGGAAAACACTTATTTTATCGTACGTGGGTTGGATTTAACCATGCTGAAATAGGGAAAAAACATTTTTTTCCTACTCAATGCACCGTCCGTAAAGGCGTTGACTAGTTATTCTTACTAAGATTATAAATGCGCAAGTGTGTTTGTTGGTTTGTCCTTTCACGCAGCAACAGATCGACATGATTTTTGGTATAGGGACAGTTTATGGGACGGAGAGTGACATACGCTACTGTTTATCCCGGAAAAATGCACGGTTCATGTGGGTTGATTTGGAGCGTAATTACGTAATAGATAAAATATCGGTCGTGGGTTAGTGCGCCTGCAAACAGTAGAATTCGGAGACCTTACAAAGCAGTACTTTAATGTCAGGGGTATACGTTTTACCCTCTTAATAAGATAATTTTTTAATTGATAATATCTCAAACTATTGGCGCGCCTGCAAAAAAAATAATTTGGGGACCTTACAAACAAGTCCGTGATGCGGATAGACGATGCCTAGTTCTGTCAGGGGCAAGTGTTAAACCTGATTTTTTTTCAATCTTAAATATAAAAAATTAATATGTTCATTAGTTTTTTTTCCTTTTTCAATGAGTTCGCGCATTTTTCACCCAAATTAGTTTAAACTTTGCACACTTGACTTTCGAAAAACGAAGGTCCCTTCTTAAAACACGACTTCAAAACTACTTAACGAAATTTTGTTCACTTTGCATTTTAAAAAGGGGTAAAATTATCGTCTATAATTTATTTCTAAAAAGAGGCGGATCATTTTATACATTAAATAAAGAGAACACTTCCATCACCTTTTCTCACCCCCTGAAACAGACAATTTTACTTTCTGATGAAATTTAGCAAACCCTCTTCAAGTATTTTAGAAAAAAAGGGAATGATGATGAACCACCCACATCCCCCGTTCCCACACTTTAAGGCAGAAATTTGGTTCTTCCTGACGAAAATTTGTACATGACTTTCAAAATAAGAAGAAAACTTTTCAACTACAAGAGATTTCGTTTTTTATCCCTTAAATAATAATGTTGGTACATGTAAATAAAATTGCGCACAATTAATGTTAAAAACAAGAGAAAATTTACTGCTTATCTGATTTCAAAATAGCCACCCATCTCTTCCTGACCATAATAGGTTTCAGAAACAAATTCGTTCCCCTTTCCCATCCCTTAACAGTATATTCGTATTTCTCAATGAAATTTTGCACACTTTGCGTTTGTCCGGCTAAAAAAAATTCTCCTATTCCCCTGTCCAAACTATATTTCGATAAACCACCCCTAATTCTCCTTACTACTTCTAAAGCAGTGTTATGGGATATATTTTTACAAACTCGACGTTCAAGTTGAGGAAAAATTAAATGTCTATATTTAATTAAATTTACCCCCATAAAATTATCTATATGAGATTTCAATAAACCATCCCCATATACCTTACCTACCACTTAAAGTATAGTAATGGTACAACTTGATAGCACCATGCATCTACTGTCTACATCAGAATTTCATAAGAAAAAATGTATTAGATTCATGATAGTTCTCAAAATTACTTCACCCCCTCCCCCCCACTTTTAAAGAGAATCATTTACACAATGATGAAATTTTTCTCACTTGATGTTAAAAATGAAAATTCAATTACTGTTAAACCTATCCTTCCTAGCTACATGAAGTTTATAAGTAACTACCCCCATTTCACTTTAATACCATTTAAAGGAGATTTTTGGCCCTTCTAGTTGTAACTTTGCACAACTTGAAGGTCAAACTAAAAAGACAATTACTGTCTAAGTCCGATTTAAAAAAATCCTCTTCACCCCGTGTTCAGCCCAAACAACGCCGGGTATTTCAGCTAGTATTTATATAGTCACTCTACTTTGAACAAAATACTCGAACTACTACACGTTACTTATAAAGAAAGGCGTTAGAGAACACTATGTGTATGTGTACCTACATACATGTATGCACTTACACATTTATAGCTTTCGCATGTGTGCGTGCTTTACAAACCTTGCTTCCGTTGAATCTAGCCTAACTAAATTATATACTGGAAAAATTTAACAACATTATGCCGAAATATTATTTATTGATGAAAATGATTTAAAATCTATCGTATTTTATTTTAGTAAGCCTAAGGGAACACAAAAAATATTAATCACAGTGTTAATATTCGTTAATTCCGCGCTTGAACGGCAGAGACCTAAGACATTAAAAATAAAACCCAGACCTAAGCCATTAAAAATAAAACCCATGGTGTGTAGTAAAATAAACTTTTTCAGACAGAAAATGTGCTGCTCCAGATTTTTTTACAGCCGAAACAGCAACAATCAAGGACAAAAAAGTGCTGTATAGTCATAACATTCTACTCATAGTAAATTATCCCAAATAGAGTATTTCGCTTACTATTACTGCGGAAGGGCACTTAAAATTGTTTTAACATATTTATACGAACAATTATTTGAACCTAGAGAAAGATACGTGAATTTTGTTAGTCAAATGATTCAATAAATTCCACTTAAATATATGGTCATATTATACGTCAGGATATATTTAGCTTGGAGAAAGGTGCAATTTACTTTACAAGATTATCATGCCGTTCAAAAACATTTATTTATATATTAAAAATATTAAAAAAGTTGTCTCCGCACAAAACAATCACTTGTCACAGAGATAATGCACAATAAACAGATCGTTCGAACCTGGAATTGATATATATTTCTAAAGAATTATGTTTATAGATCAAACCTAGCCATGATATTAATTAAATTTCTGTAGCGGGCAAAGGAGATATAATTTTCGAAGAATCAAAACTCAATAGCTATTACCTGTTCTCCTGCCTGTCTCCACCTCGTTCACGTCAGACGGGATGGCTACAAACCACGCTGCATTGCGACTGCGCATGCGCGGCGACAGCCCGCACGCACAACCCGCCAGGCCCAGGCAGTTAATAAAAATTCCACGAGATGGCAGACGTGAAGAATGTACAGCTGCCTGCTTGGATAATAAACGTTCCCGCGGCTATTCTTGGGGGAATATGAAAATACGCGCTGCGCAAAGGGAATAACAAATGTTTGAAACGAGAAAAGGCCATGTAAAAAGGGGGAAGGCTGCAAAAATTCAAAGAGATGTTATTAAAACAACGAACAAGCTGCGTAGTTTCCACGGTGAGCAGAAATTGAAACATTAGAATCAAGTCTTTGCAAGCGTATTATAGTTATTATAATGTCTCAAGCCCGACCCTATTATTTTTTCTTCTTCTCAATTTGCTCCTTTTACCGGGCCTCCAAAACAAACCTCTCACTTAGGCCTGTCTACAATGACACACGTAAACGGAGACGGATCTCGTGGAATGGACTGTGGAAAGCATGCGTACACGGACCGTACGGATTATTTCGGCTTCGTGTGACCAATAGAAGCGGTGTATTTGGCCGCGATGGCAGCTATGTTTGCTTACGTTTTAAATACTTTAAATATTGTTAAAAGTACAAGTATAAGAAATATTCTCCCATCATTATGTGATTTTTTTATTATGTGTGGAAATTACTACCGTATTATCTCGTTTCTCAAAATTTTCAATTAGATTAAATCTTCGTAACCATGAAATTCAGTCTCATTGGTTACCATTTGTTAGGTCTCTGTGCACTGTGAAAGCGGCAGACGGACAGTGAAACGTAAATATCTGGAATTTCCGCGATCCGCTTAGGTTTTAACGCTTCCGCGCCATTGTGGAACAAGCCTTAGGCGGCGAAGGCGGAGTCCACAACGCGACTACATTATTTGTGCAGCGAGATCTTGCGGAAGGAATAAATACCTACGGGGCGCACACAAAACCAGCTACGAAGGCTCGGTCGATCATATTATACTTATTGTTTTGTTAGCCGCGTGCCGGGATAGGGGGAAAAAATCATCTCTTTCCACATCGCACGTCTGCTGAATCGCAGCCCGAGGACAGGAGCGGTCCAACACGACAGAGGATGAGGGTCCGCGATTGGGGAGTGAAAAGGGGGGGGGGAAAGCAGGGACGAATTGGGGTGTTCCCTTTTTTTTTATTACTCCTCGTCCCGAGAGAGGGACGCCGAAGTGACGAGGAGGAAACGACGACAACCCCTTTTGTCGGCCATCAAGGTGGGCGTCCATTGTGTCGAAGGACGGCTTTGGAATCCCGCGACAAGGATCAACACGGCTACGCTCCGAGGCCCTCATTGGATTATCCGTGTGTGTCCGGGGTAGGAGAAAGGGCGGGTGAGAAACTAGCAGGAGGAAGAGAATTACAAATAGAATGAAGAAGGTGTTTGCATCACGCCGGGGAGAGTTTTCACCATCCCTAGCAGCCCAGAGAACACGTCTAACCATCCAAAACGGCGCAGGGAAAAAGAAAAAGGATTAACCCGCAAAAGTTCATCCGCGTATTTTACCAACCTGGCACCATACCATCGCGCACTCTAAGTTAAACAAACTGCCGAATAAAAATAGTTTTAAAAAAATGATTGCGGCTTACGGATTGTGTGAGGCGTGCGTGAGATATGTAGACAAACACGTTAGCAAATATTTTTTAAATAAAATGCTTTTCCACGGCATGTACTATTCAGGGTTCGTGATGTAACACACAAACGAGCTTCATGGGAGCATACCTCGCATACCTTTGGGGATTAGGGCGGCCAGGCCTCGCCACCCCTCCTCGGCGCTGAGGGGCCTGGGAATCCCGCGGGACAGAGGCAACCGCGTGGAGGGGGCGTGAGTGGCGCGCCGCTGGTCTGGACACGTCACAACCTCTCCAGTCGGTTCCAGAAAGACTGCCCACGGGTATAAAAGCGGCGACGCCGGCCTACGCGGGAGTTCCAACAGGCGAGCTGAGTGACGTGCGAGTGCAACGGGCGGCGCAGACGCGGAGCGACGGGACCGCGCGAGTGCGACCGAGTGGCGCGAGACTGTGTGTGTGGACAGGCGCGTGGTAAGGGGCGGACCACTGTGGAGCCTAGCTCCAGCGAGGAGTGTTAACTGTGGACTGGACAGATACTTAGTGATTTGTGAACAGACATGAAGGGTAGTAATTTAAATAGTAATGTAAACATTAGTAGCAAATAAAACTGTATAAAATTAATTGGGCTATCCTTAGGAACCCTTTTCCCCCCACTTGTAACACTATGAAGCCCGGAAGTAAATTATGGAACCTTCCTGCTCCACTGGAGAATCGAACCCACTAACTCCCACATTTTCACCTCGATTAATTTCGGATATTAATACTTATAATTGGTATTATTGGTAATAAAAGTGCAATTTCGATGTCAAAAATTAGAAAAATAAATTCAATTAAAAATAATTTAAAATTATAATGGGATTCGAGGAAATGACTAGGGTCTAATCCTAATTCAATAATGTTAACTTTTGTCTCGGTCTATAATATATTATTTGATAAAGTTACATTAATTATTATAATATTTGCAATAAATAGTGCTGTTATTTCTACAATAATTGTTTAATTTATTATTTACTCTGATTTTTTTTTAAATTTTGCCACAGGGCGAAATACCTCGTGGGTTTGAGTGTTAAGGTATTCATGGTCACGCATCGATTATTAGTAATTAGCAAACTCAACTGATCGTTTGGTACTATGTAGCAGTAAATGTTTTCATGTGCAGAACGTTTGCAGCCACTCTTTTATGGTAAGTAGCTTAAGAGACGATGTTTTAGCTGTAGGTACGTATCACAACATGTAGCTAACCCTGATATAAACAAATCACACAAAAAATAACGTGTTGATACACTGTTAGAAACAGAACTGAACTCAAAAGAAGAATTCATCGTAATTTATAATAACAGAATCTTCGTAGAAACTCCGCCGTATTTAGACTCCCATGTTGTGTGTTTCATTCTAAATAAAAGTACAACAAATGGACAAAAGAAGAGCGTTCTTACTGTAGACTTAACAAGTTTAATAATGTTTTGTTATTTACCAAAATTATTCTTTTCGTTTAATATTAAAAGTAATAACTCAGTGTCCGTAAGTTTACGAAGATCCCTTGACAATTTGTACCAGCGTCCTTCGTAAATTTTAAGTAATTTTTTTACACTGTACTTAACTCCCGCATCGTCATCTATCCCGAGTGTTTTTACAAGCATAGTTTAATTAATTCCGTCGTTGTCACACCTCGGGCCGACACGATGGATGTGAGGGCGGGTCTCACCCGTGTCTCATAAATCCGGCCAATTAGCGTCGAGGGAATCCCTCAAGCCTTATCGGAGGTCCGTTATCGCTGCAGCGCTCATTGCCCTCTACCCTCATCGGGGATGTCAGGTACTGTGGAGCGAGGCGCGGCTGCGGCTGGGCGTCAGTGCTGCCAACTATCGTGCTGGCGCCGAACCACACAAATAACTTCGATCACGGTACTTTTAAAAGTTTTCGAAAAAATAAATATATACCACAGAGGGAATAGTTTCAATTCAAAATATAAACACAGAGTTAGAAATCACATAAATTCACGGACTTTCCAACGAAGAATTTAACTCGAATAAACGAAGAGTTCTAAGTAATTTCAAATTACTGTATCTTCCAAGGAAATTGCAGTGTATTTCAACTGTCCAATAGGTAGCCAAATTAATGGAACACAGATTTATTTGTATACTAATATTCGCATCATTATAAGTTACAATCACGCTTTCATTAAGTCCACGATTTACTCCCCCCACTGGAGCTCGGCTCGACAGTGGATCTCTCTACTGCTCGTCTCTTGCCGCTGACCTCTGTCCCAACAGACTGCCTCGCACTGCCCATTAGTCCGCCGCGCACACAACACAGTCCCGGACACTCCGGCCCCCGACGCACCAATCTTCGCACAACCAGCCCGTCGCTCGTCGCCCGCTATCGCTCACCAAGGGAGGTCTCACTCACCCTCTTCACTTCACTGTCCTCGCAGGTCGACCTCGCCGATTACATGCCCGTCATATCCCGTTATGTGATAAGTCTCGCAGTCCTCCTAATTGCTAAGTGTCGCTTCGTAAAGGTTGAATCAAAATCAGGAGCCTCGAGAACAATGGCGTCCTACTTAAAATGTCCCGAACATTTAACTGTGGGGGAGAGGGAGTGAGAGAGAGAGAGAGAGAGAGAGGCGAGCGCTGATACATCACCATGAAGCGGTGTGACGAGCGCTTCCTGAGCATGGAGGTTTCCCCGGGATCTCCGCTGGCCGGTGCGACGGGGCCGCTTCATGTGGGAATATACTGTGGCCAATGAACACTGAACGATAACATACTCCACGTATGAAAACTAGTGTTGTCAATAGACGAAAATACACATTATGTTCCGTTTTTTGAAATATTCCTCAGGCGGGCCGCACTGAACCACGTCGCAGGCCCCGCCAGTTCGTCGTTCCCGAGCTAGACCTATTCTTCCGCAAACACCCTTCCTCGGCGAGTCTCCGCGTCATCCTCGCGCGCAGGAGGATCTCGGAGGAGAACGGGAAGGAAGTTCGTTGACGACTGCCGACATCGCGTGTCGATAACGTCTAATTCCCTTCTCCGACAGTCTTCACGACAACCCCCCTCCCCCCCTCTACCTTCAGCCCTGCTCCTAGCGAACCCGGAGCACCGCTCCGACCACAATCCCCGCCAACAGCTCTTCATTCTGGCGGCCCGCGCCCGCCCGGGGAAGCCCGTCGCTCCTCCAATTTGTCAAATTGACCTTGGAAATTCCCGACGCCAGCCGGGGGGGAAATGGCGTCCCTCAAACTCGCCTCCCGCGCCTCTCCCATCACCCCTACCCTCTTCCATCTCACCTGGCTAAGCCTCCCTTCGCAGCCCCTTACGCGCTCGACGCGAGACAGAAGACCCTCATTAATTTACGTCGTGATGAGAACCCACAACCCCCACCCCCACCCCCCAATTACTCCTCTCACAACCGCCAAACACCCCATCCCCTCTTTTCCTCTGTCTCTTTCTCGTCCTTAAATCAGCCACCGAGAGAACCTTGCAAGCGAACATCTGAGAAAATCGTTAATGTGACGGGCTGACAAGAAGTTTTGATTCAACTCTCAAACTTTTAAAAAAATGTGTCTAGAAAGACACTCGAAACATTATGGATACCTTCTCCAAAAATAATTGCAGGTTCTGAAAGACGTGTATTTTCATGGGGAGTGTAAAATCCTGGTCTCTGCAAAGAGTAACTGTAAAATTATTACTCTCTAGTTTTAAGGCGATGGCCCAAGCATAAGCATTTTATGTAACATTGTTTACTACAGTTTAAAATTTATTTAGCAGTTGTAACTAATTAAATAGACTTTAAAATAAAAGGCTAATGGATGAAGATATCAAAAACAAGTCAGAAAAAAGTTTTATGTGTACAACCAATTGAAAATTATAATACATACTAACAGAAGGCAGTAAAAACAAAATATGTAAAACAAGCATTTTAAACTGAAGAAAACATGTTAAAAAAATTAAAGTTTTAACATTTGTTACCGAAACTGATAAAAATTAATTATGATAATAGTTGAAGCAGAGATAAGATATATATTTATCATCAACCACGCCAGATATAGTGTGGGAATGGTTCATTAATCATAATTATCAGTTTAATGTTATTCTCTTAATTCAGAAAACGAAAGTTACCTGTGTAACATAATATTAAGTCCTTTTTTTTTTTACTTAAAACTGCTAAATATTTTTTCAACTCAGCATTTCAATCTCTGGGCCACCAAATCGTGAAGAAACACTTATCACTTGACTGTCTGAAAGTTTCTATACACTCAGGACGATTTCTCTCTATGAGCGTGCTCGGAATTCAAATCATTTTACTTAGCATTTACGTGAAAAATGTTCAAGTTTAGCATCGTTATTAACAAAACAGTTACCATTTTCATTTCATTGCTATCAAATCATATTTTTAACAATTTAGCAGCACAGCCAAAAGTATAAAGTGTATATTCATGATCAATACTTTCCAAGTTAAAAGTTTATGTTGCTAGTTACGTCAATAGTTCATGACCACTAAAATTTCTGTTAGAGAAATACATGCAGGCCTAAGTAGATATAAACCTGTCAAAATTTTTGAAACTATAAATAAATTTTACACCAAGAAACGCTATGCATATTTGCTTTGTATGGATAAAATATTGCAACTAATACTTTAAAATTTAATATATATATATATATATGTATGTATGTATGTATGTTTTAAATTTGTTACACAAAAGAGTTTCTGCGATAGCTGTAAAAATCCGAATGTTTTTGATGGTAATGACAGACGATCACACTACATTGGGGCTTATTCACTATTTGTTTAAAGTTACCTACCTCGTAAGTTAAAGTCAGCAGCTTAAGTTTTAAGTGATATACTAGTAATAAACTAACATTAAATTACAAATTTTGCATCTCATGTTTGACAAAAGTCGTTCGTATTACTCTGAATAGAAAGAAATTATTAGCAAGAAATTGCAAAATACACTTAACACCTAAAAATTTATGAACTGTAAGAAACATTTTGAATTCATGCATAAATATTACAGGTTTTCCTCATAACTTAGTGACCTGCGATGGTTGACATACAGTGTGTGGAAATGAAAGTAGTTTTAATAGAGCTAAAAAAATATATATATTAAAAAAAATTATCAACGAACCTGGAACACGAAATGTGTCCGAAAAAATAGAAAACAATGTGTGAATTATTTATAGCTACCCGAATATATAATATTTTAAACCCTTGTATGTTTTCATTCAAACGTCACATACGTGACTAGTAGGCCACTGTGCTGTGTTGCCAAGTCTCCTCCCTCCCCCTCCTTAAAGGTGGACAACCTGCACAGCACGCTTCCTCCCGCGGCCAGCAGGGGGGACGCACCGTTACGTCGGCCGGCGGCGGCAATTACGCAACTTCTTCAGTTAGCTAGACCCGCGCCGCGATAATTGCCTTCGTTAGAAGAGCGACCGTACAGGAGGGGGGAGCGGCTAGTCGCGGCAAGACCGCAGGAAACCTACGTTTTACTTCACTGGAACCAGATCATTCCCCGGAACTTATCCGAAGTACGGCGATCGCCAATGCAACTTTGCGTTACGAACTTAAAAACAAAAAAAAAAAAAACCTTTAGCTGAACCTACAGACATAGGTAGATTTAAAGTACCCATTTCTTCTGGAAGTATTTTGTAAACTTCTATAAAATTCTGGAAAATTTTAAAAACCTAAAGTACATAACATATGTTCATATATTCCAATATTTTCATATACTCCAATATTACAAAAAGATCGATTAAATATTTGCTACTTTTCCGTGCAGCGAAAATATTAAGACTATTTTCAACTCGAGGATCTACCACAGAATAACTTAGAAAGAATTTCATAATATATGCCGAACAAGGTAATTATATTATTTTAAACTTCAAACACTATTTTACATACCTTGCACTAATAACGTGGTCGTGCGTGTAAAAATTTGCTTTGCACCCAAGTTTAAGATATTAAGATTGTTTAAAATAAATTCGAAGGAATGTAATACAAAGAAATTGAGCAATTTTTTTTAAATTTTAACCCCTTTTGTTTCAGCCAAAGTTTTCGATGAAGTTTAGGATTTATAAAATAAACTATAACGGATTTTAAGGTAAATACATTTTTAAAAAAGTTTTTTTTTTACTTTCAAATCTTATTTCCACCCCTTGCAGTACCTAATAGTTGTATGGGAGTTACAGCGATTTTTCTGTTTTTAAAAAAACCTTCCCCATGTCTACCCCTTTGGCAGGAAAATGCCCATTAACAAACTCGGCCGAGATTTTCCACTACTAGATTGTGTGTATCAGTTTAGAAGTGATTGTGAAAAACTGCGACAGTTATCGTGTCCACAAAATTGTCATATATATATATATATATATATATATATATATATATATATAATATATAAAATTCTCGTGTCACAGTTTTCGTTGCCATACTCCTCCGAAACGGCTTGACCGATTTTGATGAACTTTTTTGTGCTTATCCGGTATCTATGAGAATCGGCCAACATCTATTTTTCATCCCCCTAAATGTTAGGGTTAGTCCACCCCTAAATTTTTTTTTATTTCCAGTTTTTGGTAGGAAATGACCATGGCAACGGCTGTTGCTTTGTTGATGCTTCATTCGTCTCTATGGCAACGGCTATTTCATTGTTAGTGCAGTCCTCATCACCGTTGAAATTTTGCAAGTACTTTAAATATCAAAAATTGCCCTTTTTTTTCAAGTATATATATTTTACAGACTTGAAACTTCACAGTAATGTTCCTTATGTTACGCAGGATGACATTTTCTGAAAATTAGATACCATAGCATAGGTGGTTAAAACCGGTCAACAGTGGGTACTTTGTCTGCATGAGAACAGGATTTTGCATTTTTGATACCTTCTGCGTCTCCATGGCAACGGGCATCACGTGGCAGTGGCGTACACACAAGGAGGGGCATGTATAATGAGCGGCGCAAGAGTGATCTGCCTGTAGACTGCCGTAGCGAAGTACGGGTACATCAGTTGTACGTTGCGTGCACGAGTCGGGAAACCATCGGTGCTATTCATTTTCTCTCCGGTACATTATACAGCATTGTAATAAATTTTCACTGAATTTTTTTTATTTACCATTACTGTAAATGGGAGATGTGGTTTATTTTTTTCACCATTAGTATAGCCGTGCGAAGCTGGGTCGGGCAGCTAGTATATATATATATATATATATATATATATATATATATATATATATATATAAAAACTCAGTTGACGATGGTTTTGGGATCTATGAACCATGAAACGAAAAATTAAAAACAAATTTTCCAATCGTCGCACCATGGTAATGGCTAGTGAAATCTGCCTAAAAAAAATTATCTGAAGATTCATGCCTTTTCACGACTTTAGAGCATTTTAAATGTCGCTAACTGCTAAACAAAACTATCATTCAAGTCAAAATCGCTTGGACGAGAAAAAAAAACCGTTCAAATATTTGCATGAATTATAATACTTTAAAAACAATTTTAAGTAACTGACATAAACCAGTCAAACCTTTTTACAAGAATGTAGATTATTCGGGCTTCTGACTCGGGGTCAATGAAAAGTTTGTTACACTAAGGCCCGTAGCCGTGTAGCGACCGCGCCATGACTTAGCAGGAATGTCAGATTACGTTCCGATTAGTTACTGAATTAAAGAAATTGAATCGACGCAAACATTTCGATGCATCAGCTGACTCGTTTTATTTATGTAGATTTTTATTTGTATGCGATCATCAACACAAGATTAAATGAAATATAAATATATGGTGGAGTAAACTTTAAATCATACATTTTTTAATTCTTTCTATTTTGTTTGTGGGATGTTAATTTAACCTATGTATTGAATCAGATTAATCAAATCCAATGTTTTCGATTATAGTTCCGATTGGAAGTGGCTAGCTTCGATCTGAACGAATCCAACAGAAAAAAATCGAGGAATAAAATTTGATGTCTTGAATCTGACGACTCAAAACAAAGGTTTCTTTTAGGATCTGCTTTTTTTTCCCGATGGGAATCTATTAAAATGTGTCTAAAGAATAAAAGCGACCAAGTAAGCCGGAGCAAGGGTAAAACATCGGACCGGCATTCTGGAGTACAACAGGGTACAGAATCCCGGTTACCCGGTATCGCTCCAGGCAAATGCAGGTCATGGGCGATTCCTTCTCTTGAACTGTGTAGCTACGGGTATGCGATATCTAGCGACCTCGGTGGCAACGAGGCAAAGCCCACATAACAAGCATCGACCTTCATCGTTACCTAGCACGGTAATATTATCACATGTATTTTATTTAATTGGACGTATCCCATTGCCCCATTTTACAAGCGCGAGCGGGGCCACACAGTGAGAGGCTTCTTAATTCCATGGAGGGGGGGGGAGGCGGACCCCTCTTCGATAAATTTGAGAAATTGTCGCAAATAGCCTGGTGCAAATAACTTAAGAAAACATCGAACGGTTATCTGAAACGTCAGTTAAAGGGCTCAAATTTGGCAAACGTCTTGTGGTGGAACCGGGAAGGTAGTATCGTCATCGAGCCGGAGTTACGCCCGGGGTTTCCCCGGAGCTCGTCCAAGCACCGTCGTTAACCGCCCCCGTCTGTCGTCGCCAACCGCCGCCGCGGGGAAGGATCGATGCGGCCGAAGAAGCGGCGCTGCCAGAACAAGAGCGCGTCACCCGCGCGTCTGACGCCACGTTCCCTGGCTGCTGGGCCTTGAGAAGGACTCTCACACGCCACGGCGACTTTTTGACGTGACGTCTAATAAATCTATGAACGCCGGCTGCACGCACGAAAAAGGATGACTCATTGTCCCGTTACGCACATTGTCCCGTTACGCACATCGTCCCGTTACGCACATTGTCCCGTTACGCTCATTGTGCGCTTGCGCCGCATCTATCTCTCTTCCACTCGATTGGAACAACCATCGATTTGACTTTTTCGAGGCACATTAAACTTGAAACACTCCCATTCGTTTCCTACTTTTCCTATCATCGTCCTATCCTTAACAGAATAACACAGATTGGAAGAAGTTAAATAGCAAACACGTATAAACGTTATAGTTAAAATAATCTCTTCGTTAAGGGCGTATGTCCTGTTCCAGGTCATGATTTTAGATTTATATTAATCACTGATCAACTTTTAGACATTTTCAATCGTTTAACTTTCATGAAATGAAAAATATATATAGTTGCATACTTTTCGCATAATTAGCTGCCAAAGTTACATTTTTAACCTTTTTGGGTTGTACAAATAAGGAGAATTTAATTTATTGCAGAACTGAAACTTTTTAGGATTAACTGCTATGCCACTGGCTACTTCAAGAAATGGTTTGCATTTCTTTCAGAAAATATTAATTAATTTTACCTGACATTTCAAAATTCTCAAAATTTGTATGATCTTGACAGCCAAGAAACATGAAATGAGTTTTTGTGATAGAAATGCAAACCATTTCTTGAAGTAGCCATTGGCATTGCAGTTAATCCTAAAAAGTTTCAGTTCTGCAATAAATTAAATTATCGTTATTTGTACAACCCAAAAAGGTTAAAAATGTAACTTTGGCAGCTAATTATGCAAAAAGTATGCAACTATATATATTTTTCATTTCGTGAAAGTTAAACGATTGAAAATGTCTAAAAGTTGATCAGTGATTAATATAAATCTAAAATCATGACCTGGAACGGGTCATACACCCTTAAAGTAATAAACATATTTGAATTTATGAGAGCAAATAAAAGTAAATTTATCAATTAAATTGTAGATTTCATTTCACTCCTTTGTATCCATACAAAATAGTGATAATTCAATAAAAATTATTCAATTTTTTTTCATAAAAGTATGCAATCATTTCATTATGTTTTTTTATGACGTCACGTTAAACTATCGTCCGTAAACCGACTTTACAGACAACCAATTTTTTTTACATTCTTGTCATAACTGTAAATTTAACCCAATACCTCTCTTGCATTTCTTGTTCGGTTACAATTTTTTTCAACGGATATTTACCAAGTGTGATATAATGGATGTCAAAAGTGGCACAAGTGATAATTAACAACACTTGCATGGCTTTTTACACACACCATTACACTTGGTAAATATGTATTTAAAATATTTTTGGCAGAACAACAAATGCAAGAGAGGTATGGGTTTAATATTAACGACGAGAAAATGAAACAAAAATCAACATGGCGTATGAAACCCTGCCTTACAGACTCTCAATGACCTAACCGCGTCACGTGTCACCCGTCCGTCCGTTTAACAGCCGACAGATTCACTACACTTGCGGGCCCCCGCTTTCCAAAAGGGGCGGCGGTACCCATCCCCACCCACTAGGGCAGAGTCTTTTCATCACAATGGTGGAACTTCACTGATTTGCAAATAAAATTAAATACCTTTATGCCAATTTATTTTGACGCTATCCTTCGGCGTATGAGCAGCAGTTTTTTAAACATTTTACTAAACTTAAGGCAGAACGTCGAAGGGAAATTGCGGTCATCCAAACAAAAAAAAAACTCTCAGCATAGTTTCACAAAAACTTTAATTAATTGCTTAGGTTTCATCAAACATACAACTCGTTTTACAAAGGGGCTGAGCTGGTGTAATTGTATATAGCTACATATACTTAACAAAACTATATCCCAAAAAAATAATATACTACTCTTATAAAAATACCTTTTTCTTACGACTATTTATCTTACGCGCGTAAGGAATAACTACTACTAAAAAGCTTAATTACTATACAATTTTCTCTTAAAAATTGCAAAACGGCTGATTAATATAAGGACACCTTCTTCTACCAGTAACTAAAATGTTGTGCAAAACCAAAGTTTAATGTCACGCGCGTCTCTTGTTTATACACTTAAAATGCAGTTTGCAAAACCTACGATCGTGATACGAATTAAAAATTTATATACGCCATTTCCGCCAAGCGACATTTTAAGTTGTTCGACTTTTGCGAAGACATAAGAGTACTTCACGCCGGTATCAGTACTTTTCGCGACGTGCCAAAACGTTTATCACCACGATGCAAACTAAAAGTTGGATGGCTTAAAAGTCTTCAGCGGGGGCCAGACCTAACAAGTCGTCGCAACTCAGTTTGGACGCACGCCGCGGACCTCCGCCCAGTGTTCCACGGCAGCTCGCACGGCACACGACGAGGGCGCCACAGTCGTCACTGAGACCTTTGAATATAATATACTGTATAGAAGTCGCGAGTGGATAGGATTTACTCTACGTTTTTCAGAAGCGTATGATGAGCAGCTTGGGAACTTCACCGCTGCAGTGCGCTGCCGTAACGCCCTGTATCGTCTTAGGTTGTTATTTACACGTTAGAGCGCAGCACTGTCGCCCACTGTCATTCCCCGCACCCCTCATCCATCATTCACTGCAGCTCAAGGTCGTTCAACAGGAGGGGGAAGGGGTGTCTGAAGAGTTGGACACTTGTCCGCTAGGGACCACCACAAGTCGATGGTGGCGATTGCGGCGGTGAATTAACCAACTACCTCAAAACCGTATTAGAATTTTTAACCTGGGCTGGCGACTTCTATACAGTATATATATTCAAAGCTGAGACAGCTGACGCCCCGCCCACCCCCAGGGCCCCGCTGCACTCTCGCGCGCATCTCGTAGCGAACAGCTGATTCGAAGTGACGCCAGTGGCACACACTAGCGCTGCACCTCGGAACTCTGTCAAAACCAGTTCGAGGTAAACATAAATTTGAAACGAAAAAAAAAAAAATCACGCTCCACTGTTTAAAACTAAGAAAAATACATGTTAAGAAAAATTAACAATTAAAAGCTCAGGATTACCAACTTTATAAAAAATTATCCTAACTTTAAAAGTAAAAACCGAATCAAACCAAAATTTAAACAGAAAACTTATGTAAAAACTTATAATAAATCTTTAAATAAAAATAAATTAAACTCAAGGTAAAATTATGCTCTTTAATATTTGTAAAAAAACAAAATTAAGAATCAGTGTGCACTGGTGCCCAGGGTGACAAATTACACAGTGCCCATTTTACAGCCAGGCCCGAATGTTTCGTTGCATGGTCACGAGGCAGCTCTTGCCAAATCGACAAGGAACGGAGGATGTTGCTGAGGAGGGGGGGGGGGGCGTCGAATTAGCAGAGGCCTACACTTTATGGTTAGTAAGAAAGCGATGGTTTGGCGAAGGGGGAAAAAAAAAACAAAAGCAGCTAAGTGCCGAGAAGTCTGAATATTTTGCAATTCCACCAGCCGAACTAGGTGTTGGGGGGGGGGGGGGGGAAGCGCCTTGCGTTTTCCCTTCCAGGGTAAACATTATGCGAACGATCCTAATAGATTATCGTCATAAGGGGTGGGAGGATAAGCAAGGGAGAGATAAAAAATAAAGGAATTTACTCCCATTTTCGGGATTTTTTTTCCTCTCTTGCTCTTTTCTCTCAGCCAGCGCCATCTCCGAGCCATTAGCCCCGCGCGCAATTCCTCGAGGTCGGTTCTCGGCGGATTGGCACGCGGCCAAGTGAGAGTGAGTGAGAGAGAGAGAGACTACACCGTGGCGTTGCGGGGCGAGAGCCAAGATTTCGTGTGCGCCGCCTTCTTCCTCATGGTCCATGGCAATCCGCAGAATCTTTTGCTGCTCGTAAATATACACCTTCCACCCTTACCCTCCCTTATTTTTTTTCCCCTTTCTTCCCCAGTTGGGGGTTGGAGCATGGAGGGAATGAAAGTTTTCACTTTCGAGTTACGGAAAAGAAAAGAGAATGAATCGCCGGCGGTCGACAGAAGGGTGGCGGGGGGAGAGAGGGATAGAAAGAGGTTTGTGGAAGAGGCACAAGAGAAGGTCAAAAAGTAGAACTGTAACGGATTCAGCCAACATTAGACCGCAGAAATATGAGGCGTGACGCGCCTGGACCAAGCTGGTTAATTCATCATGCGAGTTCTCGTCACACTCCGACACACTTCCTGGGAAGGGCGGGGAAACACAACTTCGCTCTCCTCGCTCGCCATTGGATGAATGAATCCTTGAGGGAACAGGTCTTAAATTTTTTTTTGTTCCTGGCTCGGGAAAACCTCATTCCTGAAAATCAATACAACACACAGAATAAATTCCACAATTTTTTTCAATCTTTTTTTATCAACAAAATATGAGAGAATATTTTTAAATCTTAAGTTTTTTTTGTAATCAAGAAGACTAGCTATATAAATAAACGAATACATCTTCAAAATAATCAGTACCTGATTCCACTGCCAATAAATACCAGCCGAGAGTAAGGGTATTGTTTATTATTAGCAAATAATCCCATCTACAAAACATGGGAAATATTAAAGGCAAAATCTCAGCAGTGTATTCAAAAGCCCTACGTTTTGCCCTGAAACGGGAATCCCGCAGATGCCGCGCCACAACGAAACCCAACAACTTTATTGGGTTCTGTTTCTGCCGAGATTCCAAGTCCCGGGCTTGTGGCCTCGCTGGAGAACTTTCTGCGGTTACTCTCTGTACAGAGGCAGAGGCGCACAGCTCTAGCCAAAGACCTATCTTTCCTAGCAGCAACACGAGCACAATCCGTTGTGATTGTGCTTCAGCGCAATCCTCAACACTGCGTACATGTTAAAACTAAACAATGCTTGGCATGCACTCATGTGAACAACAATCGCAAGAGCAGTGGTTCCTTGTCTTGTCTTTAAGCCATCAATTAAAAACAAAAAGACAAAGTTTATAAAAGTTCAATTTTACTTGGTTATTTTAAAAAAACTTATGAGATAAAAAACTTACAGTACGCGCATTAGAAATTATACTTCCTTAGCGTGATAAAAAACTAACTTTAAGTTTGCATGAAAATAATGAATAGAAATAAAATAGTAAAATGACTGGAGTGATATTACAAACACACTTGGTAAAGTATAAATTCAATAAAAATAAAGATTTTAAATTAATAATCAGATTTTAAATTAATACTCAGTATTAAATATTAATATAAACAGGTATAAAATAATCTATTTAATTTAGTAAAATACACGAAAATTTGTTTTTAATTAATTATGAAAATCATTGTTTTAAATATTTATTCGAATTTATTAATTCAAATATTACATAATAATGTAATAATTCATAACGAAAATAAATTATTCACACGAGAACATAACCTCACTAACAAATTAACCTCAAATGAAATTTTTTTTTATAAACATAATGTCTATCACTAATTTTCAAAAATAAATATTTTTCAATTATATGGACCATACTAAAAATCAATCATTAAAGTATACGATTTAAAAGCAAATATATAATTTTTATTTGTATGTGGCCTTTTTTTCATTCTGTCAATTTTTGTTTCATGCTACGCGCGCATCGTAAAATTTCTCTCTCGTTTTCCTAACACACCAAAAGATGTATAACTTCAAAAATATTTTTATCCATTGATACAATTAATTGTATCTCAAATTAAAAAAAAACACAGCATGGAGAATGTCTTATCACACACAATGATCTACCCTAGTAGTGAATCTGAGACGGAACATCCGAATGTAACATGCGTGTACATTCGACTCCTGCGACCCAACGACAATATGTAGCGTCGCTATGTAAATGGGTCTGGATTAATACCTTTAATCGCCGGTTATACCAACGTTATAAAGAGCGTAACTTCAAGCATAGAACAGTTAACACTTAAATTAACGACGGTTCTCAAATCGAAAAAAAGTCTCAGTTCTCAGATTTTGGGCTTTTTTTTCTTAATAAGTTTTATAATACTCACTCTGCATTGCGTTATTAGGTACTGTGACTACAAAATTTCCAAAAATATATTATTCTGACTGTTAACGAAATTCTGAATAACCCAACTATTGCTAACATTTCAAAATAAAATCAAACATTGTATACTTTTGGAAAAATATTTCTTTGCAGTCTTACGCAGCAAATATTAAATCAAATAACTTAAACTAATTATTAATGGAAAAAGAAATAGTTTTTTGAAAACATGTAAAGTTATTTTCAAAAACGTTTATTTAAGCAAGATTTAGAAATTAATAATTGCATTTTTTTTTTTTAGTTCTGGGACATTCTTTAGTGTCGCAAGTGCGTGCATTCGCATTAAAAATACCACGCGCCATTGTTGCTGGTACACAGTCGCGCGATTTCTTATCGCTCGTGTGTGCCTAGCCTCAGTGCCACATACAAACACTTTCTTCCGATAAGAATAAAACAAAGTTTTATGGCCCTTAGTACAGATACATATCCTACCAACCAATCCTTACAAAGTTAAACTGGTGAAGCGAAACCTGGAAAGATTGATTTATTTACATATTTTAAAATATTTTTGTTTCACTAGAACGCTCTTGATGAATGTTAAATGACTTATTTTGCTCTGGTTTCATTAAAAAATGACATAATATTTTTTTACATACAAAATTAATTATCTGAAATAACATTTTCTACACGCCATTAAAATCACAAATTATAATTGTAATGAAAATGATTGTGTAAATAAGCCAGTTTTCAACCAAACGTGATTCTATACTATGTAGATATTACACTCAAAAACGTTGGTTCTCCATCACGAAACCAGAGTCAAAATTCCTTAAAAGATTGCTAATAATTTTATTTTTAAAATTATCATTGACAAATATCAATATAAACAAAATTTCAAATAAGTCTCATTTCATAAAAAAAATTCAGGCTATCAGCCCTAGAGAGTATATTTTTTTTTTACTAACAGTTTTAACTACATTGTAGTTATACATCTCATTTAACGGAAGGTTTCCTTTCAAACACACATGTTTAAAATATTTTTATATACCAAAGTGGTAAGTCCTCTGATACAGCGTTTTATAGATATAACAATTATTAGTTTGTGTGTATATTTGGTCCTTTATCTATGGCAGGTTATTCAAAATAATTTCTTTGCAAAATTTGTTAAATGAATTTTAATTTTTTAGGGTTATTACTCCATCACTTGGTAGGATAAAATTTTTTTAACTTATGTAAGCTGTTTATAACCTCTTGTATTCAAAATGTAATAGTCTGTGTTTGACTTAATTGTCATTTTCTCATGTAATGTGTCATTTTATTTGTAGTGCCTGCCAGGCAAGGTTTGAAAAGACTGTTTGTCTAGCATTTTAATAAATTAATTAATGAAATGAACATGTTATACCTGTAATTGTAATTACAATATTTTCTCTTGCTATATGAATTATTATACCTCGAAAAATAATAGGGATAAAATATATGAGAATCAAAATTATTTAAATTCTTCCCCTGAAGAATTGTAGCATGGTAATATGATAGTATACATACTTTTGTTTCTTGTTACAACTGTTATGATTTTCGTTTGAGTTTGACGACCTTTAATACAGGCGTATAAATACACGTATTTGTTGAAAACCCGCTCTAGGACGATCTGTGCTTGGATTAATAAATGAATTTTAAAAAAAATTATTTAATGAGTATTTATTTAATATTCAAAGTAATTATTGATAACTATTTTACGAGAGTTATGAGTAGAGACCCGAAAAATTCGCAGGTCCATTTCGTGTTATGCTAAAATTCAAATAATTATACCTTAGTGCTGCTTCTGTCATTTGTTCACTGTTAATTTGGAGGACTGAGGGCCAATTAGAGACCCTCACTCATAGAAGTGTCGAATCACAGGCCACCCAGTCGAGACGACTCACAAGTCAGCAGCCAATAAACAGTTGGCATTTGCCCGAGTGTGTAGAGGATATTGGAGTCTATCCTGGAGGTCACTGAACCCGTGGAATTTTCCGGGTCTCTAGTAGTTATGAGTTAACCAACCACAGTTACTAAAAACGACGCGTGGCAAGAGAGCAGTGACACACATTCCCGTTATCAACAAGTCAGTTGTCGAGGGGGGGGGGAGGACATTCCGATAAAAAAACAGCCACCGCTTATCTCTATAGATACGCTTCATTCCTTCTTGGCTTCACGCGCATACATTAGTATTTACAAGAAATATTCGTAGATAAGAAGGTCAGAGGACAAGAAAATATCTTCCCGAAGTCGTCTTTGGAAAAAAAAAGTGTTTGCATTCCAGTTGAGGGTAAAGTCAGGGATTACGTTTTATTACATTTATTCCAAGCATGCGTAACTATCATGTGGCACATGACAACTAAAATAAGCCTTTTGCTCGCAACATAACTCAAATAATAACAGTTATATTCACCGGATAGGATGTACAGTTTCACTAACAGAGAGGTCAGGACGAAGAGCCGGTATTACAGTATATTCGTGGAAGAAATTGTTCGTGAAATTGCCTTTTTTTAAATGAGTTTCCATCAATAATGTGAACATTCAACCATCTTGCATAAAAAAAATCACGCTTGTTTTTTTTTACATTAAATGAATGATTAACCCTTTTTTGGAGAAGTTTGAAATTTTGAGAAACAATTAGTGAAATAAAAATAAATATACATTTTTGGCTACATTTAACGCATTTAGATGACTGTTTAAAATTAACAGAAGGCTTAGAACAACATGGAAGTTGGGTGTGAGCCATTAATGTAATAGTGTTTTTCGCCACGATACTCACCACTATAGGGGGAAAAATTAACAAGACAAAAACAGTCAAATACTATCACATACAGCTATGAACATTACATCGCTATCAAATACTGCCATAGACTGATTCATGCAGAAACAGTTTAAACTTTTTCTGACAAAATGTCACAAGTTTATAAACGATTTCATATTAAGAGTGTACAGCTATTAATTTTTTTTTAAATACAAGATGGATTTTATAAGCATTCTAGCGTTTGCCTTACGTGGTCTCGGGAAACATCGGGACACGTCGTTAAACATCGGGAAACCGACCTAGGCCCAACTTAGTATAGCTTTAAGCTAGATATAGGATAGCGAAGAAAAGTCATGGCGCCAACTACTGCCATGGCACATGATGCATGCAACCCTCTACCTCCGTGGCTAATCCCTAGCATGACTAGGAGTATAGAAGCTTAGGCCTTAGACGCATTGAAGTCAGGTCCCTCCCTAACCCGAAACACTCCTACGAATACACTTAGTTTTTGTAGTTAGGTTAGGAAAATAAAATTATTGGCCGGACACGGGATACCACCCCGGGACCTCTGTAATGCCGGTTCAGTGTCTTAGCACAGCGCCGCCTCGCTAAGAAATGGCTTAAGTACATATACGTACATTTTTGTTTGTTTGTGATGTTCGCCAAGTATTAGTTTGAATTTTATCATGGTTTCTGTAAAGGTTAAATAATGAAAACTGAGTGTTATATATATATATACACACACACACACACACACACACATTTTTCCATCCTAAAAACGGAATTTAATTTAAAGCAAGCAGATTTCAAAGGTGGTATTAATTATTTTTAGGACTTGTTTTCTCCAGACCGTTCGAGTTCTGTCCCACGACATGCCAGCGCACAAGCGGGCACCGCCAACAAGACCGCAGACTGCTTCTCTGCTGCGGCGGCGCTACCCAAGGAAGACCCCCCCGCGACGCTTCGACGGCACCCGCGAATTTCAATAACCCCCGAAACGAGGCGACGGTGGAAGGCATGAGCAAATAAAAGAAAAATCACGTCGTCGCGCGAACAAGTTAAGTCCTTCCGCGCCGGGGCAGGAGTGGAGGGGGGAAGGAGCGCGCGCGAGCGGAACATGAAACGCGGACTAATTAGGGCAAGTCCCGGTTAGTCAGAAGAAGCAGTAATTTGGTTGGCCGTAGGACGTGCCAAATTGCACATCCCCCCCCCCCCCTCCTCCTTGCCCAACACACACACCCCAATCGTTCCTTTTGGTCTTTTAAGAGTGAGCAAGAGATAAATTGGGATGGGGATGGGAGGTACCGGTCGCGGGTAGAAGGGGGTGCACGAAAAGGGATGGACGCCGAACAAGAAGGGGAAAGGAAAGGGTGAAGAGGATCGCAGGATTGCCCTTGCCAGTAGTAGCGATACCCGAGGATTTCGCTTGCACGTTCTCTGCAAGGGTCTTACATTGATGAGGTGGTGGTTGTGGTGGTTGTGGTTGGGGTGGTGTTAAAATTGGAGGGAGAGAACCAGAAACTAGGGGTCGCAGGGGTAGAGAGGGGTCAAAATAATAACCTTACGTGCCCTCGTGAGGGCAGGAAATTTGTGCCGGGGAATAGGGGGACTTGTGTGGGGGGGGGGGGGAGTTTGGACGAAGAGCGGGAGAAAAAGAGAGATGTGCGTGCAATGTTCACTCCAACTGGCAGAGAGAGTGGAAAGAACGACGGGTGAAACGAAATGGTACCGTAGAATCATACATTATGTTATTTCACACACGGATGAGGCTCTCAAACACAAGAGGCGGGTGGCTCCGTGGCAATGAATTACTATTCAAGACCTTAAAGTGTATTACAGTTCGCGAACATCCGTTCCTGATTACCGAAACTGAATAATATTCGCATATATTCACCCTTTGCGTAGGGCAAATGCACTGGAGCACCCGCTTCAAAGAAACCGTGCACATACACATACACACATGACTACTGAGTACGATCATACCACGAGTGAGTGATTTTTTTCCGAGCTGTAAATGTTCGCAAGCAAAATCAAACGTGATCTTGTTGCAAATCTCACTAAGTCAGACTGGAGGCAAAGCGGTGTTGGCCACACTGGCGAATAACATATTCATTGATGGCCACGCCCCAAGGACCATGGAAAACTACGTAGTCCCTGGAAAATGTCATAGTTCAAATTAAATGCTAACATCTTTTTTTTTTTTAAATCTGGAAACTTTAACTCACAAAATAAATGTATACCCCATAGAACTGTGTGGACAGTGGCATGTGACAGAAACTAGTAATTTTCTTAGTAATTTTCTTAATCAAAATTAATTGAGAAATAACTTATTTTGTCACAGGCATGTGAATACTAGTTCGATCGAAATAAAAATAAAACCGTAAATGTAAAGAGGCAAAAGTTTCCTCACCTGAAGTTTACTCCACGACTATAGACTAGCTACATGATCGGACCAAATATCAAGCCCCGAAAGACGTAAACTGATGTTACGTACTTTTCATGACATTAAATGTTTAAATAGCCACACAACTGCTTCAGCAACTACTTTTAACATTCTGAGCATTTGAAATAATTGTACATACATGAGTGTGGATTCCGGTCATGCCGGAATGTAACCGGAACCACGCACTTTCGAGATGTCAGAACAAAAAGCACACATTCGTGACATGGGCTTTAATCCAGAATAAACTTGCCGCGGATTCGAAAAAGAATTTGAGATTAGGTTTAACGCCACCCAACGGGCTCCGAACCAAGGAAATATGGACAGCGGCGAACATCTCCGGTCCTCAATAGAAGAGCGAAGCCCTAGCGTGCACGACGTCCGAGAAGGCTCAGTTTCACTGATGCGGTGCTTAAAAAAAAAAAAAAAGCGCAGACGAGAGCAGAGTAAAATAAATTCTCTGTGAATGTGCTAGAAGTATTATATATATATATATATATATATATATAAAATTAAAAGTGTTCTGGGGAGATTTCCCCCCCCCTTAAGGTGGGGACTCACTCGCCATGTTGATTACTACTAGCCAAGGGCAACACCAGAGGGGGGGAGGGGGGAAGTTGCCCCCCCTCCTAGAGCCCTAGAGATTCAAAAAATTTAACCAAATGCAAAAAAAAAATACATACTAATACAACTTCCCCCCCCCCCTAGGCCATCGGCTGACAACGCCCTTGCTACTAGCTAAGGGCTATTTCTGTACATTTAACGCAACAACTAATTTACATTTCTTGTTCTGGTACAAGGCGCACCAAGTGATAGCAACTAAAAACACTTGCGCGCCTTGCTACACCCATTCATTGTATGACACTTAGGAAAAAGCTGTGATAAATATTAGTAAAAGAAATCAACACGGCCAGTGTGACCCCGCCTAAAAAAGAGAGTTTTTAAATCATTCGTCATGAAGATATCAACACACACATCGCGATAGAAAATTTAAGATCCTTCTCTCTGTTTTTTTGAAATATCTAAATATATATTTTGTACAATCTTAACGTCATTTATGATTAATTTAAAACACTTAGTTTAAAGAAGACAACACAATCACAGAAGACTCATATACAACATAACTCGGGTCAAATTCTTTATGCACCGCACATACATTTAAGGGGGAGGGGGGATAGACCGTTACCAACCTCTCCAAAAACACCCGCAAGAATCATTTCAGGAGTGGACCAGCAAGGACTCACCACGTGTCACGTGCCACGGACCGCGTGCGTGCTTTCGTCGCGTGCACGTGTCTGCGTGCGAAGGATGGAAGGGGGGAAAAGAAGAAGAAAACTGCGCTCTCTTGACGAACATTTTAAACTTTTCTATGGTGTGTAATTACTGCTGAAAATTACTGTACATGGGGTATTCCCATTGGCGTAGCTGTGTTCATAAAGTTGAGGGGGACAAATAATGATTTTGATGTCATGAAAACCCATTCCCCTCCACCGGAAAATTTTGATTTTAAAAGTGCATTAAGCAGTTTTTCTATCGAACCATTGGATACATCGATGTTAAAATTATTATTGTTTCCTTAAGATAAAATTTGAGAGTGAAGAAATTACAAATAAAGTTGGGCAGAATAATACTATAAAATAAAAATATCACGGTCTAGAAAGTTGGGGGGGACAGTCCCCTCCACCCAAAAAGTTCAGAGGGACACGTCCCCCCCTGTCCCCCCCCGGTTCCTTAGCCCTGGGTATTCCAACGATCGGTCCTGGGTGGCCGTAAACGCTAGAGAGTGGCGACGATCTTGGGTTCGAGCTAGGGTTCAGAACCGGGAATTCCCGGTACTTTTGATACAGTAAACGAACCGGGATTTTAAAATCGATTCCCGATTTTTTTTCCGGTACATTCGGGAATCGACATCAACAACTAATCCTATTCTTTATAGATGTTTATTCTAACTTTTCTCCTCTTGATACAAACCTCGAGGGGTACGCAAAAAAAAATTTTCTTTGCCAAGTTCTTCGTTCTGTATAATATTATTAACCACTACTTTCTTTTAAATTCTTTTAAATTTGGTTTAAGGGCTTAGTTCCATTATACATATAATTTATATTTTATAAATAGATTATATGGCTATATATGATTAAATGCGATTATTGTATATATATATATATCAACAACATATATTTGCTCATATAAATTTATGTTAATCAAATCCATTTTAGTGCCGGTCCACATATAATCCATTTTAAACAACACATTTGTACTTACTCCGGTGATTCGATTACCATGCATTGGAAGAACCACCTAGAGAACTATTCTGGATGTTATGTTTATCATTATATAGGATCTCTTCTTATTTCTTTCTGCTGTATTGGGTACTTCCTTGTATCCTGAACAGATTCGTAATCTAAAAAAAATTACAGGAACTTGTGGGCAATCCAGCTTTTCCTCTCAAATATTTTATCCACATCATAAATGCAATTTTTTTTTGTCCCTTCTATCATCAGGTTGACATCGACAGCATAAAATTTCGTTTTCGTTACTTTCATTGGATACTCTCTGGCGAGACGATGGCTTGCGGGCGGGTGAGGGGGGTAAGGCGCCCCAGTCGCCAGTCTGTGTCCGGACTGCTACATATGTGTGCTGCTGCCTGGGCTTGTGACGCCAGTATTCTTTCAACAAACGATATATTTTTTTAAATGTTTGTTATGAAAAGACTAAAAGTTATTATATGTTAGTAATTCTGTGATTTTTCATGGTGAAAACGATTACTTGTTTAATTTCCCCCCCCCCCCCCAACAAAAGATAAAGATTGAGAGTAAGGCTCAGAATAAAATGATTTTTCACGTTGGTAGATACTTTTGGCAATAAAAAAATTGTAACAAAAAAGTTTTTTATTACTTTTGGTCACTAAAACTTGTTTAATCGTTCAGAACTAACTATCACTACTTCAATCACCGACTGCTAAACAATTAATAAAAGAAAATATCTACTTAGTACCGAAAATATCGGGAATTCTCGGTTCCGTTGAAAACTAGTACCGAAATTCCCGGTTCTGAAATTCTGTTAAGGTTCCGAATACCCTTGTTTCTAGCCGAACAACCCGGCATTACTCAAGTTTATGAACACAGAGTTGGTACCCGTGTGGCTCAAAGCCACGATAGTAAAAAAACCTATAAATCAAACAAAAAATCCAATGATTGTTTTTTTTTGTAATATTGTAATATTTACAGAATATTTTCATACCACTGGTAATGGCTCCACAGTTTCATTATTAGGTCTGCAAGGCTCGGTCTTACACGCCGTGTTAATATTTTTATTTTAATGGTCATGACTAGAGACCTGCAAAATTCGCGGATTCATTTCGTGATATGCTACAATTCAAATAATTATACCTTAGCGCTGCTTTTGCAATTGGTTCACTGTTAATCTGGAGTAATGAGGGCCAATTAGAGACCCTCACTCATGGAAGTGTCGAATCACAGGCCACCCAGTCGAGACGACTCACAAGTCAGCAGCCAATGAACAGATGGCATTTGCCCGTGTGTGTAGAGTGTAGTAGAGTCTATCCTGGAGGTTATTGAATCCGCGAATTTTGCAGGTCTCTAGTCATGACATTATAAGGTTGTTTATAAAATTTTAACTCGATACTACCGATGCATAAGTCGTTTTGCCACAAATACTTTCAACATAATATTTTACACCCACGATATTCACTTAGGAGAATATATTATATTCTCTTAAGTGAAATATCGTGGGTGTAAAATTTCGCGCAGGTGATAATTACGAAGACATGCGCGCAACTTTTTTACCCCCAAGTTTGACAAATATTAGTTTCAGAACAACAAATGCAACAATAAGTTTCAGAACAGTCCTTAAATAAAAGTAATGACAAGGAAATGAAGAAATCAAAACAATGCTAACACTTGTTAGTTTTTTACTCCATTTGCTTATTTTCTAAGTTGTTGGAAAACACCAGAGGAATATCTTCACATAGTTATAAGAGTAAGGACCCGGGGGAGGGGGGGGGGTGTTTGCGAGAACATTAGTAAGTTCTCATCTAGCGCACGTGTTTGTACGAAATTCTTTGACGCCCACGCCAAATACCGAGAGAAGTTTGAAGAAGGTTGGCAAACAAGAGCATATGTTTTAAACGCCGGTATCAATTTCACGTTCCCAGTGTTAATTGCTCGCACTGCTCATGTGTGTCTTGTTCGTTGATGAGCACTGCAGCAATTTGAGCCCACGCGATGTTCTTCGTTGAAGTACATAACCTGGGTGATGAGTGCGACAATCACTCAATGCAACTGAAGTATCTTGCTAGAGAACAGTGGAAACGCCAAGTTAAAATTTTTAATCGCTTTGCGTTAAATGTTGCAATAAGTAATCTACAAATTCGAGACAAGACTCAACTGAAGTAACAATAGCGTTCGAATTTCAAAATACACGGCCGATATAGGTTCCTGGCGCTCGAAGTAAACCGCTAACATAAATTCTGCAGACTAACATCGCAAATCCGGCAGTCCCGCACGTGATGCAAAAACCGTGGGAATATTCAATAATGCAACTAAGAGGCAAAAAAAAGTGCATTCATTACATGTATGTATGTAAACCATTCGCAGTCACTAAAGTTAAACGTTTGATAAAATTTCATCTTGAACATAAAATAGTTGTGCTTGTAGGTATAATCAGCTCTTTTCAAACTACAAACAGTTTTTTTTTTCCAGAAGATTTTATATTTAATATTTACACAGCTGTTTAAATCAAATATATATTCAAGAGCAAATTAAAAATGTTCACAATGTGATTACAAAAATCAGATCTGAAATACGTTGAGATTTAAATCAGAATGCTCGGTGGCCATGATAGCCACGGAGCGACGCTCGTGTGTGGCAACAACTACCAAGCGGTTCGGAACTAGCTATAGTGTTGGAGAGCCCGTCTCCTTAAGAAAACCACTATTAAACTAATGTTTGTGTTCGGTTGCCGCTAGCAACCGTATACGATATGCAGCCCAGCGGAGAGGTGTAGGAGTATTTGGCTATAAGCGCCCAGCCTACCTGGGCGCACATACGGTGTACAGAGCTTCAGAAAAAAAAACTTTTTGAAAACTGTATGAAAAATCCGAGGGCGGTTGATTAGTTCTGTTTAAGTATTTCGTTTTTTTTATTATATATGGCTATGACAAGAGTTTTCAGAATGATTTGTAGGCATGAAACATCAAGTACGTACGCACGACGAGAAGACTGCGGGCCAGACCACATACCGCGCTAGAAGCACCAGCCAAGAGTAGCACTTTATCATCCCGCCTTACCACTTTAGGGTTAGCGGGTTTTTTCCTACATTATTTTGCTTCAAATATTTCGTGAATTTGCATTAAATTTTATTTAAAATAATGATTCAACAATACTGAATTGTTTATAAAAGGTTTTTTTTCTACAAATATTTATTTAAAGTTTTTCATGTACTTAAAGGCAAATTGTTATGCCAGTCCTAGTGTGCACTGAAAGCATGAAACATGTAGTAGCCTATACAGTGTTGGATTACCCGTTCGTATGTACCGTTCGTCTTGAAACAGTTTGTTTTTAGTATATTATTAAGTCAAAAATATTGGGTTTTCCCAAACTGTAGATACAGGAGTTTTCCAGAGTTTTCAGAACAATTAAATTGTATTTATTTAAGAATTCGCAAATTTTTTAAAGGTCTCAATATAGGCCTATTATAGCGTTCTTGTGAATAAGTCGCTTAAATTAGTATTTTGAATTTATTTTAACAAGCATAATACTCATTTTATCACGATATATGCCGTATTGTAAAAAATAACATACTAAATCGGCCTTGGTAAACGAAACACTACCTCAATATTGAAAACAATAAATAAAGGTCTCAAAAAAATCACGCAAATTTTTAACAAGATAGTCACATCAATAGGTTACTATTGACAACAGTCAAGTGGTAAACACAAGAATGTCGTTATGCGACATCTTAAAAAAGTAACTTTTCCAACTGTTGTGTTTACGAGGTAACAACTTTTCGCTTGTAAAAATAAAATGTGTATGTTCGCTATGCTGCATATTCCAAACTATTGCATATTTTCTAACATTTTATCAGAGAACATTTCCCCCTATATGTGTAGTGTATTTTAAGCTAGGCCTATTTCCCACCCTCGTAGGCTAGGTTTACTACCTGTTGTTTCGCATATCGCCACAAATTAAATAAAATTTTAAGTTTCGCCAGAATCCATTGTATGGTAGTATGGTAAAAAAAACTTTGAAAGAATGTTTCACGTACAGTTCAACATTTTGTGTGTTCATCTTGATTTAAATTAAACGACGGATGTGAAGTGTCTGTGATGTTTGCTAAGAAGAAACTCTAGATAACACAAAAATAAATAAACTTGAGCAACGAAACGTAATTAATACTAACACAATAAAGTTACAATAATTTAAACTATAATTTGTTTAACTTATATTCAGGCATTTCATTATCTACACCTACTTTTTTTTATGGCTCTGCATGATGCTAAATAACAATTTTATCCTAATATTCGCCCCGTACGTCTGTTAGGGTGCAAAATAATGTTCAAAAAACATGCAAGGCTCATAAAATTACTAATAACGTATCTCACTATAATATTCTTTAAGAAATATCTCTTGTTTTAAAAGGTTTCTACAAGAAGGGGGGGGGGGGGAAGTTTCGTTACGTACGTTTTGTATCATCCAAGTCGAAAAAGATAAATGGGTGACTAAAATAACCCGATGATGTTTAAGCAGATCGTCTATTAATTTCTCACGTCAAGTATTAAGAGGTTTCCGATGTTCTTTCTGTTATATTAATGTCGGAAGTAACTACAGACCATTGAAAACAAAATAAATTTGGCAACACAATTAACAATATGGGTAAACAATCTCGTCATATTAGAAAATTACTATTTTCTACAGTTTGTTAAGAATGCTTAATATTTATTTATTTATTTATTATTTCTGATCTGATACGTGACAAGTAAAATAGTGTGGCAAAAAATTATAAAACTTAATTTGCACTGAAAATCAGTATGCATATATATGTATATATAAGCATATACATCTATAAAAAAAGTCAATTCTTTTAAATACTGGACATAAACGTGGAAAAAGTACAATTCGATAAAGCATCGTGTTAAAGGTTATGAATGTCCATAGTCTATTTTTACTTCGGTATGTTTCTATTAGCTGGAAAAAGAAAGCAGTTACACAACAAACAAACAAAAAAATTTGATGTCTGTAAAAAAGTAGGTTTACGGACGATAGTTTAACGTGACGTCATAACAAAACATTGATGAAATGATTGCATACTTTATGAATAGAACTGAATCATTTTTATTTTAATAATAAAAGAATACATACTTGAAATTATACTAGTAATCAGATTTTTTAAATGCAAGAATAATTAAATTTTATTGCCGAAATTGTTGTTGTTATAAACAATGAAAACCACATTAACTTTTCACTTCAGTTTATAAACAGTCGAGTGGAAGAGAAATAGATGCGGCGCAAGCGTACAATGAACGTAACGGGACACATCGTAACGGAATAATGTGCGTAACGGGACACTTTTTCGTGCGTGCAGCAGGCGTTCATCGATTTATTAGACGTTGTCACGTCAAAATGATATAAACCTTTGGATATTATGTAATTCCGAGGCGTGTTTGACGCGGCGCCGTAGCGCTGTAACGGTGGGATCCATGCTCGCATTTCCACGCGGCCGTCATAGCCGTCACGCGGCGGGTAAAATGACCATGCTGAACTTCATGGTCATGTCAGCTATTTCCGGTTTCTGGCAATTACTATCATCCCCGGTTTACACACAAGCTCATTCATTCCTTCGTTTGTGCAAGGGTTCAAAATGCGTTTCGTGCAAAACAGACTTGTTTTCGTCTATAGCTGGCTGACACATCAGTACGTCAACAATGACATTATTATCTTAGGACGTATGGCATGTGCATACATTGCTACATATTGGCCAGCTTCCTAGAAGTTCTGTAATGTTCCTTCCCGGTCGAATAATTCCAAATACAACCAATTAAATATATGTTGGGAATAATATACCTACTATAGTAGGTAGTATATACATACCATCTCAATACCACAGTGACGTAATAAATTTACTAAGTATAGCTTCGGATATCTGCCAATTGGTCGTTCTGCCAGTGGTGATATCTGCCTGGCACACCCACCAGTAATCACGTTCATACAACATAACACGTGTAAAACATATGCGATCAAGATCACGCCAAATACTAGACTTTAAAAAATAACACTCTTTATTTACTGTACAGAAACTAGCAAACAAATCCATTCATATTTTAATATATGTACTTTTACAAAACATTTAATGTTAAAAATTATGAAATAAGATTCAGGATTGCTATTTGTTAATTACTTTACAAAAAGGTTTAACTTCCTGTTATAGGAGCCAGATTTACTGTACGAAACCGCTGGTACACACAACGTTTCAGGAGTGTCATTTATTTTCTCAGTTAACGTAATAAATAAATAGTATGACGTAATTACGTAACTGGGTGACAAAATCAGTAATAACTATGATAAACCCGTAAAGCTCAGCAGCATGCATTCTGCCCAGACACAAGATGAAAACTAAGTGCATGAGTATTTATGGTCGGGAACATTACTGTCGGCGAAACGTGCAGTGAAATCAACGCTAGCCACGCCGGTACGTGGGCTGCAGACAGTCACGAAACGGGGCCAATGCAGTTAATGTTCTGAAAGCCTCTTGCCTCGCGGACAGCGTCTGTCGCAAGAAGCAGGCCAGCTGTGCTCACGGGAGTTTACGAGTTACGGAGGGTTTACGATTGAAACCTTTAAGAATTATTAAATCAACCTGTTCCGACGATCAGCACACTGCGATTTTCCAGTTTATGATTGAATTAGCGGTCGTTAAGAGGCCGTGTCACAAATTTGCGCTCCTATCTATATCAATGTTATTTTAAAAGGCAGTTTTTCTCAAAGTCTATAAGAGGTAGGGGCCAGAAATTTTGCCTACTGAAAGTATACAATACATTTAACATAACGGCTTTTTTCAAATTTAGTTATCATATCATATATTATTTCTGTGATGAAAAAAATATAATCAATATTTTGATTTGTCCAGATACAGTGGAATTTTGCTTATATTTATAATTATTTAGCAAAAACTGAAAAAGCCATTGAAATGTATTGTACATTACCTTCCGATCAGTGTCTTCATGATCATGATGGGTTTAAAAACCTGGTTGTAATCAAGTCTTTAACTATTTCATGACAACATTTATACTTAATAATTTGGAGATAGGCCTTTTCTATCCTAAGCCCCTGAGCTTTCACTATCTGGTCTGGCGACCGACCTGACACTCTTCAACCACCACAAGGGTCTCCGATTGCACATCCGATAAAAAAAAAGCTGTTCGTTCATTTGTTTTTGTGTCACAGACTTCACACATTTATGCCAAGGGAATATTCCGCTGATGTGACGCCATACGAATGTATTATTCGCGACCATACAACTTTTTTGTTTGTCATCGGGAAGAAATGTTCATTTTGAATTGAGCATTTTTAAATGTCAGCGTAGAATATGCTTATCTGCCCATTTTGTTTCTTTCCATAATAATGAGTAAAGTTAACATTGTCATAGACATTTTATTATATTCGTTTGCCGTCCAAGTAAAACTGTCACTATATCGCACGTAATTATATATTTTACTAATTTGTTAGTTGTCATTTTATTTAAGTTACAAATAACAGTAATCAAAAACTATTACTTAATAGTCCAGAAAAGAGATTGAGTTATTATTCATTTAATAGGGGTTTAAAATATGGTACTACATACATATTATATATATTATACATATTATATATATTATACATATATTATCTTGTTGTCTTCTTTGTAACTTTACTGGAAGAATGGCATTTGGTATGTATGTTAACTCACAATGAAAATACTTCAGAAGTACTCAACAGTGAACAACCTAGGCCCTATACTAATTTCATTATGTTCATGGAAATATAATTAAAATTACAAATAATGAACTGTATGTGTTTCACGTAGAGATATCGTACGAACTGTATGTGGTACAGACCAACATTTGCTAAGGCTCTGAAAATACTTAATTTCAGTTAAAGTGTGGAGAATATTAAAAGTTAGAAATAATGATATATATAAAACAATGCAAATTTATCAGCATAAAAATAGAAGTTATTTTTACGTAGCGCCTATTGGAATGAATATTTTGTGTTGAATTATGTGGCATGATTAATATTCTCTTATGGTATGTGTGTTTTGTTAAAATCTTATAAAACATAACTTACTGTTGAAGGATTTTTATTTTTTTTGTTATGATATTATTTAAACAAGTTTTAATTATATTACACATGTCTATTTTAAAATCATTTTAATGTATACTTATAGAATTGTAATAGGCTTTATAAGGACTCTCAAAATGCATGTGAGTATCTATAATTATCTTCATCACCATTATGGCCGTTTCACAAGATCAAATATTTATTGAATTCAATCAGTTGCATTCATTGTACATGATTTTCAATTTGTACATTGAATTCAATACAAATTGAAGATGTTATTCAACTAAGCTTATTAACTTATAAGTATTTTGTTTGTCCAGTACATAAAAGTAAAAGATTCTTTATTATTTAAATAATGAGCATCTATAAGCAATAACGTTTTCTAAATATTTACATAAACATAATGAAATCTAATTTTTCAATACTTTATATCTACGATCACATCAACGGCAGTATTATGTAATCAATGAGGTAATGAAATATCTTTAAAAGATATTTTCTCCTCTGTAAAGTAAATTTGTGATACAGCCCTCTTAATGTTAGTCTAGTGAGTTATTTCGTCTTCTAATATGCTACAACAATATATAAAACTAAGTTTTGTTAGTGTTTTAGTCTTTTGTAATGTTAAAGTGTAATGTAATCAATTCATTTTTTTTGTAAATTCTTATTCATAAAGATACATATCATAATAAGATAAATAGTAATATTTGTAAATTTAGATTCTTTGAAACAACATCGATAAGAGGTTCTCCTACCTCTGTTAAACTGTATGATGGTGCATTGTAAAAAAATTAGGTAGTCTGACTTAAGTGAGATTGTATTTAGATTGTGTGTAATGCATATGCAATATCTAAGCATAAGAATTTATGTTATTATCCTTTTAAAACGTTACACTATGAATTTCGTATATTTTTTAATGTCAACTACCATTATTTTTCACGGAATATTACATCCAGATAAAGAATGATTACCACATGTTTGAAGATTAATTGTATTCCGATACATTTAAAGTATTAAAATTTTTAGATACGACTCATACTACAGTTGTAAATGTGAGTTTTCTTGATTCTGAATCCCTGCATCCGCAATTTCCTAGTGAGCCGCCGGTCAGATTGTCATCCTCTCAGATTGTCGAGGAACCAGATACATTTTTCGTCGAGTAATCTGGCGGTATAGTAGCTTTATCACGCGCTGCGGTTACAGTTACTTCGGTTGAATAAGCCACTAAATCTCACTGTTAAAAGAGAGAACTTCTAGACCAGAATATTGGAAATAAAAATTTACTGACACGGCCTCTTAATTCCTGCCAATGGATTCAACATGTTCGACAATCAGCACACTGCGATTTTACAGTTTATGATTGAATTAGCGGTCGTTAATTCCTGCCAATGGATACAGGCGGGACTACAGCCATGTTTATATTTGTAGGTATCGTCTGAATTTTGACGCGCATTTCAGTAAGGAATCGTTGCCGATAATTTCTTTAATGCAGTATTTTTTTATCCATGGCGACATCGGGATTGTGCCTACTTGGAATTCATAGGGCCGGTAATTTTTCGCGAAAAGATTTTCAGACGAGCCATGTGTTAAAAAAAATTGTAGCATTGTCTGTGTTTCGTGGGTGGCTGGGTATATTTCAGGCACATGACTACTGTCAGAACACCAGTCACATCCAACCAGTGCGGAAGCAAACGCGTCCTCAATGGCTCGGACAAACAGGGCAATGGCTTCTCTTGCAGACGGTCGCCAATTACAACGGAACAACCGCTAGCGCAGGCCGATCAGATTTTTTTTTTTTTCGCGAAAAATACACGCCTCTAACCAAAGATCGAACCTTAAAAGTGGATCATTTACCCTCGTAACCTAGAATTCATACAAAAATAAGCATTAAAAATATTTAACCTTAATATAAACGCTATTTCAAGTTATTCTAATATCTATTCCGAGCAAACATAAAATGACAGTACAATTAAAAAAATGAATTTATGAATTATAAATACATTTTTATAGAACCTTATAACAAAAATTAACAAGAAACATACGAAAAATGCTATTCCGAAAATCAAATAAAAAATATTCCTATAATTTTTTTTTAATTTTTCGTGCAATTTTCTTCTATTTTGATTGTTTCTTGACGTGATGGTCCTATTCCTTTTCGTACTATATCATAACCTGCTTTCCTCAATGAAACATTATTTCGTGTCAACAACACAATCTACTGTGCTGATTTGTGCTTCCCGTGAATCTTAAGTGAGAAATATACAATACAACCATTTCTGTTAATTCTCAAGTCAACAGCTGCTGTGCACACGACCCGTCACGACACCCACATGACAATCGTAAACCACTACATTTGTACACAGGTAAGTCTTATCTCAAGCACACGAATAATTCTCAACTCTTAATTTTGAATCGGTGAGCACACCTTCAGCCGACATCTTGGTCCAGACGCGCACTCGCAGCCACGGAGCAGGGAAACTGTCGGGGGACGGCGCGCCGCCGCGTGGCTGAAGACTATTCTTACGGCTGAGCGCGCACAGGATCAGACAAGACACGGCGCCAGTGGCGTAGCCAGGATTTGTGTATGGGGGGTGTTAAGAAGCATGCCCCCCCCCCCCCCCCCGGGGAAAATTTGGATTTTTAAGGTGTAAAATAGTGCTATTTTAGCAGTTTTCGGTACTTAAATTTAAATATTGTAATGGTATAAATTTTATTAATTTTAATATGAAATTTGTTTGAGTGATGAATAAGAAATTTTAATAAATTTTTGGTGCTAAGGGGAGGGGGGGGGGGTTTGCACGGCGCGACACCACATCATCTTCTCACGACAGCTTAACACCGTATTTTCGAAACATTATTTCTTCACACATCCTTGAAATTAAATAGTTCTCGCGATACTCCTTCAAAAAATGGTCACAGAAAACATGTCTTCCCTGAACCAAACATACTAGTCGACCTGCATCCAGCTCGATACTTGCGCGGAAAACTGGATTAAAAAACTTTTCACGTGAATATTTGCTCACATTAAATTAACAGTAGAGATAAAACAGTCTTTAACTAGTCGGCTACAAACTCTTTGTTGGCAATTTTTCTTTACTATCGCGCACGCGCAAGAACACTGCAAGCCGTCGGACAAGTCTGCTCGTTGGTGCAGTCGTCCGATGTAATGCTGTCTGTCGCCTCGTGTCTGGTCGCGGCAGTTTCGTGGCGTCGCGCCGCGTCTGATGCTGCGTTCAGCCCCGTGTATTCACACACACGCATACAGAATGTCTCGTCGTGTAGTGTCGTGTCTCATTCCGTGTGCGCCCGTCACCATGACGCAACACCCTGAACATTCCATAGCTGGCAATTTTGGGGTATCGCTGGAGTTGTACCAATTTGAGATAATTCCAAAAAAATATTTAGGAAAGAAATTGAACACAATAAAAAAACAAGGTGTTTAAAATATAGGATTCATAACTAAACATTTTACTAAAAATTAAAAATAAAAATGGTTACGAATCATAAAATATTTCAAAAAAGGTTTTGTTGTGAATTAAATACGTTATACACCGGTCAGTTATCGTGTCAATTTCTTTCGTAAAAAATGTTCTACATCTTTGCCACCCACCGGTAGGTTACACTTAGCTTCTCAGTAGGTCTATTCTAAAACATCCTGAAACATTTGCGGGTTTCTCATGAGAAACCAATGTGTTAAAGAAGATATTTTCAACACCGATTCCCATCCACGCACAGGTACTGCTACCAAACTCTCTTACTATCAGTGAGAGACCAAGGGCTATCCTACCACCATAACCGCGAAAGGAGGGCAGTGAATAGTTGTCGAGAAAAGTGAGTGTTTACGAACACACACTTGACTTTTATATATGTATTTTGATAAGAATTCTAGTCGTTTAACACAGTCACTTCCATAATACACAGTCGTTTAAAGCTGCTGCCACAGTGCAAACACTATAGAGCATCCCACTCTTAGATTGCAGTGTGGAAGTAAATGGGCGCATTCTCTCTCTCTCTAACACACGCCGATTGCCGTTAGCACTGTCCTTGTTTCTTCGTGCGTTGTTGCCAAATATCAAACGAAATTTAAAATTTTAATTTTTAGACCAAGCTTTTTTTCATATTGTATAGAATCAAAATACGCATCAGGCAATGCTTATTTTGAATACTTAACAATATTTTAAGTGTCCGAAAAAATTAAAAAAACATAACTTATTCGCTGCGAACTGTTTTGAATTATTCCGATATGTTTCACATCAAAAAAAGAAAACCTACATGTGTATTTCATTCAGATTTTTTTTATTAGTAAATTAATGCCTTAGGACGCCACCGAACAAATGTTAAGACAAAAACTGTACAGGTTACACTTAAATAATTTTTTTAATATATTGAAATGCATTTTCTCACAAACTGAAACATCAAAAAGTTGACTCGCGGAAAAATTTTTTTCTATTAAAGATAGATGGGGGACGAAAGCGAGAAAAATGTTCACAATGAATTGAATTAGTTTTTAAAAGCAGCGCCATCTCAATTGCTTCTATAGTTTCCGTGGAAATAGCTGTTAAAGATGTGTCTTATCAGTACAAGAGCGCGCGCTGTCGTCGTAAGAGGAAACAGGGTCGTGTGTTTAGATAAGTGGGGTTCTGTCCTACAAGCAATTTCAAATACATGGCTTCCTTAGTACATAATATTTAAAATGTATGAAATAAATACGAAGGAATTCAATAGCGATCATGGTACAAAATTTTGAATTACTTTTCTATCCTTCTCAACACCAAGCATCTTATTAAACATTGTTTTAGACAAAGTTTTGGAAAATAACTATGATATTATTACAAACAATTTAAACAGATTTGATAAGGTGTCTACTAAGGCAGTTACGTTTTTTTGTCCGGTGAAAATTTTTTTCGAACCCATGCAGTTATGGCTGGTCGTATCAAAAATGTATTTAGAAAACATTTGTCGGCATTAGGTAATCCGAGTTATCATACGTTAAAACGGATTCGATATTATTCATATTATGGGAGTTGTTGCGATTTTCCTGTTTTTCAAAAAATCTTCCCCATTTCGAACCAATTGTTCGGATATTTCCCATAACTTACTCGACCGAGAATTTCCATTACTGTATTTTATTTATCATTTTGGACATGACTTGTCCAAAAATACGGCATTTATCGGGCCCATGAAAATGTGATATATATATATATATATATATATATATATATATATATGGGATTTTTAGAACAGAAAAGCAAACTATAAGAAATTTTCGTCTACAATAGGTAGTTTTTATTTGAAATTTACATAAAAGTGGTATTATTACAATTTTATATGTGTAATAGTATAAAATATTATAAATTACGATATGATTTCTTAAAATGCTTCTTGTTCGATCCAAATTACATAGACACGCATCTCCTGAAATTCGTAATGTGTTAGAGATTTGGCAACAGCGCGCGCCATAAGCCGTGTACTGCAATCTAAGAGTGGGACGGGCTATACACTTGGGCCAACGATTTGGTGTACCGCAAACATGCCGCACACCATCGGCCGGACTAAAGGCCTCGCTGCTTTACCTCAGCTAGAAGCGGAATGAGGGTGCACCACGCAATTTTCATTCGTCGATGGTCGATGAACATATTCTCTGCCGCGACAAAACGTCTATGTTAGAGCTTCAGCAGATTTCATCGTAAAGGATTCTGGGTTTGAATACAAGTTAAGACATGTGTGTGTGTGTGTCTGTGTTCAATTTTCTCCAGCCGATCCAATGCGATTTTAAGTTTAACGTAAACTTATGACTAAAGTGTATTGTGTTCGGTTCAAGACGCGGGCTGTACCGAAAATATGTAGAAATAATTTCTGACTGTGGCTTAATTTCAGTCTGTGGCTTAATTTCAGTCTGTGGCTTAATTTCAGTCTGTGGCTTAATTTCAGTCTGTGGAATAATTTCTATCTGTGGTATTAACATGAGGGGAAAGCTGATGAAAAAATTTATTTATCTGTTAATTTTTTTTTTACTTTGTAATCATAACCGGTAGACTAGTAACTCTGCTTACATAAGATTAGAGTATGAGAATTAAGGACGAAACACTAAAATCAGTGGCGGACATGTGGAGTGGGGTGAATATATATAATATATACCTATCCCCCCCAACCCAAAGTTATGGAAAAAAATTGCAACTAATAAGTGAAGACACCTGCAATTTCAACTGTGTGAGGATCCGCATCGCCTACGGTTGCTTCTGTAGGCCCGTGTGTCAGTGTGCTAGTGTCGATAGTAATTAAGGTTTTTTTAAATAAATTTGTTAAAATTTTATTTATTTTTTTTTCTATTTTTTCAACCCCCTTCCTAAAAAAAACCTGTCACCGCCCCTACAAAAAATAAATTTTGCTGAATCACTAATGAGGACCCCAACTGAACGGTATTCACTGTTAAGACTTCTTCTCCCTATTCCTATTCTGTCAAGAGAGAAGCACAGCTTGCGAACCGCCGCAGACGAGCAGAATCTGCGCGAGAATTCTCAGGTCCGCACGAATATTTATACTTCTCCTAAAAGTTGAAATGACTTTAGACTCCCCTTTCTTTAAAAAAATAAAGGGACGTTGCTTGGAATGTAATGGGGTTTCTTTGAATACTAGACCGCCACTCGGAAGCGAGGGATGAGGAAAAAAAGTAAGTAATTCCCCTTGAAAACACATTTTAAGGAACACTAAGGCGAAGGGCTTGCAGCGAAAATAAAGAGTCCTCGCAAAGCAACTACCGAAGGGCTTGGGAATGAATGCAACTCCGACCTTGCGGCCCAAGGCGACTCGCTTTTCCGTTGGCAAAACGCACTGGGCGAAGGAAACTTAATATATATACATATATATAGAATTTTCCTAGCGTAAGTGAACTTTTGGCGTATTTCCGTGGGGAGGGGGGGGGGGGTTAATTACTCGGAATAAATCGCTCGCGGCCGGCGTTTTAACTGGATGCTAGAGGGGAGCAAGGATTTTGCAACGAAGGACCAGCGAGAAAAATCAAGTATTTCATGTTATGTTTTAATTTTAAATTAGTATACCATGTGACGAGAAACAATCGTAATAGAATTATTCTAAATAGGTCCTGAAAAGTTTAACCGTCCAAGTGTTCACAAGCAGGATAATGTGGCGAACGTTTCCGTCAGCCGAGTGTGTTTTGACGCGGATAAATCGGGATGCAAGTTTGAGAATTGGAGTGCAACAGAAAAATGATGGATTTTAAAAACGACATAAAATATAAAGCGTGCTAGTATACTCGAATTGCTCATGCACAGAATGAGTCTGAATTCGACCGAAAACTTCGTCTGCAAGTTCATGGCGACAAAATAAGTTGAAAACCTGTATGCGCCTTGGCTTGCGCAAGGCTTGGAGCTGAAAAACAATGCTGTTTCCAATGCTGTAGTCGATGCTGCCTTAAATCAAGGGTCCATTTAATTTCAAGGCTGCATGTACTGATAAATTAGCCATTAAAATATATATTTAAATTTACAACGGTATCACCATACGAGGTGAAGTAAAAGTAAGGACTTTTTTTTCATCCCAATAAGTTCTCGCCGGACGCATAACTTTTTTTTTTTGCACATGTTGCTTCACTACCCCGCGCGAACCAATAAGCGTCCTCGGCTAGTATTTAAGTATTAAATAAGCATGTATTTGCACCAGGGACAGCTCTAGGGCAGGGCAACAACCCCGGGACCCAGCGCCGTCCCTCTTATGGCCATAGCGCCTCCGATTTAAAATGTTTTTTTCATTGAATTGTAAGGAACCAGCATTGAAATGAGCTCCGCGGGTAAACCGCCTTACCGCGAGCCAACCTTTAGCTTCCATTTAATATACGCTATTGAAGCTGGAATCTCTGTTCCTGGTTTGCACCAGACTTGCCGCACTTGGATACTCAAATGTTCTCGGAGCCAGCACAGTTATTAACATTTTTCACAGTAGGTACATAATGAAAGCTCCTGTTGCGATGCTCTTCGCTTGTTGTAGATCCCTATTCAATACATAATGTAAACGTAATTTATAAGGATTTTAATACTAAACTCAAAATTTAAGATCAATTAGCAAAACATCGTCGAAATTTAAGTTCAAGGTTGCTTTTAAAAATTGCAATAAAGATTTTTCTTTTTAATACTCCGGGGATGCTAAGATCTCCCCCTCCTTTAACCCACGCGGTAAGGCCCTTCTCCAAAATATTAGGGTCCCCGAAAATGTAATTTAACCATAGCCACGTAAAGTCTAGGGCAGCTACTTATTCGTACCACTACCAGTGTTGCCAACTTACAGGCACACCATCAGTAATTACATGTATGCATACAAAAAACACACACTGAAAACAAACTTGATAAAGTTCAAGCCAAGTACTAGACTCAACAAAATAATTAACCTTCACTGCTATACAGAAAAGAGATAAACAATATATTAAAGAGTTTAGAACATAACACATGTTTGCATACAACTTAATATTTTAAAAATCTGTTTCACAAGTTTAAGGATTTATATTAACTTGAGTTACTTTACAAAAGGTTTTACTTTTTATTACAGGAGCTACCTGAGCTAGCGATTTTTATCGTACGATAATTCATAACGTGGTTTTTATGTTTCTCTGCTTCCGTAATAAAATAAAAAACACGCCGTGGTTTCGTAACTGGACTTCTGAATCAGTAACAATTACGGATAATCCGCAATAACTGGCAGCACTGCACTAATCCCCTTTCACAGAGCACGCGTCTATTTCGGCGTGTTCGGGCAACTCTTGGCTGCTGTTTGTTCCGCGCGAACACAATATTCCGAATTCAACCTGCATTGCGTCTCCCGTGACGTTGCCGTGCCAACTCCAGAACCACAGCGGGAATTTTTTTTTTCATTTTCCCTTCCCTCCCCCCCCCCCCTTTCTCCTAGAGCTTTCCTGTTCCATCTGAGAATAAAGGCCGCATCAGCTGATCGATGCGGCAACCAATCACAACACGCGAAAGTTTACGCTTCGCTGGGCGCAGAAACCGGTCGAACGGATTCCGACATCCAGGAGCGCAGATTGCGAGTCGGCCTCGATCAGAAATGGCGTCTGCGATCAAAAAAAAAAAAAAAAAAAAAAAAAAAAAAAAAAAAAAACAAAGCCTTCAATGTGCCAGATTTTTTTTTTTTTTCACCCAGAGAAAAGCAGCGAGAGTGCGTCAACACACAATTCTGGTTAGATTCACCTGATTGTGGATTAGTTTCGTAGCACATTTCAACCTCTGTTCAATTTGCTGAGGCTGCCATGTGAGAATAACACAATTTGTACCAAAAATATATATTTTCCTGCTTATCTAGATAATAATACCTATCAGCTATCAGAATAGTGTAGTTTTAGCACTGAAAAAAAAAATACCCATAGTCCAAATATAAGGAAATTAATCCTGAGAGTTCGGCTGATAGATATTTTTTTAATTATGCGGCACAACACAAGATATGCATATTTTTGTTGTATGTCTTTCAAAAAAATAATTTTTCTGCATTATTATAGCCTACTAGTATATAGTACTCTTTCCCCGCTTTTTTTTCTTGCATATACATCGAAAATATTTAGGGCGCATTTCAAAACATTTGAACATATTAATCCGCTCTAAAATTTAATGGCAACTCCTGAAGTGGTATACAATATATGATTTAAAAACAAATATAGCATTAAAAAATATAAGCTACCTATGTTTTAACATATGTAAGCCCTACTGCAGTATCCTACAGTGTTTTCGAGTTGTCAGTAAAACACTAAAGGCATGGATTTTTTTTTCTTAACTTAACGCTCAAAAAAAATAAAATAATAATGCCTTCCGCCGCTGTCCGTGCAAGAAGATGACGCAGTTTGTTTACCATGGGGACTGAAGAGGTCACGTCTCGGAAGCCCTCCGCGACGCGAAGGCGACATCTGTGGGGACAGCACGGCATGGCGGGAAAGTCGGCCCATCGATTGACTTCCCCCCCCCCCCAATTGGGGGCCCCTGACCCCGGATGTGGGGCTCCCTCGTGCGCTCATTCCGCACGACGGGCCCCGCGTTCGTCACGACCCGCGCGCTACCGTCTCATTATGATAATGACGGCGCTGAAGGGTGCGTCGGGAGGGCGAAGGGGTGGGGGTGGGGGTGGGGGTGGGGTGGGCAAATTGCTTTGCGATACGCTGGGACACTCGGCGGACGGTCCCAAGTCGCGATGCAACTTGCCTTCCCGTTTCGGCTGCACCAACCTGTGTGACGAATTTCTGGCCGGATGGAATTTTTTTTTTAACAGACCTGTACGCAAAACGCGGTCACTTCGTTTATTGATGTAAGTCGATTTTTTTTGAGAGGCTTAACGGATAGTAGCCTACATAATTTTTATTTTTATTTTTTTTTCTACATGATTTTAAATAAGTATACATACACATTTATTTGTTAAAAAATATATTTTTTTTTCTATTAAAGAAGTCCATATAAACCTGAGTTATTCGGATTTATTGATATACCTATTCGTGATACATTATAAATGAATAAATTTAAGAAGAAGGGTACATACGAATTGTTAAACCAAAAATGTATATCAGATAATTTAAGGCTTCCATCACATTCTAGGACTGACGAAAAAATTTGCGTTTAGTTTCGCAAAATAAAAAAAAATTAAGGACTTGGTAGAAAAAAAAAAGAATTTTATCAACAATCAATTACATGTGATTATATTTAGAAATTAGTTAAAATCGGGTGCGAAAACACGAATGGTTATAAGCACTCCCGTTAAGGTAAACGAGAGTCCTCACAGATGGAAGTGGGTTCCGAACCATCCGGTTCCGACTCTGCGCTGATTCGTCCGAGTCACGCCGGAGGTTGGGATCGAACCCGCGTCCATCGCCAGCAGAGAGACGCGCTAGGGCTGAGCGCACACAGAACCAGACAAGCCGCGACGCGACCACACACGATGCCTCACAAAAACTCAACACCGCATTTACGTTACACATTCCTTCCCAAATTCTTGTCGTGAGACTCCTTCAGATATGGAGTACAGTAATTCAGTACCAATATGGAAAACAATGCAGCATTGATGGAAGTGTATAATTTTATTCACAAGGATTTGTGAAAATGTCAGTATAACAAGGAAAAAAAGGTTTCCTAGTTAAATACTTATTAAATAACAACGTTAAAGCATTATTATAATATTAAGTGGGTCTTAATGGTCTTGTTTTGTTCTTAATAGCATTAGGCTATATTTATACTGAAAGCTACTAAATTGTGTTCTAGCATTATTATTTCACTATATAAGTTGTAAAAATTCAGATGTCAATTAACAGTAGTTATCTCAAAAGAAAATAATCATTAAATGATGCTGGCAACGAAAATATACCAACAAACAACAAAACTCGTGTTTTGATGAAGTAGAAAAAAATATATATTTTTTTGGCCATCGTGACTGTAAATGGAATTTCGAGACGGACAGGGTTTATGAGAACGAAGAAACGTAACACGCTGACATTTAGGCGATAACAGAGTCGGCTTATCGCGCGACCTTTAGCACGCGATACTTCGCGGAAATCGCGCTACGAGGAACTGACGCAACGCACGGTACAGCGACAAAGCTTAGTCGAATCATTGAATATATATAACTTATAGAAGTCGCGAGGGGATAGGATTTATTATTCCAATTTTCGGATCCAAAACTGTGGTAGTTGTTAGCTCCGCCGCTAGACAGCTCTTCTTTCCACAAGAGGGTACTCGTAGTTACCAGCTTCCATGCCAGAGCGCTGTAGCGTCGCTTTTTCAAGGTCATGCGCGTAATTCTCTGTCTCACTCTATCGAGAGGCGGTGCCTTTTGTTGAAATCCGAGCGCTTAGATACGGGCGGGCGCAACTGAATTGGAGGAGTAATGCCACCGAAAAAAAAAAAGGTGCGGTTAAAAGATGCCAACATCAAAATTTAAGTTTTAATTATGAGAAAACTACAGAAATTTCTTAAACGTAATAACGTAAAAAAAAATACTGACATTCGTAGTTCAGAATTTATAAAATGTTGTGTTAACGGAGTGGCGCATTGAGTAAAATGGCAAAACATAATTTGGAATAATTCTTGACAACGTTGAATGATTTTGGTAGCTATGAAACAACTATGGCTGCGATGACTTTTCAAACGCGTGCACGTAATCTTATTAGTAACTGAAACTAATGGTATGATGTTATACTTTGTGGCTATGCAGTTTATATTTTTTTTTAACATAAGATGAAGCATTTTTACATAATGTTTTGGTTGTTTCGTAATTCAAAATAAATAATCTTAAACGTTATATGGTGAATATTCCCAGTAACGAATGACCACTAAAAAAATCAATTTTGCCAACATAGATCTGAAAAGTTAACGATTTACTATGTTAAGTTGTTTATAAATAACGCAAATTTCCCGGATCTCCAAAGAAAATAAGAGTTTTTGTTATAGCATTGAGTTGCCACTCTTTATATTCCTTGCTTTGAGGTTAGATACACAAGTTATGCTCGTAAAAACGATGCGCAAGTATTTTGAATACAAATATATTTTCTTTTAATAACCGAAAGGTAAATATTATTTCCATGAAATATAATACAGTTATTTAAACACAGACAACATATAAGAGCTATTTTTTGTTTATTATTCCATCTGGCGTGATAAATATTATATTTTAAAAACAGTTTGTGGATTTTTAATATAAAATAAATATTTATTTATGACATCAATTTAAGTTGTTCAAAAAATTCACTTTGGTATGAATTCAACCAAATTCATGTTATTCAGGGCAGAAAATTAGAAACTACCAAAAAAGATTATCTACATTGCTGTTTTGTGTAAATCTGTGCACGGACTTAGTAAGTGATATATTTATAATTCCTCATTTTAGCAACCCATTTTAACACAAGAGAAAAAGGATTTTATACTAAAAATTATTATGTTAAACCATTAATTAGCAGGAAACATGTATGAATAATCTATTTAAATTTGCATTTATTGAACAGTGAATATTATTTTGCAATAATAAATATATTTTATCATCGTATATTACGGGTGAAAAGTTTGTATTTCCATCTAATCAGAAGAATTATGACACAGTTAATTAAATTGCTTTACAAGTTTTTATTCACATGAAAATCATTAAAAATTGGTTGGGAAGTTATATAAATATATAAAACAAATCATTATACATACAATTTTATTATCTTAGTGGATTTAAATTAATGGTGTCCCAGTGACTACTGCGAAGAAAAAAATATTGCGAAAGGTTTCCTCCTAATTGAAATTTGTCAAAAAAATCTATCTCTCATTTTTGGTGACATTTCTGACAAGTGGTACGATGAAATTTGAGACTGGCAAATGAATGTTGTGAAGCAATAAACAAAATATCACATTCGTGAACTACAAATGTATAGTTTTTATTTTATAGTAAAAGTATATCTAATAACCCGTGGCTTTGCTCACGTAATTTCCGGGTATTGCTGATATTCTACCATTTTAAGAAAAGTATGTATTAAATTCCAAAGATTTTTGAAGAATTATACACAAAGAACTGTCAAGTATAGAACATATTTAATAAATAAAAATATTTTTACTACTTATTTTTAATTGGTTTAGCGTAAGCCTATTTTAACTTTTATTTAAAATTAAGTACCTACCTTATTTTCTATCTCCCGGTTTAGTGACTTTGAGAATGTATTTTTCCTTGATGAAATCTTAACTCTTTTCCATCTGACGAAAAAGCCAATTAAAATATAAAATTAGACTCGCGCACTTATTGTATGTTAAGACTGCCATCGTTTTAAATTACTGTAATTTTTTTAGTTATAGTCATGCTTAGGATAATAACATAATATGCCTTATTACGCATAAATTTCAGTATTCATGAAACCAATACATTTTTATTTTAAATGTAGAGCAGTTACCAAATTTCTTATCTCGCATATTGATTTTTTGGTATGGCTAGTATTACTTAAACTAAATTTTTGAATTTTCACTGATGTACTCTTTTCCCTTTTCTATGTGATTGAGAAAATATAGCAATATACGTAAACCAATTAAACCAAAATCATCCTGAATTTTTATTACCGAAAAAAGTTAAATACAAAAAATTTTAATATGCGTATTTTATTATTGAATTTATATATATCTTGCCAATACTGATTTAGTAGGTTCCATTTTTTTTTATTTTTTAAAATAATATCTACCCCTTTTACTACTTAATAGATAACGTTGAATAAGAGAAGGTTGTTTAAGGTATGTTGATTTTCCTTGCCAATATCTAAAAGTAAATTTGTACAAACGCGAAATACAGTTTAAATAAGTATTTTACTTTTAAAATAAAACCATATTTTGAACGGAACACTGACTATTGGCCCAATACAAAGTTTTAATAGCTAATTTTCACTTCACTCGGGTACAGAATCCCATCATTCAGTGATTTCCGTGGCTAGCTTCTTTTGGGATTTCATCATTCTCAAACGACGGTAAAGGAAGCTCCTCTTCAAGGTCGCCTAACGATGCTGATAAGACCTGCCGGGTAATTTGAATCGTTGGTCTTGGATTTTCGAAGGGTGGTGAGTGGGGAGGGGGGATTGGGGGGTGAAGGATGATGTCACGACTGGGCTGGTTAACCAAGTTCAGCCAAATACCACCAGGGGCGTATACGGCCGATACCCAGCGATGAAAGCGATCGCAGCGGCGGAGCTTGGAACTACAACAATTCTTCTGAGAAACCGGACAGAAAATTTAACCTGGGCTCGCGACTTCTATACATTATATATATTCAATGGTCGAATGTTATCGCACTAAAAAAATCTAAGTGTAAATGCAATGCTTCCAAAGGTTTCACTATCAGGAATAGATCGTTTCAGACCAGATATAATGTCCAAAATAAAATGTAACTACGAATCTCTACACATTTATTGAACAAGCTAACCATTTTTCTTCTGAAATGCCATTTTATGGATGACCGCTTCTGTTACGTCCATATCATCAGAAAAGTTACTGAGTTTAGATTGGCTCGCAACACAATTACTGGATCATACAAGAATACGTATCTCGTCAACACACTGGTGTGACAGTGTAATGATAATCAATTTATTACGAGGGTCAGAAAAAGTAAAGAACGCGTTTTGACCTGAGGATCCGCGCAGCTAGCTAGCTAGCTAGCTCTCTCTCTCTCTCTCTCTCTCTCTCTCTCTCTCTCTCTCTCTCTCTCTCTCTCTCTCTCTCTCTCTCTCCCCCCTCCACCAAGGGGCCGAAGGCATCCTGGAACTGCAAAATCCTTCGCGCCAATATGACGCTAACAGCTAGTCGCAACAGTCGTTTACTGTTCATAGTGTGACTTTGAAATAAATGACAAAAATAAATATCCCGATGATTGTGAGGTTCGTAGCGTAATACGCTTTTTGAATGCGAAAAAAGAAGTCCGCCCTATCGACATTAACAGACAGATAACCGAGGTTTATGGTAATGTGATGACAAATTGGTGCATCGTGTTTGATGGCGGCCAACGAATCTTCATGATAAAGAACGCGGGTGCCGATCTTAAGTTGTGACTGACGAACTCATCAAAGATCGAGGGAAAACTTTCATCACGATAGAAGTTTCATTATAGATGGACTTGGTTCATTATTTTCAGAAATTTCAAGCACAGTTCAACAAGTTGGCGGTAACTGAGTATGCCGAGAGCATAGAAAACCTTGTGATACGCTATGAGAAAAAATTTGCTTGGCGACTACGTGGAAAAATAGATAAGGTATTATATGTGTTGTAAAATAAGTTTTGTTTAACTATCTTAAATAAAAATATCTAAAAAAAACAAAAGTTCTTTATTTTTAGGATGGCCCTCGTATATTTAAGGATATGTACAATGTTTTCAGTTAATCAGCTTTAAACAAGAATTAAATTAAAATATGTTCTATTTTCCAGGGAAAAAAACCTAGAGCAACAAACAACATTTGCTTTTGTGTCAAATATTGTACAGAAGAAACATTCTGTCCCTTCACTGACTTATGAAGCTGAAAAGTAGAAGTTGGAGAAATGAAGGTGTCAGACATGGAGTGATGTTGAAAGCGACACCGTGAAAGTGTTCAGTATTAAATGGTACAGTGAGAGGCATGGATAGGAGAAACCAGCGAAGTAGCAACCGGGGAAGAAATACATGTGAAAAACTGAGACCCCAGGGAGCGAAAGGCAGAAAGAAAATCATAGAAATTAGTCGAAATCATGATTCCATTTGAAATAATACTGTACCGCAATTGGCCGTCTTATGCAGGTAAAAAAAAGAAATCTCATTCGGCACAGTCTACAGGCATAGGTATAGTTCGAAGTACCTGTTTCTTCTGGAAATATTTTGGACCCTTCTATAAACTTATGGAACTTAATGTACATAAAATATTTATGTCCTCTAATATTACAGAATTTTTGATTAAATATTTTCTCATTTTCCATGCAGCAAAAATTTTTGACTATTTTTAACTATGTATCCACCATGGAATAACTTAGAAAGAATTTCATATTATATGCCAAATAAGGTAATTATTTGTTTTAACTTTAAAACACTATATTACATCCCTTCCACTAATAACGTGGTCGTGCAAAAGTTTGCTTTGCACCAAGGTTTAAGGTAATATGAAGATGGTTTGAAATAAATTCGAATGAATTTGATACTAAGACACTTTTATTTATTTATTTTTTTTTTATTTGAAACCTGGTTTTTAAGGTAGTAATTCGGGGTTTTCTTCATTTTCAGTGCGAGTGTTACTTGTTTGCCTCTATGACAGGTATACGTATTTTGAATGTGGTATTCAATTTTTACATTCTGAACTAACGGCCAGCAATTTCATCAAAAATTGGTACAGCCAAAGTTTTAGATGAATTTAAGGATTCATTCTATAAATTATAACGGATTTGATAGTAAATCTTATAAAAAAGTAATGATCACTTTTTCCTTTCAAACTTTGTTATTTCCACTCCTTGCAGTAATGGTTGGTTGGATAAAAATTTATTTAAACAATAGTTTTAGTCAGTATTTAGAAAGATAAACAAAAATAAGAGAGGATTCGGTAGTTTACAAGGTTGGGAAGTTTTATTTATTATCTAATCCAACCCCAGGTTTTTTCAACCCCTTGCAATAATGGTTTGTTTTATCAAAAAATGTTACTCAAAAAGTTGTAGATAGAAATTATAAGATCTACAATCAACTTGAACAGATTTGATAGTGTGCCTAATCAGGGAGTTAGAATTATTGCACTAATAGGAAGCTACATTATACCTGAGTACTATAGGCTATTTTTTTATTCTGATAAATATGCGTTTTCCGTAAGAAGTCACAATAACTGTAATCGAGTCAGAAAAAACAATCCGCCCTATGCTCTGTACGTACTGCGATCTGAAGAGTTGGGAGGGAGAGAGTTCGTCCGCCCACGCGACGCGAACACCCCGAGTGCAGTTTAGAGGGGTGGGCAGGACGCGGCCGACCTCGAAGCGTGGCCAATCGGACGGCCATATGCGGGTTGTTCCCCCCCGCCCTTCCACCTTTTATCAAACATACTGAGCCCTTTGTCTCTCCGCGGAACCCGTACATGCACCAACTGCCGCTGGGGCGAAAATTGGCGGCCCCCTCGACCCCCCGCGACATCGCCGCGGACCCCGACGACGGGTGCGGAAGAGGAGGAGGCGGGTGGAAGGTGTGGTGGAAGGGACCGCTGCCATTGTTTCCCGCAGCGGGCGTCACATCTGCGCACCCCGGGCAACTATCGCCCGCCTCATTACCTCCGCGCAGCCTCGCCGCGGACAGCCCCTGGGGTCGCCGGTGCTGGACGACACCGCGCATCCGGGCCCGATCCATCACCGCAGCCATCACTCCATCCACTCCATTCACTTCGCGTGCAGCACGAGAGCAACCTCCCTGCCTCCGTCGCGACTGGGGGAACTTCGCAGTACCTACTCCTTCAACGATACCCACCCCGTGGTGGTTCATTTATCCCCCGATCGAGGACTCGCTACAACAACCCACGGGTACATTTAACATACCAAAGCTTTCTAAAATCAGCAGCTATCTCATTGGCTCTCGCTTAATGCTCAAGGAAACTGCTTTATATGAGATACGACGTTTATCATTCCACACAAAAGCAAACTGGAACAGAACAATCGTTTAATTCGGCGGTTACGGCACATTGGCCGACTGGCTAGAAACACGCCAAGGCTCCAAGGTCGATAACCTGAACGGGTAAGGAATATATATTTCAAAATTAAAACACCTGCTCACACGGGACAGTTAACGAAAAACTTACAATACTTCGGAACGCACATTCATTCAATTTAGCCAGATAGGTACTGACAAGACGACATTGTTTCGTGAGACTTCATAGCCAACTTCAGTCAACAGTGACTCAGTATTTATGGAATGAATACTGTACTAGTATAGAATGCAGTAGAATATTGTATTAGTATGTAGTTAACCTAATGTTTGGTTATGTCTTCAAAGTAGTGTTTCGTTTCGTTTGTCGTTAAACAGAAAAGATATGATATTTACTGTGAATGAATAAATTAATAGCCTATACTACTTATAGATAATTATTCTACAATATGTTTCTTTGAACATACCTAATTATGAAATTAACCCTACATTTTTCTTTATTATCCATGCTGGAATCACAATAGTGCAACGTACGCGACGCGATGAACGCGATAGGCGCGACGGACGCGACGCGAATAAAATAATTTTCCAACTAATCACGTTACGTCTACGCTACAAAATTAGGGGGCGCGACAGACTTTTCGCAGGCGTGGGGTAACTGAAATGCATGTAACAATGGTTTTAGAAAGATGCATTGATACTTATATTCGTATTGTATGTAAAGTTTTGTTAACCAAATGAAAATAACTTTAAGACTGAATTATAACTCTTCAGATGATATTTCAATCATGTGCCATTTATTATTCAGGTCGAAATTGCTATCAAATCGATTTTACTGCAATTTTGGTTAACTTGCAAAAAACTTTTACAAGAGATGAAATTGAATAATACTGGTTAGTAAGGTTAGTAAGGTGTGTCCAAATAAGATTATGTTCTTCGAATGAACTTTAAATTGGGATTAAGCTTATTTCCCCCAAACATATCGTTTAAAAAGTTATAGACATTGATGTCTGTCGTATGTGTGTGGCATATTTTAATGCAAGAAATATATTTTAATGTATAATCGTTTATTTTTGTTTGTCACTCGGGTAAAAACATATTGTTCAAAAAGCAATATTCGCGCCCAAATGTGATCCCATTATATATACTTAATGTGCCTAAATACTACCAGAACACATTCACCCACACTTAATTTGCCTCATTACTACCAAAACACATTCACCATCAACACACAGCTTCACCATCATCGACATACAATTTGACAGCATTAACATTTATCGACTGTAAATATTATGGGATAATAATTCGATAAAATTATAACTTAACAAAGAATCAGTACCTACATATACATTATTTTTATACAGAGTGAATGTTTTCTTAATCGTATCATAGATAAAATCATTTTAACAATTATTAACATCAAATAATAATTAATAATAATGTAAGCTGGCTATGTTTGCTTCATATGTACTAAAATATTATTAATATCCGCATCCGTGCAGGGAAAATTATGGAAGCCACTTTCTCATATAAAAGGAAGATATTATAATCACCCATATTATCAACAGGAACAAAGACAAAGAAATAAAAATCCACGAAGTGTCCGGCAATCACATAACCATCGATAGAAACAATGTTTAAGAGAATGATGTTATATTACGATAAGCGCCTTCGGAATTCTTCCTAGTGATTAGTTGAAGTTTTTTTTCTTTCTTCATCGCAGTTTTCCTTATGGCGTCCCTATCTCACGCAGGCACATCACGCCAATGCTCCGTCGCAGCACTTTTCAGCTGACATTTCAACAGGAAGTATATGGGGCCACGTTCATTAGGGTTGACTCAGTTTAATTACATTTATTTGAATCGTTGAGAAAAAGAGAAATGAAGGTAGATTGATAGAAAAACAAAATGTGTAAAATCAAACCTCGGTAAAGAACAAATTCGTGTGTTCTCAAGTTGCAAATGCACTTGCCTCAAATAAGAAACTCAGACACGAATTTTTAACGTAGAATTCTTTTAAATAATGCCAAGCTAGATAAATATACGCAAATTGTTTTTTTAACTACATTTCTGGACGCGAATCACACGTAGTTACCGCATCCGCCGCTAGAATTCGACGCCGCGCCGGAGCAGCTACGTCGACTATTGAATCATTCGAACTGCAGAGCAAAAGGTTAAATTATATAATAAAACTGCTTCAATAAGAGCGAAAAAGACTTAAAAAAAAATACTAAACCCCAGCTTTGGACCCAATTTTCGATAAGATATTTTATAAAAAAATACTGCCCATCTTGTTAAAATAAATCAAACAGTTAATACTATAAACATCTTTTTGTCTTAATGAACTTTGGTTTGCGCCACCCGCCACAGATGGCAGCACCATGGTTGTTACACATTTCCGTTCCATAACTTCCATTGCATTAACGAAATCACTCCCACCCAATGCCGTATACAGAGAGCTATGATGTTAGACATCAATAACAAGCGCACACAAATAGGATAATTAACTTTCTGATTTTATTGCGATACACTGCTCTACATCTTAAATTGACGAGCATAGATTCTAAAAAAAAAAAAAATAATAATCTTTACCAATGACTAAAAAAAGAAGTTTATTCTTTAATTTCATCACAGGCGCGTGTGAATGTGAACCTGAAGTGCCGGTTATCTCTTGTTAAATCTTTTTGAGCGGCGTCCTCAAAATACTTTTTTTTCCTCTCCTTCTTCGAAGAAGCATTGTGTAAGTAATAGCCTCTCGACACGGCAAATAAGGACGCGGTGAAATTGATTAGGTTAGAATGGAGGAGGTAGGAGTCTATGCCAAATCCCCCCCGCGACGGACAAGGCAGAAGAGCAAGCACGGGGGAGGGGAAACGGGAGTGAAGGAGGACGAGGAGCAGGGAGATAGCAGAGGCCGGAGATGATGAAAGAATCTCGAATAATGACTGCGGCCGATGGAAAGAGACGTGACCCGTAAGTGGAGTGGTGGGGAGTAGAGTGGGGAGGTAGGGACTAGAATCGACTGCGGAGACATGTTCAGGATGAGGGAGAAAGAAGCAGCGATTTTGCTGATGTGTCCCTGAACAGAAAAGGGTATCTTCAAATTCAACCCACTTATATCTATGAACAAGCTGAATAAAAACTTTACTTTTCTGATGCAAGCGATTGCATTAGGGTTTTTTTAGGGGAAGTAATTTTACCGCGAAACAGTCCAACTATCACTAGATTACCAAATGATTTAAGTTTTTTATAATTACATTTATAGAAATTACAGTAAACTTAGAAGTTTTTTAACGGATAATGCATCTAAAACTAAAATAATGTTTTTCGTAGTTCCAATTAACTCGACCTTCGCAGAGTAGAAAACTACGCCGGATTTCGAAATCAAAGCACTGTGATGTTATAAATAATGTAAACATACATGTAGATAATGTGTGTTTTTAACCTCAGACCCAAATAAAGATGTGTAATAAGTTTAACGTATCTTAGTATCTGTCTGTGGCATCGTATTTTCGAAAAGAACCGATTTTGATAAAGTATTTTTTCTGAAAGGTGACTTGATCGACTGTGTTCTTAGCTATGATTCAAGAAAATCTGTCCAGCCGTTTGAAGATCAGCTCTTTTCTAGTTGATGAAGGGATGTAAGCAACTTCCACACGTCTGATCGATTTGAAATTTGGTATCCTGTTACTTCAACGATTTTGCAAGAATATGGTAACCTAGACCTGATGCAGTATGGTACAGACTACAAAAACAAAACATAAATGTAAAATACGATCATGGTTTTTAATGCATTTTAATTACTAATTGTGGCTTCAAGTGAGAATTGCAAAGTCAGGGGTAGTTAACAATTTTAATTTTAAGTTTTAAAAAGGTTTCGTTTATACTCCAAAACGATGATTGTGAGCTTATGCCCTAAGTACATTCAGCATCCGTATAAGATATCTGTTAAAGTAACGAGGATTTCTAGAAAAATTTTACCTCGTTTTCCTCCAGTAACTTATAGTATTATTTTTGGCGGCTCTTCGCAACACAAGTCATTGAAATATTCAAAATAATTTTACCAAATAATGACGTATATATAGATTTTAGTATTGTGTGTGTAAGTGTAACTATTGTTTCACGTGAGGGCTTAAATGATTCATGTGTCAAGAATCACTGACTGATTAAGTTTAAGGTAGTCAATTCCCATAAGATATAAAAAAAGTTAAGATTTGTTTTATGATTAATCGTCCACGCATTCATACACTTTAGTTGTTCATTTAACAGCATGGTTGTTTAACTTTTTAGTAGAGACCGTAGCAGGGCGAACGCCCTTGCGGTGCTCAACGACACCGTCACCATTAAGGCCTTTGCTTTCCTTGATGTCAGGCCCTTGCCAGTTTGTGACTTCTCTAAACTATTGCTTTCGCTAAAATTGTATTTGTTTTGTTTACAGATCTGATTCCGTAATAGAGGCAAGCCTTAACTGAAGCCTGAAATTCTAGTTGCAAATAGTTGCGATCATGTTTTACTGGATTGGAAATTGTACAATAGATTGTGTGTTATCGCACGTATGCAATCACTGTTGCTCTTTAGCCTAAATTGTCTTGGGTCCTACTTTAAACGGAAAGGTAACAGGGGGTAAGGCACTTGGACTCGTGGTATTTTGTGAGGGAAGTCTACAACTCACGTAGTTTCGGTTCCCTGCAAGAATTTACGAATATTTACGAAGTTTTGCGTTTTGGTATCAACGCCACTTCAGCCGCTAAATCATAAGTTTCCAATAAAAACAAGCATGTTGTGACTGACCTGACCTAACCTAACCTAACCTAACCTAACCTAACCTAACCTAACCCTTCGATTTCTGACGTGACGTCTAATAAATCGATGAACGCCGGCTGCACGCACGAAAAAGTGTCCCACTACGGATGTCCCACTACGGATGTGTACTGTTTGCTAATTGTACGCATGCGTGGCATCTCTCTTCATGCTCATTGTACGCATGCGTGGAATCTCTATTCCACTCGATTGGAATAACAATCAATTTGACTTTTCAATCATATTTTCGTCGTTTGAATTATTAAGATTATGTAATTTAACGATCGTCCACCGATTTTCAGCACAAACGGTAGGGTTATTTAAAAGTAATGTTGAAAATTCAAATACGTTTTGAACCAACAATAGTGTTTTACAGTTACACATAATAATTCAAATTACACCCAGGATCTTATGCACAACGTTTTAAAAAATATTGTAACAAATTATAAATAAGTTTGGTGTATTTGGGATGCATATTTGTTATCAAATCGTGTTATAAAAACTAAATTATATTACTCCCCTATCGTGAACAAAATTTTTATAAATATATATAACATCTGAAACTACATTTCTTTAAATATGGCCTCGTGGGCTTGCGGTTAGCGTAGCTAACTCTTAAATCAAAGGTTGTCGGTTTGAATCTCAGCAGCTCCGAAAGTTCTTGTATTTGTAAAAATAAAAACTGCGCACGCAACATTTCAAAAGTAATAAATATATTTGAATTAATGAATGCAAATAAAAGTAAATTTATTAATTAAAATGCACATTTCATTTCACTCCTTTGTATCCATACAAAACAGTGATAATTCAATAAAAATGATTAAATTTTATTCATAAAAGTATGCAGAGGTAGATTTTATTATAGAAAAGATAGAAACATTAAAAAAAAATTCTTCCTCAAATAATATAATATTTTTAATGCCTAACTGGTTTGGTTGCAAAAACCTGATTACGGCTCAGTCTCAGGCCGTATATAATATTTCCTTTTCTTCTGGATCAATCATTTCATTAATGTTTTGTTATGACGTTGTCACGTTAAACTATCGTCCGTAAACCGACTTTATAGACAACCAATTTTTTTTTAAATTTCAATTTTTGAGAGAAATCCGAAGTTGCACGAACGTGGTAGGGAACCGAAACTACGTGAGTTGTAGGCTTCCCATTTTGTGACCAGGGACGCCAGCGCCCCTGGTGGAGAGTGTCTACTCTGGCCACTCACCGCGCCGCCAGCCAGCACATATTCCAACCATGTCACCATAGTACAAGAAAACAGTAGGTAGAACACGATGATTTTCTTCAGGCGTAAACCGAATGAAGACCCAGCCATCGGATGGGTCATTCCCCAGTCAGTTTGGCCTGAAAGGCCGATCGGAAGGCCTAACTGTGCGTGTTAAGGGTGGGCGTCACTGATCACCATCAGGAGTGGCCAAGCACTGTCTCCGCCAAGGTTTCGGTTTGTGGCAACACGGCGCTGGCGAGGTAGAAAATGACTTGCAACTACACCATAGAGTGCCATCTCATTAAAATCACCAACTCCGGTGGCTGCAGGGGAAACCTGTCAATGGCCCACGCGGACGGGAAACGCTCGACGGAAAAATGTCGGGAATTTGCACATCCGCCGCCGACGCCGCGTTATTCCGTCCCCGGCAAGTTTTCAATTAACGCAACTCTTTGCGCGGAGGGACAGCCCCGGGGAATCCTTAATTGCGCGTCTCCTTCCGCCGGCGGAAGAAACTGTAAAGAAGCGGGATGTGCCGGGAGGGTGAGGAGGGGGAGGAGGAGACGGTGCAAATTAGCATTACCCACGGACCAGAAGTTCCGAACGAACGCGAAAGCAGCGGGCAGCGGGGGAGCGGTCGGTAGGGAAGGGGGGAAAAAAAAGATGCGTCGGGAAAACTTCCGCTCGACGGGAGACGCTGAAATGAAAGATCTCGCCTGCGATGAAGCAAGCCTCTTCCCCGGGCCCCCGCGAAGAGTAATTTGCCGAGGGAGAAGGTCCGATTATAAAAAAACTCGACGTTCGCGGCGTCGGGACAAAGACCCTCGACGACGAGCCGGGAATTAACAATAAAGATGGGGCAGAGGACCGAGGTCTTGTAGAAAGCTTTGTCGTTGGTCGCTGAGGGTCGGTTGGGTTTAAGGGTGAAAAGGGAGGGTGGAAAATGGGGTAAATGCCTTTCCGTTCCAAATAAAAGCCTTATTCCGACATCAGAATTCAGTGTTCCGTTACCAGCTATGTAAACATGCACACGAAATATGTTCAAGTAGATAAAATTTCCACACATTTCAGTCCTTTCCAATTATTTATTTCGTTACAATTAATGCATTTTATTATTGAAATTCGTTTCTATTAAAGTACACTTATTTCGTTATAAATGGGTTCTTTTGATTTGTTTAATGTTTTTTACTTCATTTTATTTATTTACGTAACACACGTTTTTAAAGATTCCGTTAATACTCTTCGCGAACTCATCTGAGAATATTTCGATGATTTGTAACCAGCTTCCTTCATGGATTTAAAGCAAAAAAAAAAAAAATACATAGGCTGTGTCGAGACACAGCCGCAAGTTTTGATGTGAGACATCTTAGCTCCCAGTACACGGCATTTGGTATGAGTAGGAGTAAGTTTCGTGAATGTGACGTGTGACCACGGCGCTGCAATCTGTGGCGGATGGCGCGGAGCACCAAAGTTCACAAACCCAAGTGGAAACTTTGAATTATTGACTGTTTAGTGAATTTTAACAAGATGGGCATCATCTCAATCAAATTCCTTATCGAAAATCAGGTCCACAGCCGAGGATTATAATTTTTTCAATTATTTTTCGCTTATTGAAGTAGTTTCATTACGTAGTTTTAAAATGTGTTCTCTTAATGAAATGCTTCAACAGTCGACGAAGCCGTTCTGGAAACGATGTCTAGAGTTGGGTCTGAAACTACGTGTGGTTCACGTCAAGAAATGTAGTTGAAAACACAATTTGCGAATCTTCTATCTATATAAAAATGAAACCCGTTTTCCTTGGTCACGGCATCACGCGTGAACGGCTGGACCGATTTCACTAATTTTTTTTTGTTGTGTTTGCTATGGTCAGGAGAAGGTTCTTATGAAAGAAAAATTTAAGAAAATTGTGCGGAAAACTAGAAAATTTAAGAATAATGAATTCCTATTTCCCTTGGTCACGCCATCACGCGTAAATGACTGAACCGATTTCACTAATTCTTTTTTTGTTGTGTTTGTTATTGTCACGAGAAGGTTCTTATGAAAGAAAAAATTTAACGGAAAATTAGAAAATTTAAGAATACTGAACCACCATATATAAAATTATTTCCAAACTAACCCAACACTTTGTACAATATACATATTTTTAAAGTAACCTTATGACGTTTGACATAGAATTGACAGAATGTTTGCTGCAAATATCTTCAAAGAGGATGTAAAGAAACTGTATCGTTTAGGAAATATTTATCAACATTAACGTTTTACTACATATTGTACCGGTACATTCGGTACAGAGCTGCTGGCGCAGGCTATTCTGGCTGTGTACATTCTGCCTAGGCCATTGTCATGCCATAATTCGTTATTACTGTGTTGCAGTTTAAAAATAGAAAAACAAATCAATACATTATGTAAACATTTTCTATGTTTGTTTTTGTGTGATATACTTGCTTATAAAGAAGAATACAACCGTTTTCTTTAATTTACAGTTGAATTTTCATTTTTGAACTTTTTTAATGTAAATTTATGTCGTTTGACATATAATTGTTTTAAAGACTAAGAAGATTTTTGTTTGCTAATAAGTGTTTGTTAATCATGGTAAGTTCACAGCTTCATATTGATTTTTAGAACTTTTTGGTGACTACACAATACTATAATTTGGTATGCATGGTTATACAGAAAATGTATGAGAGCTTTTTATTTTCAGTTGGATTTTCGTTTTTAACAATGCCACCAACCAGACGTACAAGCTTAGGCAGCAGAACTCGAAATACGGCAAGTCAAAGAAATATACGAGCAAATCAAAGTGATGAGCAACGCGAAGCGCGAAATGAACTTGAACGGAATCGATATCAAGATAGGAATGTTGTGTTTAATCCCCACAGAGCTGCATTCAGTTATAATGTGGCAATTGATTACAGTTCAGAGCAAATTGTTGCTATTGGACTAATGAATATTGTGTGTCCACATTGCAAGGCATTGAAATTTAAAAATGAAGCCCCTGGATTGTGTTGCGCCAGCGGCCAAGTCAAATTCACGCCATTTGTACCGCCACCTAAGATACCTAAGATAGGTCAGCTATACAAAATAAAGTAGTGCATCATTGCTACGCTAAGGCGGTACGAAGTTCGCCGGGTCAGCTAGTATATATATAAAATTAAATGTCAATCCACGTTTCGTATTATAAATTTATTTGCGACATAAGAAGAAACAAAAATGTTCGTTACAGAGGTTAAATGTTACACATCTCTGGCGAGTGCTGAGAGAATCGCTCATTTTTTACGTGACATCGTCTAATAAATCGATGAACGCCGTCTGCACGCACGAAAAAGTGTCCCGTTACGCTGTGTCCCGTTACGCTCATTGTACGCTTGCGCCGCATCTATCTTTCTTCCACTCGACTGTTTATAAAGTGAAGTGAAAAGTTAATGTGGTTTTCATTGTTTATTACAACAACAATTTCGGCAATAAAAGTTAATTATTCTTGCATTTTAAAAATCTGATTACTAGTATAATTTGAAGTATTTATTCTTTCATTATTAAAATTAAAATGATTCAATTTTATTCATAAAGTATGCAATCCTTTCATCAATGTTTTGCTATGACTTTGTCTCGTTAAACTATCGTCCGTAAACCGACTTTACAGACAACCAATTTTTTTTAACGTGAATACATCGTGTTAATGGGAAGTTAAAAAAAGTCGTTTCAATTTAAATGTGCAATCGTGATAGGCCGGGCGACGTCCGCCATCATAGCTTTTTTTTTTTCCTGCAGTGTCTGACCTTGCGGCACATCATCACAAGCTGTTCTTTTTTCTAATATACATAAACAGTTGATTCGAACTACTGTCTTTTTTTTTTTACTTCATATTTAGTTACACGACGCATTCACGTTAAAAACTGGCATACCGATTTATATGACGTATTCAAATCAAAAAACGTATCAGTACGACGACCGACGCAGCTCGCCTTTACAGGGTCGGGCGCGCTAATGCTTCGAAGATAACTACAGAGAGTCCTCTCTCTCTTATCCGAGCACGACACGAAATAACATTCACATTATTGATACTATAGAGTCGGTAGTTCCATTGAAAACTGCAGAAAGCACTTCTAAGATTGTGCCAACAGGGGCTTCAAGTCTTGACGTTTACGTGCCCAGCTAGCCGAAAAAAAAAAAAAAATTATTTTTTAGAGTATAACACCAGAAGTGCAATGTTAATTAAATCTTGGTTAACCATGGTAGTTATAGTTCGTAAAAATATATTTGTTTATTGTTATTATTCATGCTTGTTTATTGAGATTGAAATAAAATATATAGGCTTTTAGGTGCTTGACACACACTAGATGAAAACAGGCCCTTCTGGCAAACTGTATGAACACGCGTATATAAATAAAATCAATAATTTAATGGATCAGTGAGGAAACGTACTGCCGGGGATAACCTAAACGAGAATCGAACCCGGGTCACCTATACGTCACTCGAGTGACGTTACAACCCGACCAAAGCGGCCCCGCCAGTTTGTTTGGTTTTCAAACAAATAAGAACGAACGTCACAATATCTGCTTGTTTTCCGTACGTGCATAGTTGTTATACACTACCACTCCGTGGATTATTTTATTCCAAGAGATTAGCCTTTAAATTAACGTTGGCATCATTGACTACAGACACGACTACAGGGGAAGCCTTAATTTCACAGACGAGAGAGCCACACCCGAAGTTCCCCGAAGTTCATGCTCGCTTTTTTTCCCGTTCTATCTCATTGATTAAACCGGTATGGCATTAAACTTTGCGTTCGATTAGGATAGGTTAGCTCCATTATAAATACTTTTAAACATTGTGGATGGTTGGTTATATTAGGTAAGTATAGCTACATTAAAAATACTGTAAAATCATTTTATGGTCGCTTAGCAAATAACTTTTTAATATGTAGCTATCCAGGGCTAGGAAACCGTTTACATGATTTCACAGTATCTTTAATGTAGATATCCTAACCAAATCAACCGTCTACAATGTTTTAAAGTATTTATAATGTAGCTAACCTAACCTTTTACAATGAACAAAAAAAAAAAAAAAACGTAGATGCACGATCGGGAGTTTGGCTCTCTCGTCTATGAAAAGAAGGCTTCCCCGACTACCGACCGATTCACGCATTCAGAACACGAGGCTAACACTGCCTTTCAATCTGCACTGTTAAAACAAGACATAGTAAACACTGACACAGGCATTTCTTTACGAATAATATTGTTACCAGAGGGTAATACAGGTCCGGAAGGTATATCCCAAAATAACTAATTAGAATTTATTAGTTAGTATTTAAACATTTTCCTGAATTATAGAAATCTTAATTACTGTCCACAAAATTGATCTCGGTTTTAAGTCCACTATTTACTCTATCCGTTGGAGCTCAGCTCGACAGTGGCTCTCCCTTACCGCACACCTCTAACCCAACACACTGCTTCGCACTACTCACTCGCCGCAACACATTTCCAGATGCTTCGACATTCGTACACGAAGCCCGTCGCTCGTCGTCCGATATCGCGTGACAAAAGGTACGATCGCCCTCTTCGCTTCACTGCAGGTCGCAGGTCGACCTCGCCTTTCCCTTAAGGAAAGGTCTCGTAGCGTTCCTTCAAGTTCCCCTAAGAAAATGTATCGTAGCGTTACCTCAGGTTTCCCTAAGTAAAGGTCTCGTAGCACATTCCCACAGGTGCCCCTAAGGAAAGGTCTCTTAGCGTTCCCTTATGTTCCCCTAATGTCTCTCAGTGTTTCGAAGTGTTGAGCTGTCAATGGACCTAACTTCACACTGAAAGCTGCAAACGCATACATTATTTTGGCATGTGGAATGGTAATAACCACTTGAGGTCACTTAGATGTATCACAAATACACTTTATTATAATTGTTTTATTTTCATTTTGGTGTCACTCCCTCTTTTCAATCTCACTTTCCTCCTCCTCCATGATCTTCGGGTGAGTTTGCCCGTCAAAGAGATTGGAACAACCCTACACAACTCGGTAATACTTGCTCTGGGGACATTCAGAAACCTCCAGACTGCCGGCGGCCTGAACTGGGGGGAGAAGGGGGAGTGATTGTCAGAACGTGACCCGCTAATGGAAGAACCTTCTAGTTGTAAGGGGAGGGACGCGCCCTACCTGTGTCGCGCCCGCTCCAGGATGAGTGAGTTGGGGGTTTTCCCTGGGAATCCCACCAGGCCGGCGCGACGGTCTGCATGGCCGGCCCTCGTCTCTAGCAACCTCGTAACAATACTTCAACTAATCGATAAAAGTTATTGAATTTAAAACATTAATTATATACATAACATTTTTAATTCACCAGTAATACAACATTAAAAACTAAACTAATGGAACGTTGGACACACAAAGCGGTACGAGCTTTCATAACCTCGACAACGACACACTATTCGACAATTCTGTTGGAAAATCAGCAGTTTTGACTACGACTAAAAAAAAAAAAAGTCCACTACGCAGCTTGGGCACACGTATCCATAATTTTTCTACGGTTTATATCCCGAAAAATAGTCAGCTATTCTTTAGCATGACGTTTTGGAACAAGTCACGTCGTTGTCCAAGTCAGCAGCTCCAAAACCATCGTTCTTCCGCAGGCTCAGAGCCGCGCGTCGGGAGAACGAAGCGAAGAACAGTTTGCGATCTTGGACTGGTGTGCCAAACATGACGACAAGGCATCCAACCATTAAACCTGACGCTTATCTTTGCCAACTCCCCCCCCCCCCCCCGCCAATTCCCACAATTGCAAACCTGCATTCTGATTCAAATAAGTACGAACAGTTATTATAAACACATCACCACTAAAATATGTTTGTTTATAAAATATGGCTTTTTTTCTCATCATCATGGTAGGCCTAGTAACTGATTGCGCGTATAATTTTCCATTCTGAACATTAAGTCCCACCCTCCCCTGCCTGCTCAACCAATGTTCAGCTGCCTACGGCCGTGATTCTCCAACCCCTTCGTTCTTAGTACACCATTCCATTAGCGGGCGGGCGGGCGGGCGAAGCCTCGGCTTGCGTCCTCTGTAGGAGTCCCGCGGCGTCGTGGAGCGAGCCGCGCCGAGGGGGCGTGTTTTTAATAACGCTGCGACAGGGTGTTCGCGGGGGGCAAGAGGGGCTCCTCCATCCATCTTGTCGCGTCATCACCTGAGCGGGCCGCGACAACAGCGGCCCGGCGCTCTCCCCGCCAGGACGGCAACATAACAAAAACAAATTAAAATAAAAAAATTATCTTGCTACAGTCGGCCAAATTTCAAGTAGTACATTCGAACAACTTCGTCAGGAAGCGACGAAGACGAGACCTTCGTCGATAGAGACCTGGAGAGTGTACCGGAATGCATACCGTCACATGGGCGAAATGGGGTTGAAGTGATTTACAAGAATATATTTTTGATAGACCTGTTTCTGGGGGTCTGAAGGTTATGGAATTCCTCCCCCCTCCCCAAATATTGTTAAAAATATGATGCCTGTAAACTCATTTTTAGACCATCTGGTAATCCTTCGGTGTTTTTTTTTTTTAAACTTAAAATTATTAGATAAAATTGTTCGCTTATGAAAGGTAGATTCGTAAATTGTGTAGCACTCATGATTTCATGTCCTTATACGTGTTTAAAGATACGGCTGTTCTCATTTCGCATAGTCAATGGCCAAAAATTAGGACACACTTGAGTCATTTTAAGCCGGTTAATGAGTTCGTTATTTTTTAAAAAACATTGCGGTACTAGAGGGGGGGGGTGCCATGTCACCACCCTGTCCCTCCCTGTCTGTGACTTTGTATCGTTACACTCTTGAACCCGCGTTCTCATTGTACAACGAGTAGTTTGGACACGCCCAGAAGACTGAGAAACCAATATCAAACAATCTAAAATTACCTAGTAACGTGAAATCCGGCCGGAAGGTAATCTGTAGCATTAGCATTAGCATTAGCATTAGCATTAGCATTAGCATTAGCATTAGCATTAGCATTAGCAGCAGCAGCAGCCAACTGACAAGAGACACTTACTTATTTGTGTGCAGCTGTTATGTTCCCGGTACCAGAAGAAAATAACGATAATTTTACTTATATGGCGACCGGAAAACATTTGGCGGATTCACTCCTAAACTGGCTGTAAATAAAAAAAAATAGCTTTGTGCTGATCCCAACTAGTACACAGTTCATCTGTAGGACTGGACCAAAGCGAAATCCGCACCCAGAGAAATCAGAGCTACCTCAGTTAAAGCGTCTCACTCGTCAGAAGCAAACGAATACGTGAAATTTGCCAGATTATGCATAAAGGTCTTTGATGGAACCTTTTAATTAGATATTGGAATCTTTTTCATGTAATACTTCTAAATAACAAATATTTGATTATATTATAAGTGAACCTGTTGTATCGTATATCGCCTCGTGTAACTATAAACATTGAGGTTTTAAAGTCTAGGTAGTAAAATATAAATGAGTCGTGCACAGTTAAAATATATTATTTATTGTGTATGATGTAGCTAGTCAGATTTTAAGCTAATAATTGCTATTAGTAGGGGAATCGGTTTTGTAAGGATAGCTCAATTAATTTTATACAGGTTTATTTGCTACTAATATTTACACTGCTATGTAAATCACCAAATTTAATGTATGTTAACAAATCACTTACTATCTGCCCAGCCCACAGTTCGCACCACTCACTGGAGCTAGGGTCGACAGTGGTTCGCTCCTTGCCTCACGCCGGTCCGCACACACAGTCTCGCGCCACTCGGTCGCACTCTCACTGTCCCGTCGCTCCAAGTCGCGCTGCTCACCGAACTCGCACATCACTCAACTCGCCTGTTGGATCTCCCGCGGAGGCCGGCGTCGCCGCTTTTATACCCGTTAGACGTTCTTCTGGAACGAACTGGAGTGTTTGTGACGTGTCGCTCGAAGCATACAGAATATCGGCGCTTATTCACGCCACTCCATGCGGCGGCCTCAGTAAGCCCACGGGATTCCCAGGCCACTCAGGGATATACGCCAGCGCCGAGGAAGGATGGAGCGGCGGGCAGGGGGGATGGCGAGGTCGGGCCGCTCTAATCCCGGAGGTATGCGCGCGTGACGTCAGTGACCGCCCTACAGGCGCCCGGGTACCTGGTTGTCGTTACAACCATTCGTAACAATATGTATAGACAGAATACGTTTAGACTGTGGGATGATCTGAAATCTAGATTTTTATTTTGAAAGTTTAAAATAAGCTAACATAAACAGTTTAACTATAAAAAAAATTCAAAAGCATACCGTAAGATATTTGAGGCCATTTCACAAACATGTGTATAACTATATTTGGAAATATGACTTAAAAACTGTCAAAATGTTGAAAAAAAAATATTTTCCCTTCTCTTACTATTATAATTTAATAATCGTATTTCGAATTAGTATTCGAGAATATTTTCATTAGAATTCGATTTGGACTATAAAAATTATATTCACACAGGTCTACTATAGATAAATTTCGTACAATTTTTCAGTTCATAATGATTGTCCAACTCTTCCTGCCATTTAGAACGGACACACTAGACACTACCCGAGATGGGTGAGTTATAGTGGAAGGAACCACAAATAATCAGAAGGCAATTTTTCTGTAGATATCTTCGATGTTCATACAAACTTAGAACACTATTTCTTCAACCTCAAGATGGCTACTACCTACAAGCCTAGTAAATGCATTAAAATTTTCCGGTAATCTTTCTTTTGTTTTTGTACTATTGCTCAACAAACACATTTTAGTGGACAAGTGGACAAAGGTGAAAAAAAACTTTTTAAATGACGTCAATATGCTATTAATGACCAAATATTTTTTTATTGCGTGTTCAATTAGTTTTATTTTCAGGGGGAAAACTGTTCGGGAATAACAAAATAATCATGCCTACGTTTGCAGTTGGATTCCTTAAATTACCTACATAATGGCCAGTCCTTGGAATCATTTAATTTTACCCCACACATTTTCTAGTACGCTGTTTGATTTTTGAAATTGTTCGGTTTGTAGCGAACTAAGAAGGCCTATGAAAATTGGCAGAAGAAACACCATTGTCAGAAGGGGAAAAAAAGGCTTTCAAAAGTGCTCAGTTCGCCGTGAACAGAACACAGAACAATGAAGTCATCAAAAAACTGTTCCCGAGGTGGGTTAATTAGGTGTAAGAGGAAGGAAATTAATAAACTTGCGGGAAAATTCCCAGTCTCCTAACGTCCAGCGCAAAAATAAAGTATTATAAAAAAGACCGGGAGATAATGAGCTTCTGTCTGCGATTATGAGCTCGGAGTTTTTTTAAAGTTATTAAATGGGCGTGGCACGACGTAGCCAAGGAAACTGCTGGATCGCTCACTCTTAGCCGAGACCCCCGGAGAACGGTGAAGGATGAGGGTGGGGGAGGGAAAGGGGCGGAAGAGAAGTAGGGGGTGTAGAAGTGAAGGAGGGGAAAGAGAGAGAGGGAAAGACAAAGTCTCGTGAGTGCTAAAACGAGGCGTTTCACGGTAATTGGGTACAATGTATCAGACAAGACGCGGGCCCCATCCCTCCTTGCACACTCCCTAACCATGACCCGAGATCCGTTACTGCACTCATGCACTTCGTGCGCACACACTGGTGTTCCGTAACTCGAGCAATGGCATGCATTTACTACCGGCTAACCTCGTACATCACACCAGGCCCTGCCGCATTCGAGCAGTCGCGTCTGTCTGATGTGTCTGGCCGAGTTGTTTGATACGTTTACTGTAACAGCTCCAAATTCACTTTGTCCGATGCATCTGGTTCACATCGTAAACATAAAATAAGCATTGTAGATTATTATACACATTTATCCTGGCTTTACTTGAAAGATTTATAGAAAACGGAGTACAACTGAAATGTGTAATAATGTATTTGGATAGACTTCTTGTAAATTTTAGTTAAGAGTTTAACATGTATTATGACCAAACCTGTCATATTCATGCCTACTCACATCTACAAATTTTATTTACATTTTCGGACACGTGGGTTACAGTTTCAAAGCAACTTAACGGGAAAAAAAATGGTGCTCAATACCAAATAATAAAAATCCTAAATTAAAATTGTTTGTTAGGAAATTATCATTTTTGCATTATCTTTTACTTTGTCAACGTCATTCTCAGATGCAGATGGCGCTCTCCGACCTGTCTGACCTCGGAAGTTCAAGTTAGCCAGCTCTGGTCTGACAGATCCGCCCCAGGCGACTGCGACTGTACTATCTACACCTGAACCAATGCCGTATGCGTTTCTGCACAATCAGCTCTGCATCGGGTATAGACGCGACTGCGCTAACTTGGTAGGCCGTTTATCCACACACGTGGTCTGGAGCACGAGCCAATCACGCGCTGACGTCACGATACGCTAACTTATGGAGGTGAACGAGGCGCTTTTTATGTGAGCGAGTTGATAAATAGCGGGAAACGGCAGTGTTCCATTTTGGGTTGAGCTGGGGAGAGGGTGGGGAGAGAGGGGCGAGAAGGGAGAGAGCGAGAGAGAAAGGGAGAGGAGAAAACAGAGCTGCTACTCTGCCGAAGAACCGAGGCACACTAATCATAGCGTACGCCGTCTCTGGCCATCAACTCGAGGTATGGTTGGGAATTCGCACGGTTGTGGAGGTGGTAGGTGGGGAGGGGGCAGAGTAAAGAGGTGTGTGTGTGTGTGTGTGTGTGTGATTACGACTGCGATCCGCAGGCGCCACGGCGCTCTCTAGCGGGCGTCGCGGGGAGTTACACGCAGAGGGCTGAAACTGAGCAGGCGCCCCTGGGCAAGCTAGCTGCATTAGCGCAATCCTCCCACCCCTCCTTCCTTAAAACATTGCCGCGGCGCTGGGTTCATGCGGGGCCATTACGCACGCACCGCTACGGCACCCTTCCCCTGAGCAATCCCCCTCGCCGTGCTTGCCACGGCAGTCTGCATACAAATGTCTCATTCCACCTCTATCTTCCGAACCCTTCCTTTTGCAGAAACGTTCCGCCCGTTATCTCTTCTTCAGGGACGAGATGAAATACCGAGGCGCAGCACGCCGCCCCGCAAGCAGCGGCACAGTACCTGCCGCGCGGCGCACCTGGGGCACCGCGCGCAGCCGGGCACGGAGAATGCGACAACCTCCGACAACCTGCGACAACCTGCGACAACCCCCGACAACCTCCAACAACCTGCGACAACCTTCGACAACCTGCGACAACCCCCGACAACCTCCGACAACCCCCGACAACCTGCGACAACCCCCGAAAACCTCCAACAACCTGCGAACAACCTGCGACTCGCGTGAGAAATATGTGGTCGGGAGAAGGATTTTAATTTACACTGGCAACATACGGAACACACACTGAACTCAATTAAGAGCTTTCGACAAAAAACAAACATACTACCGAAAATTCAATATTGCCTTTTTGGCCCACCCTGTGGTGATATCTGATATGCATACTTAGAACCATCCATTTGTTTAAGCAAAAATAACCATTGCCCTTAGTATTGGTAAATCTTATTGTTTATATGTTGTCTATACTACGCATGTTGTCAACCCGATTCTTTAACACTTACCTATCTTGTTTGGTTGGATTTAAAATTATTTCCTGTATCAATAATATATTAATAAAGAAATATTATTTTAATTTCACACGCTAGAACAATTTGTTTTGTCAGAAGCAATACTTTAGTCTAGAACCAAAACAGGTTTTAAGCCTAATTTTATAACTATATTTGCATATTAATGAAAATCAAACATCAAAGAGGAGTAAAAAGTGTTATTTATATTAAAGTATGAGTCTTACATCATTTAGGTACCTATGAGAAAAGGAAAAAAAAATTCCTCCTGAAAGTTTTTATTTTCGTACTATGGTTGTTTTTTTGCCAAAAAGCTTTTCAATTTTAAATCGGCGATCAATCTACAGAGATCACCGGACACACAGCACAGCTGAAGCTGTTTCCACTGGGCTTTCAAACCCGAGTTTTCAAATCTTATCCCCCCCCCCCCCCACTATTCAGGAACTGCTCTCAGCTCAGCAGGGATACGTGCCCCGAATGCGAGCCCGCCTTGCACGCGCAACTCGAACCCCAACTGCTGCATCTCGCACACGGAGGCAGCGGGCGGCAATCCTCGGCCTGGGGCAATCCGCGGGCTCGCGGTTCGACGCCGAGACTCGCCACTGCAGCCGCAGTTGGGCTTAAAACTATCTTGGCTCTGGCCTAAAGTATTGTTTCTGCCGAAAAATATTCTTATAGTGTGCAAAAACTAAATAATTTTATTTATTGATAAATTATTGATGCAGGAAATCATTTTAAAATCAAGTAAACAACATAAGTAGTATAGGAATGTATTTTCTGGGACAGGCTCCAGGGTGAGCTGACAGAGGTGCCGACCACCATCTTGGATTATGACGTCACAGCGGCCATCTTGGATGACCGTGACCTTGATCTTTGACCTTCACGGTCATCCAAGATGGCCGCAGTGACGTCATAATCCAAGATGGTGGTCGGCACCTCTGTCACCTCACCCTGGAGCCTGTCCCAGAAAATACATTCCTATAGGTACTACTAACATAGATGTGTGTTAAACAGGTTGATAACATGCATAGGATAGAGAACATATGAACAAAAATACAAAAAACATTTTACGAATACTACGGACATTGGTTATTTTTGCTTAAAATACTGTTGACAATGGTTTTTTAGTTGAAAATTTTTGAAAAATGATCGTATTGGCTGAACGCAGCATATTATAGAGCCTCAAATCGTACAGACATGATGGACCGAAAAAAAAAAACTTAATTTTTTGGGACTATGTTTGTTTTTGCCAAAAGCTCTTCAATTCAGTTCCAAGTGTGTTCGTATGTGAATGCAACACAGTTCGCAGCACGCCCTTTCGCGATGTTGTCTAGTCTATACACAATCACTAACGGGGATTAGGCCTCGCCATCTTGCAATTTCAAATATTGTGATACCGCTTGCGATAAACCTTCCGTGTTTTTTTTTGTTTGACAAGACCTAGGCCTTAGCTTTGGCTTCACGTTGAAGTCAACACTTGTGAAACGGTGTGATTATCATGACAGCTGTACTCGCACACGAAAGATATTAAGTAATTTCCTCGCGGCACTTACAGACTAGAGCCTGTTAGCAAATAAGTGCTTGCCAAAAGTTATAGACAGTCTTAGATATATAATTTGTGCCTTGAATTGTCAAAAAATTATAATACATAGTTAATTAAATAACAAAACAATATAAAAATCAAATATTGTGGGGCCCAATCCCCCTATAAGGGGGTAGAAAAAGCTGGTTTAAGACTCCATGACAATATGATTCCCAAAAGAAAATTGACTTTAGGAAAACTTTTTTTTTATTTCGAAGAAATCCGATTGGTATGGGAGGGTCACTTTAAAAGTGAAGATTGTTTTGACCTGAGAAGCCACTCAGTTCTCCCTCTACCGCCACCCCCGCGTCAGGACTTTCCCATTTCTTCGCGCTAACAGCGACCCGCCACGGTCGCTTACAGTGTTTATAGCGTGACTTTGAAATGTGCGACAAAATCAAATATCCCGCGAATTGTGAGGTTCGTAGCGTAATACGCTTTTTGAATGCGAAACAAAGCCCGCCCTATCGACATTTACAGACAAGACAATCAAGGTTGATGGTAATGTGTAGAGACCTGAAAAATTCGCGGATTCAGTGACCTCCAGGATAGACTCTTCTACTCTCTACACAGTCGGGCAAATTCCACCTGTTCATTGGCTGCTGACTTGTGAGTCGTCTCGACTGAGTGTCTGTGATTCGACACTTCTTTGAGCAAGGGTCTCTAATTGGCCCTCATTACTCCAGATTAACAGTGAACCAGTGGTAGAAGCAGCACTAAGGTATAATTATTTGAATTGTAGCATATCACGAAATGAATCTGCGAATTTTGCAGGTCTCTAGTAATGTGATGTCAAAAGCTTTGGTTAAATTGGTGCATCTTGTTTAATAGCAGGCAACGAGGAAGTGAAAAGGGAGAATGACCCCTCGGTGAGCGGAAGGTATACGACGAGCTAGGGGCTTCGTGTGCGGAGACTGGTGCATCGGGGGCCGGAGTGTCCGGGACGGTGTTGTGTGCGCGGCGGACGTGTGGGTAGTGCGAGGCAGTGTGCTGGGACAGATGTCAGCGGTAAGAGACGAGAGAGATCCACTGTCGAGCAGAGCTCCAGTGGGTTCTCCACCTTATGAAGGAGCGATGAATTTGTAAATGGACAATTTAATTGTTTTCACTTAATAGCGTAAATATTAGGTAATAAAAAAACAGTATTTAATTAATTGTGCTATAATTTTCCAACCTGTTTTCTCACTCGTAACAGTATAACTACTATAATATCGTATATAAAAATTCACCATTTAAATTTTATAGCCATAAAACATTATCTTGAATAGAATGTATGGTACCTTGAATCACACATTCAAGATTTGCTAAAATTAATGTTTTATAGAGATATAAATTTTCCACTTGAGAGGACAAATGGACTCAAAAGATAAACTATATTATTTCTGTAATGTGTCAGGTTATGTTTTGACGTGACAACGTCTAATAAATCGATGAACGCCGGCTGCACGCACGAAAAAGGATGACTCATTGTCCCGTTACGCACATTGTCCCAATACGCTTTGTCCCGTTACGCTAATTGTACGCTTGCGCCGCATCTATCTCTCTTCCTCTCGATTGAAACAACCATCTATTTGACTTTTTCGAGGCACATTACACTTGAAAACACTCCCATTCATTTCCTACTTTTCCTATCATCGTCCTATCCTTAACAGAATAACACAGATTGGAAGAAGTTAAATAGCAAACATGTATAAAAGTTAGAGTTCAAATAATCTCTTCGTTAAAGTAATAAACATATTTGAATTAATGAGTGCATTAAAAGTAAATTGATCAGTTAAATTGTAGATTTCATTTCACTCCTCCTTTGTATCCATACAAAATAGTGATAATTCAATAAAAATGATTCAATTTTATTCATAAAAGTATGCAATAATTTCATCAATGTTTTGTTATGACGTCACGTTAAACTATCGTCCGTAAACCGACTTTACAGAGAACCAATTTTTTTTAATATTAAAAAGAGGTAATCCCGGGGCTGAAGTCAAATGAAGTTGACGAGGAGGAGAGAAGGATTTGCAGATACGAACGGCTGCCACGATGAGGAAGGTGGAAAAGCGTCGAGGATTTAGGGTCGTGTCGGGGGTTTTAAAAAGGTGAAGGAAAGGGCTCCTGAAACAATGGGGCCAGGGCCCGAAGGCTTACTCGCCCCAGGCAACACCCGCTGGCTCACCGAGGCGTGGAAGGAGGGGAGGAGAGAGAGAGAGGAGCGAGGTGGAAGCTTCTGAAGAGCCTGCCGGCTTCTGCCCGCGGCTCCGCAAATCCCCGCGGCCAATCGCTTTACTTCCATGCGCGCGAGGCGCAGTGCCTGCCCCTCTCCGCCCTCACAACACAGGGGCAGAACTGCGCCCGACGACCCCTGGAGGAACAAGATGCCGAGGAGAACAGTTGACCCTCCAACAGGACTCCTCCACATTTCCACGCCTCTTAAGTCATTTTTCTCGGACAAAAACGTATATAATATCTAGCCTAGTAGTACAAAGAAAGTTTGAGTTTGTTTGTAACGAGTATTCCTCGAATATTCCTCCAATATTCTTCCATCTACCAATATTCTACCATCATTATACATGGCAATAAAATTTTTGAACGTTATTCTAGCACGTAATGATGAATTTAAATATTTATTAACCACCACATTAAGTTACATAGATAAAATGCTATTGACGTGATAACGTCTAATAAATCGATGAACGCCGGCTGCACGCACGAAAAAGCATGACTCATTGTCACGTTCCGCCTGAGCCGAGCGTGCAAGCGAGAGCGCGGAACAAGCGATAGAGAGGCACGATCGGCCTAAGCGTTCGGCTTGTGACGCATCTAACTGTAAATAATATTTGAAAATTAAAAATTTTTCATCTATGTTTTTCTTATGACGTTATCACGTAAAATTATCGTCCATAAACAGACTTTACAGACAACCCCCTTTTTTTATGTTACTTCTCCAGTTAATGTCAATAATTTTAACAAAACCCTTGACAAAACAAAAGTTACAATGATAAGCACCGGAGCGGGGGAGCTGAATTGTTGCCCCTTGGAAGGGCAGCCCATCAGGATTTTTCTGGCAGTAGTGTTTTTGAAAGTTTGTCTGAATTTATTGTGCCCCTTGGATGGGCAGCCCTTCAGGATTTTTCTGACAGTGGTTAGTTTGTAAAGCGACTGGAAGGGCAGCCCTTCCAGTATCTTAAAATGTGTCTATTTCCGTAATTTTATAATCCTGAATTGTTGCCCCTTGGAAGGGCAGCCCATCAGGATTTTTCTGACAGTGGCATTTCAGTCGCCCCACCGGAGCGGAGCCTGGGAAACTGCCCGGCTCGCCCTGCCTGGGGCCGCCCCTACTCCGCCGACAGGGTGACAATGCACAAGCAGTTCACGATCAGACACTCTCAAGGAGTCCCGCACCTTACGACTAGATCCGGGCCGAGAGGATTAATTGGCGGGATGGAGGATGAAATGTCCAAGACCCCTTGAAATTTAAACTCGGTTTCAGCATTTCCGGTAAAGAAAAAAAAATACGTGAGCGAATATTTCAGCATTTGCCAAAGATGTGTAATATCCAACCTCCGTAACGACAAATTTCACGTGTTCTCATGTTGCAAATTTAATTATAATTCGAAACTCCGACACGACATTTAAAGTAGAATTCTTTAAAATAATGCTGAGCGTGATAAATATTTACGCAAATTGTGTTTTCAACTACTACATTTCTTGAAGCGAATCAAAGGTAGACTCCGCACCCGCCGCTAGAATTAATTGCCGAAGCTTCTATGCCGACTTTTGATTCATTTGATTCGTGTACCGAAATATTAAACTATTTAATAAAACGGCTTCGATAAAAGGAAAAAAAAGACTAACAAATATTTAACCTCTGGTTTGAACTTGATTTTCGACAAGGAATTTTATTAAAATACTACCCGTCTTGTTAAAATTCACCAAAATGTTAATACTATAAAGTTTCCCTTTGGCTTTTTGAACTTTGATTCGCGCCATCCGCTACAGATGGCAACTCCGTAGTTACACATTTCCGTTCCATACGACTTCCGTTCCATTCAAGAAATTACTCCTACCAAATGCCGTATCAATCGAGAGAGCCAAGATGTTACACATCAATAAAGCGTCCAAAAGTTGGCATTCATCACTTATTTTATTTACACAGAGCGTTTCAAAATTCGTGGTGCATACGTAAGGGGATGACAGTACGGAACTATATAAAAACAAATGACCCTCAAAGTGTGAAGCGCTTGAGAGCGCCTCTCAATGCGCCGTAGCAAAGCTACCCGCATTCGACAAGTCCCGGGTCGGATGTAGCAGCTCTTGAACGAAAGAAATTCGAGAAAACACGTTTAGCATTCAAGACAAATTCAGTACTTCTGGAAGCCCGGTGAATATAAAGTAGAGTATCAGGCTTCACCTTTACAATAATTTTAAATTGAATTGAATTTACAGTATTTCTACCAGAGATAAAACTAATTACGGCTTAGAAAAAAACATACACTAGAGGTGTGAAATAAATTTACATTAAAAATATTACAATGTAGATTTTAACTTTTTTATGATTCGGCTAAATTATTTTAAAGAAACATACATACTTTCGATTTTTATTATTGAAATTATGGTGAACGTGTTCAAAACTTATGAGAAAAAATGTTACTAAATAATAATTTGGATCTGAGTCCTTCGAAATCAGGTTATAAAAGATTAAGGTCTATATGCGGTATATTAGCACAATTAGGTCTACTAATAAGCAGGATTAAACGTATAAAGTTTCATTGCCTGAATCTAATTTAATAACTTCATATTTCTAAAACTGAAGTGAAACAATATTTTTATTTTTTAATTTTGCTCTCGGCCATGTGATACCCTTAAAACAAATGTGCTTGAACTCTCAGTAAGCTATAGCTGAAAACAAACTCAAAGTATCTCAAAAATTTACAGTACGATAATTGAATTGTAGTGTGTGTGTGTGTGTGTGTGTGTGTGTGTGTGTGTAATATATATATATATACTTATTGCTACTTATACTTACAATGTACTCAGAGTTGGGAACTCGAAAACTGGACGTATTGGCGCTTACCTGAAACAAATGATAGAAACTAATTATGTACAATTTTTGATAAACAATTCACTTTAAAATGAAAATTTATTTGTCACACAAATATGTTATGTAAAATAGTGTAAGCTACTGTATTACTGGGTTGAGTCGTGAGTCTCCATACAATTTTTCTGCTTGGTGACCAATTACGTAGAACGTACGTTCAATGAAACGCACAGAACACAGCTAACAACACCGTAGCAAAACTTATCGAGATATTCAAAGGGGCAGGTTCCGTCACCGATGGAAGCAGATCTGGATGAAATTATCACAACACTGTCATGTGTCTGAAAGACACTGTCACGTGTTTGTCAAAATTGGTTAGAGCGACTGTCATATGTCAATATGAAAAGGAGACATGTGGAACGTATTTTGTAAGTTGTATGAATAAAATAAATATTTATCACTGCTTTCACCATCTGCAAGGAGAGTTATTACTCATCCTGTATTTGTGTTTTACTCAATACAGTTATGTACAGCTCGAAACCCTTGCGCACAAAGAACCATTGTTCACAAGCCATCGTGTCTTGGGTGTAGATACCTCAATGAAAGAAAAAATATAATTAATGAGTGGGCGTAATTGCTTCAGTGCTGATTTGTTTCTAAAACAAAGTTTAAAGAAGTCATAAACAAAAAAAAGTAATACTCTTGAGGTTTGTTAGAATCTGTAAGGTGAAACAGAGTGAGTTGGTGCCAATTACGTTTTAATCACAAAAGTTGCAATTTTATACGCAACTCGCTAATTTCATTCCTATTCTATATGAGAAATTCCTTACAGCTAAAATATATAAATTATACATGTTTTCAAAAGCAGTGCTTTGCGTCATTTCTTCTTGGTGGCTTAGGTAATATGACGCAATAAGTGGGATAAATAACACACATTAATGAGTACATAAAACGCGTTTTTTTTTTGTGTTTACAATCCGAAAAAATTAAGTTGTTTATATTTTTCTATAAAATAATATAGTTCATGAAGATCTAGAGCAATTTAAATAGTTACCTACTTAAATAAAAATATTTAGGCCTGTAATAAGCTCATTTTCATAGAGTAGTTTATGAAAATAAACAATATTATCGGTTCGTTAAGTTTTTATCACTATAAACGATATTTTGACCATATTGTAACACTCGTTTACTTTCGTATCTTTAGAGTTTTCTTCCTTACTTCATTTCTATCACAACATTTGCAGTTCCTCTTGATGACCTTATGTGTATCGTGCAACCAAACTTTCCGAACTTACATCACTCAATCCAGTCCGTCATATTAGTGACAAGATTCTATATGACGTTTTGTGTAATCCAAAAGCTGATCACCAGCTTAACTTTTGTTCGTCACAGCTATAAAAAAGTGTGTTTTCCAATTTTCTGTTATGTCTCATCTCATTTTTATCTTTTTGATGAGCTCCATGCCTTTTCACTGGACTGATTAAAAAAAAAAATTGTTTTGCTGTATTCTCTGATGATAGGCAAGTGTGGGGGCTATTCTCCGTTCACTCTTACCTGAGTTTTGGAATAAACAAAGCCTCTTGTAAACAAACATTTTCATTGGTTGCCGGCCGCCGCGCACATTATTCGTGCGCAAGAAATAGTCCTTGGTTACGTACCATTTGTAAGTATTTTTACACTGCCTTTTTTATAACAATTGTTGTTATATAGCATACAGCGTTTCACCATTAATATCCAATACAGTTTAATGTGTCAGAAAGTATTTACTTACAATTATGTTAGCAGACGCCGTGTGTACGGTATACAGTCGATGCCCGGCGCAACAGTTCTATTTCGGATTCGCGCGCGCACGGTTTGTTATGGCTGACGCCGGACCGAGTTTTGTAAAGCACAGAACGGGAAAGCCTTTGAAAAGTGCAGAGAAAACTATTGTGTTGAATGTTTTTTAAATATTTTCAGACAAATATCCGGATTGTTGTGTGAACGATATCGCGAGTTTAACTGCGGAATTTACGGGTGTTTCGAAGAGCAGTGTGCTTCGTGCAAGGAAAGAATTACAGGACACTGGGACATTAACATCTCCCGGGAAGAAAAGGAAACGTGAGTATCCTGTTATAAAAACTTGTGATGATTTTGTGAAGACGGCTATTAGTCGTAAAGTGCAAAGTTCTTTTCTTCGCAAATGAACCACCTACGCTGAACAAAGTGCTACGGTGCTTCCTGTTATATTACTTCTACGTTATTTTACTAGCACCGACTGTACTGAAGTGTGTGTGTTGCATCTAGTGCTTGGCGCGCAAGATGAATAATTCAGCCTATCACTTGCCGACGCGGCGCAGTGATACGACGGTGTTTGTTTATTTCAAAACTCAGCTAAGAGTAAACGGAGAATAGAAGCACATCCGATACTGATAAGGAATCATTATGCTCCACATAAATCTACAGTATGTGGTAGCTACTGCAGAGATAGCTGATAATTGTTCCTTGAAACACCATCTATAAAAATGGTCTGATATAATTTTTTTTTGTAAAATGATTAGAAAAAAGTTATATCGACAAATAGATTGTTTTCTCAAATTTTTATGTATTTTCGCTTATAACTTTTTTAATTATCGTTCTACGACTAAATGTTACTGGAAAAAAGTTGTACATAATTTTATTTGCAACAAAAAATGTAATCTTGTTTGTGAGACTTCCAAGATGGCGGACGTAGGACAAGGGTTGCAACCCCACAAACTTGGATTTAACTTTACAATACCCCCCTCCCCTTCATAAATAAAAAAATAAAATTGCTACCTCTGACAAACACACGCTAAGCCCAAAAAAATGTAACATTTCAATGGACTAAAAGTCTACATTTATGCATCTCAAAGTCTACATGTATGCATCTCAGTTGCGATTCCTGGACAAAATATTTGAAGAAAGAGAAACAGAGGACTCTTTCTGACAAATTATTGATGGTAATGGTGGTGTGTGTTGCGGATGTAACTGTTGTAAATGATAATAATCCTAAATGGTTCTGTTCTAAGCATACTACGTGCTGCTGCAACACCTAAAAAACCTGCACCTTTCAAAAAACCTGCATAAAAAATACGGAAAATGGATGCTGTTGAAATAGAAATTGTTGCAGCCCTGAAGGAAACACCAAATCGGCAACTTTAATATTGTATAGAGGATTACTCCCTTCTCTTGAAGATTTCAATGAATTTGACAAACTTAATTTTCAAATGGAGGTGCTGAAAGTCGTTAAGAAAATCAGGCTGCGGAAGTATCCTAATCCTTAGGTAAACATCTGATACACTATACTTATGACTCTCCATGTATTATTCCACCGACGCCCTCGTAATCTGGTAGTCCACGGATGGTCCCTAATACCAGCCAAATCCACAGCCCATTGTCTCGGCCTACCAGAAGCGGCTGTTCAATTCTACGAGGACGCACACAACCTTGACCTGACCTGTCTCCACAGTTCTTCTTCCAATGAGAGATCATAATATGCGTTTTAAAATTTGTAAAACATAATTTACCTTCACATTTCCTTGAAAATGCGAGGTAAAACTATTAATTATTTGTAAACATATGTATTTCAATTATTTTTATTAAAATATGGATTTAAAAAGGCTTCTTAAAAAATTGTGTTGATTGTGTTGTCTTACCTCAAAGTTAAGGCCAACATCTGAATCGGTTGAATATATTCCCTCATGAATGTAACTTGGCGTTGAAGACGGTCCTTTGGCTTCACGTGTAATTCATCAAATGATTTCGTTGACATACTGAAGTAATACAAAAATTTATCGTCATGCTCTCTCAGCTTCGGGAAAATGGTGTAGAATGTTCCATATTCCTGCCTTAAAGTGATGAGAGGGTGCTCCCAATGAATTCTAGTATTCCTCCTCCGTTTTTTTGTTAAATTTTTCTATAGAGAAACAACATGGAAACAGCTTGCCTTCTCTCCGTAATCACTACTGAGTGTACGAATGAGAACAAAACCTAATATGATCCGTATGAGAACCGTTTATGTGTGAAAAGGTTTCATTCGTTTACGGTTGCATCCGAAAACGAACCGAACCGAACCGAACCGAACCGAACCGAACCGAACCGAACCGAACCGAACCGAATGGAACCAAATATGTGTGGAACATGCCTAATAAGTACTGCAATGTTGGGATACAACCGTAACCTAACTCGCAGATCATTTTTCAGAACGTGTCCAAACCGAATCCCAGTAAGATAACAGATCGGCAGCCGTTTTAATAAACTGCTTGAGGCTAGAAACAGTTGCACATCGCCGAACGAGCACAATATACTTTGTTTGCATTCACATGAGAATAATGGAAAGCAAAAAAAAAAATGTATATATAGTGTCAGGTATAAACCTTGTTAAGACCTTTTTTAATTCTTATCAACATTTGATAATAGAATTTTTGTAACAGAGAAATATTTAATGGCACAGAGGATACAAAATGAGTTATTTATACTTACACATTCAAACATAAATACTATCACTTCTACTGTGTTTGTTTTATTTATAAATTAAGTAAATCTAATGGCCATATGCTAAACTTCATGAAATAACCAACGGACCGAGCTTTGAATTAAAAGTTGTATAGCAATTAATCAAACAAATAACAATATATAATATGTTTTACAAGAATAATATAGTTATTTATGTGATAATACATTTTTTTTTTTAATTATTTCTCCGGTGCCGAATTTTTTTACTGCTATCCCTATTTTAACTTCTGTTTGCCTTGCACTTTACTATTATGTTACAGAGACATGACAGTAATAAAGTAGAAATATCGGGTGTTCAAGTCTATTGTTATAATTTATTGAGTATTTTTAATGTAATCATTTCTTGTTATGGGAGTTCAAACGTATTTCCAGGGGAGTTCAAACGTATTTCCAGGACAGTTCCGCTATCACAAAGTTTCATTTGACACACCGTTACGCTTGGTGAATTTATACGAGTCAATGGCGCCCGACGCGGATCCGCCACCTGGGCGCAGTCACCGAAGAAGTGAGCTCTACGCATGCGCAGCAATTTTGGCGACAGATAGGTCACATATAAGGTCACCGAAATCCGTTCCCAAAAATCAAGATACTGGCCGTAATATATGTGATGGTTTGGGAGCGATAGTGTGCACTGGGAATACGGCTAAAGTACAGGTGTGGCATATTCAAAACCTAAACCCTTATTTCTGCGAGTTGGAATGTCGGCCTTGGGGTCGGGACAACCTCTGAGGTCCGGTAACGGGGAGGGTTTCCGCACACATCGTTCACGCTGCGGTCGTCGGAACAAGGGCGGGCGGTTAAAAAAAAATCCCTCCCCGGCTCGGCGCGGCGGTAATTTATCGCTCAAGTTCCGAGGGGAGCTGAGTAAGCAGAGCTCACTTGGCGTCAAGAGGCAGGAGAGAGCTGGCGGAGTGGTGGGGGGGAAGCCAGGCGCCCGCGAAGCGTTTCAAACGGCGTCACGGTAGAGGTGGTTCGACCGCCTGAATTTTGCAACAAGGGAGGGAGGGTTGGGGTGGGAGTATGTTGGAGGACGAGCGGGGGGAGGGGCGACTTCTTCCCCAGAGGTCGCCCGCACGGGAAAATTGCGTGCAGGGCCGTGTAAGGCCCTAGCTTTCGGGTCTGCAGGCCCCGGCGAATAAATACCTCCAGCCGTCGGGGGCAAAGGGGTTTGGCGGGCGGGAGAAGGAAAAGGACGGTGTACTGAAGGGAGGGAGAGAAATATTGACAAATGTAATTTGGGGAGAGCTTGACCAGAGGCCCCTCGTCGGCTTTCAAAGCGAACACGAGGGTCGGCAAGTCGGGGCGGGGAAGGGAGGGAGGGTCTCTCCCCCCCCCCCCCAACCCTACACCAACCCCTTGCGGCCAGGGAACCAGGGCAGAACAAAGTTTTAGCGCCGAGAGCCAGACCAGCTCTCGATTCCCTTTGTCACGTGACAATGATGGCGGTAATGAACGTGTCTCGTTACGCGCGCGCTTTCGGTGCAGTCGCCTCGTTACCTCCCTCTCCCCCTCCCCCTCATCAAGGGCGTCGCGGCCCGGCGGGCCTACAAAAGACGCCCGACGTCCAGCCTCCCCCGAGACCCGTAGGGCAAGGGCTTACAAGCTTCCCCCCTCCCCACCCCCGGCTACTTGCCAGCGCGCGCCCTTAGCAGAGCAAGGTTTGTTAAGTTTTCATCACAGGGGGAAAAGCCATCAACACGGTGTCGGGGAATGGCTACGGCTCTTGGCCTCGCCGATCACAAAGCACGAGACACGGCGACTCAGTCCGCTCTGCCGGCGATCATGCACTTCGGGTGGTTTATATTCAACTGCACCTGCATACCGCACAGTACTATGTCTGAACTGCTTTGGTTTGATGGAGAGTGAATATATGTTTTTATAAGTTTTTTTTTTGTTTGTCACAGCATAGTTTTTTTTGAAACAGTAAGGCTGGGTTTGAAAATTTAAAAAAAAAAAAAAAGAGTGTGTACATGGTAGGCCATGCACACGACATTTGCGAAATCTGTCCACAATTGGAATATTGCTGTTAATTTTAACCAATGAAATATCTTTATGCAATCGATATCTGTTGGTACTGTCAGAAAAAAATATCTATATTTACTATGAAATGATTATTCCGTGATAGCTGATCAGCATTTAGTGAACACAGTTTTTCAACATATGAATTAATTGGGCTTATGAAAAAAAATTAGTTAATAACAATATGTTTTTAATTTATATTTATTGATAGAGTTTTTTTTCTAAGTAATTGAATTACTTTATTTTTAAAACAGAAATTACCAGAGCATTGCAATGTCTCGACATTTATTTCCCACACTATGATTGATAAATGTAAACAGATCTGAAGTGCCGCCAAATTGAACCCTACTCTTCTCTATTGACTGTTGCGGCTTGCACCCGTAACAGAAGTAAATTATATTTATTTTACTTATGTGCTCACCATCTTCCTATGCGCTGTTGTGCATCAGTAGGTTCTAAAACATGGCGGTCAAATCTATTAAGTAACATATAATAGTGTCTTGTATAAAATTAAAAAAAAAAAAAAATAGTGACTATCAATAGTGAAAGAACAAATTGCCGCACAGGTAAGTTTAAAAAAAATAGAATTGTAGGTTCTAATTTTGTGGTTTAAATTACAATTTCCGTGAGTTTACTTTTTTTTTTAATTTTTTTACTACGTAATTCAGATTATGAACACGCTCAAAGCAACCGTGTCCCCCCCCCCCCCCCCCCTTTTCCCTTTTCCACACACCCGCAGGAATACGGCGTTCGCTTCCCGAGATGGTCATTTAGCGCGCGGGGGAACAAAAGCTTTACAGAGCAGTGAAAACTCAGCCTTACAACCTTTTATCTTTTTTTTTATGAGCCCGCGTTTGTATTCGCGACAATGACTCCGACCTGAATACCCTTGCTGATGGGTCGAGGGGGGAGGGAGGGGTATCAGGTGATACAGAAGAGAAGGTGTGGCAAAAAGAATTTTTATGGAGAGGGGAGGGAAGGAAGAGACAGCCGGTGAAAAAAAAAAAAGTCCCGTTGCGCCTCGGAGGCGCGCGCGATCATTTTCACGCCCGCGACCCCATAACGCGCGATTAAACCCTTTGCGGCCGGGTGCCCGAGGGCGCAAAGCCGCGTGCAGGCGCGAGATTCCGGGGCAGATACGGGCAGCAGGAACAGGTGAGGGTGGTGTTTCCGTGGCTCGGGACAGACTATGACCAGGGTTCCTCAGTGAAAACCTGGCGTTGTCACGTCAGTCCGACACATTAGCAGACGTCACGGGAGTGGATTCCTGATTGGCCCGGGGGGGGGGGGGACAAGAAACCGCTCACAGAATAGGGTCTGCCTACACTTGCACAATCGCGACTTTGAAACGGTGTCTGATAAACGTAAACGTCAAAAGACCATGTTTTATGGAAAACGTTCTGCATTTTTTTTTTTATTTTTAAGTTTTCAGCTTATTGCATGTATTTAGGCCAACATATGGGCAGTATACAACACAGTATCCAGATATGACATGTCGGTTAACAAACTCCCCCCCCCCCCCACCACCCGCGAAACCAAAAGATTTGCGTTCCTGGCAGACGGTATGTTCAGTATGAACCATGGAGGTATTAGTATAATGTTACTACTTCCTACCTCCACGGTATGGACAATGTATCTGTTTAATACATAATATAATGTACTGCTATGAATATAATTACGTAATCCCAATCATCTGTACATCGTTAAAGCAATTAAAACTACGTAATTATCACTCTAGTGCCAAAGTAAACAGCTTCAATTTCAACTGCACAGATTCTTTTGCCCGTTCTGTGTCGACGAATTCACAACAGTTAAAATATTCCTTCACAGATTTTAGAATCGTGACTGTTAGAATATGCCTCGTGGGATAAGAAAACAATGAAAATTCAAAAGTAAGTATGCAAGGCTTTTCCTTTCCTGTGCCATTATTTGGCCAGTGTACCACTATTCCTGGGACGCTGACGACCAAACATCCCTGGAGTAACTTAATGTGTCACTGTGAGCCGGCGAGCATGTGTAGGTGGCGAAAGGTAATTCAAGAATAACAGAAGATGTGAAAGGAAAGGGGCGAATGAACGGTTGGAGTTCGGAATTTTTAAATTTAAATTTCAACGTTTATTCAATTCGTGTCATAATGTGGATTACTTGCTGGGCATAAAAGTCGTTCTCGTTGTCTTCCAGCGGCTGGTGGGTTCAATGCGGATGGAATAATTACTCACCTGAGCCGCAAAACGTGCATTGCGATTACAAACAAAGATATCACTGGGTCAAACATATGCGTGACAGAACCGAAATCGTTAATATTTCAACCAATGTAAATTTATTTTTGATGCTTAAAAAAAACCGAAAAGCATCAACGGATGTAAACACCGTGGTAAATCACTCCCTCCATTTATAAAATGAATACTGCTCCCCTTTCAAAACTGTGCACATTGTTGGGCGCAAGAACTGGGGTCATGCCATGATCACGCGCCAACTACCCCACAGCCGTAATCGAACTGTCTGATGGAATGTGGAGGCCATTGCGCAGCAATGCACACTAACTAAGCCCCCATCCCCAGCCTACACCCTTCCTTGGGCCACACGATGAATCATAATACACGGTTTCGTAACATTTGTAGCAGGGTTGAAGTACTAACCATAATATGACAAAGCATTTCCCCATACGTATTAATCATAAACATGTATAAAAATAAAACTTCTTATACCTTACGAAACATCTGCAATTTTTTTTTAAATATTTGTAACGTTAAAATAATTGTTCGCTTTCAAATTTAACAACGAAGTCAAAACGTTTAACATAAATATTTTTATTTTGAAGACGTACTTCCACTTTTGTCTGGCCATTAAAAACCAATTTATCAACTCGAAATAAAATGATTAAAAAACATGTATGTTTCACTATATTAACAACGTGTAGTCACACTAAATATCAGCGACAAGCATAAAAAAAGAGGTATTTTTGATGAAACATATTTTTATTACATGATTTAATTTTATATGACGATAGTAAAACACCAAGCTGTACAAGAAAAGGGTGACCTCAGAACCTGTACGCGGGGTGTAAAAACGTGCTCCTCTCCAACAGCCCGGGACTTGGGCCTTCACCACGGGCTACAAGGCATCCTGTGAAAGGTACAATTAACCCCCCCCCCCCCCCAAACACCCACGTAAGCCCCGCCTGGGCGCGCACACCGACGAACCACGACAGCGCCGCGGGGCGCCGGACGCGAAAATCACTGCCACCGCGCGATTAACCCGTCACACGCGAATTTCCAAACCGAACACACGAGAATAAGGGAATAGGGAGGGAGGGGAGGGGGGTTGCCGTGCCCACCTACCCATGTTTACTTCGCCGCTTGAATCATCGCCGAAACGCCCGGGCTATTCACGGGCTTATAATGCGCCGCACTAATCCTTCCACCGCTCCAATCAATGATACGCCCTCCTCCCCAACCCCCTCCCGCCAACAAAACCTGTTTCAAAGCTCCGCTTCCCCGTACACAACACCCGACACGCCAAGTTTTGATCGGTCGACACGGCGCCTCCCTTCGGAACAACGTCCGCACGATGCACACAGGCTGTGTCCGAATACACAGGGATGCGTCCATAGCGCACACGCCCCTACATCCCTTTAGCAAATGCACCCCCGCTGTAAAGGACGCATTTATAAGCGATGGATGGTATCCGAATACTTTTGCTGCTAGCGCCACCTGTTGACAGTTGGTCGTACTAATGTGCACGTAGCTATTTTGAGTCGTGATATCCACGAATGTTCAGCAAGACGTAAATAACAAAGACCAACTTTAATGTAAAGTGAATGTTATAAATGTTAGCTATAAAATTTTTTTTATAACGTATGGAAAAAAATACTTATAATTAGGGAATTTTTATCAACGTACTTATTTGTCTCTATTTGAGTTATCACCTACTCTTATTCCGTTTAAAACAAATCCTATGCCAAAAATCTCAAGGAACATATAGACAAACAAAATAAAATACTATTCCGAAGCTAATGGATGTAGGGGTGCATCAGTAGAGGCGAGTATTGCATGCTTAGAATTATCGATTTTTAGTGTACGCACGTAGGGATGCATCGGCATCCCTTGTGAGTGTTTGGAAGCAACGCAAAGATGGCCGCGTCCAGTACGATACACTTTTAGTGGAACCCTTTGCTGAGGGATCCACTATGCCAGTATTCGGATGTAGCCACAGTTTTGTGTCACGTTAACTCGTCCCAAATTTTGACAGTTCTCGACAACAGCATCATCGCACTGCGTATCCTCCTGCCACCGTTGTTCTGTCAACAGTGATCGTAAAGAACTCTTATGTTTTTTGTCGGTGTTCGTACACAAACACCTCATGCTTCTCTGAAAGTGACCGTTGGGAAGCAGGCGCCACTGGTACTTCTTTTTTTCAAAAGTGTCCAATTGGAGACAAGTTATCAGAACTGACGAGAATAACTAAGAGCCCGGGGGCAAATAATTCGGTCCCGCCCCTAATCTACAACTTTAAAAACCCCACAAATTAAAAAATATTAAAGATGGCATCCATTGCATAACTTGTAAATTTTCCAAATAAGTATATTATTTATTAACTTATTAACTCACGCATTAAAAAATCTCAAAACTTAATCGGGCTCTTTTTGGTGCCCAGACCCAGAGTTATAGATCAACACCCCCCCCCCCCCCCTTCAACTATTGACGATCCAGGAAATTAGACATCGAACAGTCTATTACTACGGAACACCGACGGACCTGCTGGCTCTGGAAAAGGTCCCAGATACATAGACTGTCTGTAATACTGAGAAATGCCTGTAACATTAATAACATTAACTAGTGAGAAAAGAGTGATCATGGCGAAAGGGTTAAAGAGGAAAAAATTGATAGACGTGATCGAGTATATGCCACTTTGGCACGTTTTCCCTTCTATTTTTATATAAATTTAAGTTCGTATGAAATAAACAATAAATGTTTCTTTTAGCTAACACCGCATATGATGTAACTATCCTCAATAAACTCACAATCCATTCATGACGATACGAAAAAAACACTTCTCTTCAAAAACATTTTTTTTGCAGAGTAAACATATTAATTTTAACACATGTAATATCACCCCCAGGATGATAACTTACTATTTACTATACCTAAGAAAAGTTGATCAATACTTTTTTCCTTTAATTTGAAAGTAAATGAAAAATATTCATTTAATGAATTTCAAAAACACCTTCCCGTAAGATCCCTTTCTGAATTCTGTTTGTATCCCGGAGTCACTCCAGCCAAATTCCGGAAAAGTTCCTTACCATAATCCGATGCCGATTCCTTCTCCAAAATCTCCGAACTGAGTTTAGTTTTTTCCTTCACTGTCAGAGAGAAGTTAAGCTAAATAGATTTAGCATAGAAGAAAAATCCTGCACACTTAAGCCCGTCTTGCTATTTTGTAACTGTTAATTATATCATATGGTACCTATTCCATTACAAAATACTTAAAAAGCATTATTTTATACTTAATTTCGTAACGATTCATAAGGTCAAGGTAGAATATTTCGTAAATTGTTAAATTTTAGACCAGAATACTCTCCCGCCAATTATTATTTTTCAAATATCACATCTATTAAATGGTCCCATATAAATCCTTGAGTTCTTAATTTTAAAAATGAAATAATTTATAATCACATTTTTAAAGAAATAAAGAAAAAAAATATTCGTGACTCGGATGGATTGAGTTCTAAATCTATCTATCTTTGAGGCAGTTTTGAGAAACATTACAAACACACTCTACAGTTTAACATAGTGTGGCATAGCTGGTGCTAGCCACTGTTTGTGCACTTTGTGCGCTCGATCGCGCCTCGTGGGTTGAGGTAGTTCTTCCTGCAGGCGTTCAAGCGCAGGAGGTTCTGGTGGTTGTTGCGCTGGGCCGCCACTCAGGTAGCGCCAGTGGTCGAAGGCGGTTCTTTGAGCGGGTGTAGTTGGTGCTCTGGTTGTGCAAATCTTCGTAATTATCATCACTTGCACGACGTTTTACATCCATAATATTACACTAAGTGAATATCTGTTGATGATAATATGACAAAATAGCCAATGCAAGGGTGGCATCGAGATAAAATTTTAGTATTAGTCTTTGACAAAAATTATGGAAAAAAAAGTGAAATTTACATAACGTGCTTTAAATACGAATGTAAAAGAAAAAAAAGAACTATAATAACACCATATTAAATTCCTTAACAATATATATGTTTTAATAATGTAATAGTAATAATTCATTTAATTAATTTATACGGCACAGATTGCGTTAACGGAGTCGGGTCGCTTTGACCATTTCGTATACGAAAAAAAAGGTTTGTGGTTGTAACTTCTAACAGTGCCCGGATCGCCACTGGCAGGACGTCTGGTATATCTTCGGCTTGCATCGAGTCCTCAGCGGCGGCACGAGGCTGCCCTTCTCGGAGAACTTAGCGACGGAAGTTCCTTCCCCCTTCTTGCACTCGAGCGCGGAGTGGAATACGAGAAGTACATATCCTGCGGCCGATCGTCGAGTTGGGTTTGGGGTAGGGGGTGGGTGGTGGGGGTGGGATGGTGGTGGTTATAGGCTGCTAAGGCAAGTCGTCGGCGGAGCAGTTCGCAATCCTCTTAGAGCGGCGTCGGGAACATATTGGTGGGCCCCGGCAGGTCCGCGAGGCAAACAGGGGCGAGAGAGCCGTCGAGGATTACCTACCAGCAAGCCGAACCTTCTCTCTCTCTTTCTCTCTCTCTCTATTCGGAAAGGCTGTAGCGAACATGGCGCGCGAATCGCTATTTTACAACTCCACCGCAGCACACTTCCACCGTCTCCTTACCTACTTTATCCACTCCTGCTCCTCTCTTCCTTCCAACCCCCCGCCAGCCTTCGCGCGCATTTGAACCTGCCGCGCTCCCTGTTGCTCCAGGACATTAGAGCGCGATGCTGTTTAACTTCGGCGACCTCGAGCCAGCCAACATTGCCGGTGCGCGACTGATTGAAAACTTCGGTCGCCCCTGCTAACGAGCACACCCAAGCCCCGCTGTGAAAACAAGGGACAATGTGATTTGTATGAACTGTGTGTTTTTAGAAGAATAAATATTGTTTCCACTTTCCAGAATATTATGTAAAAAAAAAAAATACCACCAAGCATTAAAATATAATAACTTTTAAGTTCTTGATTTATCTGCAACGAAAAAAAAAACTAAATATCAAATCAGCAGAATTAAAAAAAAAAAATAAAAATTGGTGAAATTTTGACGAATTTTCAGCACGATATAATCTTGTTCACCAGTACTCTACCTACCCAGATTACACTCTGAAAACCGCAAGAATTAAAACAAATGGATAGCGTTCGGGCAATTCATACTAAATATTTTATAACTTAATATGATTCGGTTGTGGCAGTAATCTTAATATTTTGATACATTTTAAATAAAAATGTATTGTAATTTTTGGAGCGGATTTTCGACGAGTTGAAATGCAGACAAAATTCTCAGCGTCGCGCATTTTTACACCAGACAAAGAGTTTAAGTTCATAAATCTAGTTGCAAAGCCATCTTGAGAGCCTTAATAGCGAAGAAACTTTCCCCACAGAACACAATCCCGAACGTCTTTTTCTATTATATTGTTCCACAACATTACACGCAAGAAATATGACAATGGCTGTTCTTGAAAAATAGCTCTCCGTTTCTCACACTCGGGCGACTTTTCTCTACAGACGACGACGTTGGCAAAGGAGCAGAAAAAAAATATCTACCCAGAAATAACAACTGTAGAATCGTTTTTTTTTCCCTTCAAAAAGTTGGCAGTTGTTCGGGAGATACAGTTGAAGCTCTTTGGTCTCTCACCGGTAATACGCGAGGAAACAAAAATTGATAGTGCGTTGCGAAAAAATAAAAAAAAAGTTGAGGGTTTGGTGGTCTATGGCAGGCCACTGATTATTCATTCCGGGAGGCCCCTAGTTCGAATACCAGCCAATCATGATTTCGCTTCTCTATCGTTTCCCTGAATCACTCCTGGCAAATGATGGGATGGTGCATTTCTATTTATCATGGGTCTGATTTGTGTCGCTTTGTATTCCGTTCTCTAATGAACTCGCTGTAAAAACGACAAGCCTAATCGAAGAAAAAAAACTTTTAATTTAATTTTGATGGGTTTTTAACGAGATAAATGAGCGGTTAGTGTAAAAAAGGTTATCCGAAATAGAGGGGAAAGGAAGCGTGTAATATACAGAAAAACAAGTTAAATAAGGTACTGCTATAACTGTGCTGCCTACTTTCCGTTCAGTCAGTTCTCTTTTCACTTCATTCAATCGCACTTTTTCTATCATATTTCATTTGGGAAGGGTGACTAATTTTAACAGTGGTAGGAAATTAACAGGAAAAATAGTTACTTTTAAGATAAGACTAAGAGTAAATAACAACATATAATACATATTAATACATCATACATTTTGTTACGGCTCCATTAGCATCTCATAAACTTCTATCGTCTCTAATGACACCTATGTCAATATGACGAGCTCAGTCGCAATCATTTCATAAGCTATGTTGAATTTCAGGGTTTGCACTAACTGCAGATTTTTAATTAAGTATTTCGTAAGAAGCCTATTAGTATTTGTCACCCAGCCGTGAAAACCCAGAAAATTAATTTCTAGTGAATGATCACGATGCAAGTAATCATTAATAAAAAAACAAATACGTCTTATTTTTTTCTAAAAACATGAAAAATGTTAGATTCCTACGTTCTTCGGAAGAATAACTTTTTATTCATTTACGAACGATATAAAATTAAAAGAGTTTTAAAGCCAATAACACATACAAACTCACTCGTTCGTTGCTGCTAAACGAAAGAGTGCTATATGTATTTATGTACAAAAATCTCGTAATTTTTTCAAGGATTTTGACAAGGGCTGGTATCATGCTAGACCCCAAATAATAATAATTACAATACATATTTTATATGGACGTTTTTACTACTGCACAAGTTGAAATAAACATTGCTTCCTAATGACTTAAAAAAAATTGTTTGCATTATTATATAGTTTAAAGTTTATAAAATAAAATTTATGATGTAATGTTTTACTCCGCATAAGCTCGCAGATGTAGTCAATTTGGTTTTTTCCTTGATGATTATCACAAATATTGCTATATATTACGAAATAAAAACTATGTCAAAATGAATAAAATTAAGCAATACCTATATCCATTTGGAAGAACGTAGCTACATTACCGTAAAATAATTTTTATAATTGGTCCAGTGGTTTAGACCAACATACAAACCCACACCATAACTTTATAATATTAATATACATGACAATTTTTGATACTACTCACTTAAAGGGGCATTACCCTAAGTTAATTTGCTTCTAATATCCTATGTTTTAGACAAAAAATTTAATATGCTCATTAAATCCATATTTAATTGTTTATAAAAGATTTTTTCCCTCACAAAAATTAATATTTAATATTTTAATGAACTTTAAGGGTAATTTTTATGTTACTTCTTACATGTAGGGGAGACCGGGGATGGTTGTAACACGAGGTAGGTTGTAACAGACGACATAGTTCGTTCAGGTCTCAACAGAGCACAGATGTCTCTACATCAACCGACGTGCCTGTTCATGAGTCAGTTTATATGTGACTGTCAACGCCCTACGCCGGAGAATACGTTCGCCACATCAAATTATTTGCTTTTTTTAAAGGTAAGTGAATTACATCCTTCATCGAACTTACGTTCCTGTCTCTTGTGTAATGCAGCAATGATGATGTTTAAAATACGTTGTCGGATAACGTAATTGTGCTTTACAAATACCTGGCTCTATCTTCCAAATGTTTTGAAAAGTTCTGTTCACACAGGGTTTTTTCGGTAATGGTGTCATGTGGGGCAGGTTGTAACAATGAATTATCTTTGTTACAACCTGCCCCGGCCCTCTGGTGTAACAATGCAACACACATGATGTTTTTTCGTTGTTTAAAGTTAATTTTAATACATTGTAGTGAGTATTTTTTTCAAACAGCATATTGTAAATAAATGTGTGGGAATAAATCAGTTATATTCTATGTCTAAAATGTTTGAATGATTTTTTTTCTATTTGTAAATGAGAAATCCCAAGAGGAAAACTGATCGCGGCAAGGCCACGATTGAAACACTTACACAGGCTGCCCAAGCTAATGTGTCTTTGTTGCCTAATCCAGAGATGAACATTTCAGTTGACGGGTATTCTAGGCCAACGGCCACTTCACCTAGGTCTACTTCAGTTATTGTTTCTTCTTTGCCGTCAACACCAGTAAATCAGTCTACATAATCTGGTTCTGAAGTGATAACATCAAAACGTAAATTTTCTCCTGAAATAGTGCTACCATTTCCTAAATCGGGAACAAGGGAAACAACAAGGAATAGGATTGAGCGTAAGAGTGCTGTGTTAACAGATACTCCTGAGAAGAAAGCTATCGAAAATTAATACAAGAAAAGAAAAATTTCCAAGAACGAACACATAAAAAAGAAGAAGAAAGTTACTGCAAGAGCACACTTGAAAAAAATAATAACGAAGGATATTCATATAACTTCATCTGAAGAGGAAGATTATGACGAAGCTTGTTTGTGTTTAGTCTGCATAGAACCATTTTCAAAAAGCAAACCTGGGGAGGAGTGGGTACACTGTTTGGACTGCAAGCAATGGTCTCATTTTCAATGTGCGAAGAAGTCCAAGCGGTATATATGTCTCAACTGCATGTTAGATGGAATATCCGAGTAAGAAGTGCCTAGTAAAATTTTTGCAGAAGCATTATTATTTAATTTCTTTTTTTTTTGTTTTCATTGTAATATTTTATTTAGCTATATTTGTATTTTCTTTGATTTATTTAAAATGAATCCCATGAGTTTATAATTGAAATATACTTAGTATATTATTAATATATATGCATCAGACAGAGAAAGTGTTTATCTGACGAACTATGTAAATATTAAAATTCTGTTTTATAGGGTAGGCCTATATTTGAAATGTTTTTGTTAAATACGGATTTTTTAAATGTATTTTAAGCAAATATTTCCTTGATGTGTGTTTTGAACATTATCCTTTTGTTTAGATACTATCCATGTTACTTTTCATGTAGTCTACAGCCTTTATTGATTAAAATTTATTGTCTTAATGTGTTGTTACAACCAACCCCAAGTACTGTTACAATCAACCCCGCCGTGGGGATGGTTGTAACATTCTGCCTCCACATAGTTTTCACAAATTTTTGTAAGTTGTATCACTTAAGATACTTTTTTATCTGATATCAATCGTAAATAACATTACCGGCTTTCTATTTCAATGACATGTTTGACTAAAACTCAAAAAGCTTTGTAGTTATTTGTCATAAAAGTTGAAATGTTACAACCATCCCCGGTCTCCCCTACAGAAAAAATGAAATTATGTGGTGAACAGCTTTTGATAAATCCGTCCTATGTAGCATTAGTCTTATGATTAATTTTTTAATACATCATACATTAAATGATAAAAATTAGTTTTTTTTAAAAACAAACTATAGAAACGTTAAGTTTTTCAGGGCTTTTGGTAAAACCTAATTTTCATTGTTTAATGAATGATATACTAAAAAAAATAAGACTAGCGTTACATAAGTCATGCTTTCATTACGTGCTTGGAATGACATAAAATTTTGCCTTTAAGGTTATAAGAAAAGTTTACTCAATGACTTATATAGTTGGAAAAAAGCCTTTTGTAAGCAATTGAAAGTGTTCATATTTTGAAATTTTTTAAAAAAATAATGTGACAAAAAAAAAAGAAACGTTAGCAGCAAAATAACTTGCAATGCCACCCCGCCAACTCCCCCGATACGTGGCCAGTAACGTCGAGCGCGCGCCCCCCGGGGAGGGGGGGGGGCAGACAGGCAGCCGCAGGTCGCACCGGGCAGCAGGGGCTGTCGCAATAAAGTGGCCGGACGGCGACCATCAATAATTCAGGCGCCTTCGCGCAGCTCAAGGGGCCGACCCGCCTAGCACGACTCGAACAACCACCGTCTCGGCGCCGAGCAAGCCTCGAACAGTAGTCCCGTCTCGACGCCGAGCAAGCCCCGAACAGTCCCGTCTCGGCGCCGAGCAAGCCCCGAACAGTCCCGTCTCGGCGCCGAACAAGCCTCGAACAGCCCCGTCTCGGCGCCGAGCAAGCCCCGAACAGTCCCGTCTCGGCGCCGAGCAAGCCCCGAACAGTCCCGTCTCGGCGCCGAACAAGCCTCGAACAGCCCCGTCTCGGCGCCGAGCAAGCCCCGAACAGTCCCGTCTCGGCGCCGAGCAAGCCCCGAACAGTCCCGTCTCGGCGCCGAACAAGCCTCGAACAGCCCCGTCTCGGCGCCGAGCAAGCCCCGAACAGTCCCGTCTCGGCGCCGAGCAAGCCCCGAACAGTCCCGTCTCGGCGCCGAACAAGCCTCGAACAGCCCCGTCTCGGCGCCGAGCAAGCCCCGAACAGTCCCGTCTCGGCGCCGAGCAAGCCCCGAACAGTCCCGTCTCGGCGCCGAGCAAGCCCCGAACAGCCCCGTCTCGGCGCCGAGCAAGCCTCGAACAGCCCCGTCTCGGCGCCGAGCAAGCCTCGAACAGCCCCGTCTCGGCGCCGAGCAAGCCCCGAACAGTCCCGTCTCGGCGCCGAGCAAGCCCCGAACAGTCCCGACTCGGCGCCGAGCAAGCCCCGAACAGTCCCGTCTCGGCGCCGAGCAAGCCTCGAACAGTCCCGTCCCGGCGACACGCGGCCGAGACCTGGCTGAAGGTCGAACTGTGCCAGCGCTGGACCGCCTTACGAATAACGGAGGCTCACACACAACACATTTAAACATTCAGCACGCCGATTCGTGCCTCATAAACTTCCCCCATCGATTTCCTTCCATTTACAACATCTTAAGAGATTCGGTACATACTACATAAAACACAAGCATAAGCATCAAGTAAAATCACAGCCATTGTATATACTCGGAATGAATCTCGATTCAAACAACAAACTTCAGCTGCCGACACAGTACGATAAAATAAGTTGAAAGAAAATATATTTATACAAATTTAAACTTAAATACACACGCACACACGTACACTCGCGCTTTATAGTCTGAAGTGCTAGCCAAGGCTGGAAAACGCCCTTGAAATTAAACCTAAACCTAGTTCGTTCCAAATATCATGGATACACTGTGGCCGGCTTGCATAGTCTAGACTTGAGGCAAAGTAAAGTATTTCTCCGTTAGATTAACCTGCGAAGTTTTTTTGCTTAGATTTTACTTATCTGACTCTGCAAGCGGCCGTAATGCGTCGGATCATTGAGCTTGCAGCTTAAGAGATCGTTGACCGCGAGGAGGCGAACACCTACAAAAAAAATTGCTTGTCTGTAAAGTCGGTTTACGAACGATACCTTAACGTGACAACGTCATAACAAAACATTGATGAAATGATTGCATACTGTTATGAATAAAATTGAATCATTTTTATTGAATTATCACTATTTTGTATGGATACAAAGAAGGAGTGAAAAGATCTACAACAATTGAATTGCACTCATTAATTCAAATATGTTTATTACTTTAACGAAGAGATTATTTTAACTATAACTTTTATACATGTTTGCTACTTAACTTCTTCCAATCTGTGTTATTCTGTTAAGGATAGGACGATGATAGGAAAAGTAGGAAACGGAATGGGAGTGTTTCAAGTTTAATGTGCCTCGAAAAAGTCAAATCGATGGTTGTTCCAATCGAGTGGAAGAGAGATAGATGCGGCGCAAGCGTACAATGAGCGTAACGGGACAATGTGCGTAACGGGACACTTTTTTAGTGCGTGCAGCCGGCGTTCATCGATTTAATAGACGTTGACACGTCAAAAACATAATGCAATAAGGGAAGTTGGGAAATTAATCCGGCCGCGTCCATTTCTTTCTGCGGGGGAACTCGATCGTAACCCGCCTGGAAACCTGCGGAGCGCGAGAACAAACCCGAGACCGGAGACCAGGCGCCTTCTCGTTAGCCCGCCGTCGCGCTCGTCAGCGGAGCAAGAGCAGCATTCCGCGGGACCGCGGCGAGATGGATGTCGACGCCTCGCCTCGTCCGCGGCGACGGGCTTTGTCTGCTCCTCTCTCGAGCTGGCGGAGCAGCGAAGAGACGGAACAGGGTGGAAACCCTTCCCCTCCCCATATCCACCCCTCCACCCTTCCCGAGGGAACGAGGCAGCGAGAACCGCACGCAGGGCCAAAGGGGGAGAAAAGCCCCAGAACAGAATGGCGGAAAGGAAGCAGCGCAGGGGTCGGTTTAGCGGGAAGTGGATGTAGAGAAAGAGGCGGGAGGGCAAGAGAAAGGTAAATATATTGCACGGAAACACGAGCACAGAGGAGGACCGTCGAGATAAGAATTCCGGGACACAGAGGACGCGAGCGGCGGTAAACCCCCCACCCCCTCCCCGCACCATCCCCCTCCACAAAAAACCTTACACAAAACTCGCTGTCCTGTTCGCATCGCGTGCTCGCAACCACACCACCTTAACTCCACTCCCCCCTCTTCCCCGAACTTTACCGAAACCACGAGCCCTTTATACACTTTTTTTTTTAGTACGGACATAAAACACAAAAATTAACTGCGGAATTAAAACGCCACAAGCCGACCCCTTTCAAAAAGTAGTGAGGGGGGGGGGGGGAAAGGGGGTAAAACACGTTGGCTCTGGAATGACGTCAGGGAAAGGAATCCATTTCGAGATCAGCGTCCAGACGGCAGACGGACGCCGACACAAAAAAAAAAGGACGTAGCGCGGGGCGGCGCCGGAATGCGAGTGAACGAGAGTCGCGATAAAAAAAATCGCTGAGTATACGTCAAGTTCCCGAACTGCGTTTGCTTTTGCAAATTACCATGGCCAAGTTGCTCGTAAAAATTAAGTTACGTTCTACTTCTATCATTGTACCATGGTCAAGTTGCTCGTAAAAATGAAGTTACGTTCTACTTCTATCATTGTACCATGGTCAAGTTGCTCGTAAAAATGAAGTTACGTTCTACTTCTATCATTGTACCATGGTCAAGTTGCTCGTAAAAATGAAGTTACGTTCTACTTCTTTCAGTGAGTAGTTTGAAAGTTTAACAAAATGAATGTTTTTTTTTATTCCAACATGCAGTTTGTATATTTTGGTGATCAAAAGTGAACCATTTCCACGAATATAGAAATAGTCTTATCTCATGAACGAGTACTTTTTTTCGACCGGTTCGTGTGAGGCATTAAGCTGTCATTAGACACAAATTATCCTATGAGATAAATTACTTAATTTTTCCAGAGAACGAAGAGAACTAACTTTGAAATTATTTTTCTTCTCAGAAACGATATAATACTATTTAGCTGTGAAATTAAAACATCGGTAAAGCTACCTGTCAGTACACTCCGTGTGGTCCATTATTACGCCAACAAGATATTGACGCTTTGAAAAAGAAAGTATATTGGTCACACAAAAAAAAAACAATTTGGCCAATAGAGAAACCGCAAAATATTTTGTGGTGAAAGTAAAATTATTTTATAGGCTCAAAAATTTATTAGCAACGACACAATTTTGTTTTCACTAATTAGCCACTGCGTAAACGCTACAATTTATTTTATCACAATGGCTGGTAGGGTATGTCAGTTACAAAATGTTTTTTTTTCTCAGTGTAGTGTTATTTGCTGACTGCAAAATATCACGCAAATGATCAAAATATTTTTAAAAATCCGTGACTTTTCACAGCAAATAGATAATACTAAGTACATTTTTGGTAACAAAACTTGTAACGAAACAAAAAATGAAAATATAACTGGCATGATAAAATTACAGGAATAACACTGAAACAACAGTAACGAAGGAAAAAACAAACATAATAATAATAACCGAGCCTTAAGAGATTTATCATAAGAAATTTTTTCTGCTCTGCCTTTACGGTAGTCTTCGTGGAAGGGAGGAAGGTTAAGAATATCAGTGGGCAGCAAGACAGGAGGATTAGGAAGGTTTCGACAGTCTTAAAGACTACGGTAAAATGTAAAGATTCCTCTCCTCTTCTTTTATATTCCGTGAACCAGAATGTAGTTTTCAGAAAAAATGAGTTACATTGAATATATACATATACATATATAAATAAATAAACACACCCACATGGATGTTGGTATGTATGACGTAGATAAACTCGGACACCTTTGACCGGTCGCCACGAAAGTTGGCATATCAAAGTGTTTTTTTCATGGAAAAAATTTTATAAGTACTATTCATTTTTTGTAACTCACCGCTAGATGGCGCTGCAGCGCATTCTACTTCTGAACCTTTGAACCGATCGCCACGGGAAGCCTTCTTTTCACAGACGAGAGAGCCAAACGCCCGATCGTTAGGGACCGGAAAAATTCGCGGATTCGACGACCTCTAGGATAGCCTCCATTATCCTCTGCATTTCTCAAGTAAACACGCGTGTTCATTGGGTACTAAATTGTGAGGCGTCTACACTGGGTAGCTTGTGATTCGACGCTTCTTTGGTCGATAGTTTCTCATTGGCCCAGAGAGCTCCAGTTAAACTGCGAGCCAATAGCAGAACCAGCAGAATTGTGCACATGTTTGAATTTCAGCCTATCACGAAATGAATCCGCGAATTTTTCAGGTCTCTACCGATCGTGCATCTTCGGTTTTTTTTGGTTCATTGTAAATAAATATGGCTGTGTTGATAGGAGGATACTAATGGTCAATTAGGTTAGGTTAGCTACATTATCAATACATTAAAACATTGTGGACGGTTGATTTGGTTAGGATAACTACATTAAAGATACGGGAAAAAACATGAACTTCGGGGAACTTCGGGTTTTGGCTCTCTCGTCTGTGAAAAGAAGGCTTCCCGATCGCCACGGGTAAACAGAAAAACATAAGTTATAGACATACAAACAGTAATTGTGTGTGTAATTTCTCTATGTCCACCACACTGTTATATAGCGCTATCCATTTTGCTTTAGCTCGCGGACGATATATCACCCTGTTTTCAGCCCGGACAACGCCGGGTACTGCAGCTAGTACATATATATTTGTCAATTCGCTACCGCTAATCAATAATGTCGCAAGGTGGCTATCGAAATAGGTAATAAAATATCTCAGAATAGCGTCATGCCATAACTGCTCTACTGCCTAAACACATTATTATATAGTAGTCTACATATAATTTATATTTTAGTTCATATTTCTCATTTATGTAAAAATCTTTATGTCCGTCTTGCAAAACTGCCGAATCGCTGTAGATATTGAACTTTCACGATTGAGGACAAAAATTTGTCAATCTATTTGAGCTCTATTATAAAATGTTGTCTTCTTTTATCATTTTTTCTTTCCCATCTTTTCCATTTTTTTCTCTTCCATCAAATTATGTATATTCAATGCATTTGCAAACCCTCTGTAGTAGAAACAGGAAGAAATATGCTCTTGCAGATATACTTTATAATGGCCTACACAGTTTTCAAAGTCAAAACTTCAAATAAATTGATACAAATACTATTTTATTGTATCTCATCATCGATAGAGTCTACATGCCTTTACTTTTACGTTATGCAACTCTTCCAGCTTTTTTATAGCTTCTTTTCCGTGGTCTCTACCCCATATCAAAGCATATGTGTCAAACTCACCATGAAGTAAGAGTATAAAACAATTTCTGGCACGATGTGTGTACCTTACGTCTGCACACAGTGCCGAAATTTAAAGCTGTCAATATTTGCCTACGTGTCAGCTTCCATGGGCTACTGGGCTACTGGGCTACTGTCTGTAAGACTGTTCCACTTTGCAAGCCTTCGCGCTCTTTTAATGTTGTTGGTAATGATTTAAGTAATGTTTGTTTCTACAGCTCAAAATCGTCGCTAGTCAAATTTGTTTCCCGAAATTGAGGGCTACAGTCATTTTCTGCAGGAAGCTTGGAGGACTTGCAACAAAAAGATCATTTGCGCACGTACATTTTGGGCCTGCTCTTGCTTTTCAAAGATATCTTACTTTCATTTTTTTGTGCAATTGCCTGGAATGCATTTTTACATTTTTCTGTGCAGTTTGTAAAGTGGCGTTTTTGTGTTTTATGCCACTACAGTGGCATGGCTTCTGACAAGATAGCTTCTTTGTAGGAATAAAATAACACTCTTCCCTCTCACAAATTTAACAATATTGTTGTTAAATTTTTGTCGACTTATTTAATAGTCTTCTTGAATTTTTATAAATGCAATGTGTCTCAACTTCCTCGACCATGGACACAATTTCACTATTTATTAAGTCTGGTATCAAATATTTTTCCTTTTTTCTTGTGTAGAAAATATGTTTGGCTCCGAGAATGATCCCCAAAAATACGGGTGGAGCATTCAAAGCATCTGCTTTGAAGTTGTGCAACTGCTCGTATTCACTTAATGTTTTCTTGGCTTTTCCAGAGCCGAGCTGAGGAGATTATCGACGTTCGCATCCTCACAATATTGGCAGCTAACTTTTCCCGAAACGTTATGAGACCTAATTTTCCATTTGGTTTTGGTTTCCTTCAACCACACGATATCTGCATTATATATAGCCTACTCAAGATACCCATTAATTTTGTTCGGTGATTTTATTACTAATCTCTAACAAATATCCAGCGAATTCTAAACACATCTATGTTCATTCGGCAGTCGGTCAAATTACTCGCTCGTTGACAGCACCTTAAAAATAATTTTAACGAACGGGTTTTCAAAGGATAAAATAGATTATGTAGCCTTCTTAGGCTTACAAATCCACAAGCCGTTGGATATGTTAGAAACCCACTCGCATTACATTACATTAATCTATCAACACTTAATCAGTAAGATTGCTAGAAATATTTTATTTTTCAATTTCGAGAAACTGGCAATACTTTTTTTATGAGGATAATTGATTACGCACGTACAAGCTTGAAAACCAATTTGGTCGCACTTTAACGTCAGAGAAAGGTAAGGAACTTCGAAAGTCTTAAGTTCGGCCATTCGGTTATGGTACTTTCGGCCACTAGAATTTTTTTTCTCTTCAAGAATGAGGAATTTACCGTCTCGGGTTCAGGGTTGTCCTTCGCTTCACACAGCATAAGGCAGGGACAAACAACCGCTGGCATCATCCCGACCATAGGACGTTCGTACTAAATCTATTTCCTCTATGCACACTGCGTATTACCTACTACGAAACGCGTTATAATTAACTGGTGTCATGTGCCTCGTAGTTGGTATACAAGCGTCGAACTGAACAAACGTAATATAAAACTTTAAACACCTACAGCAAACACAGCCTTTCAAAGAGTCCACTTCAGCTGCCACCAATAAATTTTCAACATCTCAGCAAGATGTTAAAACATGAAAGTACTTAACCTGCTGCGCTGTCCTGAAAGCGTAGGCTGTCAAGCGATCTCGGCAGGGATCCTTTCCAAAGGATTCTTTTTTTAAATGTTTTAAAAAGATTTTCCGTCGACCTCCGATTCCAAGGGAGAGATGGTGGTATATAAAAAAAATAAACATGTGCTTCCCGAGTGCTAGCGCGCAGGCGAGATAAGGCGACGAACCGCCTCTCTCCCCATGGCAACATTTTTCATTTCCGCAAGATAAATGGTCCCTCGCGAAAATGCTCGCTCAAGAATCTCTCTCCTCTGCCACGTTAGATTCTAGGTAGTTATTACACCGGCCACCTTGCCGAAGTCTCGTCTCGATGCGGGTGGTTTGCTCGTGGCTTCCCCCCCCCCCCCCTAATAACTACCCCATTATTCCCTTTTTCACAATGGCATTTCTCTATTAGTTAGTTTTGAGAAGGAGCCATTCGTTTGAAAAAAAAATGTAGGGGGGGGGGGAGGAGGAGGACGAGATAGAAACCGTACCTTTTTTTTTAAAGTGGAAATTCTTTGTTGAGGGGGTAACAATTTTCGAACATTACGAAAATTCCGATCGCAGGAGGGAAAATAGTTATTTAAGTTGGGGGTGGGAAGAGGAGGGGAATAGTTAGGTACGTGGGAAACGATAGAGGAGACGGCAGGGAAAGGTAGAAATGACGCAGCGCTCTTGCGCACTTCCGCACTTCCGCACTTCCGCACTTCCGCAATTTCATTTACGCGGTTGTTTCTTGGGGGTGGACGTAGCGCTATCCCCACTCCGGGGCCGTTGGCGCGGTCGGTGATCGCTGGAGCAGCCTTGAGCGGGCTCCACGTGGCGGTGTGCGGCTCAGGTTGAACCCCGCCATGCTGCAGGGATAGTAGGGACCCGCCTGCGCCTGACGACACCCCGACTGTAGGGAGTATTTGAGCAGAGGGCATCACAACGGGGTTTGTGATTATTGTTGTGCGCCGTGCCACGGGACATTATACGATAGAAAATATTATTTAATGTATATTAATTTAATTACTTGTGTAAATTAGTATTGTTAAACAGTGTTATGCGAGTATGGTTTTAGTTGTGTAACTGAATATTCCTGCTGGTATAATGCTTTTCACGCTTTATTTTGACATTGGTAATATATATTTGTCACGAATTATTATTTGACTAACTAAATCACACACTGTGTTATAGTTACAAGCCCACGTGTGTAAATATGTTAAGTTCAACAAAAAATCGTGAATATTTCTCGATCGGCGTGTAGCTGTGGGCGACTGTGGCTCAACAAAGTAGCATTGCGCTAGGTCTTATTCGCATGCCATGTTGTCACTTCACATGCCAGATACCTACCTCAGACTAAATAAGTCCATTTGGACAATTATTTAAGCTGCATAAACTGCCTAAATATCGGCAAGCTTTAAGCTTAAAAATTATTTAAAATGAAATTTTGTTTTAAATGTAGGCCTACAATAAAAAAAATTAGTACTTTTCTAATTCAAAATATCTACAATTTATTTATTCACATGGAAAAGTTTTACTACTTTTGAGATCAACACGCGTCATTATTGTCAATTATTATTTCTTGGTCTATTAAAAAAATATTAGTTATTTATCTCTATCTATAACTAATAAGCAACAAGTTGCACTTCTGTAGCGCGTCGACTCCACGCAAACAATTTTTGTTATTGTAATTGGAACAAATATATTCATTTAAAATTACAGATATTTGTACATTTACATGAAAAATGTATCACTACAAAATTGTGTTCGCAGTAAAACTGGGTTCGGATTCTTACCTGGGGCATTTATGGTTTTATATTGTCCCAATACTTAATAGTTAAAAAGTTATTTGTAAACCGTTCCCTGAATAGTTCTTCATAACTAACTATGCACATTCATAAGCATTCGTTAACATTTGACTAGACATGCTGTGGTAAAAACAAATTTCCGAGAGAAGGAAGAAAAAAAAGAAAAAGCGGAGTGGAATCACGGAAGGTATAAACGCGTGCAAGTGGTGGTAGACAGCCGCCATTTGAAGTCTCCACAACTTGTCGACCCCACGGCCCCGGCGGGTGGAGCGAAGGGTGTAGGGCAAACACTCTCCCACGGCTATCGGTAGGCACGTGACAGCCCGTGCTGCGCGATCAAAGCCCGCCGCTGTGTTTGATGTTCGATACACTCTGCCCCATCGTTTTAGGAGCTCGTCAGCCTCAAGTCCCCCTTTTTTTTTATTTTTCAAAAACTACATACAACGTTTCATCTATCGAACAAGGGTAAGAAGGGAACAAATCCACCACAGAGTCAACTCCAGAGAAGATTTTTTTTTTAACCATGTTACTTAACAAAGTACCTAGATAAAACTGTTTGTGATTTCCGTACCACACGTTAGGAAACACAAAATGTTGTTGCTCACTGGACAAGTACTTGCGGATGTAACAGGCTTTAAGCTCGTAAACGGGATACAGAATATGTACTCCTGCTCCAAATGAAACGAAAAAAGCCAACACCCAGAAGTTTTTTGAATAAACCACGGCGGTATTTTTTTATTTATTTGATGAATCATAGCAAAATGAGCTTTGGATAAATTACTTTTAAACTTCTTTACAATGTGTGACGATTATGTTGCGCATTTAAAAAGGAAAAAATGGCGGTGATGGATTTGAAATGCATACGAAAGCTTTAACTTTTACAATGATCAGTAAAATTAAAACATGGCAAAAACTAAATTGGTTATATTGAGTTACGTTTATAACAATTAATTCTTGGATAACCATCTAAAGTGCTAAAACTTAAGACTCTGCTTCGCTTACCATGCTGAATGTTTAGTTTTTTGCTACTTACGAATTTACATTAAGCTTTATGTTAAGAAATGAGATTACTAATATTTTTTGCTCGTGATATCCAACTTTAAAAACACAGGAAACTAATAAAGTGTTACTTGTGGTAATACAGGTCCGGAAAGTATGGCCCAAATCAATTAATTAGAATTAGGCTATATTTATAGAATATAAATTTAAATACTTCCTAAATTACAACAAACTGAATGACTGACCACAAACTAATCACACTTTAAAAAGTTCACAATTACTATTATTTCCCCCAACTGAAGTTGGGTTCGACAGGGACTCTCTCTACTGTTCGTTCTTGTCACGCACCTCTGTCTCAACACACTGCGGTGCACTTCACACTCGCCAACACCATCCCAAATGCAAACGATGCCAGTTTCTCGTCGCCCGCTATCGCTCGCCACGGGACTCACTTCCACTCTTCACTAGCCTTTTGTATTGCTCAGAGGACTAGTCATTAGCCTCTCGCTCTCTCTCTCTCTCTCTCTCTCTCTCTCTCTCCGCAGGTCGGCCCCGCCTTGTTCTGCCGGCGTTACCCATGGAAAGGTCTCGTAGTCCTCTGAAGTGTCACGTCATCAACGTCATCCGACTTAGCACTGGAAACTTTCAAGATACACCACTCTACGCGACGGTTCTCTCTCAGAAGAACATGCAGAACCCTCCAGAGAGACAATAAGTCGCCAGAAAGAGGCCCGCTGACGGCTATGTATACTCCTTGTAATAGTAGTTTATTTCAGGTCCACGCCTGCTCATACGGCACACGATCACAGCCTTTCAGTGCGGAAGCAAACGCGCCAAATAAGGCAATGGATCCTCTTGCAGATGGCCGCTAATTACATGGAGAAATATCACTGGCTTGGGCGTACCTCATTGCAGTTCATTAAAGGTTCGGATTTTTTTTTTTTTTGCAAAAAATACCTGCCCTCTACCTGAAGTAGGTAGAATAATAGCGACTGGAGGATAACCTCTCCATCATTGGTACTACGTTTGAAAACTGTCACATTTTGAGACAAGTTGCGTGATACAGACTATACCCAGTACTCTTCGTAAATCCACGGTGAAAGTTTTACGGTGCGGTGGTACATCATCGTGGACTACCACAGGTCTTTATTTTCTGTCGACCGCTTCCTGGGGATTTGTGCAGTGACCTCTGCGGTGTGACGACCCCTCCCGCCTGTCCAGTTGAGCTCGCGGCAAGGCAGGGTAGACCCCGGGGCAACCTGCCTTTCCTTTCCTCCCTTCCCCCCCCTCTCCAGACCCACAGCGCCACGGGCTCTTTCCACTTGCGACCATCTGGAAGCGACGGTCGACGGCAGAGTCCTCGTCCGTCCCAGGCGGCCAGATACGAATTTCATGAGTTAGCTGCAATAACAGCACGGTTGAGTGTGCGGAAGAGAAAAATGGTGGGGGGGGAGGGGTCTTTTTTTTTTTTGGCCGAGAACTGGAGAAGAGGAATGACCGAGGAAGGAAGAGGGGATTCGTAGCAAGTGAGCCGTGGTGCCTTGTCGCTGTATTACCCCATTCCGCCTTTTCTTTCACTGTCAACCAACTTTCTTCGCATTGCGTGAGTCAACCCACACTTCTGCCACTCAAAGCCGACAACTGACACGCAGCAAGGGAGGTTTTCTCGCCGCCCCGAAAAACAAACACCTCCAAACCTCCCACAAGTGTTTAACGTCGCAAAACCGAGGAGACTGCAAATATTTGAAAGAAACTCAAAAAGGTAAATTTATTCGAAATAAAAACCATCGTACATGTACTTACACAGAAATCATCCCCTCGAGTCTACACAGCGGTCTATGGATCTGTATCCCCTTCTCCCTTGCGATCACATTTCTTGCGGACAGTGGCGTATCCAAGGAGAGGAGCCTGATGTGTTTATGGCACCCTACCCCCGTCACCATACTTCCCAATACGTTCCTTACTGCAACGTACATTCCGTCGTTGTTACTCACTGGAAGTTCATTTTCTGGGTTGCACCCACAGCTGTGTAACACATACAAAATTGCGTCTCTAATAACATTTTCTTTCACATCTTAGGAAAACTATGAAAACTAAAATTTTAAAAAATCAAACTTGTGATTGAAGCCAAGATTAAGTGTTTACTCTCACATGTCAAGTAAGTAACTATTTTTTAAAGGGCTACTGATGTATATCCATCACTATGGTTGTATTGTACTTTACGTTTTGTCTTGAATTTTGCTAACATGTATTTCCTGAGTGTTAGCATTGAATATATATAATTTATAGAAGTCGCGAGCCCAGGTTAAATTTTCTGTCCGGTTTCTCAGAAGAATTGTTGTAGTTCCAAGCTCCGCCGCTGCGATCGCTTTCATCGCTGGGTATCGGCCGTATACGCCCCTGGTGGTATTTGGCAGAACTTGGTTAACCAGCCCAGTCGTGACATCATCCTTCACCACCCCCCCCCCCCCCAGCCCCCCTCCGAAAATCCAAGACCAACGATTCAAATTACCCGGCAGGTCTTATCAGCATCGTTAGGCGACATTGAAGAGGAGCTTCCTTTACCGTCGTTTGAGAATGATGAAATCCCAAAAGAAGCTAGCCACGGAAATCACTGAATGATGGGATTCTGTACCCGAGTGAAGTGAAAATTAGCTATTAAAACTTTGTATTGGGCCAATAGTCAGTGTTCCGTTCAAAATGTGGTTTTATTTTAAAAGTAAAATACTTATTTAAACTATATTTCGCGTTTGTACAAATTTACTTTTAGATATTGGCAAGGAAAATCAACATACCTTAAACAACCTTCTTTTATTCAACGTTATCTATTAAGTAGTAAAAGGGGTAGATATTATTTTAAAAAATAAAACAAATGGAACCCACTAAATCAGTATTGGCAAGATATATATAAATTCAATAATAAAATACGCATATTAAATTTTATTGTATTTAACTTTTTTCGTTAATAAAAATTCAGGATGATTTTGGTTTAATTGGTTTACGTATATTGCTATATTTTCTAAATCACATAGAAAAGGGAAAAGAGTACATCAGTGAAAATTCAAAAATTTAGTTTAAGTAATACTAGCCATACCAAAAAATCAATATGCGAGATAAAAAATTTGGTAACCGCTCTACATTTCAAATAAAAAATGCATTGGTTTCATGAATACTGAAATATATGCGTAATAAGGCATATTATGTTATTATCCTAAGCATGACTATAACTAAAAAAATTACAGTAATTTAAAACGATGGCAGTCTTAACATACAATAAGTGCGCGAGTCTTAGTTTATATTTTAATTGGCTTCTTCGTCAGATGGAAAAGAGTTAAGATTTCATCAAGGAAAAATATATTATCAAAGTCACTAAACCGGGAGATAGAAGATAAGGTAGGTACTTCATTTTAAATAAAAGTTAAAATAGGCTTACGCTAAACCAATTAAAAATAAGTCGTAAAAATATTTTTATTTATTAAATATGTTCTATACTTGACAGTTCTTTGTGTATAATTCTTCAAAAATCTTTGGAATTTAATACATACTTTTCTTAAAATGGTAGAATATCAGCAATACCCGGAAATTACGTGAGCAAAGCCACGGGTTATTAGATACACTTTTACTATAAAATAAAAACAACTATACATTTGTAGTTCACGAATGTGATATTTTGTTTATTGCTTCACAACATTCATTTGCCAGTCTCAAATTTCATCGTACCACTTGTCAGAAATGTCACCAAAAATGAGAGATAGATTTTTTTTGACGAATTTCAATTACGAGGAAACCTTTCGCAAGATTTTTTTCTTCGCAGTAGTCACTGGGACACCATTAATTTAAATCCACTAAGATAATAAAATTGTATGTATAATGATTTGTTTTTGTATATTTATATAACTTCCCAACCAATTTTTAATGATTTTCATGTGAATAAAAACTTGTAAAGCAATTTAATTAACTGTGTCATAATTCTTCTGATTAGATGGAAATACAAACTTTTCATCCGTAATATACGATGATAAAATATATTTATTATTGCAAAATAGTATTCACTGTTCAAATGCAAATTTAAATAGATTATTCATACATGTTTCCTGCTAATTAATGGTTTAACATAATAATTTTTAGTATAAAATCCTTTTTCTCTTGTGTTAAAATGGGTTGCTAAAATGAGGAATTATAAATATATCACTTACTAAGTCCGTGCACAGATTTACACAAAACAGCAATGTGGATAATCTTTTTTGGTAGTTTATAATTTTCTGCCCTGAATAACATGAATTTGGTTGAATTCATACCAAAGTGAATTTTTTTGAACAACTTAAATTGATGTCATTAATAAATATTTATTTTATATTAAAAATCTACAAACTGTTTTTAAAATATAATATTTATCACGCCAGATGGAATAATAAATAAAAATAGCTCTTATATGTAGTCTATGTTTAAATAATTGTATTATATTTCATGGAAATAATATTTACCTTTCGGTTATTAAAAGAAAATATATTTGTATTCAAAATACTTGCGCATCGTTTTTACGAGCATAACTTGTGTATCTAACCTCAAAGCAAGGAATATAAAGAGTGGCAACTCAATGCTATAACAAAAACTCTTATTTTCTTTGGAGATCCGGGAAATGTGCGTTATTTATAAGCAACTTAACATAGTAAATCGTTAACTTTTCAGATCTATGTTGGCAAAATTGATTCGTTTAGTGGTCATTCCTTACTGGGAATATTCACCATATAACGTTTAAGATTATTTATTTTGAATTACGAAACAACCAAAACATTATGTAAAAATGCTTCATCTTATGTTAAAAGAAAATATAAACTGCATAGCCACAAAGTATGACATCATACCATTAGTTTCAGTTACTAATAACATTACGTGCACGCGTTTGAACAGTCATCGCAGCCATAGTTGTTTCATAGCTACCAAAATCATTCAACGTTGTCAAGAATTATTCCAAATTATGTTTTGCCATTTTACTCAATGCGCCACTCCGTTAACACAACATTTTATAAATTCTGAACTACGAATACAACTACCACAGTTTTGGATCCGAAAATTGGAATAATAAATCCTATCCCCTCGCGACTTCTATAAGTTATATATATTCAATGGTGTTAGGTAATGATGGTAAAAACGTGAGCTAGTCTTTCAGTACTAGTCAGTGATAAGCAAATATCTAACCTCGGTAACGAGCAAATGCATGTGTTCTCATGTTGCAAATACACTTATAATACGAAACTCAAAGACACAAAATTTTACGTAGAATTCTTTAATATAATGCCGAGCGTGATAAACATATTCGCAAATTGTGTTTCCGACTACATTACTTGACGCAAATAACGTATGATTTCCACACCTATTGACTATCGAATAGATACATTTGCATAGCAAAATTTTAAACTACATAATTAAACGGCTCCAATAAAAGCGAAAAAAGACTTGAAATTTTTTTTAGCTAAACCCCGGCTCTGAACCCGATTTCTGACAAGGAATTTCCTTAAAATACTTGTTAAAACTCACTGAATAGTTAATACTGTAAGTTTTTCTTTGGCAGCTCTGAAGTTACACATTTCCGTACCATGCGACACCGTTTCATTTGCGAAATGAATCACTGCAACCAGATGGCCGTACACCGGGCGCTAAGACGTCACACAGCAGAAGTCGCGCAATGCCTGGCGGCAACCAGACAAACAAAAGCCAAGTCCACAGGAACAGCACTTAAAACATCAGTTACGACGGTAAAACGGCGCGCAAGGGGGCGGGGCTATTAATCGCGCGGGCTTCAGGGCCGGCGAGATGAATGCGAGCGCGGCGTCCGACTGAATACATCACATCCATAACCGAAAGAGCAGTCGCCTCGCTTCGCGCAGGAAGCCGGACCGGCATTGTTCGCGGCGCAAATAAATTACTCTAGTCCCCCGGAAACGCCGCCCTTGACGCGCGCGTGACGCGAACGCCCACGCTCCCTCCCCCCCCCCCCCCCCCCACCTACAACCACCACTCAACTGCTTCCATCGCGCTGAGTTATCCCCGCCCGCGTTTATGGCCTGTGAATCCGACGGCAATAACTGGATCTATCCAATATGTCCGATCCTTAATGGCCGGCATGCAGTTCACAATTTCGAACCTCGATCGTTGTTTCAATGTTTTAAATGCCACAGAAGACATGTGATTCAGTCAATGAATCTGAAATTAAAATATTTAACGATTTTTTTTTTAATTTTATTAGGGCTTAACGTATTATCAACAGCAAGGGCATTCATTACACAAGATAATATTTTTGTCATGTTTATTTGCCTCAAATTTGACAGTTGTCAAAAGTAGTACCGATGTAAAACTCTATGCGAATCCTATTTCCACTGTTGTTCTGTCAACAGTGTTTCTAAAAAAAGTATCATAGTTAGATGGCACGACTATAACGATAGAGGTTGAAACTGTACTTGTCCTTCCAAAACAAGAACAGTAACGTCCTCGACACTCTGTGGACTGTCTTAAACAATTGGCAAAAATTAGAAAAATATCTACTTGTAACTAGCGCAGAAAACCAACTCGACCCAAACACCGCCCACTATCCAAGTGCCGGGCTTATTAACAATATTAGCAGAGATATTAAAAGCAGAATTACATGTGAACGCAACGTGTTCACCAAACAAGACCTTAAGTAATAAAATTACTGAAAGAATTATAAGTACTAAAATAATTTACACAGTAAAGTAACATACCTTATATCTGTTTAGAAAGTTTACAAAACATTGACAAACGGCCTGAGCAGTTTCTTGGCTATAGAAATACTTTGTATGCAAAATTATGCCACGCATACTATTATAACAATTATTGGCCATACAAAAGTTCACTACTGCAGTCTATAAAGTTTGTATTGGGAGGCGAGCTGTTTATACTCAACATTACTACAGTTCCTAAAAAAGAAGTCTCGCATTAATTTGTAGAAAGCAACCACGCAGATATTTGTCCGGACGAGTGTCTTCAGCACAAACAGTGACGCGCACTATGGCACAGTTAAATGGAAGCGGTTGCCCGTACACCACGGCGTAACGCCTTTTGCCACGTCTTTAAGCAGAAACTTGTTTTGAACATTTTTGCATCTATACTTAATACGTGAATGGAAGAAATCGTCGACATGACGAATCAAAAAAGGGCCTGATGATGTAGGCATCTAAACTTATCACTGACGGTATTCGGCTAAGCTATTGCAAAACCCATTGCCAGTGATTTCAAGGCAGCCTGCTACAAAATAAGTGCTATCTCTAAAGCAGGCGAGAACCAAAAAAAAAATTACGTCTCTGTCAAAACCACACATAGCGATATCAAAGTTAAATTCACTCGCAATGCACTAGCTGGGAAAAAAGTAGCAATCCAGTATTGGGTCTTACTGGCCAAAGCTTTCTAGATGTTCTTTTTAACTTGTTTCACGTTGCTAGGGTTCCGCGGTGCTGTACAGTGCACCGCCCGCTAAGTGGCCATCCTTACGAGCCGCCAGGCCACACCATGCGTCCGCTATGCGCCGCAGCCAGTCTATCTCTCTATCTCTCTATTTCTCCATCTCTCCATCTCTCCATCTCTCCATCTCTCCATCTCTCCATCTCTCCATCTCTCCATCTCTCCATCTCTCCATCTCTCCATCTCTCCATCTCTCCATCTCTCCATCTCTCCATCTCTCCATCTCTCCATCTCTCCATCTCTCCATCTCTCTATTTCTCTTTCTCTTTCTCTCTCTCTCTCTCTCTCTCTCTCTCTCTCTCTCTCTCGTGTCACGTCTCACTCAGTCCGCACCGGCCGACCACAAGCAACACTTGTCACGCGTGACGTCACTCGCCTCGACGCTCGCGCTCCCAAGCGGCAGTTGCACGAAACAACGAACTCGCACACGTTAAATATATAACTTAAACGTAAGGTAAAAATAAACTAATATATTAACTAATGGATTTAAATAAAATTTCAGAAAACAAACATATTACAAAAACTGCAATAAAGAAAGAGTTAACGGGGGAATAAACTTGCGTGTGAACTTAACAGCCAAAAATAAATAGCACCAAAAATGGCCGCATGGCCACAACGTCAAATAAATTAATAAAGGCTTCTAGAATGGCATCATCCCAGAGTTTAACTGGAATGATTCAACTGAAAATCCGAAATTTAGATGATGATTTGACCGAGATCAGTGGCAGTGAAGGATTCAGTTGCGGCCTTCTTACAAAGCGATTCGTATTGCAGTCCACTTGAAATCGTTCTGGGTATTGTAAATTAACTAGTCACATTGGTGGCTGGGATCGCGACCCAGCAATAAAAACCAACATGGTGACGTTTGCTCGGAAACAACGAAAGGAACGTGGACTGCAACGCAGAGTCCATCCGACTCCACACGAGGATTCCACCAGATATGCTAACTCCGGCAACATAGTTACGAGCAAAGTCAATCCAGGGAGAATGAGTCGTTCTTCGGCACATTGATCTTAAAAGTAGCCGCGCGGAAAGACATGTTTTAATATTACTTCACGCGTTGACGAAATTTCTTTAATGCGAGTCAATTGAACTAGAAATCAGAATGAACGTTTCTGTGGTCCAATTTGATGGCGCCAAAGAAATCTGCAGCATGCAAAAAAATAACACGAGAGTGAGTATTTCAGTGTTCGTCAGAGATGTGTAACACCTATCCTCGGTGAAGAGCAAATTCACGTGTTCTAATGTTGCAAATACTCTCATAATACGAAACTCGGTCACGAAATTTAATGTAAAATTCTTTAAAATAACGCAGAGCCTGACAAATATGTACGTATTTTGGTTTTCAGATAAATTTCTGGACGTGAATCACGCGTATTTTCCACGCTTGCCGCTAGAATTCGTTGCCGGAGCAGCTATGTCGACTTTTGAATCATTTGATTGGGAGACCAAAATTTTAATCTATATAATGTTTAGACCTGATTTTCAACAAGGATATTTTTTTTAAAAAATACTGCCTATCTTCTTAACATTCTTTAAAGCGTTAACACAATAATGTTTTCCCTTTGGCTTTGTGAACTTTGGTTCGCGCCATTCGCCACAGATGGCAGCACCGTGGTTACACATTTCCGTTCCTCGACTTTAATCACGGTCACGAAATCACTCCTACCAGATGCCGTATACCGAGAGCTAAAATGTCGCACATCCAAAATAAAGGTGCTCGCAAGACCCGAGTCGGTGAAGATGAGAACTGGCGCCAAGAGGGGGAAACCGTGCCAAAATGCGATGTGGTAAGCAAATGCAATGCCAAGGAGACCACGCGCCAATGCCAGAGCCCGGCCAAATCCAAGTGCTGAAAGCGAAGAAACGGCAGGGTTAAAAATCATCCACGCGTGCATGGACGACGAAAACACAACTTCTTGTAATTACATAAAATTTGGCGTAAGTCTTATCGACATCCGGGTCATTACAAACTAAAGATTGGGAATTTCTATCTGGGCACAATGTAAAACCAGTTTTCATCGCATATATATTTACCAGTGTGTTACTAGTATTTACAAGTGTGAATGTTGCAACACCACCTCAAGCGCAAGATCTTCACAAATCAAATTCAGCATTTCGTATTCCACAAAAAAAAAAAAAAAAAAACCGCTCCCAGCTTAATACGAAGGAAAATAAATTGAATTCCCATCCCCCTGCTGAAAAAGACCTTGCGGTCACAGAATATTATATTTGAGATCCCTCCTTTAAGATCTATTGATCCAAAAGGTATCAGTTACGTGGGTTGATTGCATTCTACCAGCTATACCTATACATTACCCAGGATGCGCAAGGTCTACGTTCCCAACATGGTTTGATCGAGTGATCACTTGTTCAATGTCTACATTGATGCCATAAAATTTAAAAAAAAAAAAAAAAACAGATGTCTTAGTGTAACAGTCAACTCGAAAAAAAAAATTGGATGTAGCAGTGACATGGACACGGCCGTGTTTTGTACGTGAATACGTGTACGTAGCAGGTAATATTTTCTATACAATTTATAAAATAAACTATATTTTATTTTAACACCCTATATATTCACTGCAACTATTTTACACTAATGTTTTATATATGCAATCGATATATTTTGACGAGATCTGACCATTGAAACCCAAACGAACGTCGTAGCTTCTCCGAGACAAAAGTTATACTAAATGGAAATCTCGAAACGCAGCAAAATGACCTCAAAATGGTGGCGCTTCCCCCTCCACCGCGCGCGATGCGTCACAGTCCTCACTTAGCGTAACGAATTATTTGATCCTTTAGCTAACCAGTGGTGTAATTAAATTTTGTATGGAGATGATAGACAATTAGCTGCAACACCAAACTGTATCCCCCGATTTTGTTATCATTCGTTTTTTGAATTGCCTCCCAGTATGGAAGCAATTTTAAAGACGTATTCACGTCAGAAAAGAAGTCCGGAGACTGCAGTGCTCGATTTTTTCCATTTTAAATCTACACACGAATTCGTGTTTCCCTTACAGAAAATCTAACGCTCTTTCGGTTTTATTGTAGCCTAAGTATATATGCAATTATTATAGTTTTGATACAGCATAGTATGAAAAGTCTGATGAACTCAAAATGTGAAATTTTTCCTGAACGATAGGGTTTAACATCTTTCTAAGTATTTTTTTTGCTTTTGTAATGTACAACTGATTCCCAGAGTTCAGCAAACTGTATATGCAATGCATGGTCACCTTTGGATCACCTTGAATATATATATTTGCAGTAGAACTATTTGGCATTCAAAGCCACTGCTCGTGAAAAAAAAACGTACCCTACAGGAAAATTACAATTTCAAATTTTTATACAGCATTTAAAAAAATAACTACAGGAGTCTGCTGCAATAATCTTCTTTTGTTTACCTCAGATGACTGACTAACTATTAACCAAAGTCAGCTTGGACGACCTTGAACCTGAATGTCATGTTCTGTTCTATGGAATTGTTTTGTTATTTTTAAAATTACAATTTTGAATTAATGTAATATTTACATGCGCCCATCCTGTACAATATCTTAGACTTTTTAAAAATTTAATAAACTAATTACGTCATATAATATTGGGTTCTTGGTACACTGCACAAGTAAAATTTCTACGCATACCAGAGCTGTTTCCGAAACATTCCAAGCAAAGCCCAAAGAAACCTCTCAAGTAAGAACCACGCTTAGTTATTTACGTTTCGTACTATTTTATTAGTAGGTCATCAATTGCAATGTAAATGTTAGTTACGTAAAACTGTTTCCTTGGTTTGTTTATTTGTTTATTTTTATCTCTAACAAAAATTTGTAACGTACCTGCATTCACACGTTTTCTCAGAATAATTTTTCTCTGATTAAATTTGTAAATATATGTTAACAGATAGGTAGTATTTTACTTCAAACTTATTCATTGGTTCGTTCTGACAATATGTTAAGTAGCTACTAACTTTGGTTGGTACTTAGCTACACCAAAACCAACGTGGCACTGCGAGGATTCAGATCGGAGCGAACTACTAAGTTCGAATTTTTCTTATGAAAAACTAACAAAAAAACAATCAGTTAAGCGTTTCTTGCCGGACGGCACTGAACGAAAGCTCTGCGCGCCATCGCCGGTGCTTGAATGTTTGCCTCCCTCCCCTTCTCCGCAATGCACACACAAACACACACACGCCTAAAACACTCCGTCCAGCGGCTCTAATGACCGGAGTTGGTATTCCGGACCGCACGAGTGGCGCGGGCTGGTTGTGTTTCTCTCCGGGGTCGCTACTGGCCTTCCCCCCTCCCCCCGCAAAGTCCGCGGCGAAGGTGGCCAACAGCTAGAACAAGGCCTCCACTCGCCGCGAGGCTGTTGCATATTGAAGGAGACCGCGCGCGGCCTGCTAACATTGCTCATTTACAACCAGCGCCGTTCCCACGGACAACCCCCCCCCCCCCCCCTCATCACCTTCACCGTACCCCCTTCCAACCCTTTACCCCTTCCCTTTCCCACACGCACCACTCCCGCGCCTCCTACCCCCCCTTGGAACTCGGCACAATTTAGCGCCAATTAGCGGAGCGCGGCCAATAATCACGGCCGTCGCGTCCAGCGTTCAGCGAACTGCTTTCAAGGTCGTTCGACGACGGTTAAGTATTTATTGCCTGTCTGGAGTACACATGCGGTGTGCAGAGCTTCAGGGGAAAAAAATATATATATGTGAGCGAGTCTTTCAGTAATTGCCATGTGTAAATTCATGTGTTCTCATGTTGCAAATAAACTTGTGGCATGCGTTTACTTGCGTTATTGCGTTTCTTGCGTAGTTTTTAAACCCCCGGCCCTAGAAAAACCACATGGAAAAGCGTTGCTGTTCAATGCCGAGCGTGATAAATATTCGTTTTTCAAGTAGGTACGTACTTTCTCCACCCGCCACTAGAATTCGCTGCCTGTATCGTAAACGTTGATTGCCACCGTCATGCGTAGATGGCAGCACGAAACAGAAGAATATTTTAAACAATTACAAACTGCTCCTAGAAAGGCGAAAAAGACTTTAAAAACATCTTAAATCCCGACTTTTTATCTGATGTTCGTCAATAAATATTATTAAAATACTGCCCGTGTTGTTAGCATTCACAAACAGTTAATCTACAAAGTTTCTGCATATGTTAGATGACTATAAATTATATCAAAACATTAAAGTATAGTTGTACTATTATAAAGTTTTATTTTTAATACCTATGCGAATAAATGGACATCCATTTCCATATAAACGAAATTCATTTTATTTTAAGTAAAAATAAAGGATATTATAGGTCTGACTAGTATTTAATAATCAATATAGTGGACAGAGTTCTGCATTTAATAATATTATATCAATAAAATGTATTCATATATATGTTTAAAGAAAAGTTTTTATAATTCAGTAATGTGTCATAAAGAAAAAAATATATATATATTTTTTTTCCAGTTACGAGGTTTGAACCACGTCAAAAATCATGCCGAGCTTATCAACACATTTCAATTTCAATTAAAAAGTCTTTATTTCATCACATTAGGTACATTACCTACATTGGGAAAGTGGCACTACAGCACACAGTGCTCTTTTGTTACTCAAAACTTTTATTATTTTAGTTCTTTTAATGATTTATATGAAAAATTTAAGTTATATTTGTACAACGCCAAATGTAAGTATAGCTTCTAACGCGCGTACATAAGAACGTTTTTATTATTGAATTATATGCCTTCGTTAAACGATTGTCAAAAACAATACCTGGCTTTTTATTTATATTATTATGATTGTGTTTTAGAAAAATGAATAATAAAAGATGATTAATTTATTGAGTAAGCTATTTCTAGCAGCCAATTACGATTAACTTCAGGCATTCCATTAATTTATACACTATGATTTAACAAGAAAAAATGTGTAAATCAAAGTACAGAAATAATTATAACCCGATAACGGTTGAAAACATAACAAAAAAAAATATTTTGATATTATTCTTAATAAGTTAGCCAAACGGTAGGTATCTGATAAAAAATTTAAAAAAAATTCCAACAAATTATCTAAGCTAGTTATTTATGATGGCCAATGACTATCAATCAAACCTGTTTAAATGAAACTCAAAAATTTTATTTGGGCCGGTGGCCTAAGTGACGCGCTTTACATGACTTCAACTAACAGGAAGCTAGTGAGTGGGTTCTGTTCCCTGCAGGAGCAGAAAAATTTTAACTACTTCCGTCTAGTTGCCATTTACCACGAACGTTTAGTCGAAGACGTTCAAAAGCCTTCATAAATAAGAAAATTTTAATTCCCAAAAAATTGCATTATAAATGCTCAATATCAACCATTTTATACATTTTTGTTTTTATATATGTACATATAATATTAAAAAGAACTAATGATTCACTCGCAAACAGCCGTACGAATATTGTAGTTTATGTTTCCGAATAATGTCCGAAAAATATATCCAGTCACTAACATCTTGCGAACTCCTTCTATTTTCACTCATACATCTGTTTCAAGCATATGTCACTTCTCATCTGGCGATTTTGTACCCAACGAAATTGTCTGTTATCAATCAAACTTATAAAGTCTCTACTAGAGGAAAAAAAAAACCTTGGCGTTCTCCAACTTTTATTCCCAAGACTTACGTTACTTGGCAGGATGACAATCACGCGAACTGTTTTTCAACGAAGTTGTCCACGAAGTTCCCCATTTAATTTTTTTACGACTTACAGATCTTAATTTGCGGGCATCCTTTCAAAAGGAACAATTTGCGAACGATAACACTTCACAGGGATCTAATTTTTGTGCACACAAAAGGCTTCAGCCGCTGCCACTTTCTAGACTGTCGACATGAAATTAATTAGCTTGCAGGAATTGTACACTTAAACAAACACCGTTAACGATTCGTTTGATTCCAAATAAAAACAGAAGAGCTGAAAATAAAAAAAAATAAAATCCGGAAACAAAAAAAACTGAAATAAAGGCGAGCGTGGAAATCTAGATCAAGGAATTCCTAAATTTTGCCTCTCGACGCGGTAATAAAAAAAAGCTATCAAATAAAAAGAAAGAGCCTTTTGACACTAATTAAACAGGCGAAACCGAAATCTCCAATACAATTGATTTCAATTCACGCTTACTGATCCCTAGAACGAATGCAAAAACAGTAGGAAACTAGTACCAGTCAAAAACCGATAATTCACAAAAATGTAGAGCGGTATTCAGTACTTTTTTTCGACAACAAAACATGTACAGTATGTTTTTTTACACGAACTTATGTTAATGATACAATTTCTTTTTTTTTACAAAAATAATTAAAAGCAGTTTTAAATTAGCAAGATCGTTTTCGGAGAACCTACATTAGATTGCTACGAAGTCAATAGAACTATTGTTTTGTTTTGCGGTATTTATACGGGGAAAAAAAGTACACATAGACCCCACAACTGATAGCAAACAGTTTGTTTGGAATAACGACACAAATATTTCGGGAGGTGATTTACGTGAAATTCAAGAGAGTATATTTCAGTCACTCACAGCCTAGCTCACTTCACAAAGGAGACTATCGCCCTAAAAACTAATTTTGGAAACGTATATGTAATGTATAATAAAAAAATGTATATTTTTAATCAAACCACGAGTAGTTATTCACCCTACTGACACTTATTTAATAATACATCTCTTCATTAAAATAATAGTGGGGTTGCATTCTCTTATTGCATATAACCTTTTTTACCTTCCATTGTTATGGATAATTGATGCAGTTTAATTGAAATTTACTAGAAAAAATGTGCTCTTCTTGTTGAAACTGCTTATATGATGTGCCGTTTCTACGAACCACACATGCAGATGTTTCAGCGGCAATGATACAGCCCCTGAAAATTGGGCAATATTGGACAATAATACAGTTTCTAAAATACATTTTTAAGTGCAGATGTCACTCTTAGGAATTGAAATGGACTAGTCTCAGCAAGGAAATTCGTTACTGAACGAATTCCATCCACTATTTCTTGGATTTTCGGTTGAGCCGTGTCGTAGAAGTGAATATGTGCCAAACGTTTCGGCACGCCTTGTCTCAAGCCATCTTCAAGTGCGGTGAACAACTCAAAGACCCGGGTGTCCTGACACAGTTGGTATTCATATAGGGTCACCCAGAGCTAGTCTGTGATTGGACCATGTAGGCGGACATGGTAGAAAGAGTATCATCAAGGACGCGTCTGCTCAGCGGGTGTTTGATTCATCCAATAGCCGGGTATCAGCAACAATCTTCTCCCCATAAAGACACACAAATCTTGATCGTAGGCATGATCTGGCCACTAAAACCCGCATTCAAGATAATAATTGTTTTGACCGAACAACCATTTTAAACAACATACGAAAAATCTTAATTTAAAAAAAAAATTAAGAACGTGACCGAAACGAATCCCTCGGATGCCAACATGAATGCGGTGGTATACGTCTTACAAGGGGTTGAATTCGACGATAATTTAATATGCTGCAGACGTTGCAAAGAGGGGGGAAGGAGGAGGGGTGTAGAAAAAAAAAGAGCGACGGGGGTCCGCAAGAGTGTGAAGCCGTGTTCGCAGCGACTCGCCCCGCCCCTGAGGGACCCGCCCGTCCGCCCGTCCGCCCGTCCGCCCGCCAGTTAGGCCGGCCGCACACCGGATACGGCGCGGCACGGCACGGCGCGGCGTTTTGCCGTAAGGCGCCGCATGCGATGTGGTTTGTATTGCTATCAATGGAGGTGCCGCACACTGCATCGTGCACGGCATGGCGCGGCGAGGCGGCGCCGCAAGGCGCCTTGTACTGCCTTGTCAAGTTTCGTCTTTCGGGCAAGAGGCTTGATGCAAAGCGTTCTGCGCATGCGCGAGAATCGTAGTTGAGAGGCAGTGGTAGTGGCGTGTAGCAGTTGTTTGTCTGTCAAACGAAAATGGCAAGCCAGGAGGATGATGTTGATGCAGTTACTAGTGTTGATGTTGACAGGTTGTTGTTTTATGTACAAAACAACCCACCAATTTACAATACATCGTTAAAGGAACACCATAATGTGGACGTCATCTCAAAAATTTGGAACGACATTGGCAAAGAGCTGAGTGTACCAGGTAAATGTTGTTATACGCCTGTCTTTAGTACTATCTGTTGTGCGAGTATTTTAATAGTAAGATAGTTCAACAACGAAATAAGCTAAGAATTTTCCCTGTAAGTTTTAAGCTAGGCCTAATATTAGCACTTGTTATTGTTGCATAGGCCAAAAATGGCTACAAGAAACTTCTGTCTGTCTGTCTGTCTGTCTGTCTCTTTGTCCTACGATAACGGCTAAACGCGTTGACCGATTTTTATATTTTGTTGCATGTATGTTCCTTATACCTAAGCGGATCGATGTAGATATAAGACTTTTACTTTCTCTCGTCCGTTTTAAGATAGCGGCCAGTTTTATGACGTCACTACAAGAAAACATCACCTTAAAATCACTGAAACAATTAAAAATAACCCACTTCCCGATATCGTAGAAACTTGAAATTTGAAATGTGGGTTCTCCTCTATATTTGGACTGGAAAAAAAAAATCACAAAATTGAACATTTTTATAGTGCGGGCTGTTATATGGGGCTGAAAATACCCTTGCATCCTTAAGATTACATGTTAATTTTGATACTACTGTGAGTTTTAGGTTCCTCAATAAATAAAGCGGCAAAATTTTACCAAACTGAGCGCTCACACTTGTAAACCCTAACACTTATTTACGACATAAAACAATATCTTTTTTTAGTGACCCTAGTTTTCAAAAAACCAATATGGCGGCAAAAAAAAACAATATTTGTTGTTTGTTGACCGATTTTGATGAAACTATGTTTCACGCTGTATTTTTGGTCGCTAAAACGAATATGATGTAATTTCTTTTGAAATTTCAAAATTCAATCTGCCAAAATCCAAAATAACGGCCGAAAATCGATTGTGGCTACCGAAATTCAAAATTTAAGTATGTTTATTGACCGATATTGATGAAACTTACTGCATATTGTAAGACATTAAGAATAAAATAACAGCAACATTAATTCATTCAGAAATAGTCATACTTTATTTAACACATCTTCTATACATAATACAGTCAATAACAAATCATGTTGTTTATACAAAAGCCATTTGGTCTTGCCATGGTACTGAACCTTCAGTGTTGAAGTATTCTTTAAAGTTCTCTCTGATGTTGTAAGCAGCTTTAGCTGCTCTTGCCCTCGAAGTCTCTTGTTTATTGTCACACTCAACTTCAATGTTCATCATTTCGTCATACACCTGACTCATAGTACCCTCTTTTACTCTAATTACATTGTGGAGAACGCAACACGCTAACACAATGATTTTTGTCTTATCTGGATGAGTTAACATAGCCAATTCGAAAACACGAAATTTCTTCGCCATCATACCGAAAGCACATTCAACAATTCTACGTGCTCTAGATTGTCTATAGTTGTATATCCTTCGTTCTCGTGTCAAAGAATTCTTGTTGAAGGGGGTCATCATGTGTCTGCTGAGGGCATAGGCTTCATCCGCAACAAAGACATAGGGAAAATCAGTTGTCTTTGTCTTAAATAAAGTTTTGGGCTTTGGTAAGTTCAGTTTTTTATCGTTAAACAAACGACCAAATGTTGAAGAATTAAATACACCTCCATCACTGTGTTTTCCAGCTTCTCCAACATCGACTGCTACAAATTTACCTTCCGCGTCAACAATAGCTTGTAGAATAATAGAGTGGTATGATTTGTAATTAAAGAATAATGAGCCACTATTCCATGGGGCTTCAATGCGTACGTGCTTGCCATCAATAGCACCGCAACAATTTGGAAAATTCCATAGCTCTTCAAACCTCACTGATATTTCCTTCCACTTCTCTGGTGATGGATCAGTCATTAGGAACATTGGAGACATTACGGACCAAATGGCAGTACATGTTTCTGCTACAATCTTTCCTGCAGTAGTAGCGCCAACTCGATGGTTGAAATGCATATACTGGAACCGATCACCGGTTGCAAGAAATCTGTAAAAAAGGACAAGATAATAGAGTTGCTTACAATTTTTCCCACAATTAAATATTACAAATAATATTGTTAAGATGTGGAATTGATTTGTTTCAGTATGGAAAATAAGTTTACCACTTTTATTTTATTTAGTGCTCTTTCGTAACTTCTGGTTTCTTTTTAGGTAACACATGCAAGAAAAAGTGGACCAATCTACGTGGCTCATACGTTAGATACGTAAAGGAGTTGAAAAAGACACCCAGTGGTTCCAAGCAACAAAAGAAAAAGTGGCACTTATTTGATGCTATGAGCTTCCTCCAACCTTGGATTGGTACTACGCGGAAAATGACAGGTAGTTTAGATGACTTTTTGCAAAATAACACCGATGTGACCCAAGACATATTAAACGAATCACAAGAACAGGGAGAGGTTGAAGACGATCCTCAACCACTTATTGAAAAGCAAAACAACTTTAACCCCTCAAAAAAACAAAGAAGAACTACAGCAGATATAGTGGCTGCACCAATGGTGGAATACCTAAAAACTGTCACAGAAAAACGTAAAGCTGGAGAGGAAAATTCTGATAGTGCAATGTTAACATTTTTTAAAAGTTTAGTGTCCGAAGCCGAAACGCTTTCTCCAAAAAGACAACGCCTCTTCAAATCATCGGTCATGGCAAAATTGCATAGCCTGTTGGAGGATCAAGATAGTGAGCAGAGTCGCTACACTCCGTCCCCTGCTTCAGTGGCTTCGTCCTCAAGCTCAACGTTGAACCATCAGTTCTTTCCTCTGATTAACCAGTTGCATGGCGTAAACTATAATGATGGTACAACTCACGGTGAACAATATCATCAATTTCCATGATTGACCACAAATATTTTGTATTGTTTTCTCAATAAAAATAGCATTTGTAACGTTTGAAACCTGGCATTTTACTACCCGAGGTTGTCACAGGTTATTTTATACATTTTAAGTAATTATTTGTTTTTTAGGGGATACTACATGAACGAATTATAGTTAACAAATTGAATAATGTGCAGTTAATAAAAATAATCTTACCTTAATGTGATCAGTAGTCGTTCTTCTGGAGTTATGCTCAGCCTATAGTTGGTGTTTTGTTTTTGGATGGATGGAGAAATTAATCCAAGAATGAAATCAAACGTTGCCGGTTTCATACGACAATAATTATAAAACTTTTCCGGATCTGCTCTTAGCTCAGCAATAAACAGTTTTATGTTACGTCTTTCATTGATAGGATGCACCCAGATTTGTCTCTTGGGGGAATCATCTATTGACTTTAGGAAGTACCACAACGCTATTACAGTCGCCTCTTCTTCTTCTGCGTTCATTTTCACGTGTCACAGACTGAAAACTGATTTCACGAAATATGTATCAATCTATCAAACACACAAGTTCACTTGTCTGAATTCTTCAATCCACTGAGCGTCTGCTCAAATTGCTTTCCCGCGCCGTGCCGCGCCGCGTGCTGCTCTTAACCATCGGGCGCGGCGCGGCAAGGCAAAACGTCTCGCCGCGCCGTGCCGTGCCGCGCCGTATCCGGTGTGCGGCCGGCCTTACGCGTCTGATCCGCGGGTCCAGCAGCCTCCCGGACACTCCAGCAGCCTCCCGGACACTCCAGCGCCGGCGTGACGGACGCGGTCTCGCTCGCTCCTCGACGAACATTGCTTCTCAAGTCTTCCGCCTGGTGCGTGGAGGGCAGGTGCTCCTGCGTTCGTCAGAGGCAAATCAAACAGCATCGAACCACATAAAATATTAGTCCTATCAATTATATTCCTAAGTTAAATAATTATCTCATAAACAAGGGGGGGGGGGACGTGAGCGAGTCTTTCAGAACTCGTCAGAGATGTGTAACATCTAACCTCGGTAACGAGCAAATTCACGTGTTCTCATGTTGCAAATACACTTATAATACGGAACTCGCACACGAAATTTAACGTAGACTTAATTAAAACAAGTACGTAAGTGAGCACGCCACTGCCCTTCCTCGAGAGTACGCTACTGTCCTTTCTTGCGAGTACGCCGTGCCATGATTCATGACTTTAATGCTCCGAATAAAAATTAAAAAAACTAATTCTGCATGCAAATAATTAATAGAAATAAAATTATATAAAGAACTGGGGTAATGTTATAAATACGGTTGGTAAAGTCTACATTTAATCGAATTAGAATTTTAAATGAAATAAACAATTATAATATTAGGATAAATACACGTACAAAAATAATTATTAAATTTAGTTAAATAATCGAGATAAATTTTAATTATTAATGAAAATCAATAAACTCATTGCAATGTAATAAGTTTTAAATTGTAATGCAAATAAATAATACTTAAAGGAACATAACCTCATTTATAAAACACAATTTTAACACAATTTATATCACCAATATTCACAATAAATAAATGATTTAAATTAAATGGACCAGTATTCAATATATTTCACTAAAATAGGTATTCGATTTAAAAGCACACTAATTTTTATTTGTACGTAGCCTTTTTGATATCTTATCAATTATTCGTTGCATGCTGCACGCGCATCGTATAAATTCAATGTCATTATTTTTTCATAACGCGCCCAAAGAAGAATACTTTAAAATAATTTAGTAATTTGAATTTAATATTTAATTCCTTGTGTAATATTAGTTAGTTGTAAGGCGCTTAAGTTACCCGTGGAAAAATAATGAATATTAAAAAACTAATTTAATATACACGAAATATTTATTAAAAATTCAATTTATTTTAATATATTTTATATATTGCAAGCGCAATAATTATCTCTGGTGATTCAATAATCTTCGTTGCCAAACACGTAATCATTCACACACAATAATACAAATCAACTAACACACATAATCATGCATTTAAGATACTCAACTTACCGATGATGTGCAGGAAAATGGTTTACCCAACACCAATATAAGTCAAAATATTATCTTTGCACCACGGACTCGGCAGCAATGCTAGGTCGAATGATTTAGCAAAAAGCAATAAAAATGATGTAGCCTACTGCGTTACGCGATCATTATTAAGTCAGTGATGAGCGTAACTATATATAGGATGTACAGTGAATTCTGGATCCCACCACCGAACGTGCCTGCAGGTTTCTCACGGAAAATAAATTGGAACATATATACTACCTATTTTTTAAAGTGCTTTCCAATCCTGGTGTGCGTTTTTGAAGTCGGGGCTCATTGCGATATATAGAGAAATTATTCAAGATAAAACACTAAGTGTCCGGATAGTGTACGAGTGAACAAAGTTCTACGGCCACCACCAAACTTGTCGCTATGTGAAATTATTCCTAATTGGGACAGCTGGCGGTGCTTCATGCGCGCATGCGCGGGTGGAGGTATGCTGCGCTTCTTTTAACAATTTCGTCCACATGCTTCGTGTGGCTTCGTCAACATGATCCAGGTGTAGTAAACGCCAAAACGTGACGCGCATAAAAATCAAGCAGACATCTCATAACCATTCCTCCAAACCAAAAAGAACAAACACCAAATCGTTTCAAGTTACCAATTACCGAAACCAATTAACGTCTGACACAGTCCCGCTCGTAAAACCAATATCTACTGGAAGGTATAGCAGGTTTGGCAAAACATGATCTTGAAATTACATAGACAGCTTGAATTTTCTTTTAAAATAAACAGGAAAAAAGGTTCGTGGTGGAATTCAGATGTGCAAACAATCTATTATCCTCGGAATTAAAATGTGTTGCAAAAATTAATTCAACGTTTTAAATATTTTAACATAAAAGTACTCTTGTGTAATTTTTCAATTAAATAATTTTTATAATTGATTAACGCATTTAAATTTTTCTGCGTGATCTTACAGCATAGACAAACACCAACTACAAATAAAGTAGGTGAAGGTAGATTTAAAAGTAGAGTTTTATGTAACACCGTTGGAACGCCCAAATAATGGGCTCTGAACCATTTTAACACTAACTCTACTCATAAATATGAGTCAGGCCTTGGGGTTGGGATATAACCCCACGACCTCACCTCACAAAAGAAAATGAAACCATTTCAATAAAATAAGAACAAAACTATCTTAACTATCTCGTACGCATGTCGAGAAGAATAATTAATTTTTTTTTAAATATTCAAACAGTTTTTTTTGGAGTCACAGGTCAAGCTGGAGGTTCCTTAAGGCTCAGTCTCGCACGCCGAGTTCATTTCATTTTCTTGACATTTCTATTAAGATACTATCCGATGAATTACTTCCTAAAACTCTCCAGCAAATTAACATCAAGTCTCAAATTTCCTCAACAGATAATAAATTACTTTATACTATCTAATAGCGGTAATAAGCCACGAAAGTATTCATAAATGTCTTAACAGGAAAATAACGTTTAGCAAATACTATATGATGAAAAAATTCTTGATCCAACAACAAAATCAGGAGAATGTTGGAAATAAATTAACAGGAAAATGCCCTAATTAATAGTACATAATCACAATTAAATAAAAAAACAATCCCTGAGTGTGAGACCTAGCCTTAAGGCAGTATAGTTTTGAATTTTCCCCACGATTTAAGGTTAATTGAACATATAAAAATTTTAACTATCAATAATTAATATTTTTGATGGTTTGTAAATAGTTTATTAAACTCAGTAAGGTTTTTCATAGTTCGAAAAATCTTCAAAATCCTGGCATTCTATAATCATGTATCTATTGTTTGTACGTAGACTGTCATAAAAAGCCTCAGATTTAGGATATCACTCATAAGTTTCTAAGATATGGTTAAAGGTATTATGCCATTCATCCTATAATTAAAATTTCACGACAAGGCTACACGTAAAAGGTTAGTTCAAAACAGTAGACCATGCTGTTACAAGCTATCTGTTCACGCAGGATTTAAATATACATAAACTTTTGAAGTTCTCAAAAAAGCAATTTTCGACTTGATAAATCAATTTCAAACATGTAATTTATTAAACGACCCCCACTTAAATCTATGTGCTAAACCGTGTAGTGCAAAGAACTAAAAATCAATGAAACAACAACAGTGTTCGGGGAAAACGGTCGCGCAAAAAGCGAAACGCCCAATACGTTGCCAGGAGGAGTGGGAGAATGCAAGAGGAACAGAAAGGGGAGAGGGGGGGGGGGAGACAGGAGATAATGAATGGGGCCGTTACAGGAAGCTGAACGACTGCTGGGATCGTGTTCCTTTTGTCACCCGAGCCACGTCTCCTCCGCGCATGCGCGTAACACGAGCCCCTAACCCCCCTCCCTTCACCCACTCCACCGGTGGGCCGGGCAGGATTGTTACATGTACCATAGTCGTGGTACTGTGTGCCATTATTTAGCATTGTGTACAGTGACCGACACTGGTACCATAAATAAGTACCACTATTTCACTAGTGAGAAAATAAACAGAACTCCAACACTTGCAAACCATGAGTGTGGTAAACGTTACAAATGCACATGTGCGCGATAACACAGAAGTTGTTTCATCCATCAGACTAACTGCATATACAGACCGAGACATTTCGCTCGGTGTGAAGACGTTTGTTCACATGCCGTGGGTGCATCATACTTCGAGTTTACCAAGGAATCATTATGCACCCGAAGCATACGGCGAGATGTCGGCCGGTCTAGGGTAACAATGCACTATAATTGAAGTTATACTTCTAATGCGACTTCCAACAAGGTTGCGTTAAACGTTTAACGCTACCATGGAGAATAACGCTACGATGGAGAATTATTTGCATGCAATTAAAAACTATTTTTTAATGATGCCAAAGAAGTATAACTTCTCACACGCACCCATTTTATTTCTAAGAACTTTGTTATTTGGTAAAAAGCACCGAGCCCTCTAGAAATGTGTTGGAAGGTGGCCTGAGTAACTTATTATCAACCGCTTGCCCTGTTGAGTCGCGTTGCAAGATGATTTTAAATCCCAAGTTAAAAAATAAGTTAAGTTTAAAATTATGTTTATCCATTCCTTCCTTCTATGGTTACAGTGTTGACAGATAGCCGAGTGCGCGGTGAGAGTAGTCACCCACCACAGGAGAATAAAATAATGCGTACCTTTAAGAAAATGCTCCCCCATTTTGTTTTGTTAACCCAACCCTCTCAGTATTAGCCCAGCCGGCCAGTAGTCCAGTCATTTTAGGCAATTTAAACCCCAATCTACGGAAAAATTCCTAGTGAGCTGAATTTTTTTATACACCTTTATTACGGCGTTGTAATGATGATGTGAAAAATCGGCATTGATATCTTGCCGGCTAAAAAAGTTATAAAGGTCAAAAGGTCACGAAAATCAGTTTTTCGCAAATATCTCGCGACCTATTGCTCGGAGGTGAATAGAGGTCATTATAATTGTTTGTCGTGAAATTATCACAAAAATTGACTCTTGCATTTTTCTGTAAAATTAACCGTTCTCGGACCTTTATAACGTTTTTAGCCGGCACGATATCAATGTCGATTTTTCACACCTTCATTACAACGCCGTAATATAAGTGTACCTATACAAAAATTAAGCTCACTAGGAATTTTTCCGCAGATAAAACCTAAAATGACTGGACTACAGGGGCACCCATGGGCAAGGATACGGCATACGCCGTATACGCGAATCGGGAAAGGTGTTAGAGCTTCAGCTATGACCAGAGGTTGAGGCAACCCATCCCAGCATAGTAACCACCTCGGCCCCCCGCAACGCTCAGCTAACCAGACAGTTGGCTGTGTCCTTAGTCCTTAGACCTCATCAGCACTGCTGGTGCCTACCCCCATCCACCGCATCACACAGGGACCCAGGGCCGGTGCAAGGTAAATTGGCGCCCTAGGCGAAAAACCTTAATGCCCCCCCCCCCCCCACAAGGCCGGACACCACAAAGAAAAATTTTCCTTGCCTCAAAATACATCACGTAAGCCTAGATTTTGTCAACAATCAAATGTAAGCAGGCTTGTGTTTATTTTTATTAAATTTTACTTATTACAATTCATAAACAGGTCACCGTGGACTTTAAATAATTACTTATGTCAATTTAAACATTTCAAACTGTTACAAAAATCCATTTTCATCTATTTTCAATAATCGTTAAACATATTATATCAGCTGTTATGTGTCGTGCTGCGCCGCCCCCAGCTACTTGGCGCCCTAGGCGGTTGCCTAGTTCGCCTTTATGGACGCGCCGACCCTGTTCAGTCACCCAGTGGACCCGTGGTCCGGTGGAGGTCTATCCAAAACTCTCCTAGCTGTCCAGACTAGTATCTGGAACTTAGCTGTGCCAAGGAGCTGGAGGGCCTCGGAGTTGCCTCATACAGCATCAGGCAGCGAATGCTTTGTGCCTCCAGTTCCTCCCTTCTTCTCGCTTGTCACGTGACACAGTGACGTAACAGGGCGGTACCCAGTTGTCCGTTGCAAGTACGGAACAAACTCTACAACATTAAATATTATTTATTTAATAATTAACCTTTAAAAACAATTTTTTAACTATCGAAAAAATATTTGTTGCCTTTAACTAAAACTTGTAGTTATAAGAGCAAGTTACGCCTATGTAGGCCAATATATTTACTGTTAAGGTAATTAAATATTAAGAAAATGTAAGGTCTTTAAAAACAGTACACATAATCACGTACATGGTAATGAATATGATTTTATTTCGTATTTAAAAATAACACTTTTTGGTTAACAATAAACGAACGTGTATATGTAAGTGCTATGTTGGATTCCGACGAGCTATGCCTTCCGAAATTTTAAACGAGTCATAAAATTGTATAAATAGCTCGTATAAAGAGGTATGAAAAGGTGGAGTTTCAAAGTTTCCAACTGGTATCGTGTTGCGTGCGTAACAGCTTTTTAAATAGTTCGTTTTTTTTGTTTGTTTTTTTCTCCGCAGGGTAAATTAGATGTTTAAAACTGTTACGTACCTTCCTTAATTTTATCTCACGCCTTTTCATGCCAAAGTGTTATCTCGGCAAAGAATTAGGGTACAAAGCTACGAATAATATAATAATTGCTGTATTAAAAGTACGTAAACTATCTAGGTGTGGTCCGTAGAGCGGGAAAAAAAACTCGTATTCAAAATTTAATTTTTAGTTCAAGTAACAAAAAGGTCTCAAACACATTTTGGTTTTAATTCAGAAAATGGTTTTCAGTAAAATATACAACGAAGAATTTCCACTCCTCCCCCCACTACGGTTTTTTAAGCAGATGAAGTGTCATTATTCCCAAAGGTATGTACAGGAGGTGGCCACGTCTGCATGATTAAAAGGTAACCGCGTGAAGGCTTTTTTTTTTTCAGCTCATGATTTGCGCCATGTTGTTAGACGACCAAACTATTAGTTTGAAGTAGAGTGTTTGCATTGCCACAGTTTCAAATGACTGTATTTTATAGAAGGGACTGTGTTCAACGCCGGAGATTCTAATTCACACTTACTGACCCATCATCAGACGTTGTTAAGCATCATTTCTGCCATGGAGTTACGAATTGCCAGGAGACGGCATGATGTGATGTAGTTGAAGTCACTTTTTAAGCCATATTATCCCACACAAAACATTGCTTAAATGGTGCTTCACCACATCTGATGGTGCTAAGTAAAAAAATTGAATATCCGCCGCTAAAAACAGTTACTTTCATAAAACTGTTTCTAAATTGCAAACACTAAACTTCAGCCAATGTTTTGGGCGTCTAACCAATATGGCACAACAATTAGCTGAAGGGGAAAAAACGGCTTCACATACTTACCACGCAGTCATGGTAATCGTGGCCATCCATTGATTTTTCGAGTGACATGTCGATGCCGAGGTGAAAAATAATAATCATTTGACGTCCAACTACGTCAGAGCATTTCAAATCAAGGTTTAGATACGCGTTTGTTCGAACTCTGTGCTGGTTGCCGCTGGCTTCTCGTGACCCGGCCAATCTCCCTGCCCTTCCCTCTCCCCCTTCCTACGACCAGCATGCCTCGCAGGTCACGTGCAGCCGCGTGCCTCAGATCTGCGCGACAGGACAGACGCGGTCGCGCGTGGACTGCGGTAACGCGTAGTCGCGAAGGGAGGAGGGAAGGAGGGAAGGAGGAGGATGAGAGGAGGGAGGGAGGGAATGGGAAACGAGAGAACGTCACGAAGTCACGTAGCTCATGACGCGGGCGGCGGCTTCAGGTGGCGGGCGCGTTGACGTTCGTGCAAGAGCCGACCGGCTCCGGGATTGTTACCAACCGTATGTATTCCGACAATGGAAACGTGCAGCGTGTTAGCTCTCGGTGTACGGCATTTGATAGGAATAATTTCGCGAAAGAAACGGAAAATGCGTAACCACGGTGCTTCCAACTGTAGCTGATGGCGTGATCCAAAGTTCACAAAGCCAAAGGGAAAAACACACATTATAAATATAAAACTGTTTAAATGAATTTTAACAAAATAGTGAGTATTTTAGTAAAATTCCTTGTCGCAAATCAGGCCTAAAGCCGGATTTGGTATTTTTTTTCAAGACTTTTTGTCTTCATCGGATCCGTTTCAGTATATAGTTTAAAATTTCTGTCTGCTAATCAAATGATTCAATAGTCGACGTAGCTGCTCCGGCAACTAATTCTAGCGGCGGGCGTGGAAAATACGCGTGATTCGCGTCCATAAATGCAGTTGAAAACATAATTTTCGTATATATTTAGCACGCTCGGCATTATTTTCAAAGAATTGTACGTTAAATTTAGTGTCCGATTTTTGTATTGTAGGTTTATTGGCAACATGAAAAACATGAGAGAACATGAATTAGCTCGTAACGGAGGTTAGAATTTACACATCTCTTGCGAGTACTGACAGACTAGCTAACTTTTTTTAAATGAAACTTATTTACACTGGTAAAGTAAGTCGAGGCGATGCCGTCAAAGCGTAACGGTAAGTGCGTAACGTAAAATCATAGGTGACGAAACCGTATGCAAAACAGTATCAAATTACCACATGGCAGCAGCTTCGCGGAGCAAGAGAGGCATTGAAAAATAAATAAAGACTGTGATTCGACTCGGTTCTTGGACACTACAGCATGAAAAAATTTTAAAAAGGTTTTTTGACGAGGAATTAAAAAAAAAATTCGCAAATAGTTGCATTCAGTAAAAGTAGTTACCATTACATTTATCTTAATATTGATATTTTTGTTTAATATTATCCCGCATGGATCGCAGTGCAATTGTTCGCCATGACATTTCACAGAAATCAACACACGAGCACAACCTATATAGATTACGAGAGACGGAAGTGTTTTTTGACTTATTGATAATAAGACTCTAAATGAGCACTTCGACATATAATTAAGCAAATGATTAATATTTTAAAAAAACTTTTGATTTAAGCTCGATTCTCGTCAACTGAGACACGGAAGAAGAAAAAAAGGCTTGGCCATTCCAAATTCGATCAGACGAGGAATTCAATTAAAATACTCTCACACTTGGAAAAATTCGATAAACGTTTGTCGTGAACAAGTTTCGCTCGCCGTGGTAAACGTGATTGCCGCGTCCGTTCACTTGTTGAAGCACAGTTGGGCAAACAATAGTCGACATACTGTAAAAAAAAATTAATAACTTAAGAATATTACGTTGTGCGCCGATGTAAATACAAACACGCATCCTATAGACACCAAACTTTAAAGGAAAGCGTATAAGTTTCGCATTTAACGCGCGTAGCGGCCATCCACTCACATGTTTTTTTTTAAATGTATTTTAATTTTAGCCGACAACGATGTTATTAGAATGACATGAAAACACAGGTCAGGAAATTTGAATCAGCCAGTCTCCTTGATCCTGTACATGTACCTTGACCTTGATCAAGGAAACACCAGTTTTTTCCTAGTGATTTCGGCAAACTATACATTTTGTTTTTAATTGGAAACGATATTTGTATTTCTAATAATGATTTGTCACCATCCTATAGACGATTACAAAACATTCATCCGCGCTTAAAAACCCAGCTTAGGCAAAGAAGCAAACGGAGTTGGAAAGGAAATACAAAAATAACAACCCTTCCCGAAACCCAAGGCTACTTTTAATTACATGTTTTTTTTTTTCTTTCGTTCGTCACACAGCTATTAATGAGACCACCTCTTTTTTCTCCCCTTACCAGTGGGGTAGGTCCTGATTTTGGCATTGCTGGTTTTGCAAAAGGTATTTTTCGAGATAAAATTTTTAATGACTACCCTCCGTATTTTTATCCTTCTCAAAAAAAAATACCACCGACAACTTCGTGAACACGCGCTCACTAGAAAACATTTGAAAAAAAAAAATAATTCGCAACTTCTACCTATGTGTATTTTAATTAATCACTCGCCGAAGAAGGTTGGTATCAGATTCGCTAAGAGTTGCATGATGGTTACCGTTTTATCACAACGTTTGCGACTGTATATTCAAGCAAACTTACGTGCGAACTCAGCCTAGCTAAAGACAAAAGTTTGTGACTACAAACATAATATGAAAATAAAATATAAATGATTTATTTAATATAAAATATGATATAATCTATAATATACTATATAATATTTATTATAAAATGTATTATGCGTCAGTGTTTTTTTACTACTAGAGTCTAGAGGCAGAACTCTCTCGCGCTGCTCATTATAAACACCCTTACTCAAGGGTACGTCACTGCCGCCCAACGGACAAAAAAAAATTGAAAATCAACTCATTAAACAAACAAAAAATCGATAAACCAAGAAACCCGAAAGAAATATTGCATCCGAAAGTTCTCTAGCTTCAATACCCGGCTTTGCCTGGATGAGATGTATTATGATCTTCCGCAGCAAAATGATCGGTGAGCTAACCTTCAGTTCGAGGCAGTGAAAAACGGTATTCTTGGCACACTTGACGGATTCAAGAATTCGCTAGGAGGCATCAACAATGTAATAGCCGGTGCTAGGAGAAGAATGCATCAACAACGCGATAGCCGTTTCCATGGAGACTAAGGTAGCAATAAACGATGCAACAGCCATTGACATTGAGATTATCGGAAAATATTGATAAACAAAAATTAAAACAAAGTCACACAGACACAATTTCAAACAAACCCTTTTAGAATCGAAGGTATGCATACCACCACAATCGCGGGTGGAAAGCAGAAGAGTGGTTGTGGAGAAAACCAAGAATTAACAAAAATTCATTTTCCCATATATATATATATATATATATATATATATATATATATATATATATATATATATATATATATATATATAAGTAAAATAATAGTATTACTGCAATTGTTTTCGGACGTCAGCGGGAAATAAAAAATACACAAAAAAGAGTGCGTTTACACGTATTCCTCACTTAGCACAAATTGTGAGAATTCATGTGTTAATTTTACTGCCCCAGTCTTGAATAGCACGTATGCATGTTTCAGTTTGCACGAAATCGCCACAGAAAAAAAAAGTCGGGCATGATGCCACGAAGTCAGCTTCAACTCTGTAAGCAACAGATGTACCGTGGCATACAGTTACTATTATGAATTTGGTAGGGGGAGGGGGGGGAGATGCACGCTCAGGTCTGACTAAGCTATCGACTGTTGTACAAACATCAGCTACGGCAAGTTCAGTTGCGGCTATTGAGTGTGAAGGACCAAATGTTTTTACGTCCGCATGTTTGAGCGGGGCCGTACCGTTGTCGCCAAGATGAACTTCAGTCTAGCCAGTGGCAGGGAACTACTCGAGAGCGTAATGCATAGTGTTCAAGTATTTGAGACGAAACTAGAAGTACTGTGGCGTGCAGGATGTCATGAAGGCCACACTTGTAATGTTGGCACTTTAGTTTGAAGAAATATACTGTGCGCACAACCGTACGTATCTTAACTATCAAAGGTTTATATAAGTCTGATGCTGTTGGTTGTACTAGCGGGATTATATTTGGCATTAGCTACCGGAACAGAAATTAATAGATGATTCACATAGGTAAAGGTTGTTAAATGGTGAAAAGAAAAAAAAATCACGGACTTACTGGATTGGTGTATTAACAAGTGGTGATACACAAAAAAAACACAAACTTTTTGAAGTACATAACCACCTATATCCCGTTACGCGGTGTCGTATTTGTCATACGAAGGATGCAATTGTAGGCTTTTAAAAATAAATGGTGTGACGTATTTATTGTCGAGTGTTTTTCTACGCAAATTGGCAACACTGCTCCAACTTGACGGATCGAATGTGAACATTACCCCCTCCCTCTTTATCACGCGCAACAAAAAAAGGCCACAAGAACCAGTCCCAGCAAGAGCACAACAGGTGGCAACTGTAACAAAGAAAACATCGGGTCGTTAACCGCGCCTTTTGCACTCGCCTCAAGTCTCGCATCCCTGAGCTGCACTGTACTTTGGAAACCAGTCGCCGAGATATAGTTTGTAATACTACAAGAAAGATATTGTAACTTTGTACAACACATTGCTACGGTTATTTTTTTGCATTTATTAAATACGTTTTCCGAGATGATACTGAGTGTTTCCAACTAAAATTGGCGCATGATTTTATATTTTTGGTTGATGTTTCATTCAAGCATACAATTTTTTTTAATCATGGAAAGGATAATCGAATATTCAAAATTTTGGACTATTTTGTTGTATCGTGCTTATTATGTGAGCAGTTAATACTGGAAAGCTATTCAGGAAACGGTTTACAAATAAATTCTTATTGGAGGTACTGGGACAAATTATCAAAGCATAAATACCTACCCGGGTAAGAATAAGAGCCCAGTATAAATGCGAACAATATTTTGTATTGATACGGATTTTTTCATGTAAATGTACTAATTCACAATTATGTGTAAGTTTACATGAATATTTCTGTTCCATGTAAAAAAAAAACACTGTGTGGATAAACAGGCGTCTTTCGAGGAAAAAAAACGCTTCATCATGGCCATGTTTGTTTATTTCCAAACACCGCACCGTGTGTGTTGGTGTGTGTGTGTGTGTGTGTGTTTGTGTGTACAGCGGGATTGAGGATGTAATAAAAGCATGACAGGAAAATATATGCCTTGTCTTTAGCACGCTATGAATTTTTTTTAACACTGTTTCACCTAAGTGCGCCTTGACACGAAAGTGTGAATGCGTACATACATATTTATATACGTATATTTAAACATAATTGCACTTTTATATATACACACACAATCCTATGTACGATCACTCACTCACATGTTCAAATTATTATTGACTTTGAAAAGAGCTAGCAACTTAAATTTTTTTTAGCCTAAAACAGATTACCTATAACCGATAGAAAAATTACAAAATATGTATTTATTTTAAAACTTTTTAACAATGAAAAGTATATAAAAAATGGCGACGAAATTTTCTTAAAAGACGGCCCTGACCTTTTATGAGAGGGTCAACTCTGAACAATCAAAACATGCGTTGCATCAGCGTATCGGATTTGGCGAGGTCTATAATTTGGTGCTATAGGTTTTTGTAGTTTCTCTATATGTCGTAACTTTGAGCTTACAAACCATATTGACTCTAAAGTAATAAACCAAACAAATAAAAGTCACGATCAATTATCAAAATTAATTATCCGAAATTGACTCAATTTTATTACCACCAAAAATAGCATGATGTTGAGAAACCATCCTTAAAGCAAAGCTACATTAACCATATAACGGATATTTTCACTGCTCTCAATGCGCGTTATTTGATAGATGTGAAACTTCAAAAACATCTTCAGAAACATTGCAATATCAAATGAAGATAAATACGTGGGTGCTCAGTGTACTGCGATTATAAACTTATAAAACAGATTCAGTGTCTCTAAAACTGGATGTTTCAATTACATCAATATCTTCATCAGTGAATAAAATATATTGTAACGTATAGCGCTTGAATCCAAGTCATACTCGATCAAATATTTTTAGCAAAAATAAATTTCCAGATTTTCCTAAGTAATTTTTTAGTTCGCAAATGGCAAAATTAGTATTCAGTGTTCTTCCGTTGCTATTGTATAAGTACTTTATCTTTTCAAATTGTCGACAAATATAGAAAATAATCAGTGATAGTTGACAAGAGTAACCAGATTGCATTTTGTGTAAACATACGTCGATATGATGTACAATGATAGTCAGGGGCATGTATTTTTCGCGAAAAGGTTCCAATACTAGCTGAGGGTTGGTAAACTGTCGCTTCATCTGTGTTTCGTGGTTGAGCGAGTTTCTTCTTTCAGGTAAATGTTTACCAATGGCAGAACCAGGATTTTTTTTTGTTAGAAGGAAGGAGGGTGTATTTTGAAAATAAATAGAAACAAATTTAGAATTTAACCACGTGTATTTAAAAAAAACAACTAACATATGGGCCTATAGCAGTAGCCGTGTGAGACGTGGATTCTCACATAGTAACATACTGTCTTCAATGATATTTTGCAAATTTTTTCATAACTTCGGGTGGGGATATCCCTTCTATGCCACCTCCCCTCACGGAAACCTACGGTGTTTACTATTAGTACACGAAACACAGGCTCTATTCAGCAGGGAAGCAAGGCAACTGCTTCTCTTGCAGACAAGTCACCAAAAACAGAGAAGGCACACGTGTGCCCTATGAGAATGGACATCACTAAGTTCACGAGTGTCTCTCAGACGGGCGGCGCGGGAAGCCTTCTTTTCACAGACGAGAGAGCCAATAACCCAAAGTTCCCCGAAGTTCATGTTTTTTCTTCCGTATCTTTAATGTAGCTATCCTAACCAAATCAACCGTCCATAATGTTTTAAAGTATTTATAATGAAGCTAACCTAACCTAATTGAACATTAGTATCCTTTTATCAACACCGCCATATTTATTTACAATGAACCAAAAAAAACAGAAGATGCACGATCGGGTGTTTGGCTCTCTCGTCTGTGAAAAGAAGGCTTCCCGGACGGCGCGGCCTGCGACCGTGCGAGCAGGACGTTGGACCACGGACTTGCGGAAGCGGCAACACCGCGCGACACACGGCAGGTGTCCACACTCGGGGGCTGGCACGCGGTTCGACCGGTGAGTGGCATCGTGTTTGCTTCGTGCCACGTACGCGACGTCAAACGGCTCTTGCCTGTCTGTTTGTGTTCGTGTCGGCGGTGAAGCTGGCTGATGATGCACCCGATAGCACTGAGCGCGCGCACACACACGGCGGATGCGGGATCCCTGCCGCCAGACACTGGAGATCACAAGCAGAGATGCTCATTTTCCCCTCCTGCAAGGCTGCCGTTACGTATCAAGGGGCCCGCCTCGTCAGGGGTGTATTTGTGTGAGTGCGACGCTCGCTGCTGCCTAGGACAACTATCATATTTGACTGGTGACCATTACATTATATTGCGACGAAATGAAGACAAAGGTGTAATACAATCACTTTGAGTGCTTTCAAGAATCTGTACCGGGTGTTTCACGCCTAAACATAATTCTGAAAACACGCGTTATAGTCATTTTCACTCGAACGAAAATTCGTTTTGAAACGAAATACAGAAACAGAACTATTAATCCGCCACCTCCGTATTCTTAAATGCTTTTCGTAAACAGACACCACTCTGATATCTTGAACAGTTTTTTTTCTTGAGCAGTTTTTTTTAATATGAAGATCAGAATGATTTTCCAGAGTTGAGACAGAATTGAAGAGGCTGTTGCTTCCATTACGTGTTAACCAAAGTGTGGGAAGAATCGAACTTTTGGTTGGATGTGTGCCGTATGACTTAAGGTGCACATATTTAACATCTGTAAGAAAAAAATAGGTTATTTTACCTTCAGTTTGATGTATGATTTGTTGTAAATAGTCTAAATTAAACTGTTACATTACCACTGAAACTGGGACATTCTCTTATGAACATCCTGTACTTTGACATAAAGAAACCTCAATAACGGACTGTTCTTGCTGCAACTGTGTCTTCATTGTCAGCCCTCTGTGTTCGTCTGTGTTGTAATACTCTTGCCGGCTAATTCCTTCCACGAGATTCTCTATGCGGCGGTTTTTGCCTTCAACTTTCGACATCGGCTGATTTTGCCACTTGTTTTCTGAGTGTTTGTGTATTCATTTTGTTTTTGTCCGCTAATTAAGTTTCTCTATGCCATACTGAGTAACCAGCAATGCCGTTATGCACAAAAAAAAATATTTAATCAATCTTCTCCATTGCAAAGGAATAATTCAAAGAAAGTATCGGGGATTTTCACTTCGCATCTTGCGCTCACGGTCGACATACCGTCTTCCTTGCTGTATGTGTCCGTTGGACAGTAACGCTAGGTTCACAAATGAAGGGGGAAAAAATAAAGTAACATAAACAGGCTGTTCGCACAAGATTTGACCGCCGTGTTTTCGAACCTACTGATTCACAACAGCGCCAAGACGTTGGACCCATAGCAGAGAACAATTGATATATTTTAGTACTGTTACTGACTTATGGTGCAACAGCCAACAAGAGTAGAGTAATATGTCATTTTGGCGGGACTTTAGAACTGTTTTATCATACTGTGGCAAGAAATATTCGAGATATTAAATTTCTAACGTCAGAATTATTAAATTTGTTTAATGACCCGAACTATTTTTTTTTTAAAACTGTGTTCAAAAACTACTAGTCAGATATCACGGGATTCTCACTCCGTAGGTGGTAAATATAGTTATTTATTTACTAACAAATGTCAGATACATGCATCGCGAAATTTCACTGGCTGAAACAGTTAGAGTTCAATTAACTGTGAACCTATTTCGCAGAGGTAGCGTGCAAAGTCATGTACATAGCCTGCTAGGTCCCTATGGGCAGGGGAATGGAGAAGGGTGAAGGGTTGAAGGGAGGGGGGGGCAAAAGGCGCGGGAAAGCGCCCCGCGCGGTCAGGTGCTGCGAGTGGCGACATCTGGCATCGGTCCCCCCTGCCCCTCCCGCTACTAGCGACCAAATGGGGTGTGGGAGGGAGTGTGGGGGGGGGGGGTGGATGGCTGAGGGCTGTGACGGCGCGGGGGCACAGCTGTGCGCACAGACATTCACTCACCGCGGAGCAGGACGGGAGGAGGGGGCCCTCAAGTGGAGGGGGGGTTCGGTTCCCCGCGGCGACGCGCTGATGAATGGACCCCCGCCGAGACGCACGCACAGGCGTCGAGAGCGCGTCGTGGCGACTAACTACACAGAAAAGCCCTGTGTGTGATTTCCCACCGCCCGAACCTCACATCGTGACACGCCGAAAATATTTCAAGCCACGTTCGTACGCATGTATAACTGGACGAGAACTAATTTTTATCGTTGCGAGTTTAATCACCCGGCATTTGCTACAAAATGTATCAGCTGTACGTTAAGTCACGTCCTAACCTACAATGTTCGATCTGCTTTTTTTTTTCTCTCACTCAAATTCGAAAATAGGACCATACTGGTAAACATTTATAAGCCTTGCTCAGATCCGTAAACACAGAAGAATTAATTTTTCGTAGACCAGAAGGCAATTAGTCACGCAAAAGTTTAAATAAGGAATATTCGTCAAGACCACCCTCTAACAGCAAATTGTGTGTGATGTGCACCAGGCGACACAATTTGTCATTTTAATTCTTATAAAGCGTAATTCATATACGCATATAATTTTTGTGGCTCGTGTGTTTGATCGGGAAGTTCTGCTGTGAGTGTCTCAAGTTTTATTTTGTCGCAAATGAATCAATTTAAACCTCATAAAATTTTTTAGATCTTCTTCACCTCTGGTTTTCCTCATTCTTGGAAGAAATACTCCTGCATCATCGTCCTCATTATCAGGAGGCCGTGGCTTACGCCAGTCTACACGGAGTAATTTTCCCGCTCGTCATTTTGCTTGAGCAGCAGCAGAACACCGTTCGTAATTACCACGAGCGTTTAATGTTTACGATCGACGTCGGCAAAGCCTTTTGCGCAAGACTCGAAACTTTAATAATCCAGCCCTCCCTCCGGGGGAAACCCGCTGACGAGATGCCCCGCTCCTTCCCCGCCGTCACTGCTGCCAACCTGCGAAGGAGAAGTCTGGCTGCGAATCACCTGCAGACGGACCCCTCGCCCGGTGACTGGCTGGTTTGCTGATCGCCTTGGACGAAGCTAACGGATCACCATTTCAATGTCACGCAAGTCGTTTGAACACGAAAACCGTAACGACAGCTTTACTTGTGGTTGACAATGTTATCAACAGCAATTTTTGGTCTTGAGGTACAAATATTTGTAATAACTTTCTTTGAAATACTACAGCTCAACGTATAGAGTGAAAAACCCAATAGTCTTTTTTTTATAGTTCTGCATATTTCTTTTAATATTCTGGCGAAACAAAAGTTTGTACAGGACTTTTAAACATACGCGACGGTAAATAATGTGGAGTGATTAAGACCTAATTATTTATCCCAATACAAACATTACCAGATTTACAAAAGATAATTATATGAATATTTTAGTTCAAATTATAAATGTATACAAATTTGGTTATGTTTAACATTGCGTTGATAATTTGTTTGCAGTTTCTAAAATTTACAGGTAAAAAGGAAGAAAGGAAAGTTGAGAGAAAAAGAAAATGACGACGAGGTATGAATGAATGAATGAATGAATTGAAGCTTTATTTCTCGTCGACATCGAGGTCATTAAAGACGACGAGGGGTGATGAAATGAGAACGGAGTGGGAAAACCGGGAGCATCGCGAGAAAACCCACCAGCTCACGGCCACGTACACCGCGTCTCCGGGATTGGGCGCGCCGCCGGAGAGTCGAACACGGATGGCTTTAGTGGGAGGCGAGGCGGATAAAAACAACAGCCGGACGCAGGTTGTAAATACTCGGTAAGTATTCCCTACGTACGTTAGTTAATAACACTATGAAATGAAACGAACTCGTTTCCGTCAGCGATAAGAAGAGGTCCTCCTTGCCCGTCGGAGTTTTCAGGGCCAGGCGTACTCCGACAAAAGGCGCGCCGTTTACTTCATCATCATCATCATATTATTATTATTATTCTCGCCTCCTCCACGCCCACTTCGCAAATACGAACATGGCCTCTTTCACCCGCAATGTTAGATTTGTTAGTTTCTTGCTGGTTCCAGATCTACAGTCTGTTCGGAAATCGCGGAGCGAAGAATTTTAAAGGGTGGCAAGGAACACCCAAAGCAAGCAAATTTTTTACTAAATGACATGTCCGTCCAAAAGCGCAACCTTGAAAAGTTAAAGGCTCGTACAGTAGCGCGCAAATTTGAATTCAGGGAACTACTCAACCGGTTGAGAAAACGCGCGATCCCAGCGCAATGACTTGAAACGTTCCGAGTGAGTCAAGCGGACTAACCAACCTCGCATGTGGCCTGCTCTTCCCGCGGGGAGTTTTGAAAGTCACGGCGCTGCGATCGCGCGTCCTCTGAGCCAACGGAGAGCTGCCCTGATGCGCGCGAAATTTAAATTTTGTGCGCCACTGTTCGTACCTGTAACATTACCGAGTTTCGTCTCCGGACAGGCATTTTTTGATTTATATATATATATATATATACTTATATATAGCTTGTTTTGGCATTCGCTGCCACCTATTAAATGTTTTTTTTTTCCCCGAAATTTGCAAAACACTCTGTCGGCCATATGCAGAAATGTTTCGGAAATGGGACGAAGTAAGGCACTGGGTCTACTGGCCACGTGTGGGAACACTTGGACACGAACATCTGGCTAATCACCGCGACTCAATTCGTCAAACAAGTTTTTTTTTGTTAAGATAACATGCTTGATATCGTTTACAAATAGTTTTAAAAGCCTACAAAGTTATCAACGCAACAGTGTATGCAATATTAATTAAACAACAGAACATACAGCCTACATAAACATTATAAAAAAGTTATAAAAATTCTCCATGTTAATGTGTGGAAGTAATAATAAATGACGAATGGTAAAAACAGTTCCTATTAATCCATTAATTTTCTCCTTCATTTGTTGAGAAAAAAATTTTAATTGATTGAAAATTTAGTACATTGCCACGCCCAAATTTTTGTTACTTTCTCATTCGTTACACAGATGTAGAACTTCCATTAAGGCAAATGAAGAAAATTAAAAATGACCTTTACGAACAGTAGATAACTGAAAGTAGCTTACCAACACCGTTGAAACACAGGAAAAAAAAGTCTGAACTTTTACATAATATTCCTTTGGAAACCAGTTGCCAAGAAATAGTTTGTAATACTACAAGAAAGATACTGTAACTTTTTACAACACACGGCTATCGTTATTTTCATATATGAAATACTTTTTTTCGAGATAATACTGAGAAGTTCTTACGAAAATTGGCGCATAATTATATATATTAATTGACGGTTATTAAATCATAATTGTTTATAAACCATGAAAAACATAATGTAATAATCAATATGACTATTTTGGTTTTATTATTCTTGTTAATGTTTGCAGTTAATACTGGAAAGCTATTCAGGGAACGGTTACAGTGAAAACTAATTTGTAGCGATAAGGTTGTTTTCATGTAAACGTGCGAATTGGCAAATATCTGCGATTTCACGTGAACATTTCTGTTCCATTTACAAAAAAAAAAAAAAAAGTGCAGAAGAACAGTACCAGAAGGCCAGCCTACTACATAGTTTGGATAACAGTAGTGCAGAAGAACAGTACCAGAAGGCCAGCCTACTACATAGTTTGGATAACAGTAGTGCAGAAGAACAGTACCAGAAGGCCAGCCTACTACATAGTTTGGATAACAGTAGTGTAGAAGAACAGTACCAGAAGGCCAGCCTACTACATAGTTTGGATAACAGTAGTGCAGAAGAACAGTACCAGAAGGCCAGCCTACTACATAGTTTGGATAACAGTAGTGCAGAAGAACAGTACCAGAAGGCCAGCCTACTACATAGTTTGGATAACAGTAGTGCAGAAGAACAGTACCAGAAGGCCAGCCTACTACATAGTTTGGATAACAGTAGTGCAGAAGAACAGTACCAGAAGGCCAGCCTACTACATAGTTTGGATAACAGTAGTGCAGAAGAACAGTACCAGAAGGCCAGCCTACTACATAGTTTGGATAACAGTAGTGCAGAAGAACAGTACCAGAAGGCCAGCCTACTACATAGTTTGGATAACAGTAGTGCAGAAGAACAGTACCAGAAGGCCAGCCTACTACATAGTTAGGATAACAGTAGTGCAGAAGACAAAGAACAGTACCAGAAGGCCAGCCTACTACATAGTTTGGATAACAGTAGTGCAGAAGAACAGTACCAGAAGGCCAGCCTACTACATAGTTTGGATAACAGTAGTGCAGAAGAACAGTACCATAAGGCCAGCCTACTACATAGTTTGGATAACAGTAGTGTAGAAGAACAGTACCAGAAGGCCAGCCTACTACATAGTTTGGATAACAGTAGTGCAGAAGAACAGTACCAGAAGGCCAGCCTACTACATAGTTTAGATAACAGTAGTGCAGAAGAACAGTACCAGAAGGCCAGCCTACTACATAGTTTGGATAACAGTAGTGCAGAAGAACAGTACCAGAAGGCCAGCCTACTACATAGTTTGGATAACAGTAGTGCAGAAGAACAGTAGTGCAGAAGAACAGTACCAGAAGGCCAGCCTACTACATAGTTTGGATAACAGTAGTGCAGAAGAACAGTACCAGAAGGCCAGCCTACTACATAGTTAGGATAACAGTAGTGCAGAAGACAAAGAACAGTACCAGAAGGCCAGCCTACTACATAGTTTGGATAACAGTAGTGCAGAAGAACAGTACCAGAAGGCCAGCCTACTACATAGTTTGGATAACAGTAGTGCAGAAGAACAGTACCAGAAGGCCAGCCTACTACATAGTTTGGATAACAGTAGTGCAGAAGAACAGTACCAGAAGGCCAGCCTACTACATAGTTTGGATAACAGTAGTGCAGAAGAACAGTACCAGAAGGCCAGCCTACTACATAGTTTGGATAACAGTAGTGCAGAAGAACAGTACCAGAAGGCCAGCCTACTACATAGTTTGGATAACAGTAGTGCAGAAGAACAGTACCAGAAGGCCAGCCTACTACATAGTTTGGATAACAGTAGTGCAGAAGAACAGTACCAGAAGGCCAGCCTACTACATAGTTAGGATAACAGTAGTGCAGAAGACAAAGAACAGTACCAGAAGGCCAGCCTACTACATAGTTTCGATAACAGTAGTGCAGAAGAACAGTACCAGAAGGCCAGCCTACTACATAGTTTGGATAACAGTAGTGCAGAAGAACAGTACCAGAAGGCCAGCCTACTACATAGTTTGGATAACAGTAGTGCAGAAGAACAGTACCAGAAGGCCAGCCTACTACATAGTTTGGATAACAGTAGTGCAGAAGAACAGTACCAGAAGGCCAGCCTACTACATAGTTAGGATAACAGTAGTGCAGAAGACAAAGAACAGTACCAGAAGGCCAGCCTACTACATAGTTTGGATAACAGTAGTGCAGAAGAACAGTACCAGAAGGCCAGCCTACTACATAGTTTGGATAACAGTAGTGCAGAAGAACAGTACCAGAAGGCCAGCCTACTACATTGTTAGGATAACAGTAGTGCAGAAGACAAAGAACAGTACCAGAAGGCCAGCCTACTACATAGTTTGGATAACAGTAGTGCAGAAGAACAGTACCAGAAGGCCAGCCTACTACATAGTTTGGATAACAGTAGTGCAGAAGAACAGTACCAGAAGGCCAGCCTACTACATAGTTTGGATAACAGTAGTGCAGAAGAACAGTACCAGAAGGCCAGCCTACTACATAGTTAGGATAACAGTAGTGCAGAAGACAAAGAACAGTACCAGAAGGCCAGCCTACTACATAGTTTGGATAACAGTAGTGTAGAAGAACAGTACCAGAAGGCCAGCCTACTACATAGTTTGGATAACAGTAGTGTAGAAGAACAGTACCAGAAGGCCAGCCTACTACATAGTTTGGATAACAGTAGTGCAGAAGAACAGTACCAGAAGGCCAGCCTCCTACATAGTTTGGATAACAGTAGTGCAGAAGAACAGTACCAGAAGGCCAGCCTACTACATAGTTTGGATAACAGTAGTGCAGAAGAACAGTACCAGAAGGCCAGCCTACTACATAGTTTGGATAACAGTAGTGCAGAAGAACAGTACCAGAAGGCCAGCCTACTACATAGTTTGGATAACAGTAGTGCAGAAGAACAGTACCAGAAGGCCAGCCTACTACATAGTTTGGATAACTGTAGTGCAGAAGAACAGTACCAGAAGGCCAGCCTACTACATAGTTTGGATAACAGTAGTGCAGAAGAACAGTACCAGAAGGCCAGCCTACTACATAGTTTGGATAACAGTAGTGCAGAAGAACAGTACCAGAAGGCCAGCCTACTACATAGTTTGGATAACAGTAGTGCAGAAGAACAGTACCAGAAGGCCAGCCTACTACATAGTTTGGATAACAGTAGTGCAGAAGAACAGTACCAGAAGGCCAGCCTACTACATAGTTAGGATAACAGTAGTGCAGAAGACAAAGAACAGTACCAGAAGGCCAGCCTACTACATAGTTTGGATAACAGTAGTGCAGAAGAACAGTACCAGAAGGCCAGCCTACTACATAGTTTGGATAACAGTAGTGCAGAAGAACAGTACCAGAAGGCCAGCCTACTACATAGTTTGGATAACAGTAGTGTAGAAGAACAGTACCAGAAGGCCAGCCTACTACATAGTTTGGATAACAGTAGTGCAGAAGAACAGTACCAGAAGGCCAGCCTACTACATAGTTTGGATAACAGTAGTGCAGAAGAACAGTACCAGAAGGCCAGCCTACTACATAGTTTGGATAACAGTAGTGCAGAAGAACAGTACCAGAAGGCCAGCCTACTACATAGTTTGGATAACAGTAGTGCAGAAGAACAGTACCAGAAGGCCCGCCTACTACATAGTTTGGATAACAGTAGTGCAGAAGAACAGTACCAGAAGGCCAGCCTACTACATAGTTTGGATAACAGTAGTGCAGAAGAACAGTACCAGAAGGCCAGCCTACTACATAGTTTGGATAACAGTAGTGCAGAAGAACAGTACCAGAAGGCCAGCCTACTACATAGTTAGGATAACAGTAGTGCAGAAGACAAAGAACAGTACCAGAAGGCCAGCCTACTACATAGTTTGGATAACAGTAGTGCAGAAGAACAGTACCAGAAGGCCAGCCTACTACATAGTTTGGATAACAGTAGTGCAGAAGAACAGTACCAGAAGGCCAGCCTACTACATAGTTTGGATAACAGTAGTGTAGAAGAACAGTACCAGAAGGCCAGCCTACTACATAGTTTGGATAACAGTAGTGCAGAAGAACAGTACCAGAAGGCCAGCCTACTACATAGTTTGGATAACAGTAGTGCAGAAGAACAGTACCAGAAGGCCAGCCTACTACATAGTTTGGATAACAGTAGTGCAGAAGAACAGTACCAGAAGGCCAGCCTACTACATAGTTTGGATAACAGTAGTGCAGAAGAACAGTACCAGAAGGCCAGCCTACTACATAGTTTGGATAACAGTAGTGCAGAAGAACAGTACCAGAAGGCCAGCCTACTACATAGTTTGGATAACAGTAGTGCAGAAGAACAGTACCAGAAGGCCAGCCTACTACATAGTTTGGATAACAGTAGTGCAGAAGAACAGTACCAGAAGGCCAGCCTACTACATAGTTAGGATAACAGTAGTGCAGAAGACAAAGAACAGTACCAGAAGGCCAGCCTACTACATAGTTTGGATAACAGTAGTGCAGAAGAACAGTACCAGAAGGCCAGCCTACTACATAGTTTGGATAACAGTAGTGCAGAAGAACAGTACCAGAAGGCCAGCCTACTGCATAGTTTGGATAACAGTAGTGCAGAAGAACAGTACCAGAAGGCCAGCCTACTACATAGTTTGGATAACAGTAGTGCAGAAGAACAGTACCAGAAGGCCAGCCTACTACATAGTTAGGATAACAGTAGTGCAGAAGACAAAGAACAGTACCAGAAGGCCAGCCTACTACATAGTTTGGATAACAGTAGTGCAGAAGAACAGTACCAGAAGGCCAGCCTACTACATAGTTTGGATAACAGTAGTGCAGAAGAACAGTACCAGAAGGCCAGCCTACTACATAGTTAGGATAACAGTAGTGCAGAAGACAAAGAACAGTACCAGAAGGCCAGCCTACTACATAGTTTGGATAACAGTAGTGCAGAAGAACAGTACCAGAAGGCCAGCCTACTACATAGTTTGGATAACAGTAGTGCAGAAGAACAGTACCAGAAGGCCAGCCTACTACATAGTTTGGATAACAGTAGTGTAGAAGAACAGTACCAGAAGGCCAGCCTACTACATAGTTTGGATAACAGTAGTGCAGAAGAACAGTACCAGAAGGCCAGCCTACTACATAGTTTGGATAACAGTAGTGCAGAAGAACAGTACCAGAAGGCCAGCCTACTACATAGTTTGGATAACAGTAGTGCAGAAGAACAGTACCAGAAGGCCAGCCTACTACATAGTTTGGATAACAGTAGTGCAGAAGAACAGTACCAGAAGGCCCGCCTACTACATAGTTTGGATAACAGTAGTGCAGAAGAACAGTACCAGAAGGCCAGCCTACTACATAGTTTGGATAACAGTAGTGCAGAAGAACAGTACCAGAAGGCCAGCCTACTACATAGTTTGGATAACAGTAGTGCAGAAGAACAGTACCAGAAGGCCAGCCTACTACATAGTTAGGATAACAGTAGTGCAGAAGACAAAGAACAGTACCAGAAGGCCAGCCTACTACATAGTTTGGATAACAGTAGTGCAGAAGAACAGTACCAGAAGGCCAGCCTACTACATAGTTTGGATAACAGTAGTGCAGAAGAACAGTACCAGAAGGCCAGCCTACTACATAGTTTGGATAACAGTAGTGCAGAAGAACAGTAGTGCAGAAGAACAGTACCAGAAGGCCAGCCTACTACATAGTTTGGATAACAGTAGTGCAGAAGAACAGTACCAGAAGGCCAGCCTACTACATAGTTAGGATAACAGTAGTGCAGAAGAACAGTACCAGAAGGCCAGCCTACTACATAGTTTGGATAACAGTAGTGCAGAAGAACAGTACCAGAAGGCCAGCCTACTAGTTTGGATAACCGTCTGGGCGGAGACAAGTTGAGGCGGTTGCCTCGGGACTCCCGGGCCAGAGATGCGCACGGGGTCCGGCCTGCCCCCCCCCCCCCTTCTCCTACGCGGGTCCCTCCCCCGGGACTGTGGACAGTCACCCGGGAGGGAGCTCATCAATAATACGTCGATGCACCGTCGGCTGGGGATTGATACTCGGGGCCATTAGAGGCCACTGCCCGCCCTAACACACACACACATGGTCTGCACAGCTCCAGAAAAAAAAAATAAAGCACGAGATTTGAAAACCGCTCGTCATATCCGAGCGGTGTCTTTTAACGAAAAGCGTTAGGGCGGATGAGTAATATCTATTCCCGGATCTCGTTTTCAAACCGTATTTTTTTATTATTATCATCTAAATTATTTGCTAAATTTTTTTATCATAAACGAAGTATTAAAGAAGTTATGCGCTATTTAGCATTCCAAAACGCTTGTTCCGACCAGTTGTAAATAAAACACTTTAAGTAAATGAAATTTTCGGACAGTGAATTTTAATTTAAAAGTCGTGTATTTTATAACCCAGTACGAAATTGCAATGAATTTGCATTACAGTGGACAATAGTATAATACATTATACTCACTTTTGAAATTCTATGACTTTTATGAAAACACAACTGCATCTGACAAATGAATTAATCGTCTTCGCTGATTCCACATCATCAAGATCTGTCTGACGTGGGTTTAAAACTTCTCTTCCTCGACTGTCTAACACGCGTGCTTTCAGAATAATTTTTATACATACAAAACCCAGTGCAGATTATTGAAAGCCCCAAAGGACTTGCATTACACCCTTATCTCCATTTATCCTCCTTTTTGATGTTGTGGTAACCGCTCAAAACCCCGTAGTTGGCCTGTCCACGGCTTGCGCTCAGGGGCGATTAGAAAGCTCCTGTTATTCAACCCCGACGACCCTCGCTCTTCCGGGGAGGCGACTCTCGCTCTTCCGGGGAGGCGACTTCCGAGACGCAGTCGGTAGTAGAAGCGGCGACTTCCGTAGGTTGTCCCCTAGTTTTAACCGCGGGAAAGGCGTGGTTGTATACAGGTTAGGTGATTTTATTTCACGTATTATCGACAGCGCGTGTCATTAAGAGATGGACGCATGTATTATTGCTAGTTACTGTCCGGACCAAACGTTGTGATAGCTGGGAGCGCGGGGGTGAAGAGGCAAGGCGGTGGAGGGGCAGGCGATGCGCGCGCAGGTCGGTACGTGTATCGTTCAGCATGAAAACATTGCTAGGTGACCAACTCGCAGTGCGTGTTACGAGCCGTACGGAAATGGACGAACGTGGACGTGGACGCTGCCGACGGCCTCATAAAGTTATTCATAGTCGAGAAAGAGACATTATTGCTAAAGTAGTGAGCAATGACTTCAATGCCTTAAGAGGGAGGTTATCAATACATTGTTTATTTATACTATACCTTTATATTTTTGTTTGAAATTGTATTTGTTCTGTAGACATTCATACTTACTATTTTGCTATTGTGAATGATATTGTATCTTTCATAATTTTGTATAGTGGCATTTTATAGTCTAATTTTGCATTTTGCAGTATTATGCATTGAACCAAAACCGGCGACCAGGTCAGTTTGATTTTTAAATTCCTGAGATTTATGTTTTATTGTTTCATGTAATTTAAAGAGTTAATTACCCGTACAGGGTGATTTTATTTAATTTTCTTTCTACAGCATGCGACACTTTTACCAAGAGAGTATTATATTTTCATGTAATTGATTTCTTTAAAGTTATACTTGTGACGAGGTATAATAAAAATACGTTTTTTTCCCCTGCAGTAAACTTCATTTGCTAAATTTATTTGCGCGTAACATATTTATTTCATTACACATTCCTTGATACCGACTCAGATCTATATTTAACCTTGTTTTTCAGCTAACAACATTTGGAGAGAGATGGTTATTGGATAAAATATCTGTCGAGGTGAAATTCAGACTACTGGTAACGTGTGCATTGCATTCATATGGGTTGATTACATTGTCGTTTTTGGGTTGCTAATATCAGTCACACCATCGGTTTTACATTTATCGTTATATAGTAAAAAAAAATTATATGGGCCTAAGGTGTCATGATAAGGACAAGTGAAACCCAAAGCGTTGTGGCCTGGGGAGCAATGACAAAGCGATACACGCAAATGTTTTTGTAACAGAGACAACACGTCCTAGCCGTGCCGGGCCGTGCCGAATGTGCGCCGCGTGTGACCGGGCCGTGCCGACATTACGCGCCTACAGCACTAGGGAGTCCAGCTACCACAACGTTTGGTCCGAACAGTACACACACAGACTTTTACCCGGAGGGAATGCGGGGAAACCGACATCGTGATGGCCAGACCGAAGTTCCTATCCAGTGTCAACCTTCCCCGCCAATGAAATATCAACATTGTTAAAAACAAGGGGGGTGGGGGCCATGTAAATACGAGACGTGCTGACATTATATATATACTTAGGTGTGTGTGCGTGTGTATGTGTGTGATTGGTTCCCATTTCATCTAAATTTGTAAAGAATTTTTTTTTTCATTTTAACTTCAAAAGAGGAAAAAAAATAATAATAGTGGAGGATAGGGAAAAATTCGCCAGTTGAAACTATTCAAGTCATAAAGTTTCATTACTTCTATCTACGTGTGATAAGAGTCGCAAATTGGTAATTTTAGGTACGATTGAATTAAAAGATTCAAAGAGTGCTACACGATAGATTACTCAGTACCTACGCAGGGGAAAAAATGTGAGCGAGAATATTTAGTATTAACCAGAGATGTCATATAAAACGCAGTGTTGTTAAGTAACGAATTACAAGTAATCGGATTACTTGTAACGATTACTTTTCAAGTAATTTATACTTGTAACGAGTTACATTTAAAAAATGTAATGCGTACTTGTAATCGGAATACATAACATTAATTGTAATCGATACATTAAGGTAATCGATACTTTATATTTACTTGCCGTTACTTTTATTCTCGGAATGTATAATGAATACAATTAAGAACAAGAAGAACATACATTTTTGTATTAGTAAAGTTTATAATTTTATGCTTGTAGTGCTACGATCGTATGCACAATATCTATGATCAAAAATGACAAAGCACAGAAGTGGCTTGTCAGGTTCTAGATACGTTTGCCTTCTTGTCTTCACTTAGTTTACTTTTGTTGTGTTCAATACTCGCAAACGGGTAGCCTACGATGTACATTCTTTATTGCACAGACCCGAACAAGCCCGAATATCTACCTTCGGCCAACGTCGGCATTAAAATGATTTGACAGTATTTTTAATGTAGCTATACTAACCTAACATAACCAACCATCCACAATTTTGTAAAGTAATAAACAAAAAAAACCGACGAAGTTGGCCGAAGGTAGATATTCGGGCTTGTTCGGGTCTGTGCAATACAGAATGTTCATCATAGGCTCTTCCTCGCAAACGCATCGCAATCATGGATGGTATAGGTAACCGAAGTGATACTGCGACAAATTCAAATGCTGGAACAGTCGTTATTATGTAGATAGAATTTTTCCTTTTAGTTACCTTGATAAATATTTTGTATTATCTGGGAAGCAGAGGAAAGAGAAGTGTAAGTTATGTTTGGGAAATAAAATACTCAGATCAGCATGGAGCACTGCTTCAAATTTAAGGAAACACATCACAATAAGCAAACTATATAATGAATTTTATTAATGATATGTATTAACACTGTTTTTTACAACATTTACTGACATTAGCTACTGTATTTCCACGATTGTAATTGTTTTGTAAGGTCAATTCCAAAATTTAAAGAGTGTTACTTTTATTACAGGTAGCTACTTGTATGAAGTATTTTGATGTTATTCAAGAAAGTTTGTTCTCAAATATTATTCATTTAATTAAAGATAATAAATCTAATCATTACATGACATCACTTTTTAAACAAAACATATATGTATGTATATTAATGTAACAGTGTGTAAAATAATTGAATCGTAAGTCAGTTTTAAAATGGCAGCGGAGAGTAATTGTAATTGTAACTTTACTGATTACTTCTATGTAAAGTAATTTGTACTTGTAATTAGTTACATTGTCACCACAGTAATTGTAATTGAGCCCAATTACTTTTTCCGAGAACTTTTAACAACACTGTATTATAAGCTAGGTAAAGAGCAAATTCATGTGTTCTGAAGTTGCAAAATTTGCAATGATTACACATGAAAAAGTGTACTTATAAAACATATGTCTTTGGAAACCAGCTGCCAAAAAATATGTTGTTTTAAAAAATATATTGTGGTTATTTTTTCAATTTATTAAATACGTTTTTGGAAATAATACCGAATATTTCTGGTCGCAATTACGAAAAATGGCCCATAATTGTAATTTTTTAAACCATATAAAAATATAACTGTGTATTCAACAACTGGAATTTGATGATTTTTTCTACGCTTAATTACGCGCGTAGTTAATACTTATTCAGGGAACAATTCACAGATAACATTAAATAATATACGTACTTTTACAAGCCAAAACATAAATGCCAAGTATCACTGCGAACCATTTTTTTTTGTAGCTGAACAGTTGCTTTCATGTAAATGTAATAACTTAAAAATATATATATATATAATGTTACAGGATTATTTCAGTTCAGTTTACAGAACGGGGTAAACCAGCAAATCGTAGAAGCGTAGCGCCATTCGTAACAGTTGTCCAACGATTTTACTCATTCATGTTGGATAGGAAAACTTAAGGTACTGAAATTTCAACGAGAACCTACGAAAAACGCTATCGAAGTCGTATTAAGTATAAAAAAAGTATTTTCCTCGTAGCGGAGGGCCTGTTCTCGCAACGGGAAAGGACACACAAGCGATAACGAGGCGGTAAAGTGATTGCTAAACACATCGCGGTTTACACGCGCGCGCGTGGTTATCCCCAGCCACAATCCCGCACAGCCATCCCGGATTCTACCCCTCCCCCTTTTCCACCTCCCCTCCTCTTCCCCTCCTCTAAACTCCGCGCAAAGCCAACGCTTCTCTTCCGAGCGGAACAAGCTCGCTCGTTGCCACTTTCTAATTGCCGCAAATCGCAGCTTACGCGCGCTTGCAACTGTCGCTCTTTCTCTCTCTTTCGCTCTGCGTGTTCCTCTCCTCCTCTTCTCCTCTCCTCCTCTTCCCCTCTCCCCCCAAACTGTAATGATCATCCGAACCAACCCGCTCGGTGTTAATGAACGCAGCGAATTTACAGAGAACCTGACTTTCCTCTCAAATAAATAAATACATAGGCCTAAATAAATATATATATTTTTTTCATACCTAGCCTCTCTTAAGTGAATATGAAGGTGCGCAAATCCCCCGTTTTCTCCCCTCCACAACTCCTACAGGTAACACTACTATGAATGACTGCAAAAAGTGGTCGGTACTTCAAATCTAAGGCCACGACACCGAATCCGCTTGGAAATATGTACTTTTACGTCCGAATTTAAAAAAAAAAATTAGCCAAAAATCCGTAAAAATTTTCAGTTTTTGCGAAAAAATATTTTGAAAAAATTTTCCCTATTTTTAGGGGGAAATTCCCGTTTTAGGGAAAATTTACCGTTTTATTCCTTAAAAATTTTAAAAATTTAAAATTCGAAAAACCTCAAAAAAAACTTTTGCCTTAGAAAGGACCAAAAGTCCGCAAATCGGCTTAAAGTCTACCCCATAAGCCGCCAAGGTCACGTACTTGACCTTGACCATAAACTTGCAATTCTTTAACGTTTGACCAAAAATTCCAAAAAAAAAATTTTATATATATAAAACTTTACTTCAAAATGTATTTATTTATCCAAGTTACAGTTCGTTCAACCGCCAATTTTCATCAAATATGTGCATTATATACTTAAAATGTTTATTAAAACTTATTGTGTTAAATATATGAAAAAATTAAAATTAATATATTTACATAAACTGGTTAAAATGCATTTAACTAATACTGAACAATTAACGTAACATTCATAAAAATAATTTTTGTTTGGTTATTTTGGTTTCTTCAAGTAAACTTCTTGATAAACTTAAATTTGTAAGTGGTTCTACAATAGCTGGCTTAGTGCGTAAAGGTTTTCTTGTATACCAACCATTTGTGTGCTGGGACTCGAAAATTGTTCTTTGTGCCTGATTAAATAATCGCGGTAGTGTTTCAATGTCAACTCACTGAATAGGTATTCAGGCTCTTTATGAATTTTAACTCTAGTTACCTGCCTACTTAGTTGGAGCCTTGGATCAGTCTTCTGTTTTCCAATTCTCGTCATTAGAACGTTGCAAATATTTTGTGACTCGCAGTGTAAAGTTTTTATTTTATTTCTATACTGGCTATATGTTTCTATTAACAAAGCCTGCCAAAATATTTAAAGGAAATAGGACAATTTTTTCCATAGATTTTGATTTTAGGTTTGTTTGATGGCAAAATATGTTGAAAATTTTGCAGATTTTTATCAAGTTAAATAGTATTCTGTTTACACTGTCCCCTAACTATTCAGCGACCAGAATATAATTGTTTTTCTAGAGCAATAAGTGAGGTGGCTTCTAGAACTGACTCGGTTATTTACTAATGGGGAGGTTGAATGACTATCAATGTTGGGGAATTTGCTGTGATTGACATTTTGTTTTGTTGCGCCACATGAAAAGTATCTTAATACCTTCATTAATTTTCTCAACTTAGATACTAAGTCATTTGGTTGGAAAAACCTAAGTTGTGGGTTAACTGTATACTGATGACACTTCAGGTATTCTAGTTGCAGTGGTAAGTCCTGCACAAAAAAAAAATACAATTTTCAGAAATCCAGTTGTAGTATAGGCCCTACTACATGGAAGATTTATTTTTCTCAATTTATTACCTTCCTGTTTATATTATTAGTATATTTCCTTATTAGTACCACACCCTCGCTTTTTTTGGTTCAAGCAAAGAACAGGATTTTTTTTTTAAAACGCATAACTTGTTTGTAAAACGACGAATTATGAAATTAAATGATTATCTTGCTCTATTTTTTTTATCAGGAAGGAATATTTTTATATGAAAATTAAATAAGGCCTCTAAAAGTATTTGCATTTTCATTGTATTCAACATTCAAACTAGATAACTGCCAGGACAATTTTGATGGATCACGTAATTGTATTCAAACCTTTGGCTGGTGTCACAATGTGTGCTTCTTCTGCTGCTGCGACTACAACTCCCGCAGTGTTTAACTGCTAAACATTCTTTCAGTCGCTTTTCATAGCCTGCAAAACGTAATTTTTTTTTAAAAAAATGCATCATGAAAAATTATTAAAATAGGTCATGTCTAGTGGCAGACACATGTTTGTGTAGTGGGGGGAAGGGGATTCTTTAAAAAAAAAGTTTATTAAAAAAGCTTACATTACTATTGACACTAACACACCGACACATGAGCGTACAACAGTAGCCGTGGGTTACGTGGATTCTCACACAATAATCTACTGTCTTCGATGATTTTTTTTTCTGCAAATTTGTTCATAACTTTAGAGGGGAGGAGATAGGTATATCCCCTCGTGTCCGTCCCTGATGTAAGCAACTGATATAGAAGAAATAAATAACCTAGTAGAAACATGCAACCGCTCCGGCGACACCAACCTTTCCCCCGTGCGATCTTGACGTGAGGCGTCATCCTCGCGAATTTATATTCGCGCGGTTCTCGCCCGCGTATTTTGTTCCCGCGCGCTGATGGGTTTTCTTCCAGTCGGCGGAATGATTTGTTGTGTCAGCTGCACGGGGGCCGGGTGCGGGGGGAGGGGAGAGGGGGGAGGGGCGCTACTCTCGCCACGGGTGACGGCCGACGGCCCGGGAGCGAGAGAGATGGACGTATTCCTGGCGCGGCAGTTGACCTGCCGGCGGACAGGTCACCGCTGACGTCCAGTGTCCAGTGCTCGCGGGGAGTAGTCGCCACTGCAGTCGGGGCCGGCGTCCGTCCATTCTTCACCCTCCTGCTCGCCCCCCTCCTCCCTCAACCCAACCACCGCGCTCCTGACGGCCCTACAACCCCGGCACTCGTGTGAGGATTTAATTTAGGCCGGCCCTACCACCCCCTTTCCGCACCCTCCAATCCTCCTCCGCTGTCCACCGCAGGGGTCGCCGACGGACATTTACTGCCCGGCTGTCGGCAGAGTAACGACCCTCCCACGCACGCACGCACGCAGGCACGCACACGCACGCACAAACTGAATTACAACAACTCGAGACGTCCAACCGAGCGGACAAGCAGCTGGGTTCCCTCTCCCTCCCTCTCTCTCTTTTTTTGGTCTGCTGTCGATTCCATTGCGATGCGACACAATGGAACATTAATTGAAAAGATACTAGATAAGGCGACAAGATCTCAAATCTTACTTCCCCGGGCAAATGTAGGCATAAAGAACGAACATTATTAATTTGTTTTTTGACGAATAAGATATTTCTAGCGTCTGTTTATTTTATTTTTCTAAATATAGAAACACGTTTTCATAAAATCATGCAATTGGATTTGTTAAAACATTAAGTGGTCAATGATCTCGGCACATTTTGAAAATAGTAATAGTCCATTACATATAGGCCTGGTTCGTTATTCACTGCAACTCTCGAACGCTTGAAGTTTACTTCAAGATGTCGCGAATAACACGAAGAAATCTAACTCGCAACAGCTCGACCTACGCTAGGTTATTCGCAACTCACTGTAATTATTTTGGTACATGGGACATAAATATTAATTTAAAATTACAGTTATTTGTACATTTACATGAAAACAACTATATTACTACAAAATAGTTAATTCAGTAATCCTGGGTTTGGAATCTAATCCAAGCTTTTATGCTTTGTGCTATCCCAGTACCTACATTTAGCTAAAGTTATTTGTAAACAGTTCGTTCCCTGAATAGCTTTCAAGTATTAACTGCGCACATTATTAACAAGTATAGTAATACACAATTAAGTCCAATATAATAAAATATTCTATTCCATGGCTTTAAGAAATTATTCTTGAATGAAACATCAAATATAAAATTATGCACTAATTTTCTTAATAAATACTCAGTTTTATATCGAAAATACGTAATTCGTATACGCAAAAATAACCATAGCCATGTGCTGTGCAAAGTTACAATATCTTTTTGTATTACATACTATTTCTTGGGAACTTGTTTCCAAATGAATATTTGTAAAAGCACAGCAGTTTTTTTCTTTGCGTGCAATGCTTCCAGAAATCAATAACACCGCACATATGACAAAATATGCATATTTAGTTTTCTTTTTTTTGACTGAGGGGTATGGTCGTCAAGGACAGAATGCATTCAGCGCCGAGTCAAAAACCAAGCCAGTCCGCTACGACAGAGAGCAATGAATACGTGCTACTAGACATGACAATTTTCATTTTTGAAGTGAATCGCTCTACAGCCGATAGGGTAAGTTGAGGGGATAAGCCATTAGTACTAAAATAAATACAGGTGAAAAGACAAACTGAGTCTTAAAAATGTAGACTACTATTAATTTTAAAAAAAACAACATATCTGAACATGAATATAAATTATATGCAACGTATTTTGGCTGTCATAAACCCATTATTACATTCTAAGATTCAACTAGTGAATAAAGATCTATTTAAAAATAACAATTTTTTTTTTTTTTAAATATCTGTGTGCCCTACAAATTTCCTACCCTGCTGTCGAAGCTTCTATACAGATAGTCAAATCGCGAACTTTACATGAATAAAAGCAATTCGGGTTTAACGTTTCGACGACATCAAGGTCCTTCCTTAAACACGATGAAGGGTGAAGTGACGCGAACTGACGTGCGAAGGAATGCAGAAAAAAGGGAGGGGGAGAGTATGCAGCACCCTGAGAAGAAATAAAAATATAGTATTGACTCCACCAGGAACTGAACCCAGAGCGCCTTAGTTACCCCGAAAATTATGAGAGATAGCCCTTGTTTTAACAAACATTTCATAAACGTTTCTGTGAGAATTATTTGATAATTTTCTAGGTACAAAACTGTTGATAATAAGTGACTTTCATGTTGTTAAATCATTAAAAAAGCTACTCAAATATTTATTACTATAAACTAACATACTTACTGTCTCGGCGCTACAACAAGCAACAAGTGCGGGTTTGATCTCCTTACCTGTGGGAAAAACAAAGAGAGGAACATTATTAGAAATGTTAACAGATTAAGTCATACAATTATTTATCCAAGCAAAGTCGGAGGGTAAGAAACAAACATAATTGTAAATCATAATCTAAAAAAATGACCATACTTACTACGCGGTTGCTTATTGCTTAACGATTCACAATTTAGGTAACTTAACATGGAGTACTAGTAACCCAACAGTGGCAAACTCTGTTCACAGTGAATAAATTTCTGGCAGGATAAGATGTTCGTAAACATTTTATACACCAAACTGTCAATTTACAATACATAGTCAAAAAAGGATCGATAAGTAACAAAAATGTATAGCATGGACTGTTGGCAGTCCCATATAGTGATAAGTAACAGGTGTTATTCCATAAAAAAAAACTCGTGGTAGAGCTACATTCAAGTTTACTTTTCACTGGTTAAAAAATATCAAGGGGATTTTCGTAATATATGTATATATGTGTATATATATAAGCAGGTAAGTCAATCTGTAAAATTCTTAAAAAGGTGGGGTTTTTTTTTTGGGGGGGGGGGGGATTTTGAAAGTGGGAGGGAGGCCTAACCTGAGAGTTTTGCGCGTGGAGTTAAAAGACACAAGTCATCTCTGGATAGGGTTCTGATATGGTCTGTACTTCCCATATTTTGGCCTATATGGACGCAATAAGCAGAAAACATAAAAATATAAAGTTTTCCATGAAATATAGTTTTGACGTTTACGTTTATCAACCTCGCTTCACAGTCACGTTTTTACAAGCGCAAGAGGGACCCTTCAGTGAGAGGCTTCTTAAAACCAGCGGGAGCCCAAAACCCCTGCCCCCCTCCCCCCAGTTCAGGCCTATCTACAAAAAAAGTTCCCCCACAAGCCTGTTTTCAACGAAGCACAAGAACTCGAAGTAGGAATCAATTTTTTTTTTATTTACGAAGGCTATCCTATTTATGGAACTATGGTGAATTATTTGGGTTGTTTTGTATTCTTTGTTTAGAAGTCCGTAAATGTATCTGATATTTGTAACAACGTACAAAACGAGCAGCTGATACGAAGTCCCCACGACATGTACAGTGTAACACGTAATTTTAAGTGCAATCAATATTTTGCTTCATGGGAAATAAATCTTCAGGGGCAGGTAGCTTACAACAGGTAGACCGATTCTGAGAAGACGCCCCCTAAAAAAAGAGTTTTTTTTAAGTATCTACCCATTACCTCAATCTATTTAAAGATAAGAAGAGAACATCATAAAAGAAAGCGTCAGCCAAAATTTGTTACTTCTAGTATTTCTTTTATATATTTAAAAAATAATTTTTCTACAATTTTAGGCGGTTTTAGTCTTGTACAAATCAGTACCAGAGGAAAATGTTGATTGTATATCTTGCTTTAAAAAAAAAAACCTTTCTGGTGGGGGGAACTAGAAAAATGTACTAGAGTCTCGAGTATCAAAGCTCAGAAAATCACGAGGGTGATATTGTTTGAAGTAACAGTTTTTCAGAATATTAGTAACGGTGGTGCCTTCTGAAGAAACGAAGGTGAAATTACCTTAATAATTCATTATTTAAATACCATCGGCATTCGTAAGTACCCGTATGGCTATGTGTAAGACAACTAAACTTTTTTTCCCGTTGCAAAATCCTGTAAAAATTCAAATATTAAAAAAAAGGGGGTCAAGTAATCTATATTTCACTACATACTCGTGATATTCGTAAAGAGAGAAAGAGGACAAATTTAAAAACAGCGACTGCAAAACCATTACATCGGTTATGTTTGATAGGTATTTCAAAAAAACTTTGGAAACATATTCCAATGAAGTTTTACCTCGATTAAAAATTAAATGGAATAAGTATAATTTTTTTATAAAAGCAATTGTTTTATATTTGATATATTTCCCGCAAAGATTAATGTTACATCGACCTTTGATCGTCGGGAACCTGTATGTAGTTGATACATGAGTCTGTCGAATCGTGCTGCGGTTTCCTGGTTTCCATTCAAACGCATTAATCTTTCCACTTAAAGAGTACGTCTAACGGAGGATGTTTTCCTGTACTGTGCATATTTTCAAGGGGAACTACTTGAAATCTTTCTCAACATTCTCGAGCTCGTGGCGAAGAATATTCTGCACGCTACAAAGAGTAAGTTATGGTTAGAGCAAGCTTTTTTTTTTTCCTTCAGCAAGGCGGCACAGAGCCTTCGGCATTCTTTGGAATAAAAAAAAAATCTCATGTCTGTGGATCGTTTATGATTCAAAGCGTCGCTGGAACCGAACGTAAACCAGTTTCAGCCCTCCCTGAGCGGGTGGACTCGCCTACGAGGTTAAGATGTTAAGAGGGTTGGAACCAGAACGAAGGCGTGTCCCCTTCCCCCCTTCCCCCCTTCCCCCGGGCAGACCTTCCTCTCCCCCCTCCCGGCACCTTATTCTCTTTTGCAGAGGCGGCTTTGTAGTTGGTTCCAAGGAAGAAACCGCCAAACGAACGGATGTGTGACCGGAATAATTACCCCGGGGCAAAGACGCGCGCAGACTTCAAAAGCAGTCGCAGAAATTTCGTCAAAGACAAAAACCAGCGCAGGAAAAGGGATGAGAAATGAGGAGGAAGGGGGGGGGGAGGACCTTTAGCAGTCGGGCGGACGCGAGTACAGGCTGTTTCGGAATCAAGAAGGAAACATGTCACTGCGGACTGAAACATTAACGAAATTGCAAATGTTTATTTAAGATTCGTCTTAATAACGGTATAGAACGTGCATGAAATGTCATTGTTTTCCTGAGAGCTGCTGTACTGAAAATAAATAGGTTGTAAAAAAGGCCGATTCCAAAATTTAAAAAAAAAACATGCAGTACCAATGTGTTTTTCGGATAGTAAAACCAGGAACATTCCCGAAGCCGCACACTTTTGATTACACTGTTTGAATAGCTTACTTAACTCCCCTTCATAACATTTGATATTTGAAATACAATATTTACTGCAAATAGGTAAGATAACAACACTGTAAAAATGCAAGGAGGGGGGAGAGAACAATTCATTAGCGTTAGAAAGTACAGCTTTTTGTAACACAGATCGGAAGGTGCTACAATTTACCCGACGTTGCAGAGAAAAATGTTAATACAAAACACACAAAGCTAAAAACCAAAGATGTTATTAATTTCACACTGAAAAATTTTACTTCTTTACAAGATTTAACATTACAAATATTCATATAATAGTTTCTCTAACGAATTAAACGTAAATGTATAACAAAATATTTTTGTTAACTATTTTATATGTAAAATAGCTTCACACTGCGTCTTCGCTAGCGCAAATGATGCTGGTATTGTTACATTGTTCTACAGTAAATGATGCTGGTATTGTTACATTGTTCAAATAATTATTATTTTTGGTCTATATAAGATTTCATTTCACAACAAAACCAGACAGGGGTAGTATTTATTACGTGGTTGTATGCGCTTATTCACTTTAAACGTAGATTAACTAAACTTGTCAATCTTTCATTTCCCGCTTTACTGCATTCGGAGATAAATTTAACCTTGACAAAATCAACAATATCTATATTACACAACACAAATTAAATTTGACTAAGTCGTTGAAACAAATTTTTTTTTTTTATATAAGTAACAATGCCAAATTGTTCCACTTTTCCGATTCAGTATATTTGGGGATATGAATTAACCTTTTCAACCCCTTTAGCGGTGGAATTCGATACATTAAAAAAATTTAATAAGCAACATTTACGCAGGGCCAATATTTATTATGTCCATCAAGTTTTTACCTTCCGCTTCAGTATATTTGAAGAGGAT